>NC_139218.1:51721223-52344200 GCF_055691185.1 Crinia signifera
TAACTGTTGCTGGGCCCCAAAGCGGAAGTGGGCGGGTCCTGGCGCCCTCCAGCCCCCTGCCATGCTCAAGCTTGCCCTGGCAACTGTTGCTGTCCTCCAAAGCGGATGTGGGCGGGGCCTGGCGCCCTCCAGCCCCCTGCCATGCCCATCAATGCCCAGGCTTGCCCTGGCAACTGTTGCTGGTCCCCAAAGCGGAAGTGGGCGGGGCCTGGCGCCCTCCAGCCCCCTGCCATGCCCAGGCTTTCCCTGGCAACTGTTGCTGGGCCCCAAAGCGGAAGTGGGCGGGGCCTGGCGCCCTCCAGCCCCCAGCCATGCCCAGGCTTGCCCTTGCAACTGTTGCTGGGCCCCAAAGCGGAAGTGGGCGGGGCCTGGCACCCTCCAGCCCCCTGCCATGCCCAGGGTTGCCCTGGCAACTGTTCATGGCCCCCAAAGCGGAAGTGGGCGGGGCCAGGCGCCCTCAAGCCCCCTACCATGTCCAGGGTTACCCTTGCAACTGTTGCTGGCCCCCAAAGCGGAAGTGGGCGGGGCCAGGCGCCCTCAAGCCCCCCTGCCATGCCCAGGGTTGCCCTGGCAACTGTTGCTGGCCTCCAAAGCGGATGTGGGCGGGGCCTGGCACCCTCCAGCCCCCTGCCATGCCCAGGCTTGCCCTGGCAACTGTTGCTGGGCCCCAAAGCGGAAGTGGGCGGTGCCTGGCGCCCTCCAGCCCCCTGCCATGCCCAACCATGCCCAGGCTTGCCCTGGCATCTGTTGCTGGCCTCCAAAGCGGAAGTGGGCTGGGCCTGGCAACCTCCAGCCCCCTGCCATGCCCAGGGTTGCCCTGGCAACTGTTGCTGGCCCCCAAAGCGGTAGTGGGAAGGGCCAGGCGCCCTCAAGCACCCTGCCATGCCCAGGGTTGCCCTGGCAACTGTTGCTGGCCTCCAAAGCGGAAGTGGGCGGAGCCTGGCGCCCTCAAGCCCCCTGCCATGCCCAGCCATGCCCAGGCTTGCCCTGGCAACTGTTGCTGGGCCCCAAAGCGGAAGTGGGCGGGGCGTGGCACCCTCCAGCCCCCTGCCATGCCAAGGGTTGCCCTGGCAACTGTTGCTGGCCCCCAAAGCGGAAGTGGGAAGGGCCAGGCGCCCTCAAGCCCCCTGCCATGCCCAGGGTTGCCCTGGCAACTGTTGCTGGGCCCCAAAGCGGAAGTGGGTGGGGCCTGGCGCCCTCTAGCCCCCGTGCCATGCCCAGCCATGCCCAGGCCTGCCCTGGCAACTGTTGCTGGGCCCCAAAGCGGAAGTGGGCGGGTCCTGGCGCCCTCCAGCCCCCTGCCATGCTCAAACTTGCCCTGGCAACTGTTGCTGTCCTCCAAAGCGGATGTGGGCGGGGCCTGGCGCCCTCCAGCCCCCTGCCATGCCCATCAATGCCCAGGCTTGCCCTGGCAACTGTTGCTGGGCCCCAAAGCGGAAGTGGGCGGGGCCTGGCGCCCTCCAGCCCCCTGCCATGCCCAGGCTTTCCCTGGCAACTGTTGCTGGGCCCCAAAGCGGAAGTGGGCGGGGCCTGGCGCCCTCCAGCCCCCAGCCATGCCCAGGCTTGCCCTTGCAACTGTTGCTGGGCCCCAAAGCGGAAGTGGGCGGGGCCTGGCACCCTCCAGCCTCCTGCCATGCCCAGGGTTGCCTGGCAACTGTTGCTGGCCCCCAAAGCGGAAGTGGGCGGGGCCAGGCGCCCTCAAGCCCCCTACCATGTCCAGGGTTGCCCTTGCAACTGTTGCTGGCCCCCAAAGCGGAAGTGGGCGGGGCCAGGCGCCCTCAAGCCCCCTGCCATGCCCAGGGTTGCCCTGGCAACTTTTGCTGGCCTCCAAAGCGGATGTGGGCAGGGCCTGGCACCCTCCAGCCCCCTGCCATGCCCAGGCTTGCCCTGGCAACTGTTGCTGGGCCCCAAAGCGGAAGTGGGCGGTGCCTGGCGCCCTCCAGCCCCCTGCCATGCCCAACCATGCCCAGGCTTGCCCTGGCATCTGATGCTGGCCTCCAAAGCGGAAGTGGGCTGGGCCTGGCAACCTCCAGCCCCCTGCCATGCCCAGGCTTGCCCTTGCAACTGTTGCTGGGCCCCAAAGCGGAAGTGGGCGGGGCCTGGCACCCTCCAGCCTCCTGCCATGCCCAGGGTTGCCTGGCAACTGTTGCTGGCCCCCAAAGCGGAAGTGAGCGGGGCCAGGCGCCCTCAAGCCCCCTACCATGTCCAGGGTTGCCCTTGCAACTGTTGCTGGCCCCCAAAGCGGAAGTGGGCGGGGCCAGGCGCCCTCAAGCCCCCTGCCATGCCCAGGGTTGCCCTGGCAACTTTTGCTGGCCTCCAAAGCGGATGTGGGCAGGGCCTGGCACCCTCCAGCCCCCTGCCATGCCCAGGCTTGCCCTGGCAACTGTTGCTGGGCCCCAAAGCGGAAGTGGGCGGTGCCTGGCGCCCTCCAGCCCCCTGCCATGCCCAACCATGCCCAGGCTTGCCCTGGCATCTGATGCTGGCCTCCAAAGCGGAAGTGGGCTGGGCCTGGCAACCTCCAGCCCCCTGCCATGCCCAGGGTTGCCCTGGCAACTGTTGCTGGCCCCCAAAGCGGTAGTGGGAAGGGCCAGGCGCCCTCAAGCACCCTGCCATGCCCAGGGTTGCCCTGGCAACTGTTGCTGGCCTCCAAAGCGGAAGTGGGCGGAGTCTGGTGCCCTCCAGCCCCCTGCCATGCCCAGCCATGCCCAGGCTTGCCCTGGCAACTGTTGCTGGGCCCCAAAGCGGAAGTGGGCGGGGCCTGGCGCCCTCCAGCCCTCTGCCATGCCCAGGCTTGCCCTGGCATCTGTTGCTGGGCCCAAAAGCGGAAGTGGGCGGGATCTGGCGAACTGCAGCCCCCTGCCATGCCCAGGCTTGCCCTGGAAACTGTTGCTGGGCCCCAAAGCGGAAGTGGGCGGGGCCTGGCGCCCTCCAGCCCCCTGCCATGCCCAGGCTTGCCCTGGCAACTTTTTATGGCCTCCAAAGCAGATGTGGGCGGGGTCTGGTGCCATCTAGCATCCTGCTATGCCCTGGGTTGCCCTGGCAACTGTTGCTGGCCCCCAAAGCGGAAGTGGGCGGGGTCAGGCGCCCTCAAGCCCCCTGCCATGCCCAGGCTTGCCCTGGCAACTGTTGATGGCCTCCAAAGCAGATGTGGGCGGGGTCTGGCGCCATCTAGCATCCTGCTATGCCCTGGGTTGCCCTGGCAACTGTTGCTGGCCCCCAAAGCGGAAGTGGGCGGGGCCTGGCGCATTTCAGCCCCCAGCCATGCCCAGGCTTGCCCTGGCAACTGTTGCTGGGCCCCAAACCGGAAGTGGGCGGGGCCTGGCGCCCTCCAGCCCCCTGCCATGCCCAATCTTGCCCTGGCAACTGTTGCTGGGCCCCAAAGCGGAAGTGGGCGAGGCCTGGCACCCTCCAGCCCCCTGCCATGCCCAGGGTTGCCCTGGCAACTGTTGCTGGCCCCCAAAGCGGAAGTGGGCGGGGCCAGGCGCCCTCAAGCCCCCTACCATGCATAGGGTTGCCCTTGCAACTTTGGCTGTCCCCCAAAGCGGAAGTGGGCGGGGCCAGACGCCCTCAAGCCCCCTGCCATGCCCAGGGTTGCCCTGGCAACTGTTGCTGGGCCCCAAAGCGGAAGTGGGCGGGGCCTGGCGCCCTCCAGGCCCCTGCCATGCCCAGGCTTGCCCTGGCACCTGTTGCTGGGCCCAAAAGCGGAAGTGGGCGGGATCTGGCGAACTGCAGCCCCCTGCCATGCCCAGGCTTGCCCTGGAAACTGTTGCTGGGCCCCAAAGCGGAAGTGGGCGGGGCCTGGCGCCCTCCAGCCCCCTGCCATGCCCAGGCTTCCCCTGGCAACTGTTGCTGGCCTCCAAAGCGGATGTGGGAGGGGTCTGGCGCCATCCAGCATCCTGCTATGCCCTGGGTTGCCCTGGCAACTGTTGCTGGCCCCCAAAGCGGAAGTGGGCGGGGCCTGGCGCCCTTCAGCCCCCAGCCATGCCCAGGCTTGTGCAAAAGACGGAGTTGGTTAGTCTTCCGCACAAGATTGGTAGTTATGTATTTAAATATGAATGAAGGCCTCCTCTTATTAAAATAATTGATTGATATTGTAGTACTTCTTAGGGGTGTGCTACCACTGACACAAAATGATGCATGAGAATATGGAGAAAGAGAACGTGTGTCTTGTTTGTGGTGCACCAGAGAGAATTAATTAGAGTCAATAAAAATTAACCTTTAATTTGTTTATTTAAAAAAACTGCGAAATATAAAACTTAAAACACAAAAATTGACAAACAAAGTGCAAAATAGTGCGTGTTTAAAAACAGCACGTGTGGGGACTTGCTTGTGTGTCTTTAATGTGTCTCTTTGATTATGATTTTGTGTTAGCGTACCTGAAACACAGTCTCTACTACAAATGTGGGTCGAAAACCTCTTATAACACTTGTAGTTGTTTTTTTACATGAAATACTGCTAGCACTGAATTAGATTCAAATCCTTTTCACATATATTAGTGGAATTATCACTGTAATGCCGCCTGTCTCATAGTGTAGGGTTAATTGCTGTTTATTATAAGTGTGTCGACACTTAGATGTCGATTCAACACACAGTTGGCTTGTGTTGATATTGGATTTACACGATTATGGGCTTTAATTGCCTTCAATCATCTAATCGTGTCTCAATCAATCAGCCTGTTACATGGATATACTTCTTAGCACTGGATTGAATCAAAATATTTTTCACATAAATTAGTGGATTTGTCACTAACTCCAGGTGTGTCGATTTTACATGCTTGACACACAATTGTGTTTTGTTGCTATTGAATTGACACAATACTGGGCTTTAATTGCCTTCAATCATATAATTGTGTCTCAATCAATCAGCATGTAACCTGGATGATACAATACTGGGCTTTAATTGCCTTCAATCATATAATTATGTCTCAATCAATCAGCATGTAATCTGGATATACCTCTAGCATTGGATTGAGTCCAAATATTCTTCCCAAAAATTAGTGGATTTGTCACTGTAATGACGCCTGTTTCACAGTAACAGGTTAAATGCTGTTAATTGCTAACTATAGGTGTGTCGACACTGAGATGTCGATTTTACATGCTTGACACACAGTTGTGTATTATTGATATTAACTTGACACAATATTGGGCTTTAATTGCCTTTAATCATATAATTGTGTCTCAATCAATCAGCATGTGATGGCAAGAAAATGCGTATATGTCAATATTAAGGATATTATATTGCCATTAGGTCTCCTATGTTAGCAATAATACAGATACTGTGTAACCATCGTGTTTGTTGCTAATAAGCTGCTGCTATGCTGCCGCATCTGGGCAGATATTCATCAGAAGCCTCCGATGTGATTGTACTTGTGAAACAAGCCGTCAGTGAGTGAGTAGTACTGACAGTTAGCGTACCTGTTGGTTTGCGCTAATCGCTGTGAGGTAGGGCTGTCAGTGGATCGCGGGACAGTGTGTGCACCCGCTTCCGTTAGCTGTGTATTATTTTAACTCTTTATGCTCTCACCTTTTTAATAAACGCCTCTGATAGTCTCAAATTTGTCATTCATTGATAAGGTTATCACTGGGTGTTTAAGATAATCACATGTATATAATGTCATACAAGTTAACAATAGCGGGACAGTGTATGTACCCGGCAGAGCTGTCAGAGGGTGAGGCAACGCTTGTTAGTATGCGTGCCTGCCCGTGACTTGATAGTGACAGATTGCTGTTGCGGTACACATATACCTGCTTCTGTTGGAGACAGATGCTGGATAGAATGGCTGAGAGGCAGAGCTGTCCACGGGTAAGGCAGCGCTTGTAGTCTGCGTGCCTGCCCGTGACTTTTACAGTGACAGATTGATAGTTGCGGTACACGTATACCCGCTTCTGTTGGAGACAAGTGCTAGATAGACTGGCTGAGAGGCAGAGCTGTCCACGGGTAAGGCAACGCTTGTAGTCTGCGTGCCTGCCCGTGACTTTACAGTGAGCTATTAACAGTTGCGGTACAACATGTATACCAGCTCCTGTTATAGATACGTGCTAGCGAGATTTACATGTAATATATTAGTGACATTACAGCCCTGAAAAGGGCTAACATGAATAGACGCTGAACACACAATTAATTAGATGAGTTTTAGAGACAGTGCACACAGAAGTACACACACACGGCCGTGCTGCCGGCGCGCGCGTTTCGCTCCCCGCTTTTTCAAGGCAAGCGGCTCTGCTGCCTTGATGGGGTTTAAATTCTAAATTCAAATGTTACATCGTCCAATGACCTTTGCTGGTGTGTGGGAGTCTCCTCCCATTGGTTGCTGATGGGTGTGTTCTTTCGTAGTAGCCACTATGTACACACCGGGAGATTTTTGGATTGTCATATTCTCAGGTAAGTAGAAATGTTTTTTGGTTTTATGTTTGTATTTATTTATTCATTTGGGAATAACTCCTAGTAAGCAAGCATGAGATATGCCTACTTGGAGAAGAATAAGATCACAACTAAAATTGGAGATAAGTAGTTTGTAGGAATGTTAATGTCTATAACATCTCTCTTGTCAATTCCATTTGGTTAATTGCTGCATACACACTAAGCGATTTTGATGTGCTCAAAACCGCCAATTTGATGGATTATTTTATATTTATTATGGGTTTCATACGCTTAGTGTAATGAAATAAGGTGAATTTAGACATTAGTTCGGATATCTACTGAGGAATTGTTTAATAATTATGAGGAGGTTATAGGTGTGTTGATTAGTACTAAATTATAGTACTGGGGCTAAAGAATAGTGTAATCATTGTGTGGTGTGTTAGCATACTTGTGAATTAATACAAGAATTCCGTGCTGGGTATAAAAAAGTGTCTAAGTATTACCCCACACTAGGGTGTGGGTAAGGATTACGTTTATAGTGTGAATGGATCATGGTAATAGAGATAGGGGTTGAGGTTAGGATTAGGGTTAGGATTAGGGTTAGGGTTAGGATTAGGGTTAGGGTTAGGATTAGGGTTAGGGTTAGGATTAGGGTTAGGGTTAGGGTTAAGGGTTAAGGGTTAGGGTTAGGGTTAGGGTTTAGGATTAGGGTTAGGGTTTAGTACTAGATTTATATTAGATTATAGTGCTGGGGATGAGATTCAAAAATTATAACCATTATATGGCGTGCTTGTGTCCTTAGGTGTTAACCCAGGAATGATGTGTTTTGGTGTTGACACATCTAAGTGTGGCCCCACTTTGGGGTGTGGGTGAAGATTAGGTTGAGGATGTGGTTAGATCGTGATGTCCCTATGCCTCATGAGCTAGATTGCTCATGAGTAATGTTTTAGGGTATAGTGCCTATCATGAATTGAGGAAGAGATGGTAGTGAATAAGGTGAGGTAAAAACAACAAAAATTCAGTGACACTCTGTAATACACAGCAAAAAAATAGACAGAAAAAACCAATAAAGAACACGTGTGGGGAAGGAGGTATAGTGAGTATCCTCTCAGTATTATGATAATGGTGAACGAAGTGTCATTTAATAGGGTGATCTGTATCACCCTGATACAGTTACTCCTGCTGTCTCAGCGTATCCTTCACTGAGTGTGTATTTATTCTAGCTGGTCTCTATGAAGAAAAAATGTATTAAGGTATCACTTTAAAGGAAAGCTGCAAAGCAATTTTCTTCGTTTAGACCTGTGGGGACCATGGTGTTCATAAGAAAGATTAATTTGGTCTCTTGTCGGAGCAATTCCTTATCTTTGTTGCCCCGTCTAATGCCCAAATCAACCTTATGCATGCCAAAGGCCTTGAGTCCTCCACATTTGCTCTGGTGAAATCGCAGAAAGTGTTTTGCGATAGGTGTTAGTATCTTCATATTCTGCTTATCTCTTGGGGCGTTACCTTCACAGGTAAACGCGTCCCTTCGCGGGCTTCACAGGTATCCGCGTCCGCTCGCCACGATTCGGGCTCGGTGGCTCGCTGCGCTCGCCACACTATTCTGTTCTCAACTCCACGCCGACGTGGATAGTGGGGGTATGAAAAGTTTGGAGGACGCGTACCGCCGCCCCTCGCGGGCTCGCTGCGCTCGCCACGCTTCGGGTTTGCGTTGATCGTGGGGTGGCGTAAAATACTTTTGGGGGGACATTTCACTGTTCAGGGGTGTTTTTGGGGGTTTCTGGGCCATTTACCATTGTTTCCTATGGGAAATCGGGGGCATCGCGGCTAAATTGAGGCATTTAACATTGTTCCCTATGGGGAAATCGCGGGCATCGCGTCGCGGCCATCGCACCCGATTTTTTTAGTGCATGCGATGGCCGCGATGCCCCCGATTTTCCCTTACGATGCCCACGATCATGATCGTTGTGGCCGTGCTAGGAAACAAGTACCGTTATATTTGTAACAATTACATTCATTATTATACAGTACATGATCATACATAGTATTATGCCCGCTAT
Organism: Crinia signifera; assembly: GCF_055691185.1. NCBI lineage: Eukaryota > Metazoa > Chordata > Amphibia > Anura > Myobatrachidae > Crinia > Crinia signifera. The sequence continues at coordinate 51,729,644 of NC_139218.1, forward strand.
ATACAGTTATTATTCCCATTATATACAGTTATATTTTTAACAATTACATTCATTATTATAGAGTACATGATTATACATAGTATTATGCCCGCTATATACAGTTATTATTCCCGATATACAGTTATATTTTTAACGATTACATTCATGTTATTTTATGACAAAACAAATATATGCGATAATTATAGCAAAGGACAGCTCTTGCTTTAAGAGCTGTCCTTTGCGGTGAGAGTCGCCGGGTCACAGCAGGTCCCGGCGGCTCTCCATTCCCTACCACACCCAGCGCTGCTGCGCCGGGCTCTCCTCCTCCCTGCACCCGGAAGAGGATCAGTGCAGGGAGGAGGTCACAGGTCCAGGCAGCACAGCTCTGTGCTGCCCGGACACAGGTGAGGGGGCAATGCGGGGCGGCGGGGGTCCGTGCTGGGCGGCGGGGGTCCGTGTGTGGCGGCAGTGGGTTCGCGTTAGAAGCCCATTGGCTTCTTTGGGGCACCGCCAGATTTTTCTGGCGATGCCACCCGCCGCGGTAACCCAGCGGGGGATGCTTAGAGCATCCCGAAATGCGGTAAAAACCCAGATAACGGGGTTTTGACCGCATTTTCACCTTAGACAATCTCCCCCTGAGGCTTTCAAAAAATGTGAAACAGTGCATATTACGCATCCAACGATCCAGCGACGCTGGCAGACCTCACGGCATGATTCTTCTTCGGGCAGGTAAGTGCTACTCCTGGATGTCATCAAGCAGTCACTTCCTGCCACAGTACTGATTATTGATTTGCTCATCCCCCTTCTTCTTCTTGGATCCGCGGAGTCCCAAATCAAAATCTCTTTTACACCTATGCAAGTGACTCGCGACTTTATCACCTCCAGCACTCGACCAGGTCACGATTTGACCTCACAGTAAATCCTGAAACATTTTTACCAAGCAATCCCCAAAAATGTCATGATAATACAATACATGATTATACACAGTGTTATGCCCGTTATATACAGTTATTATGCCCATTATATACAGTTATATTTTTAACGATTACATTCATGTTATTTTATGACCAAAAAAAAATTAAGATAATATACATCCCTCCAGCCAAACCCCACTTCTAAGTGCCTAAAACAAGATAGACCCAGAAATGAACACACTTTAAAAATCTGGTTAATGACTACAGGAGCCTCTATATAAACAGACTGAGGCTTTCAAAAAATGAGAAACAGTGCATATTGCCCATCCAAGGATCCAGCGACGCTGGCAGACCTTACGGCGTGACCCTTCTTCGGGCACATAAGTGCTACTCCTGGATGTCATCAAGCAGTAACTTACTGCCACAGTACTGATTATTGAGTTGCTCATCCCCCATCATCCTACCAGGCCTTGGATCCGCGGAGTCCCAAATCAAAATCACTTTTACACCTCTGCAAGTGACTCGCGACTCTATCACTTCCAGCACTCGACCAGGTCAGGATTTGACCTCACAGAAAATCCTGAAAGATTTTTATCAAGCAATCCCAAAAATGTCATGATTATACAGTACATGATTACATGTATACACAGTATTATGCCCGCTATATACAGTTATTATTCCCGTTATATACAGTTATATTTTTAACAATTACATTCATTATTATACATTCATTATTATACAGTACATGATTATACATAGTATTATGCCCGCTATATACAGTTATTATTCCCGTTATATACAGTTATATTTTTAACAATTACATTCATTATTATACAGTACATGATTATACATAGTATTATGCCGGCTATATACAGTTATTATTCCTGATATACAGTTATATTTTTAATGATTACATTCATGTTATTTTATGGCAAAACAAATATATGCGATAATTATAGCAAAGGACAGCTCTTGCTTTAAGTGAGAGTCGCCGGGTCACAGCAGGTCCCGGCGGCTCTCCCCTCCCCCAACAAGAAGATTGCCAGCTCTGAGCTGGTGCAAATTGCTTGCCCTCTACCATAGATAAGGTCTCCTCTATGGGAACATCCTGAGAGAGGCACTGCTAAATATTTTGGCGGGTTAAGGGGAGGGGCTAAAATGTTGTGATTCTCTGCATTTAACCCATCTCCTCAATATGACGCCAAGATTCCCGTGATTATCTCCCTATCATGCCTGCTGCACTAGGAAGTTGGCAGGTTGCAGGAGATCAGACTACTTTTCCATGTTAGTGGGGGACTTCCCAAAGACTCAGGAGTCTCCCACATGTCCATGGACAGTAGGCAAGTATGACAAGTATGACAAGGCCCTTTTATATAAAGAGACTGCGCTTATAAAACCAGGTGCACGTGTGGCTGAATCAACGATCACTACTAGGTTGTAGATAAATATATTTATTAATATGAATATACCAAGTTTAGAAATTAAAAGACATTTTCCTATACATAACAATGAATAAAACACATATAAACTCTACACAATTGAAATCGGTGGCCACCTGAAAAAATAAATTAAATAATGTTGCTTCTCAAAGGGAAGCTTTCTTTGCGTTTTTTATAGACTGATGAATTTAAAAATAAATATTGCTTTTCCAGTGGGGGGGACAATATTAGCAGCCAATTTTTTGATCTCCAGTCACCGCTTGTAGTTTTAATATATATTTGTCCAATGCACATTTGTATATCTCATACTCACAGACTCCACAGGGAGGCAGGAGAGCTTGTAAGTATTTCTCAGTCTGTGGCTCTCCGTTCTACACCCGCAAACCGCCCACCGCCGTGGCACTGACCCAGAGCCGGCAGTTGTACTCAGTCCAGACTCAGTCTCTCACACACGGCTGGGGTCCCGGTCAGGCGTCAGGCTGGCCCGTGTAACTGCAGAGTAGCGTCTCTCACCCGCTCTCTGTCAGGAAGTGGATGTGGGTCTGTGTTCTCCGGATTGTGCAGTTGTTGGGTGATAGCGGTAGTCGGTGGCTGTTAGAGGTCCCTCCGTGGATCAAAGACACCGGGCAATTTCTCCACTAACGCGTTTCGCTCTTATTGGAGCTTTTTCAAAGAGTACAAGGCCAAAACAAAAGTATGACAAGGCCACACCTAGAAATGTGCTTTCCTCTATTGCTGATTTCAGTCATCTTTCCCTGGAAATGTCTCTGCACTGCTCTACAAAACTCTACCCTGTACTTAATAGCTATGTGCATCGGCAGAGAGGTTTATGTGCTCTTGTTTCTAAATTAGACACAACACCTTGTTACTTTCTAAGCAAATAAGGTAACACCTCTGCACTATTGTTTCTAAACATGTATTTGTAAGGTAATGTGTTTGCTGATTTACCAACAGAAGACTGAGGTGCAAGCAACAAGAAAAGGGCATGAGACAGGAGCGCTGCAGAGCTAACTACCATGGACACACTGTATATACCACTTAACAGGCAAACAGGGTACGAATGGTACGAATACGAATGGTAAAAACATTCCAGAAACTGTACAATGGAAAATGCACAAATGATCCTAAAGTTGTAGTAGGCTACAATGGCAAATGCAGGATTTCTAGAGGGGGGTTTCCAAATGCAGCCCACAAATTTTCCATTGGAGCACGAGCAGGAGTCTGGGGGAGCATTAGTAGAACCTAGTGACGACCCTTGACCTTAATGTACACACTATTCTTTTTATATACTGGGGACTGTATGGAATACAGTTCAATATATAACACTACATGGGGTGAAATGTAATAGGATGAGAGATTCAGAAAGTGAGAGATTTGGTAAGAAATCTCCAGTTTTTTTAAAGTGGCAATCATTGACACAGCAAAATCACACTGGTTTTGCTGTGTCAATGATTGCCACTTTAAAAAAACTGGAGATTTCTTACCAAATCTCTCACTTTCTGAATCTCTCATCCTATTACATTTCACCCCATATGTCTATGAACAGTGATGGCTAACCTTAATACTCCAGCTGCTGTTGAACTACACATCCCAGCATGTCCTGCTACAGTTTTGCTATTTGGCCATGCTAAAATTGATGCTGAGATGTGAAGTTCAACAACAGCTGGAGTGTCAAGGTTAGCCGTCACTGGTTTAGGATGTTGTCAGGAAAAGGTTAAACATACCATAATGAATAATACACAAACATAATAGAACCAGTACTGCACTTTCAAAGCTCACATTCTCCCACATCATGTTAAGGTACCTGTCTCTTCTTCCTGGCAGATGCTCTCTGGTCCAGTGCACTGCCTGAGGACACATCAAACTTGGCAGAAGAAGTTACTACCACTGGGCATGTGCAGCAGCTCCGCTCTGTCCCTTACACTGCATGATGTGGTGACAACTATATATGTGGTATTATATACCATTGCTATTGTCATAATTTTAACCACTTACCAAGAGGATGGGGGTTTCTGGGCAACCAGAACCCCCCCCCCCCCCCCTGTGTTTGCCTATGGGCTAGTTATGCTTTTACTGACCCTGTGTGCAGCAGACCCCCTGTCTCTGGACAGTGCATCCCCACCTCCACATCCTATCTGGCGCCAGCAACAAGTGAGTCCTTCCTCCTCCTCCTCCTCCTCCTCAGAACACCTTCCCAGTGATGTGCCTGGGGATGTTGCATGTACACAATCTTCCATTTGGGCTGGAAACCGCCCAGTGCCATCAAAGGAGCGCCAAACTATCAAGCATGCCAATGTAAGCCACCTGTCATCATGGACCAGCTTTGATCTAATGGATGTAAAAGGAATTGCTGAAAGTACCCAATTGTTGTGTCCCACAACTTGGGATCTGGACCTTGTTTCTACCAAACTTCTAATAGGGTCTATTTTGTGTTTCAAAGCCAATGTAAAGCACTTTAGGTCCTATTGGGAGAAAGATACATTTGCATTGTGGGAGTGCCATGACCAGTTGGAGAGTGCACACAGAGATTGGACGTTTGGTACTGATAATAGATCTTTTGCTTCGAGCATGGAATGAGTGTAAAGGTGCTCTTCTGATTCCGACGGAATCGGCCTAGAAATCGGATGTGTTTGACATCCCACCGAACCTGATGCGCGGTCCTGTTTGCATTGGGTTGGACCCTACAGACTGAACCTGCTGCAGGTTCAATTTGTCTGATCAGACCCGTCAGCGACACATCGCGGGTGCTTTTCAATAAAATTCAATAGATAGGCCGGCTGCTGATTGGCTGAGAGAGAGAGCACTCTCAGCCAATCAGCGGCCAGCCTATCTAATTTTTTTTTTAAATTCTCCCGCCACAGGTCCGCTCAGCAGCACTTCCAGGACACTGCTGAGTCGGACTGCCCGCCACGCCGCTGCATCCACACACCCCTATGCACTCACTTCAAGTCATTACAGAGCTCGGGAAATTGGGTCGGACTAGTGTATGGGGGCCTTAAGTCTTAATAGTCCTAGTGATGACGGCTGTGGACAGAGCAGAGGGCCGGACTGCCTTCCACAAGAAGGAAGACATGATTATAATTGATATAGGGAGATACTCGCAGTACAGTAGCAAAGTGCCTGCAGATATATTGTAGAAGCATCCAGGTAGCATAATAATACATCAAATATGTTAGGAAAACACATAATTAATAGATTTAAGCTTGGCTGCCTAACAAAGTGTTAAGGTTGTCCATTGTCTACCTTTGTCATTTGTATGGTGACTCTATATTTATTATTATTATTTATTTATATGGTAATACAAGGGCTCTACATCAACTAACAATACAAAAATTAGCAAAAAAAACTACTTACAGTACAAGGCAAATAAATATAGTTGCATGAGGGCAGCACGGATGGTGTAATGGTCAGCATTACTGCATCACAGCGCTGAGGTCATGGGTTCGGTACCCACCATGGCGCTAACTTGCAGAGTTTGTATATTCTCCCCATACTTGCGTGGGTTTCCTCCGGGGACTTTCCTCCCACAATCCAAAAATATACTGGTAGGTTAATTGGCTCCCAACAAATTAACCCTAGAACGTCTGTGTGTGCGTGTACATGTGGTAGGGAATATAGATTAATTTGTAAGCCCCACTGGGGCAGAGAAACTTAATAATAATAATAGGGATGTGCACTGGCCACTTTTCGCATTTTAGGTTCTGATTACCTTCAGGTTTTGGGTTCTAATGGGTTTTGCTAAAACACCTCCTAAACGTTTTGGGTTCAGATTTTTTTTTTTTTAAAGCTTAAAAACGGCTAAAATCGCAGAATTTATTTTTTCTCCTACGCTATTATTAACCTCAATAACATTCATTTCCACTCATTTCCAATCTATTCTGAACACCTCACAATATTGTTTTCAGGGCAAAATGTTGCACAGAGGTAGCTGGATAATTATGCTAAGCCACACAAGTGTGCGGCACAAACACTGGACTGATACGGCACACTAAGCATCACCCCTGGACTGATACAGCAGACTTGGCTCACCCCTGGAATTATATGGCACACATGCGGGCACCTTTGGACACATGGGGGCACCCATGGAATTACACTGCACACATGCAGGCACCCCTGGACTGATACGACACACTTAGCATCACCCCTGGACTGATACAGCACACTTAGCATCACCCCTGGACTGATACTGAACACTTAGGATCACCCCTGGACTTATACGGAACACTTAGCATCACCCCTGGACTAATGTAGCACCCCATTAATTATACGGCAGACTTGGCTCACCCCTGAAATTATATGGCACACATGTGGGCACCTTTGGACAGATACGGGACACATGGGGGCACCCATGGAATTACACCACACACATGCAGGCACCCCTTGACTGATACGACACACATAGCATCACCCCTTGACTGATACAACACACATTGCATCACCCCTGAACTGATACAGCACACTTAGCAGCACCCCATGAATTATACAGAAGACTTGGCAGCAACCCATGAATTATATGACACATTTATTCATATTTATTCTCTGTAAAGCGCTTTGGAATCTGTGTGCGCTATATAAGAAACTATAAGAAACTGCTAATAAATAAATTATATGACACACTTGGCTCACCCCAGGAATTATGGGTCACACATGCGGGCACCCCTGACCTGATACAGCACACATGGAATTATACAGCACAGATGGCGGCACCCCTGGACTGATACGGCACACTTGGCGGCAGACATGGAATTATACGGCAGACATGGAATTATACGGCAGACATGGCAACATTCCTGCAGTAAAAAAAAAGAAAAACTTGTATTATTTTAATTTAAAAAAAAGAGCAGCACACCTGGAATTATACAGCAGACTTAGCAACACCCCTTGAATTATATGTCACTCTTGGCTCACCCCTGGACTGATACAGCACATTTAACATTGCAGTAAAAAAAAAAAAACACCTTTTCATTAAAAAAAATGGCAGCTTCCGAGGTCTGATACAGAGGACACATGGGGGCACCCCTGGACTGATACGGGACACATGGGTGCACCCATATAATGATACAGCACACATGGGGGCACCCCTGGACTGATACAGGACACTGGGCACCCCTGGAATTATACGGCACACATTCGGGCACCCCTGGACTGATACAGGACACTGGGCAGCACAGCTGGACTGATATGGCACACTCAACACCCTTTGCAGGTAAAAAAAAAACTTTTGTATTTCAATTAAAAAATGGGGGCAGCTCCCCATGACTGATACGGGACACTGGGCACCCCTGGAATTATGCGGCACACACTGGCACCCCTGGACTGATACAGGACACTGGGCACCTCTGGAATTATATGGCACACATGCGGGCACCCCAGGACTGATACAGGACACATGGGGGCACCCCTGAAATTATACAGCACACATGCGGGCACCCCTGGACTGATATGGGACACATGTTGGATCGGATCTCTAGGATCCGAACCTGCTCATCTCTAAATAATAATAAATAATGAGGGGACAGTGCATGGAAGTAATTATTAAGGTGGGTTATGGGCCGTTGAAGGAGTAAATATAAATTATACATAGATACACGTGTTTGAAGAGAGGGGGAGAGAGGGGCCTGCTTGTGAGAGTTTATATTCTAAAGAAAAGACCAATTACCTACAGTTGTACAACAGTATACACCATGATCTCGTTATTCTTTAATTTTAGAACCGCATTAATGAGAGGACATATTCCTGTTGCATGCCAATATTACAGAGAAAGTGCCAGGGCAAAACTAACTATACTACAACCCCTAGAACTGAAGTTGAACTGCTCTAATGTCCCAGCAGACACAACTGGCACAAGTCATCCATAATATTAGTGTCTACCAAATAGAAATAGTTTACTATAAAACAATATACAGTAATGAAAAATGATGTCAACAGGATGAGCACTCGTTAGCATATGCCTTGCGAATCCAAGGTCACCATATTGGAAAATGGAAGTAGGGCTTCTACTGAGAAAAAAATTAAAAACCATCATGGGGTGACTTTAATAAACTTGTTTACATCCAATCAGATTCTGGCCATCATTTACCTGCTAATTTCTAGAAAATTATAGCTAAAATTCGATTGGTTGCTAGTGACACAACTCCTCCAGTTTTGTAAACCCGCACTTTAGTAGTAAATTGACCACTTTATCTGGCATATGTTTCTACAGTACTTGTGTATTATCACGGCGCCCATCGTATCGCATACCATAAGGCATGCGATGGTATGCGATGCGATATCACGCGATGTTCTACAATGTCATACAATTTTAAAATTGTATGGCATTGTATATGGCATACAATGCCATACAATGCGATGCAATGCGATTATAAGTTGTATAAGCACCCTAATGGGTGCTTACAATGTTAAATGCACACCCACGCCACCCCCCCTATAAACGTGAACCCGAAGCATAGCGAGCCCGCAAGGGGCGGCGGTACGCGTCCTACGACCTTTTCATACCCCCACTATCCACGTCGGCGTGGAGTTAATTTTATAAAGTGTAGCGAGCCACCGAGCCCGAAGCGTGGCGAGCCCCGTGAGGGGACGCGCAGAACTTCACAGGTATACACGTGCGCTCGAAACGCTTCGGGCTCGGTGGCTCGCTGCGCTCGCCACACTTTATAAAATCAACTCCACGCCGACGTGGATAGTGGGGGTATGAAAAGGTCGTAGGACGCGTACCGCCACCCCTCGCGGGCACGCTGTGCTCGCCACGCTTCAGGTTCACGTTTATACTTGGGGGGTGGCGTGGGGGTGCATTTAACATTGTAAGCACCCATTAGGATGCTTAAAAGCACCCATTAGGGTGCTTATACAATTTAACATCCTATATGGGGCAAAATCGCATCGCATGCCATCGGGTGTATGGCATACGATGAAAAATGGGACGACTAATTATTGTGGGTGCCGTGCTAGTACACAAGTACCGTTTCTACTACAAGAATAAGAGCAGACTTTAAAGACCAAAGATATCTTATATAATAAGGGGGGTATTCAATCAATGCCAATATCTCCATCTGGTAGAAGTATCGGCTATCGCCTATTCAATGCTGCCGTTTCTGACTATTTTAAAAGTCAAATCTATATTGTTGGAAACAGCCCGTGGATTGACGAATCTGCCAGTTTTTTTCCGACAATCCGCTGCCATTTCTCGCCGATCCGCAGACTTTCCTGCTCTCAGCAGTCAGAACAATGAATTCCAACTTTCAAGTTAGTGTTGGAAGCCAGAGAAAGTGTCCGGGATTCAAACTGTCAAGACGTTCCAACAGTCAAAATCCCGGATTATATACCCCACAATAAGTCTAAAGCTGGATACACACTATAATATTATCTTTCAAATCTGTCTGTTTGGAATTAGAATCTTCAAACATAGAAGTGTTAATAGTTTATTTGTATCAGTTAACAAAATGCAAAGTGAATGAACAGAAGAGAAATCTAAATCAAATCAATATACTGTATGCTGTGATGACCTTTTTGCCTCAAAACAGCAGCAATTCTTCTAGGTACACTTGCACACAGGTTTTGAAGGAACTCAACAGGACGGGTGTTCCAAACATCTTGGAAAATGAACCACAGGTCTTCTGTGGATGGAGGCTTGCTCAAATTCTTCTGTCTCTTCATGTAATCCGAGGCAGACTTGATGATGTTGAGATCAGGGCTCTGTGGAGGCCATATCATCACTTCCAAGACTTCTTGTTCTCCTTGTCTACACTGAAGACAGTTCTGAATGACATTAGATGTATGTTAGGGGTCATTGTCCTGCTGCAGAATAAATAGGGAGCCAATCAGATGCCTCCCTGATGGTACTGCATGATGGCTAAGTACCTGCCTGCATTTCTCAGCATTGAGGACACCATTAATCCCGGTCAAGTCCGCACTCCATTTCCTGAAATGCAGCCCAAAACTTGCAAGGGACCTCCGCAATGGCTCACTGTTGCCTGCAGACACTCATTATTGTATCACTTTCCAGTCCATGTCGAACAAGATGCCTTCTATTACATCCAAATATTTAACATTTTGACTCATCAGAGCACCCGCTGCAATTTTTCTGCACCCTGTTTCTCTGTTTTTGGCATTTCCACGTCAAAAAATATGGCTTTTTGACAACAAATCTTCCTTGAAGATTACTTCTGGCCAGACTTCTTCAAACAGTAGATGCATGCACCTGGGTCCCACTGGTTTCTGTAAGTTCTGAACTGATGGCACTACTGGACATCTTCCTATTTCAAAGGAAAGTAATCGTTATGTGTCTTTCATCTGACAACTGTGTCTATGGTCCTCAATGTTGCTCATTTCTTTGTGCTTCTTCAAAAGAGCTTGAACAATACACCTTGCATCCCCAAACTGTTTTAACTCTTTGCCTGGGAGAGACCTTGCTGATGCAGTATAACTACTTTGTGTCTTGTTGCTGTGCTTGCCATGGTGGTCACACCAAATAGTGGTTTGATTTAGATCTCTCTCATGTTCCTCTCATACATTTTGTAAATTGATCAAATAAATTAACTATTAACATTTCTATTTGTTAAAGCATTATTACTTTTCAGCAGTATTGCACTTTATACTGTATACATACATACATACATACATACATACATACAGTATATTATCTGAAATAAACACATGGTTTTAGGCAGGGCTTAAAGTGGTCCTGGAGAGGTGATGGAACTCCTTTCCCCTAAAACCGCGCCCCCCCCCCCCCTTTCCTCTCATTAGGCAGAGCCAATGAATTTGCACCCTACCTCCCAGAAAAAGGATAATGGTCCCACAAGGAAGGGGTGTGGCCACACAATAATAACTCCAATTAAAATTTCAACATACAATAGCACAATCATATACACATTACACCACATGTAGTGCCTTTGATTCATATTCAATCACAGAGTAGTGCCCTTTATATACATAGTTGTGCTGCTTATACACATCTGTCTTTGTCACTCCAGCAGCTCACTGTCCATTTCCCTCCGTAGCTCCATGACCTGTGTCCGTCCAGCAGCTTCCCCACCTCTGTGTCTCTCCATCCCCCTCTCACCCTGTCTCCAGCAAGCACAGAGTCTGCTCCTCTTAGTGGCTCTTCTTCACTTCATCAGAGGTGCATGACATCACATATGACGTGACAGAAGAATAAGCCGCTGGAACAGGCTTTTCTATTGGAATTACTGTTCAGGGCAGTAGTAGAGGTGGAACTCAGTTCCCCCTACCATTAGAGGGGGTGGAACGCAGTTCCACCCCATTCCCCCCTCACTTTAACCCCTGGTTTTAGGGCACATTTTAATCAAAATATAAATACCGTATATACTCGAGTATAAGTCGACCCGAATATAAGCTGAGGCACCTAATTTTACAACAAAAAACTAGGAAAACGTATTGACTCAAGTGGGGACCCTCACTCGAGTATAAGCCGAGGGGGGCTTTTTCAGCATAAAAAATGTTCTGAAAAAGAAGGCTTATACTCGAGTATATATGGTACATCTGTGCCAAGGTGACCGCCTTCCTTTTCCTGTTTATCTCTTTGAAGTCTATAACTACCTTCCACCACTTATAACATTTAGGGTTGCATTGATGACTAGTAAGGTATTTTCTTGGCTTTGTGACTTTGGCAGAATATTCCCATTGCCCTCATACACGGTAAGGCCACAGGCCTGGCAGGGGGTGCTTCTAGTGAAACAAGAACCTTTGCACACTATAAGAAAATTGGTCTGTTTAAGACTACATACAAGTAACACCAACAAAGAAATCTGTACACTGCGGTATATTTCACATTTCAAAAATGCAAAGGTGAACATAAGTCGTTGCATGGATGCTGATTGCAGACCTGACTTTCCTCGTGCATTGAGTATGGTTGCATTTTATTTCTTGCAGGATGCATACAGTATTCCTCTAACTCCCTAAGATATGCTTTCATTTCCAGAATCCTGCTACTTAGTATGTCTGTAATGTCCACAGGCCATGCCAGCTAATGTGATCTAGTACAGGATTTCCATCACGCTCTATGCTGGAGGCTGAAGGATCTAAATTACTTAGAGGGAGATTGAAAAAGACTGGAAAGGGAGCATCTGGTAGTGACCTGGAGCCAAGCAACAGACTCAGCAGCTATATGAGAGTCATTCCTGGTCCCAGCGACTCAGCATAAGTGCATATACAGTATGTTATGTGTGCATAGGGTGATATAAAGAGGTATGGAGCCTGTAAACACATATCTACAGAATATTTTACATGGAAACACTGAGATCTCTGTTCCCTTCTGTATCATGTACAGGGGAGAGGAATCAGGACGCAAGGAGGTAGAGTAACAGACTTGGAATAGTGACGTAGGCTGGTGCAGGAAATCAGAGGCTTACAGACAGGAGAGGAGAGAGGTGCAGGAAAACACACACCAGAGAGGGGAGAGCCCCCACACTGCAGCAAATGGTAAGGATGACACTTCTTCACTTGCTAGAGCTGGAAGAGGAGATTATTATGAGAGCCAGACAGGATTATAATGAGAAGTATAGAGGCTGCAGGGAAGTGACAGGTTATTTGAGTGCTTGTGTGGAGATTTGCAGACGTTGTGCATACACAAATAGGATAAAGACTACTACATGTCATTAAACTGAGAAATGATTGCCTGAATGGTTTTTGAGATTGCAAGATAGAAGTTATTTCAATGATTGACATACAGTGTATGGGACCAGTAATTTGTTAGTAATATTCATAGACATATTAAAATATATATTTATAAATACTAATGAAATGTTGAAACTGGTAAAGTTTGAGCCTATTTGCAGTGACTGCATCCAGATTCAGTATACTGCAGAGTACTGCATCTCGCTGCTGCACTCACATACAGGGGGTTAAGTGCAGTCAATTGAAAACTAAATTAAATCATTTTGGAAAATAAATGTATGGGCTAATAAGGGGTTCATAATATTATACTTGAAAGGATGCTGTGTATCGGATCATTAAGGTAATTGTAAAATCAAGTATGCCCACTGGCAGATTTTTAAAACTTGATACCATTGAAACAGATGCCAGTGCAGCACAGTGTTTACACTACCTTGGCACTACCTCTTGAGAAGCAGACCTGTCAATCATCTTTTCTTTTCCTTTTTTTTTTTTGCTTTAAGAAGTCATATTCTTTAATGCAGTGCAACTTTAAGGAATGGAATACCTGTGATTGGCTGTGTAGCCTTGTAGATAGGAGATCTGTACCTCTGCAGCTGCAGATACGCTATGATACAGGTTGATGGGATCACATATGAGTTACCTACAACTGAATTACTGACAATTACTGTTATACCGGCAGGTTGCAAATACCTATGGTCAATATCCTGACATATACATAATACCGACTGTTAAAATGCACACAGTCAATATATTGACATGATCATAATGCAGAACATGTTAAAATACCAACACAGTTATAATGTCGCCATGGACACCATATTACTGTGTACCGAGTCCCATCGCATGGGTTGCTGCACTCGCCATGCATTGGACACTGTGCCTTGCTGCGCTATTTTGGCTATCAGTATTGTGGTTGTGTCGGAGTTATCTTACTGACAGTGTTCTACTTGTCAGTATTTTGATGTTGTTGGCGTTGTGTATATGTCGGTATATTGTCCATTGGCATTTGGTTGTGGAGATTCTGCCAACCAGTATTCCATCTGTCAGCAACTTAATGACAGGTTTCTGGAGTGTCCTTTTTTACTTGCTAAAAGCACTACTGGGGACATCTGTAACTGGCACTACTGGGGACATCTGTAACTGGTCCTATTAGGGATATAATATGTAACTGGCACTACTGGGGACATCTGTAACTGGTACTACTAGGGACATCTGTAACTGGCACTACTGGGGACATCTGTAACTGGTCCTATTAGGGATATAATATGTAACTGGCACTACTGGGGACATCTGTAACTGGTACTACTAGGGACATCTGTAACTGGCACTACTGGGGACATCTGTAACTGGTCCTATTAGGGATATAATATGTAACTGGCACTACTGGGGACATCTGTAACTGGTACTACTAGGGACATCTGTAACTGGCACCACAATGCAAGAAAATGATTGCTCAAGCCTTAAGCATTCAGTTCTTGAGATAGTACACACACTTTGTATTTCATGTGTTTAATGTGTTTATACATCATAAATGCATTTTCTGTTCACATGTGGGTCCCGTCCTCAAGGTACCATACCTCATTGAAGTATAAAAATATTCCAAAATATGGAAAGTGCTTCTGGTCCCGAGCATTTTGGATAAGGGAAACCTGTACTTTTCTTGACATAGCATATTGCCCTTATTGTAGATATTTGTATATATTAAATATCATAGCTGGCACATATGTATAAGTGTAAAGGGGCATACACACGTAGAATAGAGATGTGTGCTAAGCAATTTTGCTTACGCAACAACAAAAAAGTCTGGGTAATGGTTCAGAATGAGAGATTGTGATCAGTATCTCTCATTCTGTACACACAGAGAGATTTACAGTCACTTGCTAAGCAATTTGACTAGATTTTGACTGCATGCACTGACTTTAGTTAGCAAGAGATAATTAATCTCTCCTGGCATACACACGGAGAGATCTGTGCTTACTTTCTAAGCAATCTAGTCAGATTGCTTAGAAAATAGCACAAATTTGCTCCGTGTGTATGCTTAAGGGGCAGCACAGATTGTAACACTGTTTAATGTCAAACAAATATTGTAATCAGAAAGGGAAGTCATTTTTGTAAGGATTTGATCTGAACATTGTTTTTCTTCTCAGAGACACTATTGTTTAGCAGCATTCACAGAATACTGGATACAATTTATGCTAGGTACACTACACACCTGATCGATTAATCGTTAATCAAAGATTTGGGGAGTGTTCTGCACTTATGATATGTACCAATCCACAGCCCGCCATGCCTAGCCACAGGAACTGGTAGTGCCAGACCGGCCGATGTAACAATATACTGTATCTGTAAGATATGTAGGCATCAGAAGTGCTGCACAGCCAAAGTTATACTGTATGTCTCTGAACAACGTTGTTCACAGACATATCAGTTGTACACACAAGCTGATGGCCAGGACAACATATCACATGGGCCCTTATTCTGATCGGTGCGGATATATCCGCGTGCGTTCGTGCCGCCGATGTTTTGTGTCTGCGCATGTGCGAGGGGGGCGTACAGCCAAATCCCGCATGAAATGTGAACACTCCGAACAGGGGGTGGAGAGGGGCGTGAAGGGCTATTTGGGCTCATTACCATATGCATACGCCCCACGTTTCATGGGCGTTCCCATGCAAATGCTGGGCGTACGTATGGTAATGCGGCCGTGACGCACATGTAGGGGGCGGACATATGACATCGCCGGATATCAGCTGCCCGCCCAGATCTCTGCTTTTGCACGGAAAAATGTCCGTGTGGTCTGAGGTTGCGGGAGCTGGTGGAGCACTCGGTCCTGCATTCGATGGTCTGCGACCATCGAATGATGGGGGAGGTTCCCTGAGACGGAGGAGGCGTATTCCATGAAAAATACACGTGCGGTCCGTTCGGCCAGCTTCTTACCGCGTACAGACGGAGTTGGCGATCCGTATGGAAGGCGGGGTTTCGCATGCACGGTCCTGGCCGCATATTCGGATCCGGCCGCACCGATCAGAATAAGGGCCATGGTGTTCACCAAGCCTTAGATGCATCCTGTGTAGTGTATAAGTTACAGAATAATATTTAATGACAGATAATATTTCATTTATTTTTGCAGACCAAAATCATGTCATTATAGGCATTATTCAGTCCTGCAGAAAAACAGGGGGGGGGGGACACATTTTGGTCAATGTTACTTTACAACTTGAAGCAGAAATCCCATATAGATTTTTTTTCTTGACAAGCAAGTTAAATAGCTTTTAAACATGCATCTGATCTATTTTTGCTTATCTATCCTCCTATAAATCGTTACATCCTTTGAAAATCTCTCTGGAGGGCAAACAAAAATGGCTGAAAGCAGTCAGTCAGGTTGCACAAGCTCCCAGGGGAGAAGAAATGATTTATTATGGGACGTAGTGGAAGTGGCAACAATAACAATGTTGACATGCCTATCGTCAACACCAAAATGTCAACTTATCATGTCGTCATTGTAAAAATGTCAACAGGCAAATGTTGCTTTTGTCAGAATGTTGACATAAGGGCTAATCTGAGGTAAGGAGAGTTTGGCTGCAGAAGACAGGTAAGAACTAGGCGCTTGAGGGAGAGTTATAGGAAGGGGTTATGTATAGCGGAGAAATACTCACCAGACGAGATCTGACCCAGAAGTGACAGTCACATGACCACCAGAACCCGGAAGACTACACTGGAGCAGGTAGATCACAGCTGGCCCACCAGGGAGGGACGATGATCCCGATTCAGACCTGCATGCAGGGCTGCTAATTCACAGCCCTGACGATTTTCGTATGACTGCACATGCGTACAGTACGCTGTGTGCTTGTGTGAGCTGACTGTTCCAACGGATCTAGCCTTCGCTGTCTGTACACAGGGCTATTGACACCCTGTGACTGTTTATGCGCGGAAAACCGTTCCCAAGCTGTTGGGAGGGAGGGCCGCTGACATCATCAGCAGCCTCCTTCTCCTCATGGCCTTCGCAGCGCTAATTCTAGACTTACTCAGCGCTTGCGAACAGGGGAGAATCCATTCAATGATGAGTGATTCTGAATTCCCCAGCTGTTTGTGCTTCACAATATATATATCCCATCTATGTGATATACTACAGATGGAGCGCCTCTCGCTCTTGCCCCGCCAGCGCCAGAATCTGTCCGCTGGCGATCGCCAGGGCGGAGAGGTGCTCCATCTGACTGAGATGCGCGTGTGTCTCACGCACACGTGCGTCTCAGTTTTCCGTCGGCGGGGGGACGGGAACCCTGTACGTCTCCGCTTCAGGGAGATGGACAGGGTTGGGGGGGGGGGCGGCAAGGCGGCGGGGACCCAGGCGACCCTCGGCGAGGCGGCGGGGACCCGAGGGGAGCCCCGTTGTAAGGTGACGCGCACGCATCTCGTGCACGCGCGGCCCCTTGCGGCGGATGGCGAATCTTCCGCCATCCCCTGCAAAGATTAGACCCGCTCCATCTGTATGTCAGATAGTCACTCAGATTTTTTCTTTAAACCCCAATAAAATGCTGTAGAAAATGGGAATAAAATCCCCAAATAAATAGAGAAAGAGCCCCTTACCATCCAAAGACCCTTGAGCACGAAAGGGGTAAGAGCCCTAAATTATTACTGAAGAGGGGGAGAGTGCCAAAACAGAAAAGAACAGCGGTAACCGTAAAGAGGGGTAGGAAGTCTGTGTGACTATTGTGCAGTGGTGACACTGAGACAGGGCTGAGGTATCAGAAAAGCATTAGGATAAATGCCTTTCTTATGTAGGCCACAGTGTCTGAATTAATAATGATAATTATGGCAAGATATGTTTCCAGGACTGCTTGAATTATAACATGATGGACTCTTTATTGGATTAAGTTGCAGTATTAGAGAAGTTGTCTATAAAGGCCAAAATGAAAAATAGCAATAGCATCTGTTCATCTGTAAAGGGGCCTACAACATACCTCCCAATTGTCACGATTACAGCGGGACAGTCACGATTTTCGGGTCCTGTCCCGCTGTCCCACCCGCGGCAGGCATTGTCCCGCTGCGGGGGGTGGCAGTTGGGAGACCCCCCAATCTAATAGAATAGACGCTGTGCGCATGCGCACAGCGTCTATTCTCGTATGAAAATGAGGTTGCGGCTAATTAGCATAAGCCGCGACCTCATTTGCATATGCCCCGTCCCCTTTTCGGACGCTGAAGCACAGAAGTTGGGAGGTATGCTACACACAGGGAGATGCTAGATCAGTGGTTCCCAACCCTGGTCCTCAAGTACCCCCAACAGTGCACGTTTTCCAGGTCACCCAGCAGGTGCACTCATTATTCAGGCACATTTTAAAAGAACCACAGGTGGAGCTAATTATGTCACCTGTGATTCTGTGTGGAGACCTGGAAAATGTGCACTGTTGGGGGTACTTGAGGACCAGGGTTGGGAACCACTGTGCTAGATCATTAAGAACGCTCAGCAAGATCACTCAGTGCACAGTGATGTGTCAGCGCTGTGTGCTGAGCGATCTAGGACACTGGCCCTGACCGGCGATTAACTAGATTTCTCCAGCATGCTAGATATTAGTCGCCAGACGCAGTGCCAGATTAAGGTCTAAATGGGCCTGGAGCTGAAAACTATCAAGGGCGTATTATGCACAATAATAGTGGTTATGGCCAGCACCTAATAATGTAGGGGGGGGGGTGACCAGTGTTCTGGTTGGGTGGTCTGCTCATGGGTGTGTCTCTATTTGTGTAAATACTTTCAACTAATTATATATGCCTGCAAAAGGCAGGGAGATATGTTGGCGGGTGCCCGCAGGATGCTGATGTCCTAAGATACTTGCGGGGTGAGGCGGCATTCCAGTCATAAAAAAAATACTGAAAGCTGAAACTTGGTAGACAACATTTCAGCACCTTTTATGTGGTCACCTAAGTTTACCACACCATATACCCCTTAAACAAATCATGCAACACTATAGTAACCCCCTTATACTGTACTTGCCTCTTACACATTATGCCACATGGAATGAGCCAAAATTCACACTATGCCACATGTATTGAGTCAAAATAAACACTTTACCAAACAGATTGAGCAATAATGCACAATATGCTTTATCAACAGGGGCATTGTGCGCCAAAGGCGCGCATTAAAAATTTACACCATAATGCCCATTACATGTTAAGTTACACACCATAATGTCCATTACCTATTATGCCAAACACCATAATGCCTATTAAAAATGATTGTGCATAAGTGCTGCTTACCTACAGATGTAGCCCCTGTCATCTCTGGCCGGGGCTCACCAGAGTCTCCCCTCTTGCGAGCGCCTGCGGACAGGGGCTACACTGAACAGGGACGCATGTGCCCCAATCCTTTGCCGGCGGGGCAGCAGCATCCTGCCCATCTCCGCTTCAGGGAGACAGGCAGGGTTAGGGGGGGTCGGGGCGGCGAGGGGGACCGGCGGCGGGGGAGGTGGCAGGGACCCGGTGGAAGCTCCGTTGACACGGGGTGCTGGCAGGGCTGGCAAAAGTATCGCCAGCACCTGCAAGGTTTAAGCCGGCACATCAGTACATATAGATCCCACTAAAACCCCACCCAAATCTAATTCTCTCTGCACAAGTTACATCTGCCCCACCTGCAGTGCACATGGGCCCTTATTCTAGTTGAATCGGATGGATGCGTATTTTCGGACAGGAACCGAGTGTTCTTAGCCCCGCCTTCAGTACAGATCGCTCACACCGTCCGAATGCAGTAAGACGCCGACCGAACGGACCGTGAGTGGATTTTTCATGTGAACACCTCCTCCATCTGTGGGAACCTCCCCCATCATTCGATGGTCGCCGACCATCGAATGCTGGACCGAGTAGTCAGGCAGCACAGGAGTGCTCCAGACCATTCGGGCATTTCAGGGATATGGACGGGCAGCTGGCATCCGGCTATGTCATATGTCCGCCCCCCACACGTGCGTCACGTCCGGATTACCATACGTACGCCCATGCGGTTTCATGGGAACGCCCATGAAACGCAGGGCTTACGCATATGGTAATGAGCAAAATCAGCCCTTCACGCCCCTCTCCACCCCCTGCTCAGATGGTTCCATACGATCATTTTCTGCACGGATCTCACGCCGTTTTTCGGACGTGTGAAGCGTTCGCACATGCGCAAATACGCCTCTGCACATGCGCAAACATCAACCATCGGCCGGCTGTCCGCATTCAGAGCCATCCGACTCAATCAGAATAAGGGCCATGAAAGAGTGAACAAAAATAAACCACATACTGCTGATTCATATTGCAAAGTCCTGAAGTTTCAAGACAGTACTCGGTGTTCGTTTTTTATGGAAGTGTGAATGGCTCTATTTCAATGGCTTGAAACGTGTCCCTTGGGGGTTAAACGGGTTGAATGTTTGAATAGTATTAAATGATTTTTAAAACGGTTTTCACCTGCAATGTGAAAGGTCTCAAGGTTTAGACCTGTTTTAAAGTCCCATTTAAGAATACCGTGTCATTACCCATTTCTGCAATGTGAAAGCAGTATTACAGTTACAATAAGTATTACAAGTAACAGTGTCAACTGTCTAATGTGTCATTTTACATATCATTTCTGTTTATTGACAGAAAAACAGGTATGCATCCCCTATGCTGGCAATATGAAAGGGCTGCATTACAGCATATAATTATGCCAAAGATAAGCCAATATGTTAACAGTTAAATATGTTAAAGTGCATTATGCTGTAATAAGTGTAATAAGTATGCTGATCAATCCTGCATAGAAATAAACACAGTAATTGGCATATATGTACTGCTGGACACCACTCATAGAATGATTAACTTGTTATTTTTGAATCAATGTTCTTGATTTTATTTTTCTAAACATTAGATGTATTTGTTTATTACAGCATAATGCACTACAACATAGTTAACTGTTAATATATTGGCTTATCTTTGCATAATGATATGCTGTAATGCAGCCAAGGGCGTAACTACCATAGGGGCAAGGGATGCAGCTGCTATGGGGCCCAGAGCTGAAGGGGGCCCATATTTACAGTCTAAGTAATATGTTTTACATACATTTATCACCATCAGCTGCTAAATAGGGGGCCCTTACAAACTTTTGCTATGGGGCCTATGGATATCTAGTTACGCCACTGAATGCAGCCCTTTCATGTTCCCAGCATAGGGGATGTTTTTCAGACAAATTCATGTTTAAAATAAACTGCCACAAGAAAAGACAATAAACAGAAGTGTTTTAAATCCTGCACCTAAAGAACAGAGTGTATTGCATTGTTACTGAACTTACTGGAGCAGTCAGTAAAGAGCAGTGGTGTAGCTAGGTGCCACGGCGCCTGGAGCAAGGGCATGTTTCGCGCCCCCCAATTTGTAGTAAGGCTCCTGCGCAGTGAAAAGTGGGCATGGCCCAACATTATACCACACACCGTAATGCCCATTGCACATTTTAGCAAACTTTGTAATTCCAATTACACATAAAGCCACAGCCATAACGCCAGTTACACATAAGGCCACACATGATGCCCATGGCATACTATCCCGTCACATACTAACACCGTTATGCCCATTGCATACTAACACACCACAATGCCCGTTGCATACTATTTAACAAACCGTAATGCCCATTACACATTTAACACATAAGTGCCACTTACCTACATGCTCGATGCCAGGGGCTTCATGCTCCATGCCAAGGGGGACTGAAATTGCTCATTGCCAAGGGGGACTGAAATTGCTTGCAGGGAGGGTAGGTGTGAGTAATACCCCTTTCACATCGCACTTTTAAAACGGTATATTGCCGTTTTTTTCCCTTTTTAAAACGTTTAAGGGTGCACTGTGAATGCACCACAGGCAATTTACCGTTTTAAGTTAACTGGCATTTCGAACCGTGTAAAAAGCAGAGTCCTACACGGTTCCTTGCCGTTTTTTGTGCAATGTGAATGTGTGCATTCCCCCCCCCCCCCCCCCCCCCGGACAACATATATCCCAGCACTTGCCCGATCATGGCTAGAACTTCCTGCAACATACTGTATATCCCAGCACTTGCCCGACCATGGCTGCAACTTGCTGCAACATACTGTATATTCCAGCACTTGCCCGACCATGGCTGGAACTTGCTGCAACATACTGTACTGTATATCCCAGCACTTGCTCGGCCAAGGCTGGAACTTGCTGCAACATACTGTATATCCCAGCACTTGCCCCCCCCCCCCCCCCCCGTTAAAAGACCTCCCCGGGAGCTGGCAGGGGGTCCGTGCGGCGCGGAGGTACCTGTTAAGGGAGAGCCTGGAGGTCCCTGCGCCTGCGGCGCTGAGTATGATGCTGCCGGGGTCCCTGCAGTGAAGTGGAAATAACGCGCTATCTCCAGCGGAGATAGCGCGTTATTTCCACTTCACTGCAGGGACCCCGGCAGCATCATACTCAGCGCCGCAGGCGCAGGGACCTCCAGGCTCTCCCTTAACAGGTACCTCCGCGCCGCACGGACGAGCACCGGGGATGGCGCTGATCAGTGCATTACACTCTGCCTTGAAACGTGTTCAGATTGAAACGTTTCAACTGCAATGTGTAATGACACTGAACCTGCTTTTAAAACGTTTAATCTGGCCACTATTAAGGCTCTGACCCGTTTTAATTACCGGTTTAAAATACCGGTTTTTAAAACGGGTCTGCGATGTGAAAGTGGTATAATTGATAGTGCAGGGGAGGGGAGTGCAGGGGAGGGGAGTGTGGGATTGATAGTGCAGAGGGAGGGAGGGAGATAGTGCAGAGCAGGGAGGGTGGGTGCGTAGGAGTGATAGTGCAGAGCAGCGTGGGTGGGAGTGATAGTGCAGAGCAGGGTTGGTGGGAGTTATAATGCAGAGCAGGGTGGGTGGGTGGGAGTGATAGTGCAGAGCAGGGTGGGTGGGAGTGATAGTGCAGAGTAGGGTGGGTGGGTGTGATAGTGCAGAGCAGGGTGGGTGAGTGTTGAGTGAGGGTGGGAGGAGTATTGTGGAGCCCCCCAGCTGTCAGGGTACAGTGGCACCCCAACCCCACCCATAGCCGGCAAAGCAGCGGTGCAATCCGCCTGCCCGCTCCCGGGTCCCCGCTGTGTTCGGCGAGACGTGCACGGTGCTATTTAAAAGTCATATCTCCCGCTGGACCACGCTAGCCAATAGGCGCTCGCGGTCCAGCAACCACCAGTTGATAGCTTCTGGCGCCTGGAGCTTGTGCTCCACCGGCACTGCCCTCGCTACGCCTCTGGTAAAGAGTTTGTTGGGCATTAGAAGATACATAGGTGCACTATTCTATTCAAATAGAAAAAAAAAACGTCCCGGAGAAAACACCATGTTCCGGAGAAAACACCATATTCACAATTGAAACCATTAAATGGGTTAATTATTAGGGATTTTTTCTCCCGCAAAAGTCAGTCACTTTGCACTAGGACAAGCTTGTACTCTCTTTTACTAAGCTAAAGTATATTAATAAACCACTCTAAGACATCCTGACATAATTTAAACTAGATCGGAGCATCTTCATAGTTTTCGTCTTTTTCACCAAAAAAGTGAGAATTTAGGCCTCTTGCCAGAACAGAAGATGTTGACTCAGATCAAAAAGATTTTGCACGTTTCTTATTCAGGTCAAGTCACAACTTTCCCACACTAGCCGATTTTGAATTTCTCAATTTTGTTTTTTTCACTTCGCCCTAATGCGCAGTCTAATGCCAGGCAACATCTGAACACTCACACTGTCTGGCTGTTCCTGATCACACCAGCACCCATCCGCACTCTCTTTGCGGAACACCGCACCACTGCACACCGCTGCCCTATCCCCCCATTTTTTTAAATTAAGGAAGCCAATCCCAGGATTGGGCATTTTTCAATCCCAAATCCAGGGATTGAAAAATGCACTGGGATTGGCTTCCCTAATTTAATGTTATTTTCATCCTGGGGCCCATGTAAGTAGGATCACATATACAATGCAGTGTGTTCTGTAGCCCATAGGCTACAATGGGGTACCACCATCTTAGAATGGAAGTAGCCCAGGGACCCGCTGAGATGCTGCCCGATATTGATACATTAGGCCGCAATGCATCGCACATAGAAACCTATAGCCGTTGCAGCTGCAGGCGGGGCAGGAGGGATCGCAGCAGGTATCAGAGATTCTTGCTGTGGTCCATCCTGATACATTTGGGTGATACTTAATATTTGTTGGTCATCTACAAAAACGGGTGTTTTCAGGGATTTAGCCGCAAATATAAAATGATAAATGACCTTTAAATACCACGAGTCTTTTAGATTTCAGAAATACAGGGTCAGCGGAAAATAAATGAATCTCTTCAGAGGGCTAAGGAGCACGTTCTGTAGCTCCGAATACCCAAAAAAATTAACCACAGATTATTCAAACTGCCCTAGTAATTTTTTAAATAAACAAAAAATTATTTAAAAAATTTGCAGTAAGGTGTTGCAATGTCACAATAAAAAATATTCAATAGGCTAATACACTGCAGAGAGTAGCCTAGCATCATCTTACTGTACTTATGGGAGAAGACGCACAGATCCTGGGAACTGACACTCCTGATTGGCCGCTAGGCGCTGCAAGCCGGCCAATAGCGGTATTCAGGGGGCGGAGCCGCATGATGTAAACAAAGACAACGTGCGGCTCCTGCTCAGTCCGTCTGGGTTCGGGTAGCCGGTTTGTTTTTTTGCCAAGACCCCTGGACTACTGCTGTAAAGAAGAGGATGTGATCTTCGCCGCACAGTTGTAAGTATAATTGGTACTTGTTTCCTAGCACGGCGCCACCGATATTAATTGTATGAAAGTGGGTCACAAAAATCGGGTCGATCCTATCGCATGCAACCAAATCGTATGCGATGTGATCGACCCGACCGACCCAATTTTTACATTGGAGCCAATGTTAAATGGTCCCTGAGACCCGATTTTACATTGGCCCCAATGTTAAATGCCCCCCAGACCCCATTTTTCATTGTATGCCCTCCCTTTGTTAACGCCACACCACGATCAACGTCAACCCGAAGCGTGGCGAGCGCAGCGAGCCCGCGAGGGGTGTTGGTACGTGTCCTCCGACC
Source organism: Crinia signifera (assembly GCF_055691185.1). Lineage (NCBI taxonomy): Eukaryota > Metazoa > Chordata > Amphibia > Anura > Myobatrachidae > Crinia > Crinia signifera. Next base: position 51,754,673 of record NC_139218.1, read on the forward strand.
TTTTCATACCCCCACTATCAACGTCGGCGTGGAGTTGATTTTATATAGTGTGGCGAGCGCAGCGAGCAACCAAGCATTAGAATGGCATGGGATGCGACCGATTTTCAAAGTGCGTTAAAAACGTGTTTAAAGCCCGAAAATCGGGTCGGTCGGGACCCATCGCATACCTTAAGTTAAGGTATACGATGGGACCCATGGGGGCCGTGCTAGGAAACAAGTACCGTATAATTTCCTTCCACAGGTTCCCCTATGGATTTCGTCAGACACCGGACCCCTGGACCAGGACACCGGACTCCCCGACCAGGACCACGGACACCAGACCCAGGGACCTACCTACGGGATCAAGATAGGTAAGTATCAGTATGTATGGACTTTGGATGTAATAAAGTTTCATTTTTAATGTGTGTCAGTGTGTTTATTTGACTATTTTTAATACTGTGGAACTACAAGTGCCAGCAGGCCCTTTAATGCCCCGCATGCTGGGACTTGTGGTTCTCCAAGTCCTAGCATGCGGGGGAGGCTTGCTGGGACTCATAGTTCACCAGTATTAGTATTATCAGCCCGGTGACACAGCCCAGGGTCACCGGGGACAGCACCAGGGAACCGGGAACCAGCCCCGGCCCTGGGGAACCCCTGTTTGGCCGGTTTCCTGATTTTTTATTACCAGCTCTGGCTCTTTCAGCCTGGTGCTGGATACGGCCATGGGGGGGGGGGACTACCTATACGAATTCGTATTAGCGGCCGTATATATGGCCGCTAATACGAATAAATACGCCATCGGGGGTTTACAAAGCAGTCGTATTTGACTGCTTTGTAAATTACCCTCCAGAACACAAATTTGCATACGGCTGAAACAACCGTATGCAGTCATATACATTTGTATTAAGAATACTAATACGATATATCATATTCGTATTCTTAGTAAATTTCCCCCTCTGTGTCTACTACTGGATCTGATGCCCTTCGCCATACTAGTGCTGCGCATTGTCGTGTTCCCGGGGCTTCTTGTCCTCCTGCGAGATACCCAGCAACAACACAGATGCCAGGTGGGAAGTGCAATGCAATGCAATCCCCTAGGGCCAACAGAGCAGTGAATAAATTACATAAAAAATTGCATCGCATCGCATGGCATTATAATGGCCCATGAGATGCAATGCAATGCGATTTTGCTACGGAGAATAGCCCTTTACGCTTACAGCATACTGGGTGCCCTGCTAGGAAACAAGTACCAAAAGAAATTGTAATCTTAAAGTGCGGCGGCATGACAGTTGAGTGGTATGCTACTATGCATGTGCGGCCTCTCCTTGCCACTGTGTTAGAGCACCATAGTCACAGACAGATGTCTTCCACTTAGCTCCAGAGAGACCTGCGATATATTGTGTTACCACTACAGAGCCTGGAACTGATTGTATCCTGCATTACTACCCAGGCACAGTCAGCTGCCGGTGGCCTGTGTGCTCCACTCTTCTCAAGCTCAGCTCCAAGCAGTGGCATATCTATAATGGGTGCAGTGTGAGTGGTGCACACGGACCCTGAATCCCAGAGGGGCCCACACCACACACGCTTTATACATGTTTTATATACTTACCCTCTGGAGTTCACCGGCGGTGGCAGGAACGCTGCCGAAATCTCTGGGAAAATGGCGCAGCGGCCATTTTCCAGCAATTTGCACATGCGCAGTGGAGTCTAAGCACTGTAGTGCTCAGACCCTACTACAGTGACAATGCTGCTCCTGAGTCTCGGCAGAGAGGAGTAGGCCCGCCCGGAGGAGGCTGCACACGGGTCTCCTCCTCTCTTAGGGGTAGAGGTATGAAGCAGCAATAAGGAAAGAGAAATGAGCCAGAGGAGAAGTTACCCATGTCAACCAATCAGCACTGAAGTAACATATATAATTTTGCATAATATTAAATTATACAGAGCAGCTGATTGGTTGCCATGGGCCGCTTCTCCTCTGGCTCACTTCTCCTCCCTTATCACTGCTTTATATATCTACTCCTTAAAATTAAACACCCCTTGCTCCAAGTCTATGTATTAATAACTATGAGTAGGACTGCAACTTCACATTGCTACAAAATAAACCACAGCCACTTTTGCAAACATATTACAACAGATATACCACATATTACCACAGACAGTACTGTGGTAATAATAGGCGGGGTTAGGTGGAACAGACAGTAGGAAAAATATCCTTAAGTCACACTGAAATAAGTTTGATTCTTTGCATCTGCAGATATTATCCATTCAAACAATCAATCCAGTCTTTATAACAAAACAGGGCATATGCCAAAATGGATCACAAGTTGCATGCCATAATGGCTATTTTTTGGATATGTCCACAATTATAATGTCGACATTGCCCATGTTAACATTCATCATGTAGGTAATGATGATGGCCCAGCAGGGACATAGCATCATGTGACGCCACTTCCTGGTCAGACTACCAATCCTCCAGCATTCCAGTAAGTAATATTCACCTATCCCTAATCATTACACCTAAACTTAACCCTCCCTCTAGTGCCAGACCATAACCTCCTCCCACCTGCAGACTAATCCTATAATCTTTAGTTCCTAACCCTTCCCACCATATATTAACCCTAATGTAAGAATCTGAAAATATCATAAAAAACAGATCACACCCCTTTTCTATATAGCGCAAGTCCCGATATCTACAAAGGAATTGTTGGGAAGTATTGCCTCAATCATACTTGTCTACCCTCCCGAAATGGCATCCTCCACTTGGCCACCCAGAGGGGTGGGAAAGTCTCCTGCATTCCCTGCAAATTCCCCTCCTCTGCATGTCAAATGACGGTAATCGTGGTTCTGGGAGGGGGTAGGACTAAAATAACGCAAATTGCATCAGTTTAGCCATTACTGTAATGGGTGTGGGGCTTGATGACCCCAGGCTTTGTCCCCACCCCCCCAAAGTGAAGATGGTGAGGAGAAAAAAAATGTCGGTAAGTATGGCTGTTGCAGATCACATACTATGGGCTTTAGCAGCAGCCCATAGAAGCTAAAACACATTCCAGATGCCTGTACACTACAAATGATAGGCACCAGGACTGGTGTATGCGCGGCATTGCCCTCGGTACTGGGCATGCACAGACCCCTTTTAATCTATGGGCTGCAGCCGTAGCATCCCATAGGGGCATCCCGGAGAGAGAGCACACCTCCCATTGGGACTGCCTTGGGTGACTGGCAGGTCGGACTGCCAGTCACAGTGAGGCCAGTGCAGTATCACAGAGAACAGTGGAGGGTTTTACATGACAGTCCTGCAGTCCATAGGGAAAACCCGCCACTGCCAGGGACTCTACATGAACCAGAGGAAGTAGACAACAGTGACCTCAGCTCACCATTCCCCGTGAATTTATGGTTGCAAAACATCTGTGCCCATGTATATAGAAGGTTACAAATAAATATTTATTTTTAAGCATACAGTATATACCCATTTGTTATGAAAGTGACCTAGCTCATTAACATAAATGACACATAATAATACAATTAATTATAACAATAATGAAGAAGAATAAGAGCGTGCCAGGTGGGACTGGAAGCCACACATGACCAAACACTGCTGAGTTATTGGGACTGGCAGCTATGGCAACTGAAGCCTCCTAGTACACAAAGAGGATTATGGGATTTCCCTCAGTTGTGCTGTTAGCGGCTCTGGCTTGTGCAGTATTTCCTCATCATAAACACTCTGAACCATTATGAATAAGAAAAAGAACCTTCATCTTGTCAGAAAAATATGGTAATTTAATTTAGATTTTTTTATTATACACATTACATAAGCACAGGGGAATTCCAGGCCTATTATTCCATTATATTTACTGAGTTGCTGTTTAAATTACCAGTAGGATTACACAGTCTGGCCTGCTGTGCTGTGTCTTTTCAGCTATGAGATTGCACTGAAGCTTTTGGTTGGTTGAAATTCTAAACACACAAGACCGGTTCTTTTTCAATGGAAAGAAGCATGGTCCGGCTGTCCAATCTTTGATATTGTAGCAGATAAAAGGGCTGGGTCTGGCAGATGGAGTTTGAGGTGAAGAAACCTGCAAAAAGGAGTGTTATCAGGGCTAACTTTCCCAGGAGTTGCTAGTCAGCATAATCCATTGAGCTTGTTTGTGGGCTATATACTGTATCTGGTCACTACTCCGCTGATTGTTTAGACAAGGTCTGGAGCATAGCTGCCTACCCTCCTGCATTCTGAAGGAGTCTCCCTGAAATAGCAGCAATCTCCCTCTCTCCCTCATTAGTCTAGCAATCTCCCTCATGTCACCTAGCCCACATTACAATGTTACATTTTTGGGGAAAAAGGAATGAGAGACAGATACATTTACATTGAATCTTTAGCACCATTTCCCAGCACTTTACCAAGTATAGTAGCTCTTACTAACTGCTTTGGGGCTCATCTACATTTGGATATAAGTCATTTTAAAAGATTCTATAAGTCTCTTTTCACATTTTCTCCATATATGGAGCATGACACGCCCTTCAATGGGGCTCTGTGCAAAATTCTATTAGCAACTATAATCTCCCTGAAATTAGTTTTCAAAAGTAAGTAAGTATGGTCTGGAGCCCTCTTCCACATCAGTCTATTACCGCATAATGGGATCAGCTCTGTAGCAAAAAAAAAAAAATCTTATTATGTGTTCTCCAACGGGTGTAGGTTGTTAGGTCTACACCAACTAGGTCAACAAGCATGTCGACTTAGACCCATGTTGACCTAAACCCATGTCGACCATGCTGCCTGTCGACCTAGTGGTGTTGACCCAATGCTTGTCGACCTAGTTGGTGTAGATCTAATGGCCGTATCCCTCTCCAACTATACAATACAATACTAGGGAGTCCTATAAATAATATAACTGGGAAGTGACACTGTTGACAAACATTATAAGATACTATATTAGAACTGGCAGCCCTTTCAGCGCCCCTGGCGACATACAACCACACCCCTCAGATGCCCCCCGAACCTCCCTCCCGCCAGTGTCAGTGCATGTCCTCCTGTTCTAATACTTCTCTTTATTTGAAGAATGTCTCCCTCCTGGAACTTGTTAAAACCCTTGGTATATTTGAAAGTTGCATGCCCCCCACCCCCTTTCACTTCTCTGCTCCAAACTATACAAATTGAGATTTTTTTTTAGTCTTTCTGGGTAAGTTTTGTGGTGTAGGCTTTGCACCATTTTAGATGCACTATCTCTAATGTAATGATATCCTTCTGGAGATATTGGAGTAGGGATGCAGTTTAAATCCCGGCTGTCGGGATCCCGGCATTCAGAATCCCGACGCTGGAATCCTGACCGCCGAAATCCCGACACTTTCTCCCTCCGTGGGTGTCCACGACACCCCTGGAGGGAGTATAAATTAGCGTGCCGAGCGTAGCGAGGCACCGGGCCCGCTGCGCGGCAAGCGCAGCGAGCCCGCAAGGGGGGGGCGATCCACGTTTCCCCCTTGTCGGGATTTCGGCGGTCGGGATTCCAGCGTCGGGATTTTGAACGCTGGGATCCCGACCGCCGGGATTTCATACTGAATCCATTGGAGTGGAATTTATTAAGGTTTACTATTGAAGATGGGATGTTATCCACAGCAATCAGATAATACGACTTCTCTTTGTATTTGGTAGTCGGATTTTTTTCCCCAAATTTACTAACCTGTCGTATTTTGGTGCCCACCATGGCGACAAAAGTGAAGGATGTAGTTGTGCGCACGCCGAAGGGGGCGTGTGCTTTAGTGTAGTGTACCACACCATATACAACAAAATACTAGACCCCATTATACTTGCCCATTACACATGATGCCAAATGGAATGAGCTAAAATTCACATAATGCCACATGGATTGTATAAAAATTCACATAATGCCACACAGATCGAGCCAAAATTCATAAAATGCCATACGGATTGAGCCAAAATTCACATAATGCCACACGGATTGAGCCAAAATTCACATAATGCCACATGGATTGAGCCAAAATTCACATAATGCCACACGGATTGAGCCAGAATTCACATAATACCACACAGATTAAGCCAAAATTCACAATACGCTTCATAAACAGGGACATTGTCCGCCAAAGGCGCGCATTAAACATTTACACCATAATGTCCATTACATGTTAATTTACACACCATTATGTCCATTATGTGTTATGCCAAACCCCATAATGCCTATTAAAAATTATGCTACATAAGTGCTGCTTATCTACATGCTCATTGCCAAGGGTTCCATGCTCATTGCCAGAGGTTCCATGCTCGTTGCCATGTTGGATTACATGCTCATTGCCAAGGGGGAATACATGCTCGCGGTAAATGGGGGACAGCCGCCACCAGGCAGAAGTGATAGCCACTGACAGTGGCAGAGCCTGGCTGTATTCAGAGCACTGCAGGTCCCGGCTATTTGAAATAATACCCCTCTCACACCAGAAAATGCATTCCCAGGTTGGCCCCTTTTACACCAGCCTAGTCCCTGCATTTTCTGGTGTGAGGAGGAGAGAAAACCACCCCTCCCCCCCTTTAACCAGTTATCTCATTTAACCGGCTATATCTTTGGAACCAACTGACCCATTTACATGAGACAAGTATCATATTAAAGAACTTTTGAGTGGGCTTTGAATGATTTTGGTCCAGTGAAACTGGAACCTTTGCTTCCAGGGTAATTTGCCCTCAAAGAACATGAACAGCCATGAAATTACATTTGAAAAAAAAAAAATCGGTTTACTCGCAATATCTCTGGAACTGAGTGACCGATATGGACCAGCCTGGTATCATATTGAAGGCCCAGCAATTTGGAATTGAATGAGATCAACCACAAGCTTCTGTGATGGCAGCCGTCGGAACCAGGTGGGGGTCAGAATTAACGGGTGCCATATTATCCTATGGGGAAAAACGTTACAGCTTTGCCAGGCGATATCTCCGGTTCCCGGGGGGCTAGTGACAGTGGGGGTACGTGCCCGGGTGCCCCCCCCCCCCCCCCCCCGAAACCGCCAATGGCTGTTGCTGCCCGGGAGGGACAGAGGGAGAAGGGAGGGGTTGGACCAGGGCCCCTGCCGGGCCCCTCCATCAAGCCTGGGCCCGGGTAATTAGTACCCCCCCCCCACCCCCTCAGCTGCCCTGAGCATACGCAAGTATGATTGCAGCATTGCAGCATACAGGTGTCACACGGCATAGTAAAAACTCTACAGAAAGCTCCAGGGTTCCCTACTGTAGCCCACACTCCGGCCTATCACTTGTGCAGCTATTCCACCATCAAATGCAATGACCCTCTGCCCTGGAAACCCTTATATCAGGAAGCCACAGGTGCTGCTTGAGCACATCAGTTTTCCTGCTGCTGCAGCTGCTCTAAACACTGCACTAGATCTTCCACATTACTATCATGTGTAAAGATGCTGTCCCTGCCACAATACCTGCAATCTTAAAAACACCTGTTCCATTCATACAGCACCCTCAAATACCTGCCCCACAGCAAAAGTTGTCTGTGGACGACGAAACGCGTCAGGCCAAGCGTTACACTCTAACTATTTGGATTACAAAATAAGAAGTTTATCCACTTAGACCAACTCTCCCTCTCCCAGAACTCTCAACTGTTGGACATCTGTACACTGGACATTAGAAGGGACACCACCACCTGTTACTCACTGGAGCCTTCCTTCAATAAGGACTTAACCTATACATCCATACAAAAACAGGATCAGGTTTTAAAGCTTACAGTCAGGTTTATGGACACCCGCCATTCCAGTTTCTACAAGTATCAAAGTGAGAGATTGTGATTCCTCAAATCGGGAAAGTAACAATAGGAACACAGTATTCTGTGTTTATAAGCATTTATGTTCAAGTATCCATGTAATCCTAATCGGGGTGTATACCACATTTTAATTATATCATATACAATTGTTTTTTAAGTATTCTCATTGTTATATTTGCTAGAATAAAAGATTTTTACTTGTAATACCCAATAGGTCAAAACTATTTTTATGTAGCACTCCACCACCTTCTGTTTTTTCATTCTTGTCTTAATCTTTTGGGGTCTGACCACCCCTAGGTGTGAGCAGCTAGCCAAACCAACCATCTCTAACCGTCTGTTTATATTTTTTTTATCAAGGTGGTTTCATATACACTACGGGTGAGATTTAATAGGATGAGAGATTCAGAAAGTGAGCGATTTGGGAAGAAATCTCCAGGTTTTTTTAAAGCGGCAATCATTTACACGTCAAAATCAAACTGGTTTTGCAGTGTAAATGATTGCCGCTTTAAAAAAACCTGGAGATTTCTTCCCAAATCTCTCACTTTCTGAGTCTCTCATCCTATTAAATCTCACCCTTCTTGTCTTTAATTAAACACGTTTGTTTAATTAGAGTATCTGATGTTCATAAATTATTTTAATGGTATGGAAAACAGCACACCCAATAAATATAGACAGTGTATAGACAGTCCAGTGTTCACAATAAATAACATTTAGTACACTGAAAATATGCTTATTTGCTTAGGGATGAATTCACACAAGGTCAAATTGCATTTGGAATTTATTGCATTTATTGCATTTCTTGTATACTGTGCTGACTGAGAGTAAAATAAATAAATATTGCAGTAAATATAAAATTGCAAGCAAGAAACCTCATATTGCAGACAATGTTAGTATCAATATTTTCAAAACATCCCCAAATATATTGTTATTTATGTAGAAACTAGGTGATTCATCGCGCCCTACGGGCGCTCTTCACACCGTCGTAGGGGGCTACGCCCCATTAAAATGACAACCGTGATTTGCAAGGAGAGGCTTTAGGAGCCCGGTCCCTGCGTCCATCAGGTTTTTCATTGGTGCTAAAAGTCTTGCTTTAACAAAGCAATTGTGGGCGTTAATGGGGGTGGTGTGGTGTTGTGGGGTGGGGGTATGTAGTGTTATGGATGTTATTGCTGTGCTGTAAGTGTAGGTAGGTGTAAAGCGCATGGGGTGGTATAAGTGTGTGTGTATTGTGTGAGCATGAAGGGGTGTTACAATGGAGTGTGAAAAGTACCTTTTATCCGTTGGTGGTATAGTGCTGGGCTGGTGTGGCAGACATGCAGCTTAGAGAGGAGGTCGGCCACAGTAGTTGTGAGGCAGTAGGGGGTGTCAGGCAGCTGTCTCAGGCGGCCGGTAGTGGCATGCATCGGCCACAGTAGTTTGGCAGCAGGAGGGGGTGCCAGGCAGCGGGTGCAGGCATCCGGTGGTGGCAGGCATCAGCCACAGTAGTAGTGCGGCCAGAAGGTGTGACAGGCGGCATCTGCAGGCTAGGGGGGGTGTCAGGCTGCGGGCGCAGGCAAGCGGTGCTGGCAGGAGGGAGTGTGAGGCAGCAGGCACAGTGAAAAGTCAGCTTGCGGTGCTGAGCGTCGGGTTGGCAGCAGGAGGCAGCGGGCGCACGGCACAGTCTGTGCGGAGCGTGTTCCCGCAAGAGTTGCTGTGATGACGCGCACTGCCCTGAGCGCAGGAGCCGGGGCAGAGGGACCGGTACCGTGTTTGCATTATTAGTGCATTAATGTGTGTGTTATTGGGGGGGGGGGGGGGGGTTAGGTTGGCTGGCATGCAGGGTTGGTGATGTCATTTTTCTCTTATATATTTGGCTACGTTTTTTGCTTGTGTCGGCTGGGTGGTGTGTGACCCCGCCCAGCGTTAGACACACACTCTGGGGATGATTGACAGTTGTAGCCAAATATATAAGAGAAGATTGGAGGCATGGATGGATGGAGGTGTGTGTGTGTGTATTTTAGAGTTGTGGAGGCATGGATGGGGGTGTGTGTGTATGTATGTGTGTGTGTGTGTAGAGGTGAGTATTGGAGGCATGGATGGGTGTGTGTGTCAAATTGTGAGTATTGTAGGCATGTAGGGGTGGGTGTGTGTAGTTGTGAGTGTGGTAAGCATGGATGGGTGTGTGTGTGTAGTTGTGAGTATTGGAGGTATGAATGTGTGTGTGTGTAGTAGTGAGTATTCGAGGCATGGATGGGCGTGTATGTGTGTAGTTGTTAGTATTGTAGGCATGGGTGTGTGTGTGTAGTTGTGAGTATTGGAGGCATGGATATGTGTGTGTGTGTGTGTGTGTGTGTGTGTGTGCAATGAGTATTGGAGGCATGGATGGGTGTGTGTGTGTGTGTGTGTGTGTGTGTGTGTGTGTGTGCGTGTAGTTGTGAGTGTTGGAGGCATATATGTGTGTGTGTGTGTGGGGGGGGGGTTGTTGGGTGCGATAAGACATAAAATGAAGTGTGCTAAAGTGGTAAAGGCGGCAGCAGCTGAGGCAAGATAGAAATCCAACACAATATAGTGTGAGATGAAGTGTTTAAGCAAGGAGAGGTGTGTTTAAAGAGGCGTTTGTGGTGTAGCTGTATGGGTTGCTGTGTGGCGTAAGACATACAATGAGGTGTTGTAAAGTCAAATGAGGTGTGTGAAAGTTATAAATGGAGCATGTACCGATCTGATATGTTAATCCACACAATGAAGTGTGAAGAAGAAATGTTGAAGGGAGGATAGTTGTGTTAGAAGAGGCATTGCTAGTGTAGTGGTATGGTGTCGTTGTGAGTATTGGAGGCATGGATGGGTGTCTGTGTGTGTGTGTGTGTGTGTGTGTGTGTGTAATTGTGAGTATTGAAAGCATGGATGTGTTTTTGTGTGTGTGTAGTTGTTAGTAATGGAGGCATAGATGTGTGTGTGGTATGGCTGGGTGTGTGTGTATTACAGGCATGGATGTGTGTGTCTGTATGTGTGTGTACTTGTGAGTATTGAAGGCATGGATGTGTGTATGTGTGTGTGTGTGTGTGTGTGTGTCTGTGTAGTTGTGAGTATTGGAGGCATGGATAGGTGTGTGTAGTTGTGAGTAGGGTGGCCAATCCCGGGATCGGGATCGGCGGGATCCCGGGATTTGGCCCCTAAAACGCCGGGATTTCAATCCCGGGATTGGAGTTTCCAATCCCGGGATTTCGGGATTAGACTGCGCATGCGCAGTCTAATGCCGGCAGCGTCTGAGCAAGTGCTCAGACGCTGCCCGGCTACTCCCGTCCCGGCGTTGTGGCTCTGCGCAGCGTGACGAGGCCAGAGGTCACGCTGCGCAGGCCAAGAAGCTGCGCAGCCCCGTCCTGTCATCGCCCGGCCGCCTGCCCGGCCGCCCGCACACCTCCCTGCCCGGCTCCGGAAGTGAAGTGGCCGCCTCCCGCCCGGCTCCAGCAATGGACCGCCCACCCTCCCAGTTTCACCGAACACCCGCCCGGCCGCACTGCACATGTAAGTAAATATGCGGGGCGGCCGGTGCGGGTTTTTTTAATTAGGGAAGCCAATCCCGGGATCCCGGGAATCCCGGGATTGGGCATTTTTCAATCCCGAATTCCGGGATTGAAAAAATGCTCTGGGATTGGCTTCCCTAGTTGTGAGTATGGGAGGCAAGGATGTGTGTGTGGTTGTGAGTATTGCAGGCATGGATGTGTGTGTGTGTGTGTGTGTGTGTGTGTGTGTGTGTAGTTGTGAGTATAGGAGGCATGGATGGCTGTGTGTGTGTAGTTGTGAGTATTGGAGGCATAGATGTGAGTGTATGGTCGACAATCACGTTGGTGCGTCAGTGGGCAGACGTATGAAAGTGTACTGTTTTACTTTGGTAGTTTTGAAGGGACCTTTAACCCAATGTAAATTTTTGAACACATCAATGGAAGTGTGGCAAAGTATGTTTGAAGATTGGAGGCGTGCATGGGTGTGTGTGTGTGTAGTTGGTAGTATTGGAGGTATGGATGGGTGTGTGTGTAGTTGTGAGTATTGTAGGCATGGATGGGTGTGTGTGTAGTAGTTACTATTGGAGGCATGGATGGGTGTGTGAGTAGTTGTGAGTATTGGAGGCATGGATGGGTGTGTGTGTGTGTGTAGTTGTGAGTATGGGAGGCAAGGATGTGGGTGTGGTTGTGAGTATTGCAGGCATGGATGGTTGTGGGTGTACTTGTGAGTATTGGAGGGATAGATGTGTGTGTGTGCGTGTAGTTGTGAGTATTGGAGGCATAGATGTGAGTGTGTGGTTGACAATCACGTTGATGCGTCAGTGGGCAGACGTCTTAAAGTGTACTGTCTTACTTAGGTAGTTTTGAAGGGGCCTTTAACCCAATGTAAATTTTTGAACACATCAATAGAAGTGTGGCAAAGTATTTTTGAGGATTGGAGGCGTGGATGGGTGTGTGTGTGTGTGTGTAGTTGGTAGTAATGGAGGTATGGATGGGTGTGTCTGTGTGTGTAGTTTGTTGAATTGGAGGCATGTATGGGTGTGTGTGTGTGTGTGTGTGTGTGTGTACTGGCGTGATATTGTTCGGTATGGGGTGCTAGGTGCCACGCAGGAGGTAGTGGCCTGAAATGGAAGGTAGCTGTGTTTGTAGATTAGTTGGTGGTGTAGTGTTATGGGGTGTTAGGTAGTACTTACAGATGGGTGGGGTAGAGTTGTGGTATTTTGCAGGCGTTGTGTGAAAGTTGCGTTTGGCGGCAGCAGGTCGTATAGGGTGGCGGTTGTCGGCAGCAGCTTCTGGAGGGTGTTGAAGAGACCTTAAAGGCAAAGCAAAAATTATAAGACATAAATAGAAGTGTGCCAAAGTCCTAAACCTTGCAGCTACCGGCGTAAGATGCATGGATGGGTGTGTGTGTGTGTGTGTGTGTGTGTGTGTGTGTAGTTGTGATTATTGGAGGCATGGATGGTGTGTGTGTAGGTGTGAGTTTTGGAGCCATGGATGTGTGTGTGTGTGTGTGTGTGTGTGTGTGTAGTTGTGAGTATTGGAAGCATACGTTGGTGCGTAAGTGGGTGTAGTGTGTTAGAGCGTGATGGTTGAAAGGACATGAAGTGTGTTAAAGTTGTAAATCCTGCCGGTCCAACCCTGATATGGGAACTTGCCCAATATAGTGTGTGATGGAAGGTGTTATGGAGGAGAGTTGTGTTGTAAATTGCATTGGTGGGTAAACCCTGCAGGTACGGCACAGTGATAGAAACGCAGGCAATATTGATGGTGGGAAAGGTGTATTTAAAGAGGTGGCGTGATATTGTTTGGTATGGGGTGCTGGGGTGCAGCAGGTGAAATGGAAGGGATCTGTGTTAGGAGATTAGTTGGTGGTGTAGTGGTATGGGGTGGTGGGTAGTACTTACAGTAGGGTGTGGTAGAGTTGTGATCTGCCGCAGCCGGTCTGGAAAAGTAGTGGTCGGCGACAGGAGGTCCTGGAGGGTGTTGGGCGGTGGCTGCAGGTCCTGGAGGCTTGCGCTTGGCGGCAGCAGGTCGTGTAGGGTGGCGGTCGGCAGCAGCAGGTGGGGGGTGGGGCCTGGCTTGGCTGAGTAAGTGTTTGAAGGCAGGGTGGTGCTGTTCATGCAATCTGACTGCAGGACATGTCCCTTCCCTGGGCAGCTCTCCGTGCCTTCTGATGTCCCTGATCTTCATTTTTTAGTGTGGTCCCCCTGGTGTGGTTAGTGCTGTCCCTGAAGCGTGGTGTGCTGTGCTGCACCGCTCACACAGAAATGAGCAAGAGTGGGCTGGAGAGGCTGCCAGCTGATCCGTGCGGGTGTGGGGATATCCCTTGCATGGGGCATAGAGCCTGGGCTGGCCGGAGATCGAGGCTGTGGGGGGCGTGGTGTGTAGGCGGGGGGCGGGCTTAGGTGTGCGGGCATTGCAATTGGTGGTTAAGGGGGGGGATCGCGTCTGGACCCGTCATTTGTGCAGGCATCATCTGCCTGCCGGTGTTTGGCTCAGGCTGCCGTAGAGCCTGGCCTGTGTAGAGAGAGGCTGTGGGGGGCGGCCGCGGTCGCGGTGTGTAGAGCGGGCATGGCTAGTGGTGGGACAGGAGGGGGCGGATCGCGGGGATGAGGCTGTCAGACGCAGCGTGGTCTGGCAAGAGAGAGAGAGGCTGTGGGGGGGCGCGGTATGTATCAGTGGGGCGGTCCTGGGAGTGGTGGCCGAGGAGGGGGCGGATCGCGGCATGAGCTTGTGGATGGTGTGGGGGTGCGGTGAGTAGCCATGGGGCGGGGTTTGGACGTGTATGGGCGGTGGTGGTGTGTAGGACAGAGCTGGCGTGTAGAACCTTAGAGCCCTTGGTTTGCAGTGTGGATAACGGTGGATGGGCCTGTCAATCACCCGTGGAACCCCGCCCACCGTTCCCTACACTGCTTTGAGTGACGGATCTGGCTAAATATATAAGAGATATCTCACATCAATAAGCATTTAAGCATAGACACACCCCTATATGGAGCTAGACACACCCTATGGGCAGAGTGTGACACGCCTCCTCAATGTATCCTACTTCAATCTACCCGATTGTAGTTTTTAAAAGTATGCAAGTACAGTATGTTCTATGGTCATATGACTGATATGAGCACGGCAAGAAATGCAATATGTTTATACAACATCGGTAAAATTGTAAACTGCACACACTGATTTAGAATTGTGAGGGGAGTTTGGTATAAGACATAGACAAGGTCTACGTCAACAGTCAACAGTCAACAGATCGTCCACTAATGGTCGACAGTGACTAGGTTCACACTTTGAAATGGTCAATATATCATAGGTCGACATTGATAGAAGGTCGACACATGCTTAATGTAGACATGGGCGTGGTCAACACCCACAAGGTAGACGTGCAGTTTTCATGATGTGTCGACATGTGTCGACATGGACACTGTATAAGTGTACCCCGTCCAATCCGTCGGCTCGCTGCACTTGGCTTTACTTGGAAAGTAAAGTATGAACCAGGTCAGTCTAAAACCTTGTGGATGTCGACCTTAAGCTTGTGTCGATCTAATGTCAATACCAAACTATGGTATGTCAACCATTTCAAGGTGTGGGCTTATTCACTTTCGACCTAGTGACTGTCGATCTAGACGTTGTTGACCCAGGGTCCGGATACCATAAGGGGGTGGCCTAATCAATTCTAAAATCCAGGGTAAAAGTACAGCTAACCAGTATGTGCGTGTACAACATGCAAGAAGAAGTGGGATGTTCATCTGACCCTCTGTATCTACAGTATGCTGGTGGGTGCCAATCATATCACAAGTCTAAAGGATGTTCAGTGCATCAAGAACATTGGGGCAGATCATATGTATTAAGCCTTAACAAGAGATAAATGCAAGGGTGATAAGGAGAGATAAACCTCCAGCCAATCACCTCATAACTGCCATGTTACAGGCTGTGTTTGAAAAAAGTCAGTAAGGAGCTGATTGGCTGACGTTTATCTCTCCTTATCACCCTTGCATTTATCTCTTGTTAAGGCTTAATACATCTGCCCCATGATGCTTTAAGTTCCTTTACTTGTAAGTGTATAATATTCTGGCAAACATACAGTATATTAAACTCACCAGAGACCATTGTGTACGTGTAAGTGAGGCTGTGGGTGAACAATGTGGGAGGGTGTGTGAGAAACGTGTGTGTGTGTCTCGGGGCAGGCAGTGGTTGTGTGCTCTATTTATATACAGTAATGATCCCCGGGATAGCAGTGCATAGATATGGACAGCAGCGGCGAGGAGACAGGGAGTGATGGGGAGGAGAGCCAGGTAAGTAGCACATTCACTGCTGCCCCTGGCACTCTCGGCTTACTTCTGGATTTAGTGCAATACAAACAGGGCATAAGAACTAATTATACATCTCACCCTGTAAATCATGCCACAAACAACTTTATCAGATAACAGGTCTCATACCCCTGTTATCTGATAAAGTTGTTTGTGCCTCCTATGTACATTATAGTCAATAGCTTGCAAGTATTGGTACTGTATGTATAGTAGCGTATGCTATCTCTGTATTTATTATGTTCTACAGATTTTGTAGAGCTTCTACATTGTCGAGAAGGATATTGTACATGCTTGTTTCCATGCACACAAAAAACGTACCCATTAAATTGGATATAAGCGTTTTTCTTTGGAATTATGTTTTGAGACGCAGCTTTTTGTACCTTTTTATTTTTTGATAAAGTACTACACGTTTAGTATGCCATAACCGAAATGCAAAAATATGTAAAATTCTGAAATACGGATTTTTTGAGTGTCATAAACTTTGTTTAATAAACAAAAATATTAAAAGTAATGTATAACTATCCTTTCAGGCTTTTTATGCACAGTATCTATACTTTGTTTCATTAACCCTTGCCAAACTAGCTGAGGTGTGACATACTGTACCACAGCAAGATTTAAACTCCTGTCATTTAAAAAAAATAACGCTTTATGCAAATTGCTATTTCGTGTATTTGGAGTTATATATCTAATAATATACTTGAATGTTATACTTTTTTTTCAATACCCAAACCATCAACAATTTTTAAAAAATGTTTAGGTTTCAGACAAAAACATTATTCCCATGTAGTGTTGTGATAACCTAAAATCAGGCTGTGCCGTCAACACCTCACTTCCTGTCCTACGTATGCCCCCACCCACTTCCAACTGGGCGCCCACTGCAGGACCACATGGGAGGAGCAGGGGCAGAGAAGTATCCACAATAGTCTTTCACTACTTTACTGCTCCTCATTTTGAAATCAGATATAAAGTGTAAAATCGCATGTGTTTCAGCTCAGATTCCGATCCATCAGATATGCATCAGATCAGAGTTGGCGATTGCAAGGGCTGCACTATAGATTTCTGGGATCCGCGGCCCTTGCTGGGATCGCATGCAATATATCGTATGCAATATATCGTATGCAAAAGGACCATGGGCCTTATTCTGGTCGGTGCGGCCGGATCCGATTATGCGGCCAGGACCGTGCGTGCGAAACCCCGCCTTCCAAACCCCGCCCTCCGTCCGTACGCGGTAAAAAGCTGGCCGAACGGACCGCACGTACACGAAGGGAACCTCCCCCATCATTCGATGGTCGCAGACCATCGAATGCAGGACCGAGTGCTCCACCAGCTCCCGCAACCTCAGACCACACGGACATTGTTCCATGCAAAAGCAGGGATCTGGGCGGGCAGCTGACATCCGGCGATGTCATATGTCCGCCCCCTACACGTGCGTCACGGCCGCATTACCATATGTACGCCCAGCGTTTGCGTGGAAACGCCCATGAAACGCGGGGTGTAAACATATGGTAATGAGCACAAATAGCCCTTCACGCCCCTCTCCACCCCCTGTTCGGAGTGTTCACATATCATGCGGGATTTGGCCGTACGCCCCGCTCGCACATGCGCAGAGACGCCTCTGCACATGCGCAGACACAAAACATCGGCGGCCCGAACGCACGCGGATATATCCGCACCAACCAGAATAAGGGCCCATGTACGATATATCACATGTGATCCTGCCACCCAGGAAACTCCCGGTCCAACATCTAGTCAGGCTCAACAGCCCTAGCTCTAGTAGAATATCTAATGGTGAGCCACTTTAAAATAATTCACATCGTTCAACATTGAATGTAGACCATTTTTTAATTAAAAAAATTGACAATTAAATTAAATATTTAAACCAGACTATTTGAATAAAAAAAAAAATTGGACTGCAAAAGGTTAATGTCTTCCTCAGTGGAGCAGAGCGAGGGAACACACTACAGTAATTGGTGATACACCTACTCTGTTGTCACCATTGACACACAAAAACAGGAAAAACTCATGTTGATCTTTTCATGCGTTGATCTTTTCCATGTCGAAATTCTGTTTGTGTCGACAGCCTCCTATGCTGGCTGTTGTGTGTTTGGGAATGCAGCTGATTGCATTAATACAACTGCAACATTCCCATAATACACCCACTGAATAATACATCTTTGCATGCACTAATAGGCACCTTGCTGTCATATTTGTATGCAGAGACTGGCAAGGAAAAACTTTGCAAAGTGTATCCCATAGGTTACAGTGACCAGTGCCATTTAAAGATAGTGTTAAGTCTCAAGGCCAGGTTCCCAAAAATAACTCTTTTCCGGAGCTTGCTAATGCTGTGTTCTCACTGCGAGTGAGAAAGACACGGCTTTTACTGACGCGCTGGACCCCCGTTCTCACTGCAAGGCAAATTCCCGGGTGAAGAAGTTCTACCCGGGAATTTGCCTTTAAACACGGGTTTTTCGGCAGTGTGAACGGGTCAACCGTGTCTGCATATCTGGATCTCAGACACGGGTAAAAAGAAGGGTTTTACCCGTGTATGAAATCCGGATATGCAACCCGTTCACACTGCCAAAAATCCTGTGTTAAAAGGAAAATTCCCGGGTCTACATGCTAGACCCGGGAATTTGGCTGCAGTGAGAACGGGGTATAAATTAGAATAATGTAACAGCATCCGTAGCCACCGGAATCAGCTACTTTTGCTAACAAAATTGGAAGTGCTGCAGCTATACAGTATCTGCGTCAGTTACTCTTTATTGCAGCATATCATTGAGATTCTGAAATGTTGAGAGTATTTAATTAAATTTATAAATTAATAACATAAATGAATGTATTTATAGTAAATTAATTAATTTGATTTAATAAATATGACCCTCAGATACATCGAGATCCAGGTAGTCTGTTTTGAATAGGTTTTTTTTGTTTTATTTTGTTTAGTTTAGTTTTTACAGTGTTATTTTTTTAGTGTAGTTATTTTTGTATCACTTTTTGTCCTCAGCAAAATTAACAGGGTTATTCTAGTTCATTCTTTCTGACAAAATCCTTCTTAGATGGACAAAACCATGTGCACTGCGGGTGGGGCAGATGTAACTTGTGCAGAGAGAATTAGATTTGGGTGGGGTTTTTCTTCAAAGTGAGATCTATATTGCAGTGTAAAATAAAGCAGTCAGTATTTTCCCTGCACAGAAACAAAATAACTCACCCAAATCTAATTCTATCTGCACATGTTACATCTGCCCCCCTGCAGTGCACATGGTTTTGTCCATTTAAGAAGGATTTTGTCAGAAAGAATAAACCCCCATATTTCCTTTACTAAATGAGCATCTTTTATCTTAATTTTATGGACTTTGTCAAAATAAAATATTTGAGGATACATTATAGTATATTTTAATCAGACTATGATACTATTTATACAGTATTCTCATGTTTCAATGTTTATTAGGCATACTTAGCCTTAGATTTGAGGAATTTTGTTTCTAGATTGTTTAGTAATGTTGCTGTATAACAACAGGAATACGTTAGAGAGCACGATTGGCATAAAGCTCATTAGATTAGACAGTGTGAAGGTCAGAGCCAGAGGACATTGCATAAATCAATATATCAATTGTAGCTGGGTAGTGGGGGTGCGGGGAACCCAACTGTCTGGCTGATGGGTGTTATGAAAGGACAGATTGAGCACTAAGCATTATCTCCAGGGCTGGTTTATTATTTAAGAGTCAGGCTCACTGTTATTGATTAGCTGCTTTACATCTCATTTCAGATTTCCCTATTCTGCATTGTTTTTATATATTTCAGTGTAACATATGTAGAACTGCTTCTGGGTGAATACAATGGGAGCAGTGACAGGTTATATGTGGGACATTTAAACAGTAACCTTGAGATATATTTTGCAGAACTGCTGGTTTTTGGTGGTTTCCCCATTGGTTTTGCATATCCCAGATATAGTAAAGTCAGCCACTGTAAACCAATATAAAACTGTACTTGTTTCCTAGCATGGCGCCCATGGGCGGATTTAGGGATGACGGCGCCCCTAGGCACAACAATAACGCCACCCCCTGTCTAATTATATTATTTTTATTGATTACTTATAAGCTCTTATTTGATAATAGCCAATATAATGGATTTATTTTAAAAAAGCCACTAACTGTGACATGTTATTTTATTATGAATACATATTTACTAAGTAGGACAGTTACAGGGGCAGTGTCTGCATGTCTTATCCATTTACACTCGATTTAAGATGGAATATAGTACAGTACAGTAGATATTTTGCAGTTATTGGTACATTTTGGCTGACCGTACTATCACAGGCATCCAAGTGCCGCCACCAAACATGTGCCGCCCCTAGGCACGTGCCTCACGTGCCTAATGGGAAATTCGGCTCTGATGGCGCCCGTCGGGTCCCATCGCATACCATAACTTAAGGTATGCGATGGGACCCGATCAGACCTAATCGACCCGATTTTAGCCCTTCAAAGACGTTTCCCGTACAATTTAAAAAAAAACGGTCGCATCGAATGCCATTATAATGCCATGCGATGCGATAGGATGCAACCCGATTTTGCCATTGGACCCAATGTTAAATTGTACCTGAGACCCGATTTTACATTGGATCCAATGTTAAATACCTACCCTGATGGTTAATTATTATGTCAAATGCCCCCCCATTGTTAACGCAACGTCAACCCGAAGCGTGGCAAAGTCAGCGAGCCCGTGAGGGGTGGTGGTACGTGTCCTCCGACCTTTTCATACCCCAACTATCCACGTCGGCGATTTTATATAGTGTGGCGAGCGCCGGCTCGCTGCGCTCTCTGCGCTCGCCACGCTTCGGGCTCGGTGGCTCGCTGCGCTTGCCACACTATATAACATCAACTCCACGCTGAGGTGGATAGTGGTGGTATGAAAAGGTCGGCGGACGTGTACCGCCGCCCCTCGCAGGCTCGCTGCACTCGCCACGCTTCGGGTTCACGTTGATCGTGGCGTGCCATTAACAATGGGGGGGCATTTGACCCATCAGGGTGGGTATACAATTAAAATTGGGGTCTGGGGGGCATTTAACATTGGGTACAATGTAAAAAATTGGGTCGGTCGCGTCACATCGCATCGCGATGCAATGTGACCTATTTTTCAGACCCGATGGCATACAACTCAAATCGTGGGCGCTGTGCTAGGAAAAAAGTACCTATAAAAGTAAAGATACCACTAAACACATCGCTGGCCAAAAAGTAAGTAAAACGCCAGTATCTTTGCACCTGCATAAAAACATGCGGCACTGCCGGTGGGGCAGATGTAATGTGCACAGAGATGAATGTGAGAGGGGCATGTTCAAATTGAAATCTATATTGCAATGTAAATTAAAGCTGTCCAGCATTTGTGGGCAATGGGGATTATTCAGACCTGACCGCGAGTAATTATGGAATGACCGCGCATGCGCATAAATCACAGTACGCATGCACGATGCCAAACCGCAACAAAGATCAGCGATTTTTTTTATCACAAGCTGTCCGCTATTGGATTGACAGGAAGCCATCGTTTGAGGGTGGTACCCAGCAGATATCTGGGAGTGTCAGGGAAAACGCAGATGTACCTAAGCATTTTCAAGGAGTGTGTGTGACGTCAGCTGCAGCCTCAATCAACCTGTTTCTATTGCACAGGTAGAGTAGGTCTTGGATTACGCACAGACTGGGGAAATGATTACATGGTGAGTGAGTAGCGTATGGATTTGCAGCTAGCCACCGATCGCCATGATTTTACCAAACCATTCGAATCCTTGCACAGGGCAGGGTCACACTGTGAAGAAACAGAGGTTTGTGTGTTGCCCAATTAACAGCACCTGGCACGGGGCAGTCACTCCCCTAATAATATTAGGATCAACAAAGAAGAAATGTGCCGGCGCTGGCTGAATGATTACGAGGCGGATATCTTAAAAATTTGTTTTTAATATAAAACAATAATATATAACATATTAAAAGACTTTTTCAAAACATAATATGAAAAATAAAATAAATAATACGTTTTTGAACTAAAGCTGTATTTGCTGTGGATGTATATGAGGTCTGTTAATGGCGATTAAATATGACCAAAGAAACAATAAGTGAAAAGCGCAGGTTACGTATTATGTCCGTAACCAGCGTACCCTTTATACCTAGCTACGTGCGAACAAAACGTAGTGCAGCGTAGCGTACCTTTATTGTATATTATACACAACAGAACCAATACCTTATTAAGATATCCTTTCGCAGTACTCTGACTCTAATCTGCGAATATACCTTTAAGGACAGTGTCCGTTTTATACCTTATCGCTGAATGCGAATAAACAGACACAACCACAGTATTAAAGTAAGGAGATAAGAACTCCGTAAAGAGATGTATTTAAGTCCCTAATGGACAAAAGGGGGTTACAGGAATAGAAAATACAGGTATAACAAGTGATACAAAAGTCTAACAATAAGTACAATAAACAGGCTCTACTAGGGGAAGAAAATACAGATACAGGACACAATCATAATCAGCCACATCACATTAAAGGGGAATACGAATGTTACCTTCAGGGGAAATAGCGCAGCGCAGTCCGGTCGGAGCTCACTATGTTCAGGTTTGAACATAGTCCGGTCAAAGGTCAGGGAAAGGAAAATGTGCCGAAGTGACCGAGGCCGCCCTGGGTCACCTATCTTATAGGGTCAGAAGGGGGAGGTCAAAGTCCATTCCTATTGGTCAGAGATCGTATGTCAGGTCCTCTGTGATTGGGGCAAAGTAATCCAACTGGTTAGGAAAGGTGCAGGGGAGTGAACTTTTGGAGTCCTTTGTTTGTTAGTATCGTCGTCAGGGATTGTAAAAAGCAGTCAGAACCGGTTTTAATAGATTCCTTTGTTATATACTTTTCAACAGAAACTGTCTTAGGAATATGGATTTTGTCCATAACTATCAGACCGTATGTATTGCGAAATATTCGCACTGACCGGAATTCTGCGCATATGAAACGGAACATATCGGTACTAAACATGATACAGACGGATGTATGCAAATGCTAACTAAGCTATGTGTGGCGTTCTAAACCTTTAACTATATTTTATTTAGTGTAAGTATGTTATTATGAATTTATGTGTAATAGTATGGCTGCGCTTCTGGTCCACTTTGTCACACAGACTCGGGTATGGAAACTTTATTTGCGCAACTCTGCGAACCAAAATGGCGGCCATACTACTCTAAAATGGCGTGTGTGCAACTCGACTTCCACAGTCCACCCTTTAACAGTAAATATAAAACTGTTACAATACAAACATTTTACATAACAATACAGAAATTCATAATCCAAACAGAGGAATTGGGATCCGTGAATTAAACATATAAGGGGAGTAAACCATCTGCTCTTTGGCCGATCCTGGATCATGGATAAACGATGGGCCGCATTTATCATTTATCGTCACTCAGGGTGACGAAGGATAATGTACAAATCTTGGGATAAAAATAAAAACAGGGGAGGTTACACTATATACAATTGTTTTTCAGATATGGCATCCTTTGGTAGGTATTGTTTGTGACAATAGACCCCTGAACTCTTTGTTGTCTCTCTTTTTGGTATGCTTTTAAGTATGATGGTATTATCACTATCAAACATCCGGTCCTGGGTAATGTGTCAAGTTTATAGATTCTACCTTGACCTAAACTGGGACGGGTAACACACTCTCAGAACTCTGTATCGTCTGTCCAATGCCTGGCAGCAGTGCGGCGGCGGTATCCTTGACTTTGAAGATAAGAACGGATAGTGGGGGGGGACAAGAATAGGACCCACAACAATAGAGAAAACTGAGAAAGGAAAAATTTGTTAGTGATCCTTCCAACCTGTTACCAGTGGGGTGAGTCACAGTCCCTTTTGTAGCTTGTACAGGTTGCTTGACCTTAGCTGCTCTCCCGTCCTCCCGAAATGGTGCCTCTTAGCGATTTCTTTCTTTCGCCCTCGAGTGTAAGGACCTTCTGGCTTTCTGTTCCTTTGGCAGTAGGACGAAGGTACCCGAATCTCTCTCTCTGCGACTTTGTTATTGAGGTAGTGCTGGTCAACAAGACTTGGGGTGGTTCTTTCCAAAGGTCTATCAAGCAACCTGTATATGGCAAAGCAGGGGAAACAACAACATCTCCTGGTTCATGGTTATGACAGTTCAGAACAGGTGTCAACAAAGTCCTTTTGCTGCAGTTTTCCAGGTGTGGATACATCACTTGCATTACTTTTTTCCGTGGTGAGGTCTGGGATCTCCTTGTGGGATTACCATAACGTGTGGCTGCCGGCCAAGCAATGTTTCGATGGGGACAAATGAGGTGGAGTTCTGAGAGTGATTCTACTACTACAAAAAGAGATTGTGGGGTGTACCATCAGTCCCTAAAAGGTTCACACACTTGCATACTCAGGGGTGTTTCTGGGCTGCCATATCTATACACACAAACGTCAACACACATATATATATATATATATATATATTAAAAAAAAGTAAATAAATGACTAGAATGCTTCTAGAGTGGACTGTACAAAGCCAATTTTGTATTACCTGCAGAGGATCCTGCTGGAGGAGGGATGTGGAGATGGCTCTGTGGGAACAGCCGTTGCAGTTTCTTTCCCCCAGACAAGTAAGGCATGATCCTGTCGTCTTACCTGTCTGTGGGCACACCAGTAATTTCGGACTAATTTTTCACATACCTTCCCTGTCAAGACAAGTCAGGCTATGGGCTATCTCTGCCCTGACAGTTTGGCATGTTCTCAGAGTCACTGGTTTTCCTTGTCCATCTTTCTATTCCTGTCCACATCCCTTCGGCTTCCAGACTGCTTCTCCTGCAGGGGACACAAATCTTGTATTTCTATGTGAATACACTGACATTTACAGGGGGAACACAAACATTATCCGCAGAGCGCATGGCTCACCCAACTGCCTTGCCAGCATGTTTATTATCAAGTGACACTGAATCCTTATCGAAGGTGTGGGCTTTACACTTGATAACAGCCACTCTGTCCGGCAGCTGTGTGACTGTCAGGAATCTTTTAAACTTACACGCTTGCGCCACTGGAGTGCCAGCTACTGAAACAAAACATCTCTGAGGCGCCATAGGGCCTAAGATCTTCTGCATTACCCCAACAAACGTACTTGGAGTCGGCATGAATATTGGCTGTTTTTCTCTCAGCCCGCAGTACTACTAATGAGACTGCTGTTGCTGAGTGAGACGTCCAATGGGTCCAGCCTCTACTAAGCCTTTTCCATCTATTATGGTATAGCCAGTGTACAATTTTCCCCTCTCGGTGTTGTGGAAAGAACGAGGGAGAGAAAAAAAAAAAATTAATTACCTCTTCCAATGGGTTGTTACCACCCTTTGGGGGCATGCTGCAAAGGTCTGATTCAAACATGTCATGCAATCATATTCGTCTCGGCTCCCACTAAATTCCACCATTCCAGCAACCTCAGCACCAATCCACCCTTTGTGCCTTGGAGGGCACACCTGGTAAGAGTGTTGCTGGGTTTACAATATTACCCATTTTACTGGTAACATTTATAGAATTCATCAATGCAAGTTCCCATTTAGTGAACTTGGCTGATGAATATTTTTTTTTTTTCACATGTTTAGGCAGAATTTTAGGAGTGTCCAGACTATATGAGGAGCATAAACAGTTAAAACACACCCCAACACCACATTCTCAGTTTTGTTTACCAGTAGTGCTATGGCAACTACACTGTGTAGACAAGTAGGAAGTGCTCAAGTAATAGGGTTTAATTGTACACTGCAGTACGACATTGGTCAGGCTGGCATCACCAGGTTTCTTACGTCACTATATCTGTCGCCCCCTCAGCAGGTCTAATATTCTAAATCACATGGTCTCTTGTGTCAGTCATACCCATGGCAAAAGGCTGTAATCAGGCCTGTTTCTTCTTCTTTACTATCCACATCTGTCTGTGAAGACATGGGTTTTGTGATTGCACCTATTTATATGTAAATGCGTTTTACAACCCTTTTCATTCTGTTGAAGGGGAATGCTTTGTGCACTACTTGGACTGCTTTTCACAAGATGGTGGCTGTGGTTGCCCTGGGTAACATAAAGAGCAATGCTCAAAGTTACTGGGACTTTGTTCAAGATTTCCTGAAAAATATATATTGACTACTCGCTTTATGGGGTACCGCATATTCACAATAGGTATTTCTCTGCTGGGAGTGCGACAGATTTTTCGAACTATTTTTCTATGATTTGTGGGTTTATGGTTACTAATGTGTCCCAGATTCCCCCCCCCCCCCCCCTTTGTTCAGGCGCAACCGCAATCCGTCCTGAGATACCTTATGTCCTGCCTCAGGAGGATACACCAGAAGTTGTCTATCGCCATCTGCTGGTGTTGTGGATGAGGAAAGGACATAACAATAGATCATTAACCCATTGTATTGGTATTTACCCATTGGTGGGCCGTAAGGACAGTGTGCGATCTTGCAAGACCCGGGGGAGGGGCTTGGTGGCTCTCTGAGGTTTCTGGAACAGAAGAGTAGGGAAAGGAGAAAAAATTGGAAAAAGAGAGAGAGAAAAACTCAAAAAAATAGAAAATATTAATGACAGTAATGTGTACATTTATTTTCAACAGGAAATTTTTCTTTTATTTGACACCAGGATTTAGCACTATGGGGGAATTGGCTCTCAACTATTTGGTTCTTACCCTTTTCAACTCCTGTTCTGATTTGTAAGCCCTCCCTTTCTTTCTCTTTCCCAGTGTGAATGTAACTATGGGCTGTGTCTAGGGGTGTTTAGCTAAAAGTTCTCTTTTGGGAACTTTGTTATTTTACTGGGTATTTTCAGCTCAACCTCAGATTTCAAATGGTGAAGCTGTACTTTGGGGCGCTATACTTTCTGTTTTTAACAGGGTTTCTATTGAAGCTATTGTTGCCATTAATCCTGTGTCCTTCCCATCTTTAGTTCAAAGGGAACTCGGTATTTGTGCTGTAGTTTTTAGCTACCTTAGATGGGTTAAAAAAAAAAATCTATAACAGTACAGTGCAGCATTAGTCATGGGGGTATATCTAACAATTTTGCATCTAGTTCGTGCATACTGGTCCTGTTGTCTCTAAGTTATGAATTCTCTGGAGTCCAGTAGCAGACATAACTAAAATTTCAAGGTAGTTCTGTGATTTGAAGGTCAATCGTAGCCGCTGCAGTCAATAAGACAGAGCATTTGATATGCAAGGGCCCGATTATGATCTCTATTTGTTTTACCAATGGGTAATGCTGCACCTTTCCTGTTACCCCAATCGTAACTGCTAATTGCTTGGCACAACCTAGACCAGGAGGGAATGTTGTTAATGGGTTTGATACCAAAAAAAAAAAAAAACTCTTACATTTAAACCATTCCACTTACCCATATCTGAGCGTGTCCACGCATTGTGCATGTCACTATCCTTTACAAGCATTACCTCATCCCTGTCTCCCCGTCCACAAGGAGGTTCCACTGTGTGCAGAGGGTGGATCTGTATCTCCCCGGCCCCATTGGACAACATCCCAGGAACAACTATCTTTGTGCTGTGTTGTGTGTACTTACCTGTGTCTCCAATCGTGTTCCTGGCATCAGCCATCTCCTCGACCAGAATGGCAGCAGCAGCTTGGGCTGTCTCAGCCTCTCTCTCCTTTCCGCTAGTTTCGCAAGGGATGGCTGATGTCAGGAATCCCCCCTGTGGATCTGTATCTTGTTTATAGGGGGTAAAAACAGTACACAAGTTATTCATTTTCAGGTTATTTTTGGTTTCACTTCGGACTTGAATTGTTCCCTTTTTTTTTTACATATTGCTGAGTGGAAACATTCGTATTCGATGTGGCTGATTATACCTGCATCTGACAGATAACTATGTTCCTTTTGGGTTGTAGTTTCCTTCTGCCACAATTTAAGAATTTCTATGTGCTTCACTCTCTTCTTACGACTGGAGAGTAGACATATTTCATCTTTTACTGCCGATAAGATTTCTGGATCAAAGCTACCAACACTGGGAAATTCTAACTTGCTGCCTTGTGTCATTTTTCTCCATTTCTTTTTTTGTAAACAACTGCTCGTTCACTGTGCTCCAACACATTATGGAAGCCGCCGATCCTTTTGGTCGACTCGCTTCCTCCCTAACTGGCACGTTATCACTGTGTGACCCGTTATTACCCATAATTACAGGAATAAACATTCACAGCTAGTAGATACCGGTGGGTTATTACTTGTCTGAGAGCTCCCCAACCACTCACTTCTCCACACAATGGCACTATTCCGCAATCAAGCGTGAAGCCCACTATGCGAGGTAATGTTACTCAATCACCAAGCTCTCAACTAGCCGCGCACGTCTAGTTGACCTACAAGGTGCGGCCTAATTTTTCCAGGGTACAACAAACTTGTTTTCCTGTACCCCCAAAAACTGGATTTTCTAAAGTAGCTAATCGGATCACTGGGTTCCGATGTATCTTCTTGTACCCTCCTAGTGGATCAAAATAGGTAGTTCCACTGAAGGGGCAGTTCCTATGGGCATGTCGTCACGTACACCTTGTCCTACCTGGACTGTCCTACACGGACTACACTGCGCTTGAGTCGTGCCGTCACACACCCGTTCGCCTCAGTTTTGTTTCACACTGGGCGCTAGTTACACCTTGGTCTTATGCTTATTTTTGAAATATTTCTGTACAGAAAATCTTCCCAGGCTGGTAGCTTCTCACTAGATACTTATGCAGGTATAAATCCCTTTTAAATGGCTATAGGAATCTATTAAAATAATGCTTGAGTTGCTTGTTTTTGGAAAATGAACAAAAAGAAAAAAACTTATTTTCTCTTATTAATCACCGCCTTATCCACAGTATATTACTATACTGTTTTAAATAAAGCTAATGATTCAATACTGTTCACCTTTGCGTTCCTATGTGTGCTGCATGTGCAGTGCCAGTGAACAGCCACGTGTGTACGTGTGTTTTGTTCAACCTGTTCACAGGCCGCCGATGAATCGGCCACCCACGTGTTCTATAGTGTATTTGCAAGGTTGCGCTCGAGTTTCGCTATACGCAGTAATTGCGCCTAACTGTGGAATAAATCCCTTAACTTCGTCCGAAAGTTACGTATCAAGATGCGAAATAAATCCCGCATTTAATCCGTAAATCACGTACAAAGATGCGAAAATTTCCCGATATGGGCACGTGCGCGCGCACCTTGCGTAATACACAATAGACGCTTTACGTTACTGTAAAAGGCCCAGAACTTATCGCCACGTGGCGGAGTCCCTGGCCCTGCAGTAACTAACACTAAAAGTTATAGTTTTGCACAGAGGGGATCCTCTATGTACTATAATAAAACACAGGCCTTTGTCTCCACGTGTGCGAACTTTATCGCACGTGGCACATATACTGTAATAAACAAGCAACTCAAGACACTATACCCCGTTAAACTACTTGTGGCAGGCAGAAGTACAGCTTACTAAACACTTAGATATGCTTTAAAACACGTGGCTTAATGTTTCACTTATTGTACTTCGGGTTCAACGCTAGCACTTCTCGAACCCCGCACCGCCGCGGACCTGGCCTATCCAGCAATGGATAATAAATACTTCCACCCTTTTGCTGGTATAGGTCAAGCCGCGCCCGGTACTGAGCTCCAGAATGTGAAACGGACGGACGAGCCCTCAATTGTTAATGGCGATTAAATATGACCAAAGAAACAATAAGTGAAAAGCGCAGTTTACGTAATATGTCCGTAACCTGCGTACCCTTTATACCTAGCTACGTGCGAACAAAACGTAGTGCAGCGTAGCGTACCTTTATTGTATATTATACACAACAGAACCAATACCTTATTAAGATATCCTTTCGCAGTACTCTGACTCTAATCTGCGAATATACCTTTAAGGACAGTGTCCGTTTTATACCTTATCGCTGAATGCGAATAAACAGACACAACCACAGTATTAAAGTAAGGAGATAAGAACTCCGTAAAGAGATGTATTTAAGTCCCTAATGGACAAAAGGGGGTTACAGGAATAGAAAATACAGGTATAACAAGTGATACAAAAGTCTAACAATAAGTACAATAAACAGGCTCTACTAGGGGAAGAAAATACAGATACAGGACACAATCATAATAAGTCACATCACATTAAAGGGGAATACGAATGTTACCTTCAGGGGAAATAGCGCAGCGCAGTCCGGTCGGAGCTCACTATGTTCAGGTTTGAACATAGTCCGGTCAAAGGTCAGGGAAAGGAAAATGTGCCGAAGTGACCGAGGCCGCCCTGGGTCACCTATCTTATAGGGTCAGAAGGGGGAGGTCAAAGGCCATTCCTATTGGTCAGAGATCGTATGTCAGGTCCTCTGTGATTGGGGCAAAGTAATCCAACTGGTTAGGAAAGGTGCAGGGGAGTGAACTTTTGGAGTCCTTTGTTTGTTAGTATCGTCGTCAGGGATTGTAAAAAGCAGTCAGAACCGGTTTTAATAGATTCCTTTGTTATATACTTTTCAACAGAAACTGTCTTAGGAATATGGATTTTGTCCATAACTATCAGACCGTATGTATTGCGAAATATTCGCACTGACCGGAATTCTGCGCATATGAAACGGAACATATCGGTACTAAACATGATACAGACGGATGTATGCAAATGCTAACTAAGCTATGTGTGGCGTTCTAAACCTTTAACTATATTTTATTTAGTGTAAGTATGTTATTATGAATTTATGTGTAATAGTATGGCTGCGCTTCTGGTCCACTTTGTCACACAGACTCGGGTATGGAAACTTTATTTGCGCAACTCTGCGAACCAAAATGGCGGCCATACTACTCTAAAATGGCGTGTGTGCAACTCGACTTCCACAGTCCACCCTTTAACAGTAAATATAAAACTGTTACAATACAAACATTTTACATAACAATACAGAAATTCATAATCCAAACAGAGGAATTGGGATCCGTGAATTAAACATATAAGGGGAGTAAACCATCTGCTCTTTGGCCGATCCTGGATCATGGATAAACGATGGGCCGCATTTATCGAACAATCTACTCAGGGTGACGAAGGATAATGTACAAATCTTGGGATAAAAATAAAAACAGGGGAGGTTACACTATATACAATTGTTTTTCAGATATGGCATCCTTTGGTAGGTATTGTTTGTGACAATAGACCCCTGAACTCTTTGTTGTCTCTCTTTTTGGTATGCTTTTAAGTATGATGGTATTATCACTATCAAACATCCGGTCCTGGGTAATGTGTCAAGTTTATAGATTCTACCTTGACCTAAACTGGGACGGGTAACACACTCTCAGAACTCTGTATCGTCTGTCCAATGCCTGGCAGCAGTGCGGCGGCGGTATCCTTGACTTTGAAGATAAGAACGGATAGTGGGGGGGGACAAGAATAGGACCCACAACAATAGAGAAAACTGAGAAAGGAAAAATTTGTTAGTGATCCTTCCAACCTGTTACCAGTGGGGTGAGTCACAGTCCCTTTTGTAGCTTGTACAGGTTGCTTGACCTTAGCTGCTCTCCCGTCCTCCCGAAATGGTGCCTCTTAGCGATTTCTTTCTTTCGCCCTCGAGTGTAAGGACCTTCTGGCTTTCTGTTCCTTTGGCAGTAGGACGAAGGTACCCGAATCTCTCTCTCTGCGACTTTGTTATTGAGGTAGTGCTGGTCAACAAGACTTGGGGTGGTTCTTTCCAAAGGTCTATCAAGCAACCTGTATATGGCAAAGCAGGGGAAACAACAACATCTCCTGGTTCATGGTTATGACAGTTCAGAACAGGTGTCAACAAAGTCCTTTTGCTGCAGTTTTCCAGGTGTGGATACATCACTTGCATTACTTTTTTCCGTGGTGAGGTCTGGGATCTCCTTGTGGGATTACCATAACGTGTGGCTGCCGGCCAAGCAATGTTTCGATGGGGACAAATGAGGTGGAGTTCTGAGAGTGATTCTACTACTACAAAAAGAGATTGTGGGGTGTACCATCAGTCCCTAAAAGGTTCACACATGACTTAAAATCTTTCATATAAACTTGCATACTCAGGGGTGTTTCTGGGCTGCCATATCTATACACACAAACGTCAACACACATATATATATATATATATATATATATATATATATATATATTAAAAAAAAGTAAATAAATGACTAGAATGCTTCTAGAGTGGACTGTACAAAGCCAATTTTGTATTACCTGCAGAGGATCCTGCTGGAGGAGGGATGTGGAGATGGCTCTGTGGGAACAGCCGTTGCAGTTTCTTTCCCCCAGACAAGTAAGGCATGATCCTGTCGTCTTACCTGTCTGTGGGTACACCAGTAATTTCGGACTAATTTTTCACATACCTTCCCTGTCAAGACAAGTCAGGCTATGGGCTATCTCTGCCCTGACAGTTTGGCATGTTCTCAGAGTCACTGGTTTTCCTTGTCCATCTTTCTATTCCTGTCCACATCCCTTCGGCTTCCAGACTGCTTCTCCTGCAGGGGACACAAATCTTGTATTTCTATGTGAATACACTGACATTTACAGGGGGAACACAAACATTATCCGCAGAGCGCATGGCTCACCCAACTGCCTTGCCAGCATGTTTATTATCAAGTGACACTGAATCCTTATCGAAGGTGTGGGCTTTACACTTGATAACAGCCACTCTGTCCGGCAGCTGTGTGACTGTCAGGAATCTTTTAAACTTACACGCTTGCGCCACTGGAGTGCCAGCTACTGAAACAAAACATCTCTGAGGCGCCATAGGGCCTAAGATCTTCTGCATTACCCCAACAAACGTACTTGGAGTCGGCATGAATATTGGCTGTTTTTCTCTCAGCCCGCAGTACTACTAATGAGACTGCTGTTGCTGAGTGAGACGTCCAATGGGTCCAGCCTCTACTAAGCCTTTTCCATCTATTATGGTATAGCCAGTGTACAATTTTCCCCTCTCGGTGTTGTGGAAAGAACGAGGGAGAGAAAAAAAAAAATTAATTACCTCTTCCAATGGGTTGTTACCACCCTTTGGGGGCATGCTGCAAAGGTCTGATTCAAACATGTCATGCAATCATATTCGTCTCGGCTCCCACTAAATTCCACCATTCCAGCAACCTCAGCACCAATCCACCCTTTGTGCCTTGGAGGGCACACCTGGTAAGAGTGTTGCTGGGTTTACAATATTACCCATTTTACTGGTAACATTTATAGAATTCATCAATGCAAGTTCCCATTTAGTGAACTTGGCTGATGAATATTTTTTTTTTTTCACATGTTTAGGCAGAATTTTAGGAGTGTCCAGACTAGGGCCCTTATTCTGATCGGTGCGGATATTCCCGAGTGTGCTCGGGAATACCGCATCCGAACGGGAGCCAAGCGGTGCTACCGCACGTAAGCGGTGTATTTACGCCAAACAACCCACTATTATGTCAATTCTGCAATACATCACATGACCCACTTATTCAATTACCTATCCTCATAAAAAAATGCTTATTTGGAATTGGAATCAATTAGATGCCAATATATCCTTACAAGCATGCCTAACACATGCATTGCACACATTAACCCTTACAGCAATTGAAGTGCAATGGTTTGTATTAGACCCTGTGTTAAATATTGTAAACAATCTACACATATACTGTTTAATGTGCAAAGAAAACCAACAACTTTGAACTTGCATAAATTATTTATTACGAAGAACAATTAACAATTAAATCTCCAAAAAAAAAAAAAAAAACATTAAATAAGTAAATTGCGCAGGTCCTGCAGATCCGCCAGTAGTAATCTTAAATGGTGTTCTGCACGCAGGAGGGCCCCACGAACCCCCTCATCTGCCGGTGTTGTGTCATCTGTGGGCATGTCAAAGGGGCAAAAATTAGTCATGATATTCATGCATACATTTCACATACTGCTACATAAATTGCAGAAATGCTAGGTGACATGTGTATATATATATATATATATATATGTAGAGAGATAGAGACACACATAGATAAATAGATATGACACACACATATATACATACATGCAAACTTATTTACTATATACTGTGTTTTTTTCCCTCTACCCTTTACTCTGCAGAAGACATAACAGTCATAGTGTTTCTTCTCATTTACAACCCACCCATGACTAACCAATTACAAGCATGTCATGGCCTCCGTCAATAAGAACTTGTCACAATCTCCTCAGTCTAAGTTCAGTGATGGTTCGTGGCATGGGAGTTATGCAAATGTCAGGAATGCACAGTACACATCCTCAAAATCATAATTCAGTCTAAACCAACCTACAATTCTGTGAGGGCAAAAAAACAATCTGAACTACAGGGGGTGTTTAGGTAGAGGAGGCTCCAGGGACACTGGCAACTTGTGACTCCATTCCAAGGTAGGCCGGCCCATACTCCATTTATAGCATACATCCTATAGTTTATAAATAACATTCAACAACAATATAGATTCCACTATATGATGGGTCAGAATCGAGGCTTGCAGCAGGTGAATTTAATCCACAAATGATCCACTCATCCCTTTACTCCAGGATCCTGTTTAACTACAACGGTTATGTGGCAGTCAAAATGGAGCTCCAAGCCATCCCACAAACCTGTGTAATTCAGAGGTGTCCTGGATGAAAGGGATGCCTTGGACACCCCATCTAACCCGTACCAGTATCTGTAGCTACCCACTTTGGGGTCTGTATTAATAGTATTGTACCAAAATTTTTAATCACCAGTGCTACATAACAAATACCAGTCCAACTACTTCATGAATGAAGCATTATGTAAACATACCGATCTGCTGGGACTCCGGGGCCTCACACGCCTCCTCCCCCTCGGATTCTGACACCTCTGGGGCAACCGTGGCCTCCTCAGCCCCCTCCTCCGCCAGCTCCTCCGCCACCATCACCTCCTCCACCTCCTCCGCCACAACCACCTCCTCCACCACCACCACCCTCCTCCACCTCCTCCTCCGCCACCAACACCTCCTCCACCTCCTCCTCTGCCACCAACTCCTCTTCCACCTCCTCCACCACCACCTCCTCAGGCACCTCCTCCTCCTCAACCACCTCCTCCACCATCTCCTCCACCTCCTCCACCATCTCCTCCACCATCTCCTCCACCTCCTCCACTTGCTCCTCCACCATTTCCTCCTCCTCCTCCACTTGCTCCTCCTCCACCCTCGCCGCCACCTCCTCATCACGCTCTTGCGCCTGCTCCTCCGCCAGGGCAGCCTCGGCCTGCTCCCGTGCCTGTCGTGCTCGGGCTCGTGCTGTGTGGTAGAAAACAAAATCATGGTCAATGTCGGGTCATTGGGGCACATGTAATAATCCATAACAAGACATACATGGAAGGGTGATAATGTTGGCAAACGATGCTTGAAAGTAGCTCCTTACTGTTAATGGACTCCAAAATGTGACATTTAAGTTATTATGTGATTGTTAGTAATTTGTTCAATCATTATAACCCTGGCATTTATCAATGTTGAACACATATTAGATCTGGCACATTGTATGCATCTGAATCATGAATGCTATGTCATTACATATAAAAGCCACATGACTGCATGTTAACCAGGAAGAAGCACACATAACAGTCTATGGACTTTTAAACCCATGGACACCCACTTATCATGAGACACATTTTATTGTTTATAGATGGTATGATGTAAGTGCGAAATTTCATAGCTAAAATACTCACAATCAGCTATCTCGCCCCTAATTTGCTGGAGAAGCTGGGGCTGGCGCCTGCGGAGGTCCGACCACCGCCTCTCGAGCTGGCCGAGGCTCCTCCGCACCCGGGTGCGGGCGTAAATCCGGCGCCCTGCCGCAGCATAGGCCCGCCGCTTCTGGCCATTTGTGATAAAGGGCCCCGCACGGCCCAGCCTTGTCTCCATGACGGAGACCAGAGCCCTGAGCTCCGCAGGCGAAAATGGCTCTGCCCTGCGTGTCTCCGCCATGTTAACAATGGCATCAATCAACCAATCAGGTGGTGTCATTGGTTTAAAACAGTTATTTGTGTTAATAACTTTATTGTTCATCTTTACATGAACAGCGTCTCTGCGCCAACACAAATGGTGACAATTTCGCATGCCTTAAAAACAGTAGTGCTGATGTATGGGAATGAGCAAATCTGATATATATAAAACACAGTGTGTATGCACTTAGCAAATCCAATAAGGCCTCGCTCCGCCAAGCAACGCGTGCTATAGCTTAGCAACGCCTAGCTGTACTTAGCATTACTTACTCTATGCATCTATGTGTATGCGTACATTTATGTTTAAAAGACACATACACATACTTGCAGGTATCCTGAGACCAGCATTATACACCAGCGCTGCCTGCCTGGCTGCCTGCCTGGCTGCCTGCCTGCCTGCCTGGCTGCCTGCCTGCCTGCCTGCCAGCCTGCCTGGCTGCCTGCCTGCTCCTTGAAATGTTTAAACATGTTAATAAATTGAAATATCATATATATATATATCTGCAAACAAATCATACATCAACACAGGAAAAAATCCCCAACACATTAGAGAATAAATCAATGTACTCACCAGTCATCAGGGATAGTATCAACTACAATAATGAAGATATAACAAACACATAAGATCCCTTGTACAAGGTATAATAATGAGCACCTATATTGTACTTCCCCCAAAACTAAGCACATATGATAAATATCTCCTATTTCTTTGCCATTAGGAGGGCAGGCTGGCTAATTGTCGTTTTGTAACACTGACAACTACCACACTGTACTTATTTGAAGGGGTGATTTTTACAACAATTGGTGTGTTCTGGTCCACTAGATAAAATGTACCTGAAGTATCTTTGCGCCACAGAGTCCCGCAGCTGGTATCCCCTCCGGCATTCAGGGGCGCGGGATGGGCGCATGGGCGGATCTTGCGGCTCAGATGGTACCTCCCACTCATCAAAGGGTATCTCACGCCGCACAGCAATGTTGTGGAAAAATATACACAGGCCCACGATCCTCGACACCATTTGAGGCGCATACTGTAAGTCACCACCAGTGCGGTGGAGCACTCTAAATCGACCCTTTAAAAGGCCAATTGAGCGCTCCACCACTTGCCTGGTGGCAACATGCGCCCGATTGAATGCCTCCTGTGGGCCCGGTGCTGGGTAGCTGTACGGCGTAAGTAGCCAGGGCGTACATGGGTAACCGGAGTCACCCAGAACCCACGCATCACGGCCTTCCAGCTCTTGTAGTCTTTGCCATATCCCGGTTTGTCGGATGACATGAGAGTCATGGGCACTTCCGGGAAACTTCGAGTTGAAGGCGAGAATCTCCATGGATGGGCCACATACCACCATCACGTTCAGTGAGTGGAACAATTTGCGGTTCCTATATATCTTCTCACTTCGAGATGGAGGCACAAATGGTACATGGGTGCCATCCACAGCCCCTATCACATTAGGGAAGCCAGCAATTTGATGGAAGGCCTGCTGGCTTCTGCGCAGGGTCTCGGTGGCAAATGTCATGGCCATGAAGTGCCCCTTGCGCCTGAACATGGCCGACGTCACACGCCTCAGGATTCGGCAGAAGGCCGGCTGAGATATTCCAGCAAGTACTGCCACTACTTGTTGGAATGATCCTGAGGCGCAGAAATGCAACACCGCCAGCAGCTGTGTGTGAGGCGGAATTGCTGTCGTGATCCCGTGTAGAGGTTCCAGATCACTCTCAATTAACGAGAGCAGATCCAGAATGACATGTGGCGGTAACCGGTACCTAGTAAGTACCTCATCATCGGGCATAGCAAACAGAGTCACCCGTGTGCGATAGATTCTAGCACGTCCTGGCCTCCTTGGCCGACGAGTGGGGAGAGCCGCAAGTGACCTTAGCCTTCTTTCCATGTCCCGCAGCATTGCTTCAGCAACCTATAAAGAAATGAACATAAATACTGATGCACCTATGCACATAATGGCCATATCCCACTACAAATAGATTTGTAGGCTTCAATACGTACAATAGATGGCCGCCCTGTAAAATCCCGAAGATCCATTTGACTCTATAATGATGTAACAATAATATGAACTCAATACACACCGTCCTAAACACACAGATGCTTACAACATCGAACTACTAAACACTACTTGAGTATCAAAGGTGTCTGCATTTGTTGCCGACATCATGTACTATGAGACATTCCAGCTATTGCTGGGACATGTTGTCCTGCAATAGATGAACACACACAGGTTTAAGACCTGTGAGTGAAATAGTGAACATGTGACATGTTGCAATAATGCTACAAAGACTTTGCTGGCCCAACAATCTGTAGTCAGTGAGGCAATGGTGCATACATTCATACACTTACATTGTTAATGGATATCATATCTACAAGGACCATGGAAGAGCTTACCTTAGACCCTGACAAGTCCAGATCTGGAGACAAATGATTCTAGCAGCAAATCACTATTTATAGGCCTGTCACATGTGTGGTCTATAACAGTAGTGATGAGTATTGCATGACTTGTGGCCTGGAATTTCTAAGGGATTGGGCTACTTTTAGCTTGCAATCAAACGCCACAATACCACAGTAGTCATGAACCAAATGGCATGTCATGCTAGCAAATAGCATGTGTATTGTGCGATAGTCACAGGTGTATCAGAAGATTCTATGCAATGTTAGAATTGGTGACCAGTTTTTTAATGTAGAAGTTTCGCCAGGTTTTACACAATGGAATTTCCGCCACCGTATGCGGCGCGAAAAAACAGCGACGTACGCTCGTGCACGGAACGCAGCTGCCGCTGATGTCCGCCAAACAGGATACACAAACAGTATATAAAGGTGTATTAGAATGTGACAATGTTGTTGCTAACATGTCTGGATCACAACCAGAGGTGGACCAGGAGCTGCAGCAACTATTTGACCAGGTGGACTCCAGCACCACCTATGTGCCACTGCACATGCGGCCAGTGGGAAATGAGGAGGCTGCTGG
Source organism: Crinia signifera (assembly GCF_055691185.1). NCBI lineage: Eukaryota > Metazoa > Chordata > Amphibia > Anura > Myobatrachidae > Crinia > Crinia signifera. The sequence goes on from NC_139218.1 coordinate 51,793,100, forward strand.
CCCTTCTACAGCAGGGCAACCTGCACCTGACCATTCTACAGCAGGGCAACCTGCACCTGGCCCTTCTGCAGCAGGGCAACCTGCAGCTGTCTCATATGCACCATCAGAAGAATCTTTTGGAACACAACCGGGGACTTCACAAGATAGTACCATGGCCAGCACTTCAAGTGCAGCGACACGTGCCAGGGGGCGTGGCCATGGACGTGGCAAGGGGAGAAAGAGGGCAACAGAGGAACCAACTACAAGAAATAAGGCATATGAAGCACAGGAGCTTGCCATCCTGGTTCCCCGAGCACGTGATTTGATTGAGTGTCCATCAGAGAGGCTGACACACACACGCAGATGGAAGATTTGGGAAGAGATAACGGCAGAGATTAATGAAGTTGCGCCACAAGTTCGTGAGGCCGACCATGTCAAGAAGAGGCAAGTTGTTTTGTGATACATGTGCCCAGTAATAGACAAGTAATGATTGAATTCATGCTTAGATGGATTTTGCAAATGGCCGGTGAGGTTGTTACCATACACAGACATTATTGACATGTTATTTGGTTGAGAGTTAGAGTAGGGTGATTGTGAATGTGTATTGTAACGGTTGATATCATAGTTGCATGTAATGTTATCTTTTGGACATTAAGCACATGTCGTAATATGTAGCACAGAGCAATGGCAGCAACAGCAAACATCTGGAGTGACATGTATTAATATGTCAACTTACATTGCAGGTGGCAGGACTTCAAAACCAACCTGAAGAGGAAGATGACCAAGCGGTGGCAACACAGCCAGACATCTGGGGCCGGGCCCATGCCATCAGGGCTAGAGTTCACCCCCCTGGAGTTGATGGCCGAGAGCTGTGTATCACTTGAGGAGGTCAGAGGGGTGAGCACGATGGATAGCGAGGCCCCAGCTGAAGTGTTTGCGTCTTTTATTGAAGGTAAATATTTGTCATGCCATAAACTTGTGCAAGTAATTATCTTAGAATGTGTCCTAATTGTGTTTATCATTTTCCACAGACACCCCACTGCTTGGTGATGACTCTGGTCAGGAGGTGGAGGAGTCCGTGCCACCTGGCCCCAGTGGTAGGCCTGTGCAGCAGCAGCCATCGGCCCAAGCCGATTTGGCCAGGTTGGCCCAGATGCTTGGGGACATAAACCAGCAGGGAGAGTTGGCATCAGAACGGATGCATAGGACCGAGGAGATCATGGCGAGCTTGGTCAGCACCCAGCAGGCCATCGCTGGGAGCCTGCAGGCCATGGCTGAGGCGCATCAGGCCATGGCTGCAAGTGCTCAGGTGCTGGCCGAGCAAGCCACCCGCCAAAATGATCTCCTCCTCCACCATAATGAGCTTATGGTGGAGCTAGTTACCAGCAACAGGGTCCTAATGTCATCCGTTTCTGGTGCATTACCACCAGCAACACTCCCTGCTGGCAGGAGGGGTAGACCAGCCAACCCCTCACCAGCATCTGCTCCACCTGCCCCAGCATCTGGCCGTGCCCGAAGAGCTGCTGCACAGGCCAAGGAGCCTACCAAGGCCAAACGTGGTCGAAAATGAACTTGTGGCTGCATTAATCTCCACCGTTATCTCATCCCAAATCTTCCATTGTACTGTGTGTGTCAGCTTCTTATGTCCAATCACGTGCTGAGGGTAACCAGATGAGCCCTTGCTTCAAATGTCCTTTTTGGTTCCCCTGTTGCCCTCTTTTGCCTGCCATTACTGTCAGCTGTACTTGAAGTGATGTTGCTAAGTCCCCGGTTGTGTTCCAAATGATTCTGCTGATGGTGCATATGAGCCAGCTGCAGGTTGCCCTGCTGCAGAAGGGCCAGGTGCAGGTTGCCCTGCTGTCGAATGGTCAGGTGCAGGTTGCCCTGCTGTAGAAGGGCCAGCAGCCTCCTCATTTCCCACTGGCTGCATGTGCAGTGGCACATAGGAGGTGCTGGAGTCCATCTGTGTGCAATTATATTTGTTTTGTATTATAATTTATTTTGGTACATTCCTGCCATGGTTTGTTTTTTTTGGTATTTTTATTTTTTTGTCATTGCATCACAGTGGCATTGACTGTGAAATGTATATAAATAAATTTCTTTACTTTACAACAATTGTGTGGTTTAATTAGTACATGTCGCATACACATGTGTATTGCTAGTATTAATATTCAGTCATGTCCATTGTTAGCAGGTTTAAAGTGTGTCAGAAGTACAGCATATGTGGGTGATTAGTAAGGTTTCCTTGAAGCAGCAATGGTTTCAATTAAAGCACTGACAAGCGTCCTATTAGTGAGTAATGAGTAAAGGAGTCGATTTTATTGGGTTCAGGTGTTAATGCTTGTAGTCATTAGGCGGTCCGTTCGCCTCCCGCAGGAACGAGTGGTGTCCGCAAAGCAATAGTGGCCTTTTGGACACCGCACATTTCTTCCCTTTTTGTTCGCGTGCATTCGGAGTGCTATCCGAATGTACGCCCCCCAACATAAGTGTACTCCCCCGTGTCCGCCCATGTTTCCGCCCCGTTTTGCCCACTTTGAAACTACGCCCATGTGTCATTCCGCATGACGCCCATAATACGCCCATATTTCCCGAATGATTGCGGTGACCAGTTTTGTACGGGATTTGCCCGAACAGGTACGGAGTCAAGGCGTGGCACATGCGCGTAGCGTTCTCCACGCATGCGCAGACGCCGTAAAGACGCGATCCGAAAGTATGCGGAAAAGTACGCATCAATCAGAATAAGGGCCTATATGAGGAGCATAAACAGTTAAAACACACCCCAACACCACATTCTCAGTTTTGTTTACCAGTAGTGCTATGGCAACTACACTGTGTAGACAAGTAGGAAGTGCTCAAGTAATAGGGTTTAATTGTACACTGCAGTACGACATTGGTCAGGCTGGCATCACCAGGTTTCTTACGTCACTATATCTGTCGCCCCCTCAGCAGGTCTAATATTCTAAATCACATGGTCTCTTGTGTCAGTCATACCCATGGCAAAAGGCTGTAATCAGGCCTGTTTCTTCTTCTTTACTATCCACATCTGTCTGTGAAGACATGGGTTTTGTGATTGCACCTATTTATATGTAAATGCGTTTTACAACCCTTTTCATTCTGTTGAAGGGGAATGCTTTGTGCACTACTTGGACTGCTTTTCACAAGATGGTGGCTGTGGTTGCCCTGGGTAACATAAAGAGCAATGCTCAAAGTTACTGGGACTTTGTTCAAGATTTCCTGAAAAATATATATTGACTACTCGCTTTATGGGGTACCGCATATTCACAATAGGTATTTCTCTGCTGGGAGTGCGACAGATTTTTTGAACTATTTTTCTATGATTTGTGGGTTTATGGTTACTAATGTGTCCCAGATTCCCCCCCCCCCCCCTTTGTTCAGGCGCAACCGCAATCCGTCCTGAGATACCTTATGTCCTGCCTCAGGAGGATACACCAGAAGTTGTCTATCGCCATCTGCTGGTGTTGTGGATGAGGAAAGGACATAACAATAGATCATTAACCCATTGTATTGGTATTTACCCATTGGTGGGCCGTAAGGACAGTGTGCGATCTTGCAAGACCCGGGGGAGGGGCTTGGTGGCTCTCTGAGGTTTCTGGAACAGAAGAGTAGGGAAAGGAGAAAAAATTGGAAAAAGAGAGAGAGAAAAACTCAAAAAAATAGAAAATATTAATGACAGTAATGTGTACATTTATTTTCAACAGGAAATTTTTCTTTTATTTGACACCAGGATTTAGCACTATGGGGGAATTGGCTCTCAACTATTTGGTTCTTACCCTTTTCAACTCCTGTTCTGATTTGTAAGCCCTCCCTTTCTTTCTCTTTCCCAGTGTGAATGTAACTATGGGCTGTGTCTAGGGGTGTTTAGCTAAAAGTTCTCTTTTGGGAACTTTGTTATTTTACTGGGTATTTTTTTTCAGCTCAACCTCAGATTTCAAATGGTGAAGCTGTACTTTGGGGCGCTATACTTTCTGTTTTTAACAGGGTTTCTATTGAAGCTATTGTTGCCATTAATCCTGTGTCCTTCCCATCTTTAGTTCAAAGGGAACTCGGTAATTGGGCCTTATTTTGGTTCATTCTTTCTGACAAAATCTTTCTTAGATGGACAAAACCATGTGCACTGCAGGGGGGGCAGATGTAACATGTGCAGAGAGAATTAGATTTGGGTGAGTTATTTTGTTTCTGTGCAGGGTAAATACTGACTGCTTTATTTTTACACTGCAATATAGATCTCACTTTGAAGTAAAACCCCACCCAAATCTAATTCTCTCTGCACAAGTAACACCTGCCCCCCTGCAGTGCACATGGTTTTGCCCATCTAAGAAGGATTTTGTCAGAAAGAATGAACCAAAATAAGGCCCTTTGTGCTGTAGTTTTTAGCTACCTTAGATGGGTTAAAAAAAAAAAATCTATAACAGTACAGTGCAGCATTAGTCATGGGGGTATATCTAACAATTTTGCATCTAGTTCGTGCATACTGGTCCTGTTGTCTCTAAGTTATGAATTCTCTGGAGTCCAGTAGCAGACATAACTAAAATTTCAAGGTAGTTCTGTGATTTGAAGGTCAATCGTAGCCGCTGCAGTCAATAAGACAGAGCATTTGATATGCAAGGGCCCGATTATGATCTCTATTTGTTTTACCAATGGGTAATGCTGCACCTTTCCTGTTACCCCAATCGTAACTGCTAATTGCTTGGCACAACCTAGACCAGGAGGGAATGTTGTTAATGGGTTTGATACCAAAAAAAAAAAAAAACTCTTACATTTAAACCATTCCACTTACCCATATCTGAGCGTGTCCACGCATTGTGCATGTCACTATCCTTTACAAGCATTACCTCATCCCTGTCTCCCCGTCCACAAGGAGGTTCCACTGTGTGCAGAGGGTGGATCTGTATCTCCCCGGCCCCATTGGACAACATCCCAGGAACAACTATCTTTGTGCTGTGTTGTGTGTACTTACCTGTGTCTCCAATCGTGTTCCTGGCATCAGCCATCTCCTCGACCAGAATGGCAGCAGCAGCTTGGGCTGTCTCAGCCTCTCTCTCCTTTCCGCTAGTTTCGCAAGGGATGGCTGATGTCAGGAATCCCCCCTGTGGATCTGTATCTTGTTTATAGGGGGTAAAAACAGTACACAAGTTATTAATTTTCAGGTTATTTTTGGTTTCACTTCGGACTTGAATTGTTCCCTTTTTTTTTTACATATTGCTGAGTGGAAACATTCGTATTCGATGTGGCTGATTATACCTGCATCTGACAGATAACTATGTTCCTTTTGGGTTGTAGTTTCCTTCTGCCACAATTTAAGAATTTCTATGTGCTTCACTCTCTTCTTACGACTGGAGAGTAGACATATTTCATCTTTTACTGCCGATAAGATTTCTGGATCAAAGCTACCAACACTGGGAAATTCTAACTTGCTGCCTTGTGTCATTTTTCTCCATTTCTTTTTTTGTAAACAACTGCTCGTTCACTGTGCTCCAACACATTATGGAAGCCGCCGATCCTTTTGGTCGACTCGCTTCCTCCCTAACTGGCACGTTATCACTGTGTGACCCGTTATTACCCATAATTACAGGAATAAACATTCACAGCTAGTAGATACCGGTGGGTTATTACTTGTCTGAGAGCTCCCCAACCACTCACTTCTCCACACAATGGCACTATTCCGCAATCAAGCGTGAAGCCCACTATGCGAGGTAATGTTACTCAATCACCAAGCTCTCAACTAGCCGCGCACGTCTAGTTGACCTACAAGGTGCGGCCTAATTTTTCCAGGGTACAACAAACTTGTTTTCCTGTACCCCCAAAAACTGGATTTTCTAAAGTAGCTAATCGGATCACTGGGTTCCGATGTATCTTCTTGTACCCTCCTAGTGGATCAAAATAGGTAGTTCCACTGAAGGGGCAGTTCCTATGGGCACGTCGTCACGTACACCTTGTCCTACCTGGACTGTCCTACACGGACTACACTGCGCTTGAGTCGTGCCGTCACACACCTGTTCGCCTCAGTTTTGTTTCACACTGGGCGCTAGTTACACCTTGGTCTTATGCTTATTTTTGAAATATTTCTGTACAGAAAATCTTCCCAGGCTGGTAGCTTCTCACTAGATACTTATGCAGGTATAAATCCCTTTTAAATGGCTATAGGAATCTATTAAAATAATGCTTGAGTTGCTTGTTTTTGGAAAATGAACAAAAAGAAAAAAACTTATTTTCTCTTATTAATCACCGCCTTATCCACAGTATATTACTATACTGTTTTAAATAAAGCTAATGATTCAATACTGTTCACCTTTGCGTTCCTATGTGTGCTGCATGTGCAGTGCCAGTGAACAGCCACGTGTGTACGTGTGTTTTGTTCAACCTGTTCACAGGCCGCCGATGAATCGGCCACCCACGTGTTCTATAGTGTATTTGCAAGGTTGCGCTCGAGTTTCGCTATACGCAGTAATTGCGCCTAACTGTGGAATAAATCCCTTAACTTCGTCCGAAAGTTACGTATCAAGATGCGAAATAAATCCCGCATTTAATCCGTAAATCACGTACAAAGATGCGAAAATTTCCCGATATGGGCACGTGCGCGCGCACCTTGCGTAATACACAATAGACGCTTTACGTTACTGTAAAAGGCCCAGAACTTATCGCCACGTGGCGGAGTCCCTGGCCCTGCAGTAACTAACACTAAAAGTTATAGTTTTGCACAGAGGGGATCCTCTATGTACTATAATAAAACACAGGCCTTTGTCTCCACGTGTGCGAACTTTATCGCACGTGGCACATATACTGTAATAAACAAGCAACTCAAGACACTATACCCCGTTAAACTACTTGTGGCAGGCAGAAGTACAGCTTACTAAACACTTAGATATGCTTTAAAACACGTGGCTTAATGTTTCACTTATTGTACTTCGGGTTCAACGCTAGCACTTCTCGAACCCCGCACCGCCGCGGACCTGGCCTATCCAGCAATGGATAATAAATACTTCCACCCTTTTGCTGGTATAGGTCAAGCCGCGCCCGGTACTGAGCTCCAGAATGTGAAACGGACGGACGAGCCCTCAATTGTTAATGGCGATTAAATATGACCAAAGAAACAATAAGTGAAAAGCGCAGTTTACGTAATATGTCCGTAACCTGCGTACCCTTTATACCTAGCTACGTGCGAACAAAATGTAGTGCAGCGTAGCGTACCTTTATTGTATATTATACACAACAGAACCAATACCTTATTAAGATATCCTTTCGCAGTACTCTGACTCTAATCTGCGAATATACCTTTAAGGACAGTGTCCGTTTTATACCTTATCGCTGAATGCGAATAAACAGACACAACCACAGTATTAAAGTAAGGAGATAAGAACTCCGTAAAGAGATGTATTTAAGTCCCTAATGGACAAAAGGGGGTTACAGGAATAGAAAATACAGGTATAACAAGTGATACAAAAGTCTAACAATAAGTACAATAAACAGGCTCTACTAGGGGAAGAAAATACAGATACAGGACACAATCATAATCAGCCACATCACATTAAAGGGGAATACGAATGTTACCTTCAGGGGAAATAGCGCAGCGCAGTCCGGTCGGAGCTCACTATGTTCAGGTTTGAACATAGTCCGGTCAAAGGTCAGGGAAAGGAAAATGTGCCGAAGTGACCGAGGCCGCCCTGGGTCACCTATCTTATAGGGTCAGAAGGGGGAGGTCAAAGGCCATTCCTATTGGTCAGAGATCGTATGTCAGGTCCTCTGTGATTGGGGCAAAGTAATCCAACTGGTTAGGAAAGGTGCAGGGGAGTGAACTTTTGGAGTCCTTTGTTTGTTAGTATCGTCGTCAGGGATTGTAAAAAGCAGTCAGAACCGGTTTTAATAGATTCCTTTGTTATATACTTTTCAACAGAAACTGTCTTAGGAATATGGATTTTGTCCATAACTATCAGACCGTATGTATTGCGAAATATTCGCACTGACCGGAATTCTGCGCATATGAAACGGAACATATCGGTACTAAACATGATACAGACGGATGTATGCAAATGCTAACTAAGCTATGTGTGGCGTTCTAAACCTTTAACTATATTTTATTTAGTGTAAGTATGTTATTATGAATTTATGTGTAATAGTATGGCTGCGCTTCTGGTCCACTTTGTCACACAGACTCGGGTATGGAAACTTTATTTGCGCAACTCTGCGAACCAAAATGGCGGCCATACTACTCTAAAATGGCGTGTGTGCAACTCGACTTCCACAGTCCACCCTTTAACAGTAAATATAAAACTGTTACAATACAAACATTTTACATAACAATACAGAAATTCATAATCCAAACAGAGGAATTGGGATCCGTGAATTAAACAGTTCCAACTGGATTGATAATTGAATGTTTATATTACCATTCCATGATGATGTGCTGGCTGGTAGGATCTAGAGGAGATGGGAATTGATTGATTGTCCCACGTATATAACCGTGTGTTCTATGTCCTCCTTTAAAGTGCACTTGAATTTTTGAGTCCTTGAGAAAATTGCCGCTTGGTATGCTGGTTAATTAGGGGCAATGCAAATGTCCCAAATGCAGTGTCCAGTTAAACGGTGGATTCTCAGGACCAACAGCCAGTGGATGGTAAAATTGACAGTTGGGGGCGACTAAAAAGTGCTCAATGCATTTCCCAAGATATAGCACTCTGGCTTCCTCAGGAGCAATTACATTTGCTGCACCGCCCCCAAACGCCCACAGGATGTCAATCGCCCTGTGAGCAATTAGCGAAGGCTAGCCTTCGCTCGCTGCCTTCGGTTGGATAGGTTCGCGCATACGCACATAATCGCTCAGGCTGCGAATTCTCAGCCCAGTGAGCAGGTCTGAATCAGGCACATTATTGGCATGTAATTGTGTTGGTGTAATTACCTTGAGGCATATTGATTTATCTCCTTGTGGTTGTGCACAACCTTTGTTCTGTTGAAACTATTCCTACTTTTATAGTAATACAATATGACTGATTATAACGTATTCAACTATTATCTAACAAACAAACAAACACAAAAATCCTCTACAAATTTAATGTGTTCAATATAGATGTGACCAATGGATCTGCAGGTGCAGATTTTACATCAAATTGCTAGATATGATGGATCCTGTATCTCCAGTCCATGCTGTGATGTCGACAGTCATAAAGTCAACATTTGTCATTTCAACATGAGAATGTAGACATGGTCAAAATGTCGGTATTTATCCTGTCTACATTCATCATGTAGACCATGATGAAATGTTGGACGTGTATAATTACGTGATCTCGACAACTGCCGTGGCTCCAGATGCGTCTTTTAAGTCCCAGAGGCCTTTGGGTGATACCTCTGATCCTTCAGATCTCAGGTGAGTATTTCTCCCCTAATTTTTATCCCTGTGTCTTGTTGGCCATACAATCAGACCAACTTTCATCCAACCACTCAACTAGTTGGTTGGTTGGAGTGAAAGTCTGGTACTGTATTGGAACAAATGACAATGGTCAAAAACATTTAGTCAAATTGTTTAAATCAAACAGATTCAACTACAGTACCTGGTCTGAATGACAGTTGTCCATTTCCAGATTTTGGGAGCAAATGGCTGAATTGCAAATTACATTTGCTCCAATCCAGTACCAGATTTGTATCCATCCAGCCACCTAGTTGGATGGTTGAATCAAAGATGGTCAAGTGTATGGCCAGCATTAGGCACTAGACTAACTAAATTTATGCTGGCCATACACTTGACCAACTTTGATTCAACCATCCAACTAGGTGGCTGGATGGATACAAATCTGGTACTGGATTGGAGCAAATGTAATTTGCAATTCAGCCATTTGCTCCCAAAATCTGGAAATGGACAACTGTCATTCAGACCAGGTACTGTAGTTGAATCTGTTTGATTTAAACAATTTGACTAAATGTTTTTGTCCATTGTCATTTGTTCCCATACACTAGACCAGTGGTGGTTTTATCTATGTACTGCAGTACTACAGCCCCCATCTAGGTCAAATCCATCACTGTGCTTTGTGTCTGTCTGTGAGACTGCACTGGCTTCCTTGTGACTGGCAGTGACTTCCTATGAGACATCCAACCTGCCAGTCACTCAATGCAGTCCCATTGGGAGGTTTTCCCTCCAGAATACCTCTCTACCTCGACTGCAGCTCTTGCATAGCACAGAGGCTGATGCTGCACATGCACCAGTCGGGTGCCGGACGGGGTCCTGATAGTCATTTACCCAACATCGGGATCCCGACTGTCAAAACACCGGCATCCGGGTGCCTGACGACCACCTGCTATTCTCCCTCGTGGGGGTCCACGACCATCATAGAGGGAGAATATAATAGGTGGCAAGCATAGCCCGCAAGAGGCTTTGTTGCGCTCACCATGCGGTCTGAGTCCGGCCAGTCGGGATCCCGACGTCGGGCTAATGACTTTCGGGATCCCGACGTCGGGCTAATGACTGTCGGGATCACGACTGTCTGACCCCTATACCACACCAGTCCCAGTGCCTGTTATCTGCAGTGTACAGGTGCCGGGAACGTGATGTAGCTTCTATGGGCTGCTTTACGAAGCAGCCCATAGAAGCTGGGGGCATGCGCACTACCAAGGACGATACTGGGCATGTGCCATGGTGGGGGACCAGCGGTGGTATTGGGGACTGGCAGCTGCAGGGGCCAGCAGTGGCAGTGGAGGGGGGTGGCATCACAGCCAGCAGCAGCCCCCTCCTACACTGATTTAGAGTCCACCGCAGCACTAGTCTAACTTTCATCCAACCTTCCACTTAGTTGGTTGGTTGGGCTGAAAATCTGATACTATATCGGAGCAAATGACAATCAGCAATCTACTCACAAACCACGGAAAATGGACAAAAACATTCAGTCAAAACAGATTCAACTACAGTACCATGTCTGAATGACAGTTTCCAGATTTTGTGAGCAAATTACTGAATTACTAATGACATTTGCTCCCATTCAGTAATTGGATCTATTTGGATGGTTGGATGAAAGTTGGTCTAGTGTATGGCCAGCATAGCTCTAATCCCCACCACATAAGGGAAGACATAAACGACAGCACAATGGAGTCGGTAGAATCGGTATGGGTAGAAATCACAGGTAATATTAAAGGGGCTAAAAAACTTAAAGTAGGAACATGTTATAAACCACCCAACATAAATATGGAGGAGGAAAGAGACCTCTTGCTGCAGGTGGGAAAAGCGGCCAGCTTAGGGGACATTATTATTATGGGTGACTTTAACTACCCAGAAATAAATTGGAAGGATACAGTAGGTCAACTAGTGCCGCTAAGGGAAATGTTTTATTGGGTGCCCTAAATGACCACTATTTGTATCAATTTATTGAAAGTCCAACCAGAAATAACAATATCCTTGATCTCTTGAGAAGCAACAACGGGGACATTGTTACTTACATAACCATAAGGGAGACATTGGGGAACAGTGATCACAATATGATCACATTTTATTTAGATTTTAACAAAGATAATTATATTAGAGCAACTAGGTTATTAAATTTCAGAAAAGCAAACTTTGGCAAGTTTGAGGAGTCCTTAAAGTATATAAACTTGAAGGAATTATTTAGAGGTATGGATACTACTAAAGTGTGGCAAACTTTTAAAAAAAAATACTGCTGGAGGGCACTGATAAATTTATTCCTAGGGTAAATAAAAGAACAAATGCCAAAAGTAAACCTATGTGGCTTGACAGCAAAGTCATATTTGAAATAGCTAAAAAAAAAGGAGGGCATTCAAAACATTTAAACAAGATGGGATACCCAAATCATTTGCCGCATATAAAGAATGCAATAAGAAATGTAAAAATACAATCAAGATGGGTAAATTAGAGACTGAACCTAAAATAGCCGCAGATAGCAAAAAATTCTACAGTTATATAAACGGGAAACGGTTAAGGAAGGAAAATATTGGCCCACTAAAAAATAAAAAGGGTACCCTGGTAATAGAAAAGAAAGAGAAAGCGGAATTATTCAATTCATTTTTTGCATCTGTATTTACAAGGGAAGAATCTTCAGAAGATCTCCCACAGATTAAATGCTCGACAATTGATGGCTTCCAAACTGTATGTTTGAGTGAGGAAATGGTCAAAAATAGATTACGGAACCTAAATAGTAACAAATCTCCTGGCCCAGACGAAATACATCCTAGGATACTAAAAGAATTGAGTTCTGTCATAGCACTACCATTATATCTGATATTCGAGGAATCAATAAACTCAGGGATGGTACCAACAGATTGGCGCATAGCTAACGTAGTACCAATATGGAAGAAAGGTAACAAAATGAACCCTGAAAATTATAGGCCAGTTAGTCTTACATCCATTGTGGGGAAAATATTAGAAGGAATGATAGTATCCAAATTTTCTTAGAACTGGAGAAAGTGATAAGTAAGGCTCAACATGGGTTTGTCAAAAATAGATCATGTCAGACTCATTTAATTTGCTTCTATGAGGAAGTCAGTAGGGGGCTGGACTTAGGGAAATCTGTTGATGTACTGTAATACTGTTTGATTTCGCTAAAGCTTTTCACACAGTGCCTCAATAAAGGTTATTTATGAAACTGGTAATTTAGGGTTAGGAGATAAAATTTGTAATTGGATTAAAAATTGGTTGCACAATCGGGGACAGAGAGTGGTAGTAAATGGCAGACATTCCAGCTGGGGTAAGGTCCAAAATGGAGTCCCGCAAGGTTCAATATTGGGATCCACCTAGTTTAATATATTCATTAATGATATTGGAAGTGACGTAGTGAGTAAAATTGCAATATTTGTAGACGACACAAAATTGAGTAAGGAAATTAACTCAGGAGGGGATGTGGAAAAACACTACAAAGTCACTTAAATAAACTGGAAAAGTGAGCGGAAAGGTGGAAAATGCAGTTTAACGTTGAAAAATGTAAAGTAATTTATTATGGGAACAAAAATGAACAAGCTACTTATAGGCTAAATGGAGTTACAGTATTATAGGATATTCGGCTGTAGAGAAGGACTTGGGGGTCATCATAGATGAGAAATTGGGAAATAGTTCACACTGCTTAACACAAAAAGCAAACCGGACACTGGCATGCATTAAAAGGAGTATGGATTCAAGGGATGTCAATGTGATAGTGCCTCTTTACAAGGCATTCGTGAGACCAAACTTGGAGTATTGTGTTCAGTTCTGGGCACCGCACCTTAGGAAGGACATAAATGAATTGGAACAGGTACAGAGAAGGGCGACTATGCTAGTAAAATGGTCTCTTATCACTAGAAAACAAAGATAGGTTAACCAGGCTGAATATGTTTTCACTGGTGAAACGAAGGTTGAGAAGAGATATGATTAATATGTTCAAATACAGGATTGGGAATCATATGGAACTGGGACATGATTTGTTCACTAACAGGCCTATATTTAGGACACGTGGGCATGTACTGAGGCTCGGGGAAAATAAAATCCATACTGAATTAAGAAGAGGATTCTTGACCATTAGAGCAGTAACATTCTGAAACTCATTGTCGGTGGGGTGGTTACAGCAACTACTGTTAATGAATTTAAATCAAAACTGGCCACTAAGGGAATCCTATAGATATGATTTACTCTAGTCAGTAGTTACAAGTTAGATAGGTTAAACTTGATGGATTAATGTCTTTTTTCAGCCTTAATTACTATGTTACAGTCTAACCCTCCCGCCTGCAGTTATCCCCAACCACCCACCTGTAGGATAACCCTAATGTCAACATTTTGACAATCTCTACATTTCACCTGTCGATAGTCTGAGAACACTGACACATTACCTGTTGGCACTTTGACAATGTTAGTATAATTGTGGTGTCCACATTATTAATGTCAATATTGTCACTGTTGACCTTTTGACTAAATCCCCTCCAATTGGTTAGATACAGTGTCAGACTGGGACATGAAGGATCCATCGTGAAAATGCATTGGTAGGGGCCCATGCTTAGAAGATTGGCTAGCCATTAGGAGACTACTAGTGCAATATTAGTAAGTACTGCTAGTGCATTCGTGATCATGTACCAGATTGATAACAGCAATGCAATATAGAAAATGGACCATAGTCCTGTGCAGTAACATATGCATCTTATATAATAAAATCCTAATGGTGATTCATCTTCTACAGCATTTATACACACGCACACACACACACACACACACGCACACACACTCATGAGTAGTGGTTCAAGTGCACAATCCTGAACCTGATCTCCCCCCCCCCCCCCCCTCTCCTCCTCTAAAGGAAGGTACTAGATAAATGCTAGCTAAAAGCTTATAGGTTGCTTTGGGCAAGTTCTGCACTTGTAATCTTTAGAATTTTTAATACTGTGCATCTCCCCTTTATTTGTGTTAAAAGCATTGACTTGCAGTGTGTGCCATAAAATCTGCTGCATCAGTTGGTCTTAACACGCTGTGAACTGTGGCAACCAATAAAAAGAGAGTTTCCATCAGTCGTGTGCAAGCTTCAGTAAGGTGTGTCCACACTTGACAACAGCTTGGCTGCCCCATCTGCGAAGTTGTCACAACAGGGGCATGGGCTGGCATCAGTGGCTGCTCCTACCTTTAAACTTAAGGGGGGCTGCAATTTCCTGAGTACAGCTCATTGCAAATGTCATTAATTATTAGAGACAGGATTATATGCATTTGCATATGCATTTGCATATTTTGCCTATGCTCACTGGTTATTGCATATTTTACCTAAAATCTAGTGATGGTACATATTTTAGACCCGCCTCCTTTCCACCCACGAGTCACAGCACAGCTTTGCCCTGCTGCTGCTGGCCAGGTAGTGGTAGAGTGTGCAGGCCAGGGCAATATGTGCACAGTGTGGGGAACCTTGGATGTACGCTATGTCTGACACTGCTCTAGGCTGCCAATCCATGTTGATAAAAGTCAGTCGGGTGAATGCTATTACGAAGCTCCTGAACCTTTGCCTGCCCCTGGCCTGGGACTTTACACCAAGAGACAGACTTCTGCAGAGAGAAGGCGGGCAGAAGGGTTGTATCATCACATGGCGTAGAGGAAATGCCATGTCACAGTGAGTATGCGGCGCAGGGAAGAAGTCTTCCACTGCGCCGCCCTCACAGGCTATGCTGACATTTCATCCATCGGCGCTGGAGATGAGGGTCCGTGTAGTTGATGCAAGAAGAGCTTTGGACACTGCAGTCTGCTGTAGCAGTCAGGAAGAAAAGAAATCCTGTGTACAGTACTAGCCATCTGCAGACGCTGTGGGCCTATTTTTGAGGTTTATTTGCAACTAATTGCATGCTGATTTTTAAATAAATAAGTTAAAAATTACTTTTTTTATTATTTAATGTAGCATATTTTAACATTTTTCATGCATATTTTAAGTATTTTTCATGCATATTTGCATGCATATTTCAAGCTTTTTATGTTGCATATAATCCTGTCTCTATTAATTATTTGCAGGTTATTAGTTTGATTTGCTCTGTACCAGTGTTTGTGTGCATTTACTGTAAATACATGATGTACTTATATGCACACAAACACAGGTACACAGCAAAATACACTTTTAATAACTGTAATAACTTTTAATAACTGTAATATTAATTAAAGTACACAAAATTATACTCTTAATAAAGATCTACACACAAATATAATTAAAAAAATAAACTTCCATGCACCTCTCTGGTGCAATGCTGCATCACACTGGGTGACTCACTGAAGTCTGGGCATGCTCACTGCAGAGGAATTGCTCCTGGGCTGCACAAGCAGCAGCCCATGGAAGCACTGTAGCTCTGGCGATTTGTACAGAATGGCTTCCTGTTGGAAGCTATTGCTGTCATCACTCCATGTACTGGCAGCCCAAGAGGGGGAGGAGTTACCAGCTCTGTGTATGATGAGCAGTAGCAGCTCCCAATAGGAAGCTACTACATGCTGAACTCCTCCCCACAGGTTTGGGCTGTTGCTGTGTCTGCCCTGTTGCTTCATGGAGCCTAGTGAGAGGACGTTGCCAGCACCAGAGTTACAGAGGATTGGGGGGGAAGCACAAGAGCACTGGTGCTATATGTCTGTGTCTCTGGTGTTGTGATTTTAACTGGAGGGGCTGCAGTTCTGCAGCCCTATAGCAGGAGCCACCACTGGCTGGCATGAAGGGGAACATGATGTAAAATTGAGGTCAGAAGAAGGGCATGACCTTGCAACCACCAGCATTTTGAGTCAGGGAGTAGGGCCATAATGATGTGATTCATTGACCATCCACTTAGGATAATTGCATGGGGAGTTGTGGGTGAATGGGGTGGAGGAATGGAAGGCAGGTGAGTGGCGCCTGACCGGGAGACTTGGCCATTCCAGGTGAGGTATGCAGAAGGAGCTGCAGGGCACAGTTGTGTCAGACTTACCAGCTCCGATTCGCTAATGGATGACCCAGAATATCATTTTTCTTTCTCATGCATTTTGATAGTTACAATACACCAATAGTTGTTAGCCAAAAGACTGCAGCTGCACAGCTAGAGATGAATATTTATATGTGCTTCCGAATAAATGAATATTGAATCCTATATATGTTTGTATGATTGTTCATGACAATGTTGTCAGATGTACTTTATGTGCCTTATGACTGATATTTATCTGTGACATGTGTCTGCAAACATAGCAGATTGAATGTGTTGCAAGAATTTACATATTACAATTAGTAAGTTAGATTTTGTTTTTGACAGCCTTTAAAGTTAATTACTCACCACATAATAAGGGACATTAAGTGCATTTGTATATTATTTATTTATTTATTTATTCACAGTGTCTTATATAATGCAGCAAATTCTGTATACCTATTGATGAACAGAGCAGGGTGTCTCATTCACCTTAATATACCTGATAAGGATAACAGAATACAAATGTTTACTCGGTTCTGTGCTTTTCTTTCCTGTCAGATCCGAAATTTCATATGCAATGATTCGGAAGAGGAAGAGCTGACCGGGATTATTCGTACAATTCCTCGGGAGAGCAACAAAACAGCACAAGAGCAAAGAGAAAGACTCTGCATAGAGCAACAACAGCAAGAGTTAAAGGACCATAGAGAACAAGAAGAAGAAGAGGAAAGGTTCCTCAGGGAAAGCCACCAAGAGGAAAGCTGGCTGCAGAGGGACCAGCAGCAGGAGGAAGATAGGCTGGCCAAACAGCATCAAGAAGAAGAAGAGGAGAGACTTCGAAGAGAGTATCAAGAAGAAAAATTACGTCGCGAGCAGCATGGAGAGGATGAAAGGATCCGCAGGGAGCAGCAGCATCAAGTGGAGGAGAGACTTTTCAGGCAACATCAGGAAGAAACTCTCCGCAGAGAGCAGCAGGAAGAAGACAGGCAGCGTAGAGAGCGCCAAAAGGATATAAGGCTTCGCTGGGAGCAGCAGGGAGAGCAACTGCCCAAAGACCAACACGGAGAGAACTTGTGGTGGGAGCAGGAAGCTGAAGGCCACAGGAGAGATCAGCAGCAATACCACAGAATGCAGTATGAAGAGACAGAGCAGGAAAAGGCCTTCTACAGTGATGATATGCAGCCCCAGGCAGAAGCAGAGCTGATATCTATAGAGCACAGCAAGCAGGAAAATTATGAGGGAGAGTACTTCAGCAATACCCTTCCAGTCGTGCCCACAACATGGGGCTGTCCACCTTTAGTACCACCTCCAAGTCCTTCTAGACCGAAGAGTCCATGGGGAAAGCTGGACCCCTATGACTCCATTGAGGTACAGATGATACATAATAATTCATAAATGTCCCCATTACAGTTTTTTTGTTGACTTAAATATAGAAGACAAATTTTAAATGATAAATTTATTGATTCTCAGATTTACTGTACTTAGATTTACTGCACATACTAAACATACTATATATATAAAGGACAATACAACTGCACAGGGTTCCATGTGGGAAAGATGTATTATACCTTGGAGAGAGTTAACGTAGAGAGAGAGAGAGAAGGTATGATGACAGATATAGTTGATTGGTCGAACCTTATCTCTCTCTCTCATTAGAGTTTGCTATAGCTCTACCTGTAGATTAAATTAAAACCAGAACAATACAAATATTACCTTGAGCTGACTTATAGCTAACATTTTTTAAGTTATGTAAGAAGAAAAGTTATTTAGTTCAGAAAAAATACAGTACACTTCAACAGAGAATAGTTTAATAAAATCTATCATAAAAGTATCAATATATGAGAGTGAGACAAAACATATCCTTACTCTGGTTGGCTGTAGAATTTATTTTGATCAACTTTCAGAAAAGACAAATACATTGGGTGAGATTTAATAGGATTCAGAAAGTGAGAGATTTGGTAAGAAATATCCAGTTTTTTTTAAAGCGGCAATCATTTACACTGCTAAACCAGTTTGATTTTGAAGTGTAAATGATTGCCGCTTTAAAAAAACTGGAGATTTCTCACCAAATCTCTCACTTTCTGAATCTCTCATCCTATTAAATCTCACCCATTATCTTTTACATAATCTCTCTGCTTTTCAAAATACTTTGGGGGAAATTTACTAAGATGTGTATCTACTTCATATGTGATGTTGCTATGGGCAACCAATCAGAATCTACTTATTTATTTAGCACCCTCTAGAAGATAGTAGACAGGATCTGAATGGTTGCCCATAGCACATCTTAGTAAATTTCCCCCTTTGTCTGTCTGCCAACAAGAATTTGTATTCCCTCATTAAAAACATTGTACAGTAGGTTGAACTGCAAACAAAGTCTGAGAGCAGAACTATGGCCGATTTGCAAATGATTTGCAACATAATCCAATGTCACTGATCTATCCAACAGAATCAGTTCACGTGCATGCTTCATGTTCACATCACTTTCCCGGCTCCTTATTCATGGCTGACACTTGTCCAACCTTCTTTGAACTTCTCTATCCATTCATATACACTTCTTCGTGACAAAACACTTTCTTCATACTGTTCACAAGGTCTTTTGAGAAATATTGGTACCAAACAATCTCTCAGACTACAAAAACAGGGATCACTATAGGCTATTTTTCTTTTGTGCATATCACAAATGGGTAATAATTTTTGTTGCATTGCAGTCACAAATGAACTTGCAGTACATAACATGCTCAATCCTGCACAGCAGTGACTGGGGAGACGGCAACCTAATATGAAAAGTGTTGATAAAACAGTGAAGATTTAACTTGAGTGCGGATAATTTTTGACTCACACTTGTAAAATACATTATGGAGCAAAATATTCAAGAAAAGGATGCTTGTATATGCTGCATGTTGCAGACGGACACAATTGAGCTGCAGAAGATGAGCTGGTTTTTACACTGCTGCAATGCTGCATTGTTAGGGTGGAAACTGACCAACACAAAATGCGACCTGCTCACTCGTTTTACCTCAATGATTCATCTTCCATCTATAATTAAGGATGACATTTATGGTATCAATGTTAAAGTTATAAAATGTATCCAGTGCCCTATTGTGATCTTTATTACAGTACTAACATTTATAGTCACATTTTTAATGAATCCATTTATCTTAAATTAAGTGGATATGATTTAGCTCTCTCATAAGAATTCAGTAGCTTATGACCAGTTTTGTATCATTATTTTTCAATATATGAGGGTTGTTTGATAAATGTGTTAAAAAAAAATATAGTTTTATTAATAAAAATGAAAAAATAACTTTTTTGACTGCGCCCAGGTGCGGTGTTTTTTGGCAGCTCTGTTAGGATGAAGGATTTTGTGAATGCTATAAAAACAAAGCACTCTAAAAGGAAGATAAAATAGGAAGAAAAAGATATAGGAAGAAAATAAAATAAAATAAAGAATTGCAATACCAAAAAAATATAAAAATAAAAAATAAAAATGAAAGTAAAAAAGATTGACAATGTATAAGCTCTTTTTAGAGTATAAGTGCAGAGTCCCATTTTCAAGCCTTTAGGGCAGACTGGAGAGCGCATACAAGATCTACTTTTCCCTTACTAGTAGTTGAGATCTTGCTTGTAGCGGCTTCTCCAACTGCTCCAGAGTCCGGTGCGGCGACTTCTGAATTCGGGGATCATACTTTTTAAGGGAAAAGTAGATCTTGTATGCGCTCCCCAGTCTGCACTAAAGGCTTGATAATGGGACCCTGCACTTATACTCCAAAGAGCTTTAACATTGTCGATATTTTTACTTTCAATTTTATTTTTATTTATGTTCATCCTTGTGGCAACTGCTAAACAGCTCACTTCAAATGACTACCGCAAGTGAACAATGCTTCATTTCCGTCTGCAAATTGGCCTGGGGGTTAGAAGAGTGGAACGTCCAAGTGTCACATCAGTGGTCGCCAACCCAATTTAAGACTCAAGAAAATTTAAACCACTTGAAGAGCTACTAAAAATGTTTTTAGAAAATCTGCTAATTTCTTATGTGGTCCTCGTACCTGTCTGGTCGACTTCCAACTAATCCCCTCTACATCTCTCAGTGACTCCCAACTACCTTCCCACTTATCTCCTTGGGACTGTCGGCTGTTCTGCTGTATCCCAAAAGTGGCTCCTGGTGGTGTGCATCTTTGTGGGTCCCCGGAGCAGCCTCCAGTCTGCTATGGGACAATGACACACGAGCCGGTGGCTTCTGGGTTCTTGCTTCCTGCCTTGTGGCTCCAGGAGTCAGGTCCTGATTTCAGGCATTAATACCTGCTGACAGTACTGCAGGTAGGCGAGCTACCCAAACAATGACCGCGAGCTACAGGTTGGAGAACACTGCTCTATCTCATATCAATTTACCACACTTATCAAATGAGCCTCTTATTAATCATTGCAAGTTATGGTGTTGGCATTAGATGCAAATACTAGTACTTTAGTGCATGAACAGATCTGGCAAATTTATGTTCCACTGACAGTCTTATTCCTCCTGCATATAGGAGGACAGAGAATATGTTGGATTTGCCACACTTCCCAACCAGGTGCATAGAAAGTATGTGAAGAAAGGCTTTGAATTCACTCTCATGGTCGCAGGTATTTCTATATTCTATCTGAGCTGTATACCTGATCCGGGCACAACTAAATTGTTATAATCATGGAGGTGACAACCGCTGATTATCTTCTATCTTTTGTTCTAGGTGAGTCTGGTCTTGGAAAGTCCACTCTTATAAATAGTCTCTTCCTTACGGATCTGTACCGCGACCGCCAGATACCAAGCCCAGAAGGTATTAAGCACAATTTTCTAAATATTTATAGTATAAAGTACCTGAGTCGTTCACTTGTATTAGCTACAGATGTAAATTCCGATGTAGCAAACATCAACTTTGTCAAGAGTCAGTGTGGCTAATATAGGAGATGTGCTTATTTAAATAAATATATATATATATATATATATATATATATATATATATATATATATATATATAGAGAGAGAGAGAGAGAGAGATAGAGATATATATATCTATCTCTCTCTCTCTATATATATATATATATATATATATATATACAGTATATAGGAGAAAAACCAGAATGGTGCACAATGAACGTAAACGTAAAAAACACTTTTACTGTTATAAATGCTCACATACATGGAAGTTTAAAACAGCAGGTAAGCTTAAGATTATAAAAACCCAGGGTGGCAGGAGTGAAACTTCTCACAGGCAGGTGCACAGCGTGCAAGCAGCCAGAGTCTGGAAGCCGGGACCGGACAGATGGACGTCACCAGCGTCAAAGGAAGAGTCTGCATCACTCAGGAGAAACACCCCGCTACTGTTCCTGACTCCGCAGGGCTAATTCTAAGGCTATGACATTTGCTGTTTCTTCATCATAAAAGCTCCTTGATAAAGGTCTTGATTGTACCGAAACGTCGGGGCATGATGGAATATAAATTGTTGGAATAAATGACCTTATGATTTTACAACAAAGTGGATTTATTTACTACATGGAGGGTGCTCGATCCCCCACATGATATTGCGGGGATACTTGGACTAATTATGAGGCTTATGGTAACACATAAAAACCTCTTATCAAACACCACAAGGCTGACTTTACCAAGTGAGAGTGCGGTCCTTTTTTGGAATATATATATATATATATATATATATATACACTGTATATATTACATACCTTGCTTTTTCCAGCACAAGTTGATTGGAAGGTGCACTATGTACACACCAGTTATTGTTAATTGGAAGTCTCAAATCTCAACTTGTTGATGAGTACTATGCAGGTCTTATCATTTCATTCCTTAGTTGTAAAAGATCATCGATGTACCATAGCTTTAAAGATCATCAATAAACCAATGAAATCAGACTTCCCAGTGAGTGTGACAAAAATCACACTTTCCCACTGTTTGGTCCTTGATGTGCTATATTTACATGTGATTTACCGCATGTAAAAATAGTACAGAAGGACTCCCGAGGAGCTGCCGGGAGAGTTCAAAGGAAATCGGATGCGATATATAGCAGCTGATGTGCACTTATGCCTGCGCTTCTGATTTATCTTATGTGCGGCAGGTTCAATCCCCGAATCCAATGCGCATGGGGACACGCATCGGATCAGATTAGATGTCAAACACATGCGATTTGGCCACTTTTCACCCGATTTCTCAGCCCGATCTGTTGGAATCAGGTGAAAAGTGGCCAAATCGCAATAGTGTATGGCCAGCTTTACACTTTTAGTAATATGCATGTTTAGCAAAGTATATGGATCAAAGCAAAACACCACCAATGGGCATGAATCTGCCATTGACACAGAAGAGAAAATGGGTATATACTGTATGGATACAATCCCCTCCTTCTGTAACTTCCTTTGTAAAAAATAAAGCTGTCCGGCATTTGTGGCATACGTGGTCCACATACAGAAGCAGCCAGTGTGCACCCTGCGTGCAAAAACAATAAATTAATTTGCAGCCCTTGTACTGCAGCATGGTCTGCCCAGGAGCCAGTTACTTGCTCTTTATTGCTTTACTCGCAACTCAGAATCAGACCACTAGAGGCGCATTACATAACTATTGGGCTTTATTTATTTACTAGAGATGTGCAGGCTCTGATTTACTCTGATTTACTCTGATTTCAAAGCAGGGTCTTCTTGGCTATTAACTGTCAACAACTGTCATGTGATCAGGGATAGCCAATAACATCCTGCTTTGAAATCAGAGTAAATCAGAGTAAACCAGAGCCTGAACATATCTATTATTTACAGTTTCTTATATAGCGCAGCAGCTTCCGTTGCGCTTTACAATTTTAGACAGTGATAAAACAAACCGGGTAACAACAGACAGACTAGACGTGATCCTTCAAATTTCAAATCTTATCACCACTATTTGTGCAATTCTGCACAAATAGTGGTGATAAGAGTGTATTAAAAATCAGTGTATTAAAAATCACATCCAGGGACATAGGATCCAATGCTGTGGTGTGTACAGTAACCAACAATGGCAATATCTAATCTGCTCTAGTATTCTTGGTAAATCTCCCAATTTCTGCTATGGAACCGCTGTAATACATTCAGGGGACACTTACATTTTGTGGGTAAAAAAGGAGACGTTACGAAATGACTTTGATGCACACAAGTGGCCCATGCTCTGTGCTTTGTTATAAGATCATTCATTACCTGCTTGATTTGCAGAATGTGTGACGCAGACTGTGGAGATAGTGAAGCAGACAGTGGACATTCAGGAGAAGGGTGTTCGACTACGGCTAACAATAGTGGACACACCGGGCTATGGAGATGCAATAAATAATGAGGACTGGTAATTATGTCTTATCAGAGTTTATGTGATCTATGTGCTGAATTTCTTGACCTGACACAAATATTCTGGTGCAGAATATGCAGCCAGAACAGATAGAGGGAATGCAACAGAGGTCTGGTAAGCATACTTACCTTGTCTCTGCCCCCCTCTACCTTTAACCCTCCCCCATAGCCTAACCCTCCCCCACACAGCCTGACCTTAAGTCTCCCTGCTAGTGCTTAATCCTAAATTTCATACCCCGCCACCTAAATATATCCCCCCACTCTAAAGCCTAATCCTATCGCCCTTATAAGTGCCTCCCTCCTTGTAGCCTAACCTCTCCCCTGCAGCCTACCCCTTATTACCCCGCTAGTGCCTAAACCTAACACTCCACCCTCCATCCCTGAAGGTAACTCGGCTTGAAACATATACATTTATGCTTCATACTATATGTGTACCCAGTCCGACATTGGTAGTGACAGGATCCAGCGGCATATACACTTGCTGATACAGGCAGTGACGTCCCTGTATGTATGCCCAAAGGAGCATGTTGCTGATGAACCGTGGGAGTGCACATCATCAGGATCATAGTGGGTACACACTAGATCAGCGGTTCTCAAACTATGGGTCCTGACCCTAATGGGGTCACGACTCGATGTTGCTGATCATCAGGCTAATGTGTCTGTGGCGAGGGCACAGGGTATAACTCATTAAATAAATACCCACTGCTTTCCTCTTCCATCCCCGTCAACCTTTTCCATCCCCACCATTACCCACTACCTTCCTGTCACTGACCACACATGTGGCGGTTATTCAGTAGTAACTTGCTGGGGTTCTGTAATAATTGTTATTGTCGGACGGAGTCCCAGAGGTAAATAGTTTGAGCATCCCTGCACTAGATGATGTGCTCGAAATGTCAGCCTAAATTGCCAGATTGCACAACATATCGGCTGTGTGTACAGATCTTTAATCCAAGTTTACTGAAGTTCGTTGAACTTGCACCCTATTTCATATACCCCATAGCCTGATGCTGCCACAGATGCATACTGAGCTTAAATTGGGCTAAAGATAGCTGAAAGTAAAAATGGCATATTTACGCCCATAGACACGTATGCAAAATTGTCCCTGCTCAAAATTAGCTTGAAATGTTGTGTTTTTGAAACTGTTATTTTTATTGATGATCAATCGGATATACAATGATGGGTTTTGTCCTAGGCCTCCTTCAGGCTTCTCCTTCAGGTCTGGGTAATTAGTACCCACTCCACCCCTATCAACACCATTTTACAGGTGTGATAATGGCTGTAATCTCTGTTTGTTTTCCCTCCAGCTGGAAGTTAGTGGCCGATTACATTGATCAGCAATTTGAGCAATACTTCAGAGACGAGAGTGGCTTAAATCGCAAGAATCTCCAGGACACGCGTGTGCACTGCTGTCTGTACTTCCTGTCACCTCTGGGACACGGGTATGTGCATTGTGATTTATTGGGATCAGTTATTTTGTTTCAAAATTAGCATTGAATTTGCCAGTATACCGAATTCCCAAATTCATTTATATACTTCCCACCATTGACATATCTATAACGGGAGCCGGGCATGTGGTAACCATACACTCATACATTATATTTACCTTTCTGGAGCTAGTGCCAAAACTGCAGAAATTCTCAGAAACATAGGGCGGTATTCAATGAGCCTGATTCGCCAGGTTTTTATGGCGAATTTGTGCTGTTTGGCGAATTTCTGACAAAAACGGTGAATCACCCTATTCAATGACCACATGGCGAATACATTTGAAGGTTTTTTTCACTATGATTCACCGAGTAGCAATCGCTATCTTTTTATGGTGAAGTGGAATGTGAACTTTTAAAATAAAGTGTTTTGTTTTTTACATTTGGTGTAAAAAAATCAGGAATTTTATTCTGAGGAGGGGCATGCTATTTTTATTCATGTGCTGTAAGCACATGAATATATATTTAATTTTAAAAATAATATTTTTTTTTTTTTTTTACACAGCAGCCAGCAGGGGGCGCCGGAGCCGAGCCGCTCATTACATATTCATATATTCACTGCACGATCATTACGATCTTGTGTAGTGAATATACGCCCCCCTGCTGGCACCCCCGGGGGGGCAGCCTGTGCTGCCTGGCACCCGGGGAGCCCACCTAACCCCCCACAAAGGTCTGGGCTAGGCAGAGAGACTACCATCTCTCTGCCTGGCACCGTCCTCAGGCTCCCTGCGGCAGAGGCGTAGGGAGGGCGGAGCCACCGGAGCTCATGCTCCAGGCGCCAATTGGTCGAATGGCGCCGCGGCCCGCCCCCCCTCCGCAAATGATCCCTGCATAAGGATGATACTAAACAGTACTAACAGCAAGCAGCGTCGTGCACGGCGGCTGCCCTACCCGGCACTTGCCTCCTGCCGCTGCCCTGCTCGCTCGGCGGTACCTGCCGCCAAGCGCACCGTCCAGGCGGCTGACTCACTCCGTCTCCTCTCCTCTGTCCGGTCTAAAGTGCTGCTGCTGCTGCTCGGTCCGGCTCCCGGACAGCGCAGCGCAGCACTGCAGCAGCACTCCAAACTCCTCCCAGAGAGTCACCTGTCACTCGCAGAGTGACTCACTTCCTCCTCCCTGGCTACAGCCAGCGTCATCAGCCTTCCCAAGCGCTGGCTGTAGCCTGGAGGAGGAGAAGGTTTTCTGCTGCCGGCTTGTTATCTCGTTATTTAAGGTGGATTTATTTTCTTTTTTTTCCTCTAATTAATGATGTTAATAAACTTAGTTACAATCTTGGGGTTTGGGAGATTTGTGGGACACGGGGAAGGGGGGGGGGGAGTGAATCTCTCTGGCTTCTGCTGCCGCCCTGCTGTGCTGTACAGTATATATCTTTATCTGTATATATATTTATTTACAGCTCTTAGCATCTTATATAGCGCAGCAGATTCCATTATAGTGTCTTATATGGCGCAGCAGGTTCCGTTACAGTGTCTTATATAGCGCAGCAGATTCCGTTACAGTGTCTTATATAGTGCAGCAGATTCCGTTACAGTGTCTTATATAGCGCAGCAGATTCCGTTACAGATTCTTATATAGCGCAGCAGATTCCGTTACAGCGTCTTATATAGCGCAGCAGATTCCGTTACAGTGTCTTATATAGCGCAGCAGATTCCGTTACAGCGTCTTATATAGCGCAGCAGATTCCATTACAGTGTCTTATATAGCGCTGCAGATTTCGTTACAGTGTCTTATATAGCGCAGCAGATTCCGTTACAGTGTCTTATATAGCGCAGCAGATTCCGTTACAGCGTCTTATATAGCGCAGCAGATTCCGTTACAGTGTCTTATATTGCGCAGCAGGTTCCGTTACAGCGTCTTATATAGCGCAGCAGATTCCGTTACAGTGTGTTATATAGCGCAGCAGATTCCGTTACAGCGTCTTATATAGCGCAGCAGATTCCGTTACAGCGTCTTATATAGCGCAGCAGATTCCGTTACAGTGTCTTATATAGTACAGCAGATTCCGTTACAGCGTCTTATATAGCGCAGCAGATTCCGTTACAGCGTCTTATATAGCGCAGCAGATTCCGTTACAGTGTCTTATATAGTACAGCAGATTCCGTTACAGCGTCTTATATAGCGCAGCAGATTCCGTTACAGTGTCTTATTTTTAAATTTTTTTCTTTTCAAATGTAAAATGCCAACACATGTTAGCCCCGCCCCCAAATCATTACCGGGGGGGGGGGGGGTTGGTGCGAAATATGCCCTTGCTCCGGGCTCCATGGCACCTAGCTACACCGCTGCCCTGCCGCAGGAGCTCATATTCGCCAGTCAGGGGCTCGCTGCCCCTGACTCCTTGAATACCGGAGCCCGCTGGCTCCGGAACGTGGCGAATGTGCAGCGAATCCAAAAAAGGATTCGCTGCACCTCGCAGGTATTCACATTGAATACCGCCCATAGAGTTTTTTCCTTTACATATTTAGGGAGACATTGGGTATGATAGTGTAATGGTGTACATGCACACATAACACCAACACAGCAGCAGCCATCTCTCCTCCGCTGTTTACAATCAGCCTTCCATCTTTGTCAGGCTCAGCTCCATGTGGGCATTAATCCAGTTCTGGTGATAGAGAAGTAGCAGGGCCATATGGAGGCTGCACATGGGGCCCCTTCCTCTATTGAATGTGTCAGTTTAGTAGCATCCATCTTGGTTTTTCATATGGGATGTTTATAGCTATGTATGTCTTATGGTGGTGCACCAGCCACCTGTACACGATGGAGGTTACTGCTATTAGGCATCGTTTTCAATGTTTCACCCCACAGAATGGCTGTTTCCATTGAGACTATACTTTAAGTTGTGTTTTATTCTAAATAGCAAACAAAACCTCGTGGACAATACTGAACTAACATTTCACCTATGGCCAATTTATTTGGTTAGTTTAGATCAGTGGTAGCCAACTCCAGTCCTCGATAGCTACCAACAGTTCACGTTTTGTAGATCACCTGGCTGGGGCACAGGTGCACTCATAACTGACTGACACATTATAAAAGATCCACAGGTGGAGCTAATTACTTCACTTATGATTATGTGAGGAGAAAACGTGCACTGTTGGCAGCTCTCGAGGACTGCAGTTGGCTATCCCTGGTTTAGATACAGTGCACACTGCATGACTTTTTAACTGGTTATACAGGTCGGGTATCCCGTATCCGGGCATCCCGTATCCGAATTATTCCAAAAACCGTGGTTTTTTGGAATAATAAAAAAAAAAATTTGGTACTTGTGAGTTATCTGGGCTGCCGATTTTTTGATTGTATGCCTTAAGTTAAGGCATACAATCAGATGCGATGCGATGCGATATCGCATCGCATCGCATGCGATCATCGGATGCGATGACCCGATTTTTCCATAGGAATCAATGTTAAAATGGACTGAGTCCATTTTAACATGGAATTCAATGGGAAAAAGGGGTCCTTTTCATACCCCTACTATCCAAGTGGGCATGGAGTTGGATATAAACCTGTGGCGAGCGTAGCGAGCCACCGAGCCCGAAGCGTGGCGAGCGAAGCGAGCCCCGCGAGGGGACGGTATTCTGTGTCCCCTCGCGGGGCTCGCTACGCTCGCCACGCTTCGGGCTCGGTGGCTCGCTACGCTCGCCACAGGTTTATATCCAACTCCATGCCCACTTGGATAGTAGGGGTATGAAAAGGACCCCTTTTTCCCATTGAATTCCATGTTAAAATGGACTCAGTCCATTTTAACATTGATTCCTATGGAAAAATCGGGTCATCGCATCGCATCGCATCGCATCCGATGGTCGCATGCGATGCGATGCGATGTGCCCGATCCGACCCGATTTAGAAATCGGCAGCCCGGATAACTCACAAGTACCAAAAATTTTGTTTCCCCCCCCCCCCCTAACCCTCTTTTAATACTTACCAAGTCCTCCGGTGTCCACGGCAGGCCTTCAGCATCCTCTCCGGCGTCTCCAGCGGTCCCAGAAGTGCTTTGCGCGAGTGCGCGCGCGCGCCGGTGACGTCACCGGCGCGCCTGGGAACTTGCGCAAAGCACTCCTGGGACCGCTGGAGATGCCGGAGACGGTGCTGGTGGCCTGCCGTGGACGCCGGAGGACTCCATGGACGCCGAGGGACCATCGGGGACCCACCAGGGGCAGGTAAGTATAGCTAAAAAAAAATTATTCCAAAAACCGGAATATTCCCTTATCCGGAATGCTCGTGGTCCCGAGCATTTCAGATAAGGGATACTCAACCTGTAGTTATCACATCTTCACTTCTACCTCATCTGTGTCACTCCTCCCGTTCAGAATGTAAGCTCTCACGAGCAGGACTCTCATGTGCTTTCCCTCTCTTGGAAAATGTTTGACTCCATACTCCCTACTACAACAGCACCCAGCCATCGGTTTCTGCCACCCTGGTGATTATATCCTGTCCTCCGATGCAGAAATGTCCTTCCTTTTCTTGTTGTTGTTTTCTTGTCTTGCTGGTTTGTTTATGTAGCTTGTTAGGTGCTGCGGAACCCTTGTGGGGCCACAGAAATAAAAGGTAATAATAATAATATTAGAGTCATGCAGACTGTATATATTATACATGTACATAAACTGTCCTGTTTTAAATGGCAGACCTAGTACCTAGTAATCACCTTATTCCTATGGGGGATATGGATGTGTCACTGAATGATCGTTCGCTCAGCATTTATAATGTAGAATATGACTGTGTCTTGCAGAATGCGGCCCCTGGACGTAGAGTTCCTGCGAGCACTGCAGGACAAAGTGAATATTGTCCCAATACTGGGAAAAGCCGACAGCCTGACACCGAAAGAGCTGGTTCAAAAGAAACAGAGGGTGAGTGAGCAAATATCCCTAATAGAATCCTGTGATCTAAGGCGGACCTGTCACTGGGAAGACTGAAGGGAGGTGTATTTATTGGTTTTAACTTTTAAGTACAGAATGTTCACTGAAACATATAAATACACACACACAGTCAATGTAGCCAGAGATGCTTCCAAAGCTAGCATCCAGTAAGCTAATTGCTCTCTTCCTTTCTAATGCGTTCCTCTTCTGTACTTAAAATAATGGGCAGAGGAATACAGTACTGGTTTGCCAGAGGCTCACTTAGGAGCAGGGCTGGTGTGATGCTTCTCTTCACCCTAGGCAAATTTTCCACCTACCATGCTTCCCCCAACCTCTTACTGCCACCTATACCACTACACCACTTTCCAGCCCATCAATTGAAAGTGTGGAGGTGGGGTCTTACAAGTTCCACAGATGTCACCTGCTTTAAGTGCAAGAAGAATGTCTTCCTCAAAGGCAGCCTTCATTTTGTATAGGCAGGCTCAGTGACATCCCCCCCCCCCCCCCCCGTCCCCGTCCCCCCAGATCCTGGTAAAGCTGGATAAGTAGTGAGGTTGCCCATAGCAACCATACAGCTGCTATTTATTTTATAGAATGCACTTCATGTGTGATCACTAGAAACTGATCGGTTAATATAGGCAAACTCTCTACTTTTGAAGCTCAGGTACATCGCTCCCTCTTTCGTTTTGTGGAATGGTATGCTGAGAGTGGGGGCCTCCAGAAATTGGGGTGATACTGGAGAGACAGGAGGGTCTATTTATCAAAATATACAGTTTGGTCCATATACAGATGGAGCCGTTCTCATCAGAGTGACTACTGGTGCGGTAAGAAGGTGGCACGCATGCTTCAGAGACGCACGTGCATCGCATTCCCGTCTATGGATGCCAGAGCGCGTGAGAGGCTTGTGCGTCCACAATTGCTAGCCTGCCAGTCGCCAGATCTTGTTACTGCGGATGTCTTCAGTTGTTGTTTGTTTGTGTCTCTTTCTGCCTTTGATAGTGTCTTCATTGCAGACTTAGTGTCTTCATTCAACTTCTTTGCGAAAAACTCCTGGGTTGCATTTGCAGTACATTTTTATGTCATCGTCCATCTGTATTTGTAAATATGACTGAATCAGAGCAAACACCATATCCCCATACACTTCATAATTCATCTGTCTTCTATCACATCATCAGTAACCACTAGCAACCCAGGGCGAGATGTACTAAGCCTTGAAAAGTGGTAAAATGAAGAGGGATAAACCACCAACCAATCAGCTCCTACCAGTAATTTTTCAAATACAACCTGTCACATGGCAGGTAGGAGCTGATTGGCTGGTGGTTTATCCCTCTCCATTTTATCACTTTTCAAGCTTAGTACACCTGGCCCCCCAGCATCACTGGAATTTATATATGCCATGCATGTCCATGCCATCACACTTCCTTCAACGTATTTTACAGATAATGTGGCGTCCTTCGGATCATGAGCCATTCCAAGCCTTCTACTCATTTTTTATTTCCATCAGTCTGGTACAGGTTGAAATTAGTTGTGGCTCCAGTACTGGGCTGGAACATGTTTCAGGGTAAAGCCTAATGTGACCTTTCTATGCCTGGGTTATGAATGGTTTGCACCATCTCTCCGCACACAGGCTCAGTTGCCCCTGCATATGGGGCATAACTGTAGGAATAGGGAGGACCACAGCAGATATTGGAAATATGTGTTGCAATCCTCTGTTTTACACCCTGAAAGCAATCCCCATATATTTGCTAAATTGTTGAATTAACCAATCTCTGTAATGCACGAGTGTGGTATGACTGCCCGACAATCAGGCTTCGTTCACCACAGGTTCTATTCTCCCTCTATGGGGGTCGTGGACCCTCACAAGGGAGAATAGCCCCTGTCAGTCGGGATCCTCCCTGTCGGAGCACCAGCAGTCGGGATTCCGATGTCTATATACTGAGTCAGGATCCCGATTGTCGGGCAGTCATCCGGCACCCGTAATGCACAATTAGCACAATAGCACCCCTTTACTTCTAACTCATCGGAGGGATTTCCCATGTCTGTGCATGTATTTTACAATGAATGTAGTACCAGGATCCCTAATTGCTTATTACCACAATAAGAAATTATTTTTGTATGATCCAATCAATGTGCTCGTGGTCCCCTCCAGCTGCTGCTGCATATCCCGGGCCCCAGCCGCCAGTTTCGGTCCCTGTTGCGGGGCCAGCACATGCGCAGTAGCTTCTTCGGTACTGCGCATGCGCTGGCCCCCAGCCTCTATGGGCTGCTTTTGCAGCAGCCCTCAGAGGCATATTCAGGGTCCCGGGTCCGGCGCATGCACAGTATCGTCCTCACACTGCTCATGTGCAGAACCCAGTTTTTATGGGCTGCCACTCAGCAGCCCATGTAGAGGCGTATCGGAGAGAGGGGACACCTCTCAATGGGACTGACTTGGGTGACTGGCAGGTCAGACTTCCAATAGGCTCCACTTAGGCAGAGAACAGTGGCGGATTTTACCTGGGGGGGAGGGGGGGGCTGTAGCCCTGCAGCCCGTAGGTAAAAACCACCACTGAACCCAATACTTTGCCCCAGAGATCGCCCAGTTTGCAGTTTGAGTACCGGACACAGTAAGGTCTGGCTGCACCTCTGGGAAATGGGGATTTGGAGAGTTTTCTTTTCTCAAAAGCACACAGATACCCTATTACTTTGAAGACATGACACTCTCTGATCGGTTCATGCTAACAAAAAAGCAGCCACTTAACAAACAAGATTGTTCATTGCTATGATATTAGGGGAATATAAATCTTTGCAAGTCACCCCCTCCTTTGGCGCCCCATGTTCCAGTTCCTGCAGTGGCAATAGCACATCACTAATACTCAGTAGGGGCTAACTGCAATGGCATTTATATCTCATTATCTCAGATAAGGCCACAGGATTATCATTCCCTGCATGTGTTTAACAAGACATCAGTTAATGGGGTTACTATCACTTATTTATAAAGAGCATTTTCCACATTGCTCTACAACAAGGTTACAAGAGGAGAGAAAAAACAATAAATGATAGAGATAAAGAACTGTATGGTTGTAACCATTCAGTGCAGCTGCTGACAGTAACACACAATTCCTATGTATTTGATACACTAGGGCAGGAATTCAATTAACTGCAGTATATCTAGTTAACCCCGATGCCAGGAGTTATCATGGGGTTTTTTTTCACCTAACTCAGTGGTTCGAAAAAAAAATCTGATAATTAGCTGGTTATTGGGTACTGCAACACTCATGGGTTCTGTGTGTTAACGCCCATTAACCCATGTTAACACCAGTTAACATGCTACTGTACTTCTAGGGGCTGTTGGGAGAAAAAGTACAATTGAATAGTCCCAGGCATTCAAGCCCAATGCTACCTCCCTTTTTCATCTGCAGTGATTTAACATGGGTAATTGAAGGAGTGTCAAGTTATTGCAGGAGTATTGTATATAAAACAGGAAGAAATACTCTGTACTGTTTACACTGAATTTCGTTTAATGTTCATGTATGTGGGCATTTTATGACAATAAAGATATTATTATTATTATTATTATTATTATTATTATTATTATTGTTAAATAAATGTGAACATGCAAAGTAAATTACAAATATTTTTCTTCTATTTATGAATTATAAATATTTGACATACTGTATAATAGCCAATGTTACTTGCTTATTTGGCTGTAATATTATATTTACAGTATATACTAGTATAATGGATCTGGCATTTGACCGGTCAGTTCCGCCCTCTCTGTCACTGGTCCGGCCCCCTCTCTTCAGTTCTCCGCCTCACTACTTTGTAGTGGCTCCATCCCTGCTGCTGCATCCACTAAGCCGTACAAGGTGTTCCCTCAACAAATTAGGGAAACAGGACAGAACTTCTGAAATTATTTTTAGATTTTGAGGTGGTGGCTATGAATTGCATCATGCTATTTCTGATGAAAAATATCAGTAAGTAAGTACAAGTATTTGTT
Organism: Crinia signifera; assembly: GCF_055691185.1. Lineage (NCBI taxonomy): Eukaryota > Metazoa > Chordata > Amphibia > Anura > Myobatrachidae > Crinia > Crinia signifera. The sequence goes on from NC_139218.1 coordinate 51,827,086, forward strand.
CTCACTATATGATTTTAATAGAGTCTCTTTCCTCACAGATAAGGGAGGAGTTGGAATATTTTGGAATTCAAATCTATCAGTTTCCAGAATGTGACTCTGATCAAGATGAAGACTTTAAGACTCAGGATCTGGAACTGAAGGTAATGCCATCTGTACAGTTAGAATAAGCCCTGTTTGTCTCCAGTTGTTATTTGCGACCAGTAGATTTATGAGCCGGAGATTCTAAGAATGAATATTCTGAGAATGAAGCCTTGGCATAACCCCCAGAGACATTGGAGGTAGTGGCCACCAGACTCCAGCTCTCAAAGGAGCCAATTAACCTACTTGTATATTACTTATAGACAGTACTATTTTTCTGGAAAAATAGGTTCAGGAACTCCAGGTCTGGGGCGGATCAATTAAATAGAAAAAATATATATAAAATAGAGAGAGGGAGATAGAGCACCTGGAGGATGAGCGAGTTTGGATTAGGGGAATCTGGACACCCCTGGACTCCCCTAATCCGAACCCGCTTTCTGCGCCTGTTCAGGATTTCCTGCCTAGATTCAGAACGCATTTTTCGTGACCTTGCGAGATCTTGCCATTGGATCTCGCATGATTCGGACCCTATATATATGCGGGAGGGTGGCGCCATTTTTCACTCCAGCTTAGGGGAGAGGAAAGGTGTGCTGTGGTTTTGTGTCCTGCGGAGCCCTGTTCAGTGATACTGTTGCATAAATCCAGTCCAGTGATCCTGCTGTATAAGTCCATTCCATAAATACTGCCTTTAAAGTCCAGTGATAGTGCTGCAGTTCCAGTCCAGTGATAGTGCTGTATAAGTCCAGTCCAGTGGTACTGCCATTAAAGTCCAGCCCAGTGATAATGCTGCATAAGTCCAGTCAAGTGGTACTGCCGTTAAAGTCCAGTGGTACTGCCATTAAAGTCCAGTCCAGTGATACTGCTGCATAAATCCAGTCCAGTGGTAATGCTGTTACAGTCCAGTGATACTGCCTTAAAGTCCAGCGATACTGCTGTTAAAGTCCAGTGATACTGCAGTTAAAGTCAAGTCCAGTGGTACGGCCATTAAAGTCTAGTGGTACTGCCATTAAAGTCCAATGATACAGGTTGAGTATCCCGTATCCGTGTATCCATTATCCGAATTATTCCAAAAACTGTGGTTTTTGGAATAATTTGATTTTTTTTTTTTACCCCCCTAACCCTCTTTTCATACTTACCAAGTCCCAAGGCGTCCACAGCAGGCCTCTTCTCCAGGGCCTCCAGTGGTCCCAGGAATGCATTGCGCGAGTTTGCGCGCGCGCCGGTGACGTCACCGGTGAGCACGCACACCCGCGCAATGCATTCCTGGGACCGCTGGAGACCCAGAGAAGATGCCAGAGCTGTGGACGCCCGGGGACTGCGTGGATGCCGAGGGACCAGCGGACACCATCAGGGGACAGGTAAGTAAGCCTAAAAAAAATTATTCTAAAAACCGAAAAAATCCCCTATCCGGAATGCTCATGGTCCCGAGCATTTCGGATAAGGGATACTCAACCTGTACTGCTATTAAAGTCCAGTAATACTGTTACATAATTCCAGTCCAGTTATACTGCTGCATAATTCCAGTCCAGTGATACTGCTGCATAATTCCTGTCCAGTGATACAGCTGCATAATTCCTGTCCAGTCAGTGGCGTAATTATGGTCCCCATACACTACCACAAAATGATCACTATTACCAAACAGCGCTCGTTTGGTAATAGTGATACTTTTGTGGTAGTGTATTGTTTCCTAAAGGTTTAGGGTGACCTTTCAATCACTATTTCCTTATAGCAGCACGAGTGTGAGCAACTAGATAGTTAGCCAATTTTCTTTTGTCAGTAATTATGGTCCCGCATACCCCGTGGCAGCTTGGGAGAGAGCCAGTTCCAGCGGGGTCTGCGGGGAGCGACGCTGCCAGGTATGCAGACAGTCTGCCTAAGCAGATACATAACTGGTACCGCGCAAGTCTCCATTCACCCTCTGCCTCCTCTCTCCACACCCCCCATACTCTCATTGCCGTCTTGTCTCCCACCCTCCGCCGTCCTCCCTCCCTCTGCCTCCTCTCTCAGCCATCCCCCATACTTTCTACACCATCCTCTATCTGCCCTCCAACCTGCGGAGTACTGCCGGACACCCGATGAAAAAAAAAAGAAAAAGGGTGCGTTCAAGCAGCGCAGCTCTGCCTGCCTGTATGTGTCAACCAGAATAACCTCCTTAGAACGCAAATATATCCTGATGTGTAGATGTATTACAAACGCACTCAGGAATTTATATACTAAGCCTTGGAGAGAGATGAAGTGGATGGAGATAAAGAACCAGCCAATCAGCTCCAGACATTTTTAAAACACAGGGCCAGATGTATCAAGCTTCAGAGAGTGATACAATGGAGAGGGATAAACAACCAGCCAATCAGTTCCTACCTGTAATTTTTGAAACTCAGCCTGTAACATGGCAGTTAGGATCTGATTGGCTGGTACTTTATTTCTCGCCCAGGCTCAGTGCACAGGAATTAGTATGAGTGTTAGGAATGGATCTGGCATTCAGATACTTCTGTCAGATTGTGGGTACAACATAATAAAGGTGGCCCTGGACATTTTCCTAACTGCCTGTCTCTTTCCAGAAAAGCATTCCCTTTGCTGTGATTGGCTCTAACACTGTTGTGGAGATTAATGGAAAGCGTGTCAGGGGTCGACTGTACCCCTGGGGGGTTGTAGAAGGTAAGACTCATTTACATGGTTATTTCCACTAGTAATGTAGTGAGTACCATACACAAATACATGTACTGTAGATAGAATAATATATTAGTCCTAAACTTGATACTACAATGTCAGCAGCATACGATTACATAATTGAACTTCAACATTCAGCACAGTGGATGTTTGGGTTAAGCAGCGGGAGGGGAAGTTAGGCTTAGGCACTAGGTGAAGTGTAAGGGTTAGGACATACTGTAGTAGGGGAGGTTAGGGTTAGGATATAGGAGGGGAAGTTAGGCTTAGGCACTAGGTGAAGTGTAAGGGTTAGGACATACTGTAGTAGGGGAGGTTAGGGTTAGGATATAGGAGGGGAAGTTAGGCTTAGGCACTAGGTGAAGTGTAAGGGTTAGGACATAGTAGGGGAGGTTAGGGTTAGGCACTCAGGGACGTGGAAGGGTTAGGACATAGTAGGGGAGGTTAGGGTTAGGCATTAGGGGAAGTGGAAGGGTTAGGACATAGGATGGTAGGTTAGGGTTAGGCACTAGAAGAAGTGTAAGGGTTAGGATATAGGATGGGAGGTTAGGTTTAGGATAAAGGATGGGAAGTAAGGGTTAGGCATTAGGTGAAGTGTAAGGGTTAGGATAAAGGCGGGGAGGTTAGGGTTAGGTTTAGGCATTAGGGGAAGGTTAGGGTTAGGATAAAGAAGGAGGGTTACGATTAGGCAATAGGTTGGAGGTTAGAGTTAGGCATTAGGGGAAGTATAAGGGTTAGGATAAAGGAGGGGGGGGGGGTTAGGGTTAGGCAATAGGTGGAGGTTAGGGTTAGGCATTAGGGGAAGTGTAAGGGTTAGGATAAAGGAGGGGAGGTTAGGGTCAGGATATAGGAGGGGAGGTTAGGGTCAGGATATAGGAGGGGAGGTTAGGGTCAGGATATAGGAGGGGAGGTTAGGGTCAGGATATAGGAGGGGAGGTTAGGGTCAGGATATAGGAGGGGAGGTTAGGGTCAGGATAAAGGAGGGGAGGTTAGGGTCAGGATATAGGAGGGGAGGTTAGGGTCAGGATATAGGAGGGGAGGTTAGGGTCAGGATATAGGAGGGGAGGTTAGGGTCAGGATATAGGAGGGGAGGTTAGGGTCAGGATATAGGAGGGGAGGTTAGGGTCAGGATATAGGAGGGGAGGTTAGGGTCAGGATATAGGAGGGGAGGTTAGGGATAGGCATTAGGGGAAGTGTTAGAGTTAGGATAATGGAGGGGGGGTTAGGAAATAGGAGGAGGTTAGGGATAGGCATTAGGGGAAGTGTTAGAGTTAGGGTATAGGAGGGGGGGGGTTAGGGTTAGGCATTAGGGGAAGTGTTAGAGTTAGGGTATAGGAGGGGGGGGTTAGGGTTAGGCACTAGGGGAAGTGTTAGAGTTAGGATATAGGAGGGGAGGTTAGGGTTAGGCAATAGGGGAAGTGTAAGGGTTAGGATATAGGAGGGGAGGTTAGGGTTAGGCAATAGGGGAAGTGTAAGGGTTAGGATATAGGAGGGGAGGTTAGGGATAGGCACTAGGGGAAGTGTTAGAGTTAGGGTATAGGAGGGGGGTTAGGGTTAGGCACTAGGGGAAGGATAAGTGTTAGTATTAGCAAAATGTACTAGAAGTTGTGCAGGATCTGCTGGAAGTAATCAGGACATGGCCGCTGCCTCCAGTAGACCACAGCTGTCAGAAATCTCATCATGTTCACATGAATGTATCAGTATGTTATGCGGATGTGAATGCTGCCAGCAGTCACTGACCCTATCTATGCAGGACAGATATGTTTTGTCCATGTGGTTGCTGTCTAGAGTCACAGGGGTAAAGTTACCAAGATGAGAGTTCTATTGGAGATGGGATGTTGCCCATAGCAACTAATCAGATTATATCTATTATCTTCTAAAAGGTGCTAAATAAATAAAAAAAAAGTAAAATCTGATTGGTTGCCATGGGCAACATCGCATCTTCAATAGAACTCCCATCATAGTAAATTTACCCTACTACAGATGGAGCCGCAAAAGCGGCAAGTCTCGGCGCCCCATTCACCATGGCTGGCCGAGCGTGTGCGTGTGCGATGGGATAGATAAGAGCGGCTCCATCTGTATTATAGTAGTATATTATTTAGAATATCGCTGACACTGTAATGCAATTTACAGCTTTGGAATGGTATCGGCATTATAACTTTAAACATCATAAAGCCTCATGTTCAAAGTTATAATACTTTATATAATATTACAACAATTATCTCTAGTCGATAAAATGATGTCGACAAATTGACTGTTGACATCATCCACATTGACCAACAGAAAAATAGTTATGGGCAGCGTCTGAGGCAGCACAGGGCTCCCATACTGTACTGTACCTTTTGAATGTTTGTAAATACCCAGTTTGTTGTATTACTGTCTTTATAAAGCGCAACGGAATATGCTGCGCTATGTAAGAAATTCATGTTCATAAATAAATAAGTATCCACTAAGATTTATATATACTGTACAGTAGGGAAGCCAATCCCGGGGCATTTTTTCAATCCCGGAATTCGGGATTGAAAAATGCCCAATCCCGGGATCCCCGGGATCCCGGGATTGGCTTCTCTACTATTAAAAACCCACCTCGGCCGCCCCGCATATTTACTTACAGATGCGTGGTGCGGCCGGGTGGGTTGGCGAGATGGGGTGATGGAGCCCGGGCTGGTCCGCTGGTGGCCCGGTGTGCCGGAAGGTCCGCTGCTGGGCAGGCGGTCTGGTCCGCTGGTGGCCCGGTGTGCCGGCAGGTCCGCTGCTGGGCGGGCTGGTCCGGGGACAGGACGGCTGGGCGGGCTGATCCGGGGACAGGATGGAGGCAGACAGCCTGTGCGGCCTGGGCAGCGTGACCTCTGACGTCATCACGCTGAGCAGAGCCGCACTGCCCGGGACGGGAGAAGCCGGGCAGCTGCTGAGCACCCGCTCAGACGCTGCCCGGCATTAGACTGCGCATGCGCAGTCTAATCCCGAAATCCCGGGATTGGAAATCCCGGTGTTTTGGGGGCCAAATCCCGGGATCCCGCGGATCCCGATCCCGGGATTGGCCACCCTACTGTACAGTATGTATAAGATATTTACTATTAAAAACACAGCTCAGACCAGTACATGAATAAGTATAAATACATGATCCATGCTGCAGACAGCATATCAGCAGTGTTTCTCTATCTATGGAAACACAAGATACTTTTGCAAAAGAGTATATCGGGCGCAGTAATATTGGTTTCTTTGTATAAGTATCTTTGTTTCTGTATCTATGAACTATGAATAATGGTCAGATGGAGATGGAACATGGGATATATTCTGGTTCACTCGCAAAGGCAAATTCCTTTACAAAACCATGTGCACTGCAGGTGGGGTAGATGTAACTTGTGCAGAGACAGTTAGATTTGGGTGGGGTATTACTTCAAAATGAGATCTATATGGCAGTGTAAAATTAAAGCAGTCAGTATTCTTCCTGCACAGAAACAAAATAACTCACCCAAATCTAATTGTCTCTGCACATGTTACATCTGCCCCCACCTGCAGTGCTCATGGTTTTGTCCATTTGAGAAGGAATTTGCCTTTGCGAGTGAACCAGAATAATAGCCATGATCTGATGACACAGTGTAGATTTACCAAAGCATCTAAAACAGACATGTGAAAGTGTTGTCTATGCCACCAATCAGATCCTATCATTTTCTAGTGGTAAGTAGAATCTGATTGGTTTTTATGGGCAACACCACCTTTCCATACCTCCCAACTTTGAAACTCCCTGAAGAAGGACACAGGCGCGCATTGAAGGCGCGTGTCCGAAAATTAGGTGGCATAGCTAAACAAGAAGGTGCTGCAGCCTATAATCACGAGTCCACGCCCCATTTTGACGCTGTGGGGGCATGGCCCAGAGGCTCTGTGAGCCTCTAGCCATACCCCCCCCTTCCCCTGGCTGCGGGAATGCTCAGCAGCTGACAGGGGGGACTCCCAACAGCCCCCCCCCCCCCCGCCGCGGGATACTGCTGGCCACGGGAGGGACCTTGGAATGTCCCCAAAAACCGTGACGTTCCCACGGTAATCGGGACTGTTGGGAGGTATGCTTTTCTTTTTAAAAAGCGTTAATACATCTACCACATAGTGGTGCAGCTAGCCTTGAGCTATAATAAGTAGCCATTGGAAAAAGTATTGCTGTGTGATTTATTGAACATTAACTATGTCCTGGAATAATTTGCATATTTTACAATTATTGTTATACACTTTTGCACTTTGTCATTGTAAATTGTAGTTTGAGGGCAAGATTTCCATATCTGCTCGTCTTTGGTCGTATAAAATGTATTTGCAAACAGGACAGTTATAGGACATTTCTACCTACTTATTATTATTAGACTATAATTTGCCAAATGAGCAGAGCAATCTAAAAATTAAGTTAGAAGGTAAATTTAATGATGGTTCTCTTCCCAATCTGTAGTCTGCTTTCCATAAAAATCAGATATACCGTATGTCTCTCTAGCGCTCTAACTCTCCTTACATTCTGTATATAAAACAAAGCAGCAACTGGTTTTCATTTCCTTCTTCCTTGGTGGCCGTGATCTGCCTCATTTCACAGCCACTGCTGACCATGTGAAACCATCCTCATAGTCAGGGCTGTTTCTAGACAATTTAGCTCCCAGGGCGAAGAAATCAAAATGCGCCCCCCCCCCCCCCCAAAAAAAAACCATAACATGGCATCATAGAAATTGTGCGCGCCGGAGGCGCGCGCCGAAATAGGGGGTGTGGCTTAATTTTAAAAGGGGTGTGGCTTAATATAAGGCATGGTCTAGCAGGAAAACAATTACCTTATATCACACTTTTGCAACCTGCATGACCAGACATTGGTTACTGCAGGAATTGTTATTGTCCTCCCGCACTTAAGTTGGCCGGCTGAAGGCCACACAGTGACTTAGTACGCCTCACAGATCAAGGCCAAACAATGACAGGCTACTTAAATCATTATACACTATTTATCCGTGATGACAATTACCCATTACGCCGTACACTGATATGACGATTACATATTACGCCGCACACCGTGATGACAATTACACATTATGTTGCACACCGTGATGCCCATTAGACCCCACAATGTGATGGCAATTACACAATACTCCCCACATCGTAATGCCCATTACACATTATGCCCCATGTGCCGCTGCCGCACAACTGATGCCGTTTACTAATATGCCCCCACAGTGCCAGCTATGCCCCCACAGTGCCACAAATAAATGCCCCCACAGTGCCACAAATAAATGCCCCCACAGTGCCACAAATAAATGCCCCCACAGTGCCACAAATAAATGCCCCCACAGTGACACAAATAAATGCCCCCACAGTGCCACAAATAAATGCCCCCACAGTGCCACAAATAAATGCCCCCACAGTGCCACAAATAAATGCCCCCACAGTGCCACAAATAAATGCCCCCACAGTGACACAAATAAATGCCCCCACAGTGCCACAAATAAATGCCCCCACAGTGACACAAATAAATGCCCCCACAGTGCCACAAATAAATGCCCCCACAGTGACACAAATAAATGCCCCCACAGTGACACAAATAAATGCCCCCACAGTGACACAAATAAATGCCCCCACAGTGACACAAATAAATGCCCCCACAGTGACACAAATATTTGCCCCCACAGTGACACAAATATTTGCCCCCACAGTGACACAAATATTTGCCCCCACAGTGCCACACATATGCCCCCACAGCGCCACACATATGCCCCCACAGCGCCACACATATGCCCCCACAGTGACACACACATATGCCCCCCACAGTGACACAAATATATGTCCCCCACAGTGACACAAATATATGTCCCCACAGTGACACAAATATATGTCCCCACAATGCCAAACTCACTTTGTTGCTGCCTCTGCTGCCGCTGCTTCCGAGGGGAGGGGAGGGGAGCGCATCGTGCCTCTTTCCTTCCCCTTCAGTGTGTGTACCTCGCGCCCTAGCTCTGATTGGCTGACAGCGGCAGCCCAGTGACGTGAGCGAGGGGAAGGAGAGACGCACAATGCGTTCCCCTCCCCTTTCCAGGGAAATCTCAGCCTCTGCTTATGACGTGTCGTGCGTGGAGTCGGGCCGGCCGGGGACACAGAGTGGCGGAGGAGGAGGAAGGGAGGAGGCGGCGGCGTTGGGGGAGACTGCCGGGCGCCCTGGCTGTTTTAGAGGCGGACAAGCCGTGCGGCGCCCCGGGCTGCTGCACGGCTTGTCCGCCTCTAGAAACGGCCCTGCTCATAGTAATTGGGATTCCTAATAATAAAAAACAACAAATGCAGTGCCTGAAATAATAAAAATTAAACTAAAAAGTGATTGGATTGACTTTACAAAATCTTATATATATATATATATATATATATATATATATATATATATATATATATATATTAAGATGTGTAATACAGTACTAGTTAATTTACTAGACCAATATTTCAAGAGCAAATAATGACATATAAAAAGCAATTGCATATATTGAGTGGTATCAAAATACACCACACTAAATAATTTAAAATGCTGTACTGATACACTGTCCATTCCTATATAGACCTGCGGATATTATGACTGATTCAGGGTAAATTATAATTACCATCCGCCTCCTCGGATTGGGGGCTCAAATTGTCTTGTAAGCCATAGAGTTGAGATTCCACCTTAGGACTACGGAGGGTCTTTTTTAAGGCAAGAGTCCTTTTTGTGATTCGGATAGCAGTGAGGCATGGAAGCACCGCCGTTTGGGTCCCTGAGTATGAATTATCCAAAAATGTCAGTCCATCCAGGTTGGTTCGGCCAGAAGTATCCAAGGTAGAAACAAATTGGTACAGCTAGAAAGTCCCCTGACACGTTTCGCTATGCTGCACCAATTTGTTTCCACCTTGGATACTACAGGCCGAACCAACCTGGATGGACTGACATTTTTGGACAATTCATACATGGACCCAAACAGCGGTGCTTCCACGCCTCGCTGCTATTTCTCAAATTTTAGGGGAAATTTGGGGAAGAATTACTTCACAGAAAGAGTAGTAGATAAGTGGAATAGCCTCCCATCAGAGGTGGTAGAGGCAAATACAGTAGAACAATTGAAACATGCTTGGGATAGGCATATTGATATCCTTACCAAAAAAAAAAAGGATTAAATATGGTTTGAGGTAACATGTTTTAAAAAGGGGCAGACTAGATGGGCCAAGTGGTTCTTAGCTGCCGTCAAATTCTATGTTTCTATGATAGCCTATGGGCTACTGTAACACATTCTGTCAGAGAGAGATCCTCTCCATACCTTCTTACAAAGTGATATAACATCATAACTATATTAAACATATGGGATGGGATAAATATGCACCATGAAAGTAACGGGAACCCTCCTCCTGTTGAGACCAACCACTAGAAACATAGAATTTGGTGGCAGATAATAAACACTTGGTCCATCTAGTCTGCCCTAAACACATGCACATGTGTAGAACATGACCTTCCCTATATAACTTTGTACATTCGTGCAACACAGATATAACAGCATGTAAAAAACGCCCATTGCACTGCATGGCCACAACTTCATAAATGGCCTTCACATTCTCTTCCATGGAGAAGAATTGGCTCTGTATTAAACATATGAGCAACAGAATAGAAGATAGAAAAGTTTAATATAGTTCTGGATAAAAATATATTATGGTTGAATCCTGTGTCACTGCTATGGGCTCTAACAACGTTCCATCTTCCCTAGTGGAGAACGAGCAGCACTGTGACTTTGTGAAGCTACGCACAATGCTCATCCGCACTCACATGCAGGACCTTAAAGATGTGACTCGAGAGACGCACTACGAGAACTACAGGGCCCAGTGCATCCAGAACCTGACACAGCGGGTGGTCAGAGAACGGAACCGAAAGTATGTGCATGGTCAGAGTGGTAGCAGACTCCAATTATTTGATTCAAAACATATTCTGTGTTATCCAATGAGTCGGTTTACATGGATTTAAGTAGCAAGATGTTAAGGATTATTTAGGAAGGTGTAATAGTGAGATCTAGCCATCTTTCCTCTTTGGAAACTAAGACCATTGGGTGGATGTTGGGCCAAGCCAGTAAAAGTAAATATGTATTTTAAGTTTGTTCCTAATACTACTTTTTGGGGCACGCACTTAATTTGTTACAATTTTTTTAATTGTTATCCTAAAATGCTGCTCAGAGGGAAGGGAAGGCACTGTCATGGGTGTAACTATGGTGGTCGCAAGCAGTGCCATTATGGGGGCCTGGTTATAAAGCTGTATACCAATTAAGAAGATGCCTGCTAAGCGATTGGGTCTGATCCATTGCCCAGCATGTGTGATATTATATTTTCAGTGAGAGGAGTGTGTAGTGGATGTTATAATGGCAAGAGGGATCTGTAACCTAGCATAATTTGAACTGGCGGGCACTTAAATGTGGCACAGTATAAACGGGTATGGTATAACCTTCTGACTGTCGGCATTCCGATGGTCGTATCTCCAACATCGGAATCCTGACTGTCAGTAGCCCAACAGGGGGGCAACGCATTTAAGCCTCTTGTGGGCTTGGTGGCTCACTGTGCTTGCCACCTAATGTGTCATAATATGAACTGGGGGCACTACATGTCATAATGTGAATTGGGATTACTGTGTGGCATAATGTGTACTGGCAGCCCTACAATGTGATGTAAACTAGGGAACTATGGTTCAATTAATAAACTTTTGCACTACTATGGGGCATAATATGAATAAGGCACTATTGTACTATGGTTCATAAAAGGAATTAGGGCACTATTATGGGGCATAAAATGTATAACTGCTGCAGAAAGGGGATTCTCAATAAACATTGGGACAGGGACACTTTCAATATGTTGCTATGGGGCCCACTGGTTCTGGTTATGGTTATGCCCTAGGCACTGTCTAAATTACTTATAACACATCTGTACCATTTCATTTTATTGCACTGTTATTTGTGCACACAGGAAATTTACAGTATTCCTGGTTAGTGTACAAGTCCCATTATTAACCCCTTCCTGACAGAGCCAGTTTTTGCGTTCCTGACAGAGCCCTTTTTTTCAAATCTGACATGTATCACTTAAGTGGGGATAACTTTTTTTTGCTTTTACTTATCCCAGTGATTTTGAGATTGTTTTTTCATGACACATTGTACTTCAAATTAGTGGTAAATTTGGGTCGATACAGTCTGTGTTTTTTTGTGAAAAATACCAAAATGTCGTGAAAAAATGGAAAATTTTGCAATTTGCAAAATGTTAAATTTTCTGCTTGTGAGACAAATAATCATACCACTCAAAATAGTTAATAACTAACATAGACCATATGTCTACTTTATGTTTCCATCATTATTTCAACTTCCTTTTAATTTTTTTGGACACTAGGAGGCTTACAATATGAATAGCAAATTCTCAAATTTTCAAGAAAATTTCAAACACTGATTTTTTTAGGGACCAGTTCAGTTCTGATGTGACTTTGAGGGACTTGTATGTGAGACACCCCCATAAATGATACCATTTCAAAAACTGCACCCCTCACAGTATTCAAAACAGCATTTTGGAAGTTTGTTAACCCTTTAGGTGTTTCACAGGAATTAAAACAAAGTGTAGGTGAAATTTCAAAATTTCATTTTTTTTGCAGATTTGCAATTTTAATACATTTTTCTAAGGAACACAGTACATTTTACTAGAGAAATGTGACTAAAAATTGATTCCCCCAATTCTTTTGTTTTCATAAATATCCTATATGTGGCCCTAGTGTGCACGTTGACCAAACCACAGGCTTCATAATAGAAGGAGCACCTACTTGATTTTGGAGCCTCCTTTTTATGAGATTATTTTTTAGGCACCATGTAGGTTTCTAGGCACCATAAGATGCTAAAATTTAGGAACCCCCCCACAAGTGACCCCATTTTGCAAACTACACCCCTCAGGGAATTCATCTAGGGGTATAGTGTACATTTCAAACCCCCAGGGGTTTCACCAATTGTGGTACAACTGGGCAGTGAAAATTAAAAATTACATTTTTTACACAAAAATGCAGTTCTGGCTCAAAATTTTTCATTTTCAGAAGGTATGAAGGAGAAAAAGCACCCCAAAATCTGTGCCCCAATTTCTCCCGAGTACGGCAATGCCTCACATGTGACCAAAAAATACCATTTGGGTGCATGGCAGGACTCAGAAAGGAAGGAGTGATTTTTGGATTTTGCAGCTCAGATTCTGGTGGAATGTTGGTGGGTGCTATGTTGCATTAGCAAGACCCCCCAAGCACCAATACAGTGGAACCCCCCCACAAGTGACCCCATTTTGCAAACTACACCCCTCAGGGAATTCATCTAGGGGTATAGTGTACATTTCAAACCCCCAGGGGTTTCACCAATTTTGATACAACTGGGCAGTGAAAATGAAAAATTACATTTTTTTACACAAAAATGCAGTTCTGGCTCAAAATTTTTCATTTTCATAAGGTATGAAGGAGAAAAAGCACCCCAAAATCTGTGCCCCAATTTCTCCCGAGTATGGCAATGCCTCATATGTGACCAAAAAATACCAGTTGGGTGCATGGCAGGACTCAGAAGGGAAGGAGTGATTTTTGGTGGTGGAATGTTGGTGGGTGCTATGTCGCATTAGCAAGACCCCCCAAGCACCAATACAGTGGAACCCCCCCACAAGTGACCCCATTTTGCAAACTACACCCCTCAGGGAATTCATCTAGGGGTATAGTGTACATTTCAAACCCCCAGGGGTTTCACCAATTTTGATACAACTGGGCTGTGCAAATGCAAAATTACATTTTTTACACAAAAATGCAGTTCTGGCTCAAAATTTTTCATTTTCACAAGGAATGAAGGAGACAAAGCACCCCAAAATCTGTGCCCCAATTTCTCCCGAGTACGGCAATGCCTCACATGTGACCAAAAAATACCATTTGGGTGCATGGCAGGACTCAGAAAGGAAGGAGTGATTTTTGGATTTTGCAGCTCAGATTCTGGTGGAATGTTGGTGGGTGCTATGTTGCATTAGCAAGACCCCCCAAGCACCAATACAGTGGAACCCCCCCACAAGTGACCCCATTTTGCAAACTACACCCCTCAGGGAATTCATCTAGGGGTATAGTGTACATTTCAAACCCCCAGGGGTTTCACCAATTTTGATACAACTGGGCTGTGCAAATGAAAAAATACATTTTTTTTACACAAAAATGCAGTTCTGGCTCAAAATTTTTCATTTTCATAAGGTATGAAGGAGAAAAAGCACCCCAAAATCTGTGCCCCAATTTCTCCCGAGTATGGCAATGCCTCACATGTGACCAAAAAATACCATTTGGGCGCATGGCAGGACTCAGAAGGGAAGGAGTGATTTTTGGATTTTGCAGCTCAGATTCTGGTGGAATTTTGGTGGGTGCTATGTCGCATTAGCAAGACCCCCCAAGCACCAATACAGTGGAACCCCCCCACAAGTGACCCCATTTTGCAAACTACACCCCTCAGGGAATTCATCTAGGGGTATAGTGTACATTTCAAACCCCCAGGGGTTTCACCAATTTTGATACAACTGGGCTGTGCAAATGCAAAATTACATTTTTTACACAAAAATGCAGTTCTGGCTCAAAATTTTTCATTTTCACAAGGAATGAAGGAGACAAAGCACCCCAAAATCTGTGCCCCAATTTCTCCCGAGTACGGCAATGCCTCACATGGGACCAAAAAATACCATTTGGGTGCATGGCAGGACTCAGAAAGGAAGGAGTGATTTTTGGATTTTGCAGCTCAGATTCTGGTGGAATGTTGGTGGGTGCTATGTTGCATTAGCAAGACCCCCCAAGCACCAATACAGTGGAACCCCCCCACAAGTGACCCCATTTTGCAAACTACACCCCTCAGGGAATTCATCTAGGGGTATAGTGTACATTTCAAACCCCCAGGGGTTTCACCAATTTTGATACAACTGGGCTGTGCAAATGAAAAATTACATTTTTTTACACAAAAATGCAGTTCTGGCTCAAAATTTTTCATTTTCATAAGGTATGAAGGAGAAAAAGCACCCCAAAATCTGTGCCCCAATTTCTCCCGAGTATGGCAATGCCTCACATGTGACCAAAAAATACCAGTTGGGTGCATGGCAGGACTCAGAAGGGAAGGAGTGATTTTTGGTGGTGGAATGTTGGTGGGTGCTATGTCGCATTAGCAAGACCCCCAAAGCACCAATACAGTGGAACCCCCCCACAAGTGACCCCATTTTGCAAACTACACCCCTCAGGGAATTCATCTAGGGGTATAGTGTACATTTCAAACCCCCAGGGGTTTCACCAATTTTGATACAACTGGGCTGTGCAAATGAAAAAATACATTTTTTTACACAAAAATGCAGTTCTGGCTCAAAATTTTTCATTTTCATAAGGTATGAAGGAGAAAAAGCACCCCAAAATCTGTGCCCCAATTTCTCCCGAGTATGGCAATGCCTCACATGTGACCAAAAAATACCATTTGGGCGCATGGCAGGACTCAGAAGGGAAGGAGTGATTTTTGGATTTTGCAGCTCAGATTCTGGTGGAATTTTGGTGGGTGCTATGTCGCATTAGCAAGACCCCCCAAGCACCAATACAGTGGAACCCCCCCACAAGTGACCCCATTTTGCAAACTACACCCCTCAGGGAATTCATCTAGGGGTATAGTGTACATTTCAAACCCCCAGGGGTTTCACCAATTTTGATACAACTGGGCTGTGCAAATGCAAAATTACATTTTTTACACAAAAATGCAGTTCTGGCTCAAAATTTTTCATTTTCACAAGGAATGAAGGAGACAAAGCACCCCAAAATCTGTGCCCCAATTTCTCCCGAGTACGGCAATGCCTCACATGGGACCAAAAAATACCATTTGGGTGCATGGCAGGACTCAGAAAGGAAGGAGTGATTTTTGGATTTTGCAGCTCAGATTCTGGTGGAATGTTGGTGGGTGCTATGTTGCATTAGCAAGACCCCCCAAGCACCAATACAGTGGAACCCCCCCACAAGTGACCCCATTTTGCAAACTACACCCCTCAGGGAATTCATCTAGGGGTATAGTGTACATTTCAAACCCCCAGGGGTTTCACCAATTTTGATACAACTGGGCTGTGCAAATGAAAAATTACATTTTTTTACACAAAAATGCAGTTCTGGCTCAAAATTTTTCATTTTCATAAGGAAAGAAAGGAGAAAAAGCATCCCAAAATCTGTGCCCCAATTTCTCCCGAGTATGGCAATGCCTCACATGTGACCAAAAAATACCAGTTGGGTGCATGGCAGGACTCAGAAGGGAAGGAGTGATTTTTGGTGGTGGAATGTTGGTGGGTGCTATGTCGCATTAGCAAGACCCCCAAAGCACCAATACAGTGGAACCCCCCCACAAGTGACCCCATTTTGCAAACTACACCCCTCAGGGAATTCATCTAGGGGTATAGTGTACATTTCAAACCCCCAGGGGTTTCACCAATTTTGATACAACTGGGCAGTGAAAATGAAAAATTACATTTTTTTACACAAAAATGCAGTTCTGGCTCAAAATTTTTCATTTTCAGAAGGTATGAAGGAGAAAAAGCACCCCAAAATCTGTGCCCCAATTTCTCCCGAGTACGGCAATGCCTCATGTGTGACCAAAAAGTGGCAGGACTCAGAAGGGAAGGAGTGAAATTTGGATTTTGCAGCACAAATTCTGGTGGAATGTTGGTGGGTGCTATGTCGCATTAGCAAGACCCCCAAAGCACCAATACAGTGGAACCCCCCCACAAGTGACCCCATTTTGCAAACTAAACCCCTCAGGGAATTCATCTAGGGGTATAGTGTACATTTCAAACCCCCAGGGGTTTCACCAATTTTGATACAACTGGGCAGTGAAAATGAAAAATTACATTTTTTTACACAAAAATGCAGTTCTGGCTCAAAATTTTTCATTTTCAGAAGGTATGAAGGAGAAAAAGCACCCCAAAATCTGTGCCCCAATTTCTCCCGAGTACGGCAATGCCTCACATGTGACCAAAAAATACCAGTTGGGTGCATGGCAGGACTCAGAAGGGAAGGAGTGATTTTTGGATTTTGCGGCTCAGATTCTGGTGGAATGAATGGTGGGTGCTATGTGGCATTAGCAAGACCCCCGAAGCACGGTGAAATGATGAACCTAAAAATCCATAGATGTGTGGTATATTTTAAAACACTCCTTTATACATAGGCCGGGTTTGTCGGGGCAAGTGTCACACTGGAAAATAGTTTGCTTTCTTATTCCCTTTTTATAGCAAACTTTGCACCTTTTTTGTGTCCTGCCCTTTTTTCCAGTGGAGGGGATTTCATCAGGAAAATGCTGCCCTGGTACAATACGGGGGCCAGTACTAGAAGTACTGGGGCCCTCTGCCTGCTGGTTCCCAAATACTAGGCCCTTTATGACTTCCTCTTGAAAGTGCATAAATGTCCCCCTCTGGCTGGTAGAACGGAATAGCACGTAAGCGTTATACAGTGCCATCTGGATGATATACACGGCCAGCTTCTTGTACCAGATTTTTGTTTTCCGCAGGGGACTGTACGGCTTCAGTACCTGATCTGAAAGATCCACTCCGCCCATGTACCTATTGTAATCCAGGATACAATTAGGTTTTGAGGTGTGGGTACTGGTACCTCGTACAGGGACGGAGGTGGTACTGTCTCCGTGAATTGTTGTCAGTATAAGGACATCCCTCTTGTCCTTATATTTGACCAACAACATATTTTCGGTGCATATTCCCCTGCTTTCACCCCTTCTCATTACTTGGGCAATGTGCGTTTTTGGGAGGCCTCTTTGGTTCTTGCGCACAGTACCGCAAGCTGCTGTACCTCTTGAACCAAGGGCCTTAAACAGGGGGATGCTGGTGTAAAAGTTATCCACATAGAGGTGATAACCTTTATCCAGGAAGGGGTGCACTAAATCCCAGACAATTTTTCCACTAACACCTACGAGGGAGGGGGGGCATTCTGGCGGTTCAATTCTTGAATCCTTCCCTTCATATACCCTAAACCTGTGGGTGTACCCTGAGGTGCTTTTACACAGCTTATACATTTTTATGCCATACCTTGCCCTCTTACTGGGAAGGTACTGGCGGAATTTAACCCTTCCTTTAAAATGTATAAGGGACTCGTCTATGCAAATGAATTTATCTGGGATGTACATCTCTTCAAATTTGGCACTGAAATGATCAATGACCGGCCTGACTTTGAATAGCCGGTCAAAGGTGGGATCATCTCTGGGTGGGCACTGTGCATTATCGTTGTAATGCAAAAATTTAAGGATCGTCTCAAATCGAGCCCGGGGCATGGCCATACGGTAAAATGGGGTGTTGTACAGAACATCTGTACTCCAATATTGCCTAATTTCTGGCTTTTTTACTATGCCCATATGAAACACCAGACCCCAAAACGTCATCATCTCTACTGCATCTACAGGGGTCCACCTAGCAAATGATGACGTGGGGTTTTGAGCAATAAACTGCTGGGCATATAAATTAGTTTGGTCCACCATTAAATTTATAAAATCAGAGAAAAATAATTTGAAAAAGTCAATTTCTCTGAGACCTGTGGAATCAAATTGGATTCCTGGCATGGCCAAAAACTCAGGAACCTGGGGCTCAAAATTGTCTGGTGGTGGGGTCCATACGAGATCAATTATTGGGGGGGGGTCTCAGCTGCTCTACGGGGGCGTCTTTAAAGGGGGGCCCTCATCACTAGAGGAGGAAGAGGAGCTTAAGACGAAGCCTTCAAATTCCCCGCTTGCATCACTGGCTGTGTCAGAGTCAGAGGCAAGCATGGCATATGCCTCCTCCGCTGAATACATTCTTCTGGATGACTGGGATGACATTTGGGATGACATTTGGGATGCCATTTTTATTTTTGTGTTACTGGTAGTAAAATGTTTCATCACGTGTATAGTGTAGGGGGGGGTACAAACTTTATTTTAACCCGGGGGGTATGTAGTGTGTAGTGTGTATGTAGTGCAGAAAAAAAAAATACTTTATACAAAAAAAAAAATTGAAGGGGTTAAAAAAAAAAAAATTGAAGGGGTTAAAAAATAAAAAATTGAAGGGGTTCAAAAAAAAAAAAAGGTCCTGCGCCAAAAATTGAGCACAGATGTTGGTCAGTAACGTCCGTCACTGAACAGCGCTCAAAGGCAACAGGAATTTGATCCAAAAAAAAAAAAAAAAGATCAACCCTGTGCCGAAAAAGCTGATCAGTGATGTACGTCACTGATCAGCGCACAGTGGCCACAGGACACCCACAAAATCACAGTGTGTGTAAAAAAAAAATTAAAAAAAGACCCACAGCAGCCTCAAAAAAAAAAAGGTGATCAGTGATGCGACACTGATTACCAGTGAGGGGCAGCAGGTGCACAACCTTTGGTGCAACTGACAGTGCAACTGGCAGCAACTGGCAGGTATATATACCCCCAAAAAGTTGCTGATCACCTCAGATATAGTGATCAGCACAAAAGGCGGGGGCAGCAGACACAAAATTTAGCACTCTCTATCACTATCTCTCTCTATCTCTCTATCTCTCTATCTCTCAATATCTATCACTCTATGACACTGCAGCAGCAGCACTGACAGTTATATATATGAAAAATAACCCCTGCACCCCCAAAAAGTTGCTGGGGGTGCACAAAATGGGGGCAGCAGACACAAAATATAGCAGTCTCTATCACTCTCTGTCACTATCTCTCTCTATCTCTCTATCTCTCTATCTCTCACTATCTATCACTCTATAACACTGCAGCAGCAGCACTGACAGGTATATATATATATAAAAAAAAAACCTGCGCCCCCAAAAAGTTGCTGATTTATACTGATCAGCACAAAAGGGGGGGCAGCAGTCAGTTATATAAAAAATATATAGCACAATCTGTCACTATCTCTCTATCTCTCTCTATCTCTCTCTCTCTATCTCTCTATCTATAACTATATCACACTGCAGCAGCACAAAATATAGCACTCTCTGACACTATCTCTCTCTATCTCTCTCTATCTATCTCTCTCTATCTAACGCTATTACACTGCAGCAGCACAAGTTCACAACACAGGAAGTCACAAGTAGTAACAGGATCCAGGAAGCATCCAGCACACTACAGGCAGTAATGAAGCAGTGATCAGGTAAGTATTTTGCTCGGTTCAGGTCAGTATACTGCGGCAGCTAGGCACGGTGACCGCACTGCACGCAATTCCAGACCGGAATGGCGTCTGCAGTGCAGTCACCGTTAGTTTAAATCTCCCTCCTTGGCTGTGATTGGTCCGTCGGTCCGACGAACCAATCACGGCCTTTGGGGGCGGGCGGGGTGAGGTGGGGTGACACCAGTGTCACCCTTACACCCCGCGGTGATTGGTGCTGTACTTTACAGCACCAATCACCTCCGATCGCGTGTCACCGGCGAACGTTATTCGCCGGTGACACAGAAAACGCTGTAATTGGCTGTTCACACTGAACAGCCAATCACAGCGATCGCCGACGGGGGGGGGCATCGCAGCCCCCCCTGGGCATGCAGGGACATGTCTGCTGTCAGGGACAGCAGACATGTTGAAACTGTCACCGCGTCTATAGACGCGGTGACAGTTACAAGCCATGACGTACATTTACGCCATGTGTCGGGAAGTACTTCCCGACCATGACGTAAATGTACGTCAAATGTCGGGAAGGGGTTAAAGTTAAAGACAATTTCCAGCAACACAGATGGTGCATGAAAAGATTATATTGTATCTGATAAACAGTAGACCCTAAAACAGATTTTTGTTCCACAGTTGGGGGTCTTCACTTATTGATTGCATACATATGGACTATCCCTATTTGTTTAATTTAAAGGGGCTATTCATTTTTGCACATATCATGAGGCGGTTGAAAAACTGATATCTTCTGATAACTTATTATATCACAGCACTGGAAATTCTAATCATGCATCTACATGTGCAAAACCATGTGTACTGTAGGTGGGGCAAATGTAACGTGCAGAGAGAGTTAGATTTGGGTGGGGTGTGTTCAAACTGAAATCTAAATTGCAGCCAATATTTACCCTGTACAGAAATAAAATAAAATAACTCACCCACATCTAAATTTCTCTGCACATGTTACATTAGCCCCACCTGCAGTGCACATGGTTTTGCCCATTAGAGAAAAAAAATCCTTTTGGGATTATTACTAAATAACCATACATACCTCCCAACTATAGATCCATACTCGGCAGGATAGCCATATGCACCCAAAATGTGTGGGTGTGGCCTGGCAGCAAGGGGGCATGGCCTACAAATAGCGTTACTTTCACGAGGGCACACCCTATTTTGCCGCTATGGGGCTTTGTGAGCTGCTGGCCATGCCCTTAGTCCCTCTGCCTGCAGGAACAGACATTTTAGTAAGCGGACCTGAGTGGTTGTGGCCCATTTACTTGTATCAGCATCTCTACAAACTACACAAATTACACAACTGGCTGATCAGCGTGATAATTGTGTAGTGTGTACTCAGTTTTTGGAATGCAAATTCAGTCAAAATCTGTGTATTCCAATACTGGGTTGGATGTTGAGGATAGCTTATAGTATCATATCACTTAACAAAATGTATTCTTTATCTGAAATCCGGTATTTGCTTTTTCTGTCCTGACAGTAAACTAACTCGGGAGAGTGGGACCGACTTTCCAATCCCCAGCGTGCCTCCATCACCAGACCATGACACCTTGAAACTCATCCGGGAGAAGGATGAAGAGGTGAGTCAGGGTCTCTGTGACATGTGTACATTAAGGGTTAAGTATACAGCAGTTAATTATATAATACAAAGAAGAGTTTGAAACACTTATACTATTGAAATAACTAGAAAATGTATTGTACAAAATAAAGGTTTGATGACAAGTAAAGGACTCCACAGATGTGATTCCAAATATTCCAATATGATAGAGTGGTAACAACTACTGGGCTAACACAGCAAACTAAATTTGGTAAGGAGTGGTTTATGTGTGTGGATTAGAATTTAATGGCATATGCCATTGATTGATGGGGGGGGCTGGGAATTCATGCTGAAAACGACAATATTTTCCAACGATTGTACCAAAAGCCCACCTCTTTCTAAATTTCCCCAAAAGTTGTTCATCAGTATCAACATGATCATTACATTTTTCTTAAAATTTAAGATCAACATCAATCAAATAGGGCATTCCAACAATCCCTATTTTACCCGGATGGTCCTGGTTCAAGAATCTAAAATGTACAGTACAGTACAGTATATGGCCTTGTGAAAAAGTGGATGTGGTTTGGGTTCAGTATGATTTCCTGACAGTCAGGATCCTGGCTGCGGGATTGCCAGCAGCGGGGGGGATTGTAACGAGGCCCCTTGCAGACTCACTACTCTGCTGGCATAAGTTTCTGTTCTCCTGCTATGGGGGTCATGGGCCACCACAAAGAAGAATAGACCCTGTGCGTGGGATTCCAGCTAGTAATGTCACTCAGGATCTTGGCTGGCTCGTTTTGCCGAGAACGGATGTGAATTTTCGAGCTCATGGCCGGATCTCCACCATCCACAGCTGTTTATCACGGCCCCACACCCTTTCGGCACTCGGCATGCGGGACATTGAATCCCACCTGCCGAGATTCAGTCGAGGGGGCCGAAAATGGGACCGGGTCATGACCGACAGTCGTGACCCGGGATTGAATACCCCTCTAAGACATGGCACATCATTTTCTTGCGGTCTGTTCAATCTCTATTCTGTTTTGCAGTTGCGGAGAATGCACGAGGTGCTACAGAAGATGCAGCGGCAGATGAAAGACTCCCATTAACCTTTGCTGTGCCACTTCCAAATTCCAATCTCTTATCATAATACCTCAAATTTCCCACGGTCTTCCCTCCCACTCTAATGCCACATCTAGAGGATAGACAAGTACAGGTGCTACTGGGCAGGAAAAGGATGAACATGAAGCTGTATTACTGATGTTTGGAGAGGCAACGTGGGTGTATGGGCTAGAGGGGTGCCGGACAGGGTCCCGACAGTCAGGATCCCGACAGGCATTTACCCGACGTCGGGATCCCGACTGTCAAAATACCGACAGCCGGGTTTCCGGCGGCCACCTTCTATTCTCCCTCGTGGGGGTCCAATAGAATAGGGGCTTATTTGCACTCACCATGCTGTCTGAGTCCGGGCAGTCGGGATCCCGACGTCGGGCTAATGACTGTCAGGATCCCGACTGTCGGACCCCTATACCAAACCCGGGCAAGAGAGCAGGAAGGGGTCAAAAGGGGCGATTAGGAAGCATTTTTGTTAACAAAATATTTTCCTATCTATTATATTGATATGGTGAGGTCCGGAGTATTCAGCTGCACATATTGTAGCTCTTGGTTTAAAGTTGGAGGTAAAAATGACTGTGGGCCAGAACAATCGCTGTATTGTAAGGTACTTCAGCAGTTTTGCAGGGGGAACCCTGCATGGGTTCTACCCCAGCATTATAGGCTGTAGCCCTAGTGATGGGTTCTTATTTAAGAAGTGGTAACACATTTTTATTTATTTATTACATTTTTAAGTGTCAGTCGTCATTGTCAAGTTGATAATGATGACTGCTGTATCTTTTCTCTGGAAGAGCACATCTTGATGCAGCCTCATCTATACACTGTACTGTGTACAGGGCGTGGAAGATACATTCAAAATGGTGTCTCTGAAGATCCTATTAATGAGCAAAGGCTTCATGATAATGCATGGTGCCACTTTTTAAACAGTTTTGGCTGATCTCTCACATTACCATATGATTTAGTACAACATACCCTCCAACTGTACCGAATTTGCCGGTACAGTACCGTTTTTTAACGGTCTGTACCGGCAAATTAAGAACGTACCGAATGTACCGATTTTTCTGTCAGGGAGCATCTTCTCCATTCCGGGCACCAGCAGCCGCCGCAAATCACCATCATCGTAACCCCTTTTCTGGTACATGGATTCAGAATAGTGCAGATTGCTGAAGGTGCAGTAACGGTGACGCAAATTTCAGTTACAAAAGGTAAAATATGTGCCACTGCAGGACGCTCCCAGTACTGATAGCGTCTACGTGGCTCGGCGATTGTTTGCTTTAGCCTGGCGACAGCACAGCAGCCTGCACGCCGGATCTAGTGCATTCATTGCGAGACAGCTCACATCTATCTATGGCTGGCGTACTGAATAAGGTGAGACAGCGGAGGTCATAATACCTACCCCGTGTGTCCACAGATAGTGATAGATCTATAGACGCACAGATACCGTGCCTCTGCCCCCGGTGACAACACTGTCCTGCACCCAGTGTTGACTTCGGCGTTATCAGTGACCAAACCCAATATAAATACTTACCTCCCAACATGACCCTGGAGGGACACATGAAGCTCTGCAGAAAGGAAGGTTGGCTATGGATACACTTTTTATTTTATTTTAAATGCCGAGTACACATTCAAAAAGGGGTGGCCACGCCCCCTTTTCCAGTGGCCACGCCCCTTTCTGGATGTGTACCGATTTTTACCCTTCAAATGTTGGAGGGTATGGTACAGCAGGAAAAACAGAAAATGAGGTGAAAGGGAAAGTCTGCAAACACAGGGCTAGCAGATGCTTCCAGACCTACTGCAAATCATTGCATAAGTATTAACCCAAATCAACCTATTAATACTAATTTTGGCATTCTAAACATTTGAATTACACTTTGTGATGTACTTTTTTAAGCACACACACGGGGGAATTTAATCACATGAGATATTGTATGGGCATCCAATCAGAATCTACTTCTTATTTATTTATCACCTTTTAGAAGATAATATATAGTATATCATTGGTTTCCCGTAGCAACATCATCTCATCTGAAATAGAACTCCAATCTAAGTAAATTTCCCCCACAGCCTTTTGTCCATCTCTGGCAGAACTAAAGTAAAACATTGGAGGTATTTCTTTGGTGACCGTAATGAACAGATATAGTCTATGAGCTTAGGCTTAGAAGGAGACCTATTCTAGTAACCATATTTGAAGAGTCACATTATAACTTCAGTAGCGCCTTAAAGTGATTGCCTTCCCCCTTACGTTAAATATGATAACTATTCCTGCATGTGATATTTCTCCAATGCCTGTGAATACACCTTTGCTTGAACTGAAGGGGAACTGAACAAACATCCAACTGCTAATTACCGGTGACATTAAACTTTTTCATCCTTCACAGCCTCTTTCATTATTTTACTATATGAAATATGTTATCTTCTTATAGGGCTTCACTTACCGGTAGGTTAATGAACAACGCCACCTACTGTACAATCTACATTTGCACAGTTCTGGTCTCTGTCAAGCAACAGATCTGTAAAGGATGCAAACAGGGGTGTATCATGCTCTTTCTTTTAAGTGGTGTATCTAGAATAGGTGTAGGTATGAGGCCACACAGGCCCATGGGTCAAGGGGTGACGCACAGAAGAAAGATTCTCCACTATACCCGTGCAGCAGCCTCACCCCCTATACTTGCTGCTAGCAGCCCCAACTCTCCAGCGATGTAGTAAAGATGGAACCAGCACCAGAGATAGCAAAGAGTCTTCACTATCTTCTGGCATGAGCCATCTTTCCAAACACCTTAATGGAAAAATTACATTACTAACAACACATTTGGTTGTGTGTCCTCATAACCTTTTGTCTCTTAAAGTGGCCCTGGTTCAAAACTGGAGTCTGTACCCCTCAATAAGTACTAAAGACCCCTGTTGCCTGTACAGATCCATACTCAGCTGTTGAGAGAAGAAGTTTGGAACTGAAAACTGCATTGGAAAACTAAGTGTGGACATACTGTAAATGAATGTGTCCTCAACTCCTTGTACTACTACTGCTACTACTACTACTACTCAGGGGTTAAAGTGGGGGGGAACTGAGCTCCACCACCTCTAATTTGGCTGCAGAGATGTCACTGTCAGTCACAGTGAAGCCAGAGCAGTCGCACAAACATCTGTCATCACCAACATGGAGCAAGGTGGTGGCGGGGGGGGAGAGGGTGACAGATCCGGCTCCTCTCCTCACACTGGGGCAGATGTATTAAGCTTTAACAAGAGATAAATTCAAGGGTGATAAGGAGAGATAAACGTCCAGCCAATCCTTACTGACTTTTTCAAACACAGCCTGTAACATTACAGTTAGTTAGCAGGTGATTGGCTGGACATTTATCTCTCCTTATCACCCTTGAATTTATCTCTTGTTAAAGCTTAATACATCTGCCCCATTGTTAGATGCATGCGCACGGCATCTGTTCTGTGATCACCAGTTGCTTTGCAGAGCAGCAGTTATCCCAGGCTCTCCCAACCTGGGACAGCATCCAATTGTATAAAATGTAACCTTTCAAATAATGTTTAGTTACTATCCAGATCTAACCACAAGGGGGTGCTACCACATATACTGTCAATAATAATATTTAATTACATATTAAATAGATGCCTACTTCCTGAACAACAACAAGGAACTGAAGGCGCTTGACTGGTATGTCCAGGTGTGTAGATTAATTTCTCAATAGTGGGAAACAAAACATAAACAAAAAATGTGTATCAGTGACACAATTCAAAACTGGGTAATGGAATTATCATGGGTCCCAGAGACAAATATCGTACCGGAACTCACAGTGCAGTGCTGTGCTTAACACATGTAAAGGTATCTTTTTACGGGTACACCGCTGGTGAACAACTTAAGTGCTGATATCAGAGGGTGAGTAAGTACTCCAATGTGCGTACCATACTCACTAGTGAAAATATATGGTAAAACAAATAAAGGTTTCTTTTAACACTCAATGCAACACGGGCATATATGGGTGGATGACAATAGTCTCAATGCTGCATACCGTACTCACTCCGTGTGTAGGTAGGATCCACTTATAAAGGTATCTTTAGGAGGATGATCCCCTTAAAACAATCCACTCTCCAAAGTCACCGTATTATGGACCGGAAACAAAGAGGAGGACCAGTCTCAGTATAAAATCCAATTTATTAAAACAATAGTGGTATGGCCTGCAGACCAATAACACTGATGAATAAAACAAAACAAAAAGGAACTCACTTATCTTCCCGACATGTTTCGGCGGTCCCAGCCGCCTTTCTCAAGGATGCCTACTTCCTGTCAATCACTTTGCAAACGGTGTGTGAATAGAAAAGTGATTGAAAAATAGATTTAACGGGATGGTCCGGGCAACACATTTCATGGACAGGAAGAGCAAACACTCTGAAAATGAATCATTAGCAATAATGATACCATCAATCATTTTTAAAAACTTACATAAAATGTTTTCAAAATTCTTATGGTCAGGAAAAAGACCAAGGGTTCGGTTAAAAACCATAGACGAGGGTACAAGAGAAGGAGGACTCGGAGTCCCAAATTTGTAATTTTATTATTATGCAGTTC
The DNA here is from genome assembly GCF_055691185.1 of Crinia signifera. Taxonomy (NCBI): domain Eukaryota; kingdom Metazoa; phylum Chordata; class Amphibia; order Anura; family Myobatrachidae; genus Crinia; species Crinia signifera. Next base: position 51,854,208 of record NC_139218.1, read on the forward strand.
ATATTGCCCAGGCGGTACTATGGCACTCAGACACAGCTAAACGTAGGTGGGTACAACTAGAATCAGAACAGCTACAAGTACACTCTATTAACATTACTTTGGCTGCCAAAAAATCAGAGACCAATAAAAGTAAAAAGTTCTGCAGTAATCTCATTTACACTAATTCTATGGGATAAACTAAATAAAGGCTTCAATTTACTATCCTCTCCTCCAGCTCTAATACCTATGTGGGATAACCCACAATTCACTGTTAGCAAAGATAGACAATTATATAAGGACGAAAATGGAAATATTATTTATAAATGACCTAGAGGTGGCAGACAACCTCCCAGTATTCGCGGATCTGCAATCAAAATATAATATTCCAAATAAATGCTTTTATCAATATCTGCAGATTCGCAGCTACTACACAACAGTTCAAAATGTTAGGGCTAAAACAAAATTAGAAGGCCTGTGTCAGAAAAGGGCAAACTCTAAGGGATTAATCTCAACAACATATCAATTAATGTTAAAATACAGAAAGGAAATACGAACATCATATGAAGTAGCCTCCAAACATTCAAGCGTTCCCTGAAAACTCACCTCTTCAGGCAAGCCTATAATGTTTAAGTTCTACATGCATAACCCTCTGAGGCACTTATGTATTATATAGCTACCCTTCTGGACTTGTAACTTGGTGGGACTGCTATGGTATTACTGGTGCCTGTCCTTGTGTTTCCACCAATATCCCTATAGATTGTAAGCTTGCAGCAGGGCCCTCCTACCTCCAAGTCTGTATGTTGTTACCCAGTTTGTTTTATCACTGTCTACTATTGTAAAGCGCAACGGAATCTGCTGCGCTATATAAGAACCTATAAATAAATAATAAATAAGTGGCCTGGGAAGCAGATTTCGGGAAACAAATAAAGCCAGAGATATGGGATAAGATTAAACAAAACTTGATTTCGATTTTCCCATCGATTCGTTACAGAGAGAATGCCTATAAACTATACGCGTTGGTACTTGGCACCTAGTAGATTAGCACACATTTATCCAGATGCTACAGAGCAATGCTGGAGGAGGTGTGGAGAAATAGGTACCCTGATTCATGTTTTCTGGGAGTGTCCCCGAATACGGGATACCTGGAAATATATACATAAATTAATACAAGAAGTCACTGGGCGGAATACACCGATGTTGCCCGAGTTTATGTTACTCCCACAGAACATATCAGGGACCTCAAAGGAAACTCAAAAACTCATGGTTTATGAGCAGTGCAGTAAAAATAAAAATAGCTACACACTGGAAAGCAGATACATGCCCATCAAAAAATGCAATAAAGGAGGTTATTTGGGACTTGTATCATATGGAATTTCTATCAAGTATTGTAGAAGAGAAACCTATAGCCTTCAGAGAAACTTGGACTCCATGGCTAACATATCATGGTCTCTCCCCCCTTAATGGATATCAAGGTAAAATAAAAGAAGAGATTACAAATATGAATGCTCTATTTAGAATTAAGTAGGCCAGATAGAACAAAGTGATAAACACCCCCCCCCCCCCCCCTATATGTGAAACCCCCCCCCATGTCTTATAAGTTAGAGTATTGTCATGTTCTGTCCTTTTTTTCTTAACCTAGTTGGTTGTTGTATCGGAAATGGAATAATCTGTATTGTGTTATAATGAAACTGCAATGCATAAAATAATATAATGTGAGAACAGATTATGTAATGTAAAAAAATGGATATTCAATTAAAAAAGATTTATAAAAAAAAAAAAAAAAGTAGCAGGACTTCATCGCAGGATGGTCTCGCGCATGCTTACTACGGGCAGTTCGCATCCGCAGTGTATCGATAATGGCCCGGTGTGCGAATTTGCAGCTGTGCAATCAGGTCTGAATAACCCCCTATATCCATTATACTGATAACAGCCAGATCCATATACAATGCACCAAAAAAGCCAGATCAGATCCACATGCAATACTCTTAAAAAGCCATATAATATAGAGAAACACTGGGGTCTTGGGGGTACATGGAGAGATATACCTCATTTAGACTTCATTGCAAAGCATATTTTGGGTGAAATGTAATAGTATGAGATATTCAGAAAGTGTAAATGATTGCCGCTTTAAAAAAACTGGAGCTATCTTGCCAAATCTCGCACTTTCTGAATCTCTCATTCTACTAAATTTCACCCAAAATGTGCTTTGCGATCAAGTCTAAATTAGACCCCACTGTGGAGACTTTCAAGCAGCAATTTGGTTACCTAGCAGAAGGCTATACAAAAATGTCCGTGCATAAATATTCGACCATGCGGATGTACAGTAAGTGTTGTTTTGTAGGTTTGTAATAGTGTATGAATGGTGCAAGTGACTTGGATGCGGCAGTAGCTGGACGCAAACGCTCATTAAATGGAGTCTTCCGAAGTACATTAAACCCTTGATCTGGGTTCTAATGTATAGAAACACAGAGTGGAATGTAATGGGGTGTGAGAATTAGAAAGTGAGAGATTTGGGGATTTTTTTTTTTTTTAAATCACGAAAATCACAGCCTCTACATAGACAGTTAGTAAGTCGACCCCATGTGGTTGACATGCGTTAGGTCAAAAAGTTGACAGGTAAAAAGAAATGCGGTGGCTAAGATTGACAGGTACAAAAGCTTGACATGGTTGATGCATGTGGTGAACACAAGTTTTTTGGCGTTTCTTTTACATATTTTTCAACTGTTGCTTGATTTACAAACCACGTCAGAGGCGGAACTACTATTCAAGCAGCAGGTGCAGTGCACCAGGGCCTTAGAGGGGTAAGGGGCCCACTGCTGCCCGTGTCAACCTCTTTTTGTCAACCACTGTTTTTCCCTGTCACACTGCTTTCCCCTACCTCTCCCCGTCACCCACTGCCATGTTGCATAGTGTGTTAGCCGCACTAGTGGGTGGCGTTTCATTCAGCATGCATAAGCGTCTCCTGGGCCTGATGCTCAGCAACCAGGGATGCTTGATGCGACTTCTGCTCCGGCAGTTGCAAGGTACCTGGATGCCTGGGAACGAATTCCGTTCAGTGATTGCCGGGGAGTGGGGGATGCGAGCCCGGTGCACCTAAACACAGCTGGATAAATCAGGTCCGGGGGGGCTGGGCTGGCAACTCTTCATGTCAATGGTCTTCTGGAATTTTTAAGGAATTCAGTCCAGCAGAGCCCTGCCGGTGATAGCTTTCCTTCAGCTATTCAGCCTGCCTGCTCCCAGCTCCATTCGGCTCTGCCTGGGCCTCGGTCAGCTGTGCGCTGTGAACTATCCATCAGCTCCTGATTCTTTGCTGGTGTTTGTGAGTCCTCCTTCCAGGAGACCTTCTTCTCAGTTCTTTCCATATCCAGCTTACAGGTTGTTCCATGTTTTGTGGTGTGCCACTTCCTCATATATTTGTATTCTTCCCACTGCAGTTGTCGTTGTCCCATATTCCATTTTCTTATAAATGCTGTTACCCATTAGCAGTGCTATTTCTCGTCTTTTGTGTGGTGTTTTATTGTGCTTGCAGTGGTGCATTTTGTGTTTTTGTGTGGTGTAAGAATTATTGTATATGTAACTTGGCCGCTCTGGTTGTTTGCAACTTGGGTGCTCAGTTGATTTTGTGATTAGATTGCTTATTTTCATTGTGTATGCAGTGGTGATGTTCCTTGATATTTTTGTTTACCTTGTTAGGCAACATAAGCCAGTATTTCCTTTTTATATTTCTCAAAGTTTGCTGACCTCTTCGTTCCACCTGGTGGCATCAGAGTTGGAGCATTCTTAATTTGCCCATCCAACCCTGGCTATTAGAGGTGGAGCCTTAGTTACGCAGGGGTCAGCCATCGTTGGGAGAGTTCAACAGAGTCCGTGTAGGATCCGCTGTGACCGTTATAAACAGAGGTTACAGCTTGGGGTTCACACCCGATTCTGAACATAGTGTGAACTTGGGTTGGGGTGGAGAAAGGGGCCCTTTTATTTTTATTTTTATTTTGCACCTGGGCTCACAATTGGGAATAGCCACATAAACCAAAGTGTGGCGAGTGAAACCAGCCCACGAAGGAACAAGTTTACACAGATCCTGGTTACAGATGATAAAAATCCACCCAAAAAACTTTAAAAAAAACTTGTGTGGACAAATTCCAAGTTGTCCTTTTAACCCTGTTGACCTTTTCTACCTGTTGACCTTTTATGCTGTCTACCTTTTCCATGTCAATCCTTTTGACCCCATCAATCTTTGGCTCTGTTGATCTAATGCATGTCCACAATAAAATGTCGACATAATGACTAAGACTCTTTTATTATTGTAAATTTTTTTATATCAAACCCCTTAATCCTGGGTTTTGTATTCCAATTAATCTGTGAATGGATCATCTCATTCTTACTATGATATGTGTATAAGTTCATGTATTGCTAAAGGGTAAAGTAGTGTATGGTTGCCATAGTAGGTTGCATAGTTGCCTACCCTCCTGCATTCTGCAGGAGACTCCCTGAAATAACAGCAATCTCCCTCTCTCCCTCATTAGTCTAGTAATCTCCCTCATTACACCTAGCCCACATTACACTGTTACATTTTTGGAGAAAAAAGGAATGAGACAGATACATTTACATTAAATCAACAGCACCATTTCCCAGCACTTTACCAAGTATAGTAGCTCTTACTAACTGCTTTGGGGCTCATCTACATTGGATATTTCATTTTAAAAGATTCCACTCAGATGTAGCCGTACACACCCACGTTTCTAGGTGCCATGTTCACAATCTCCAGTGGCGGTTTTTACGTATGGGCTGCAGGGCCAGGTAAAATCTGCCACTGTAGTGAAGCCAAATGCAGTCGGTGAGACTCTACTGGCTTCACTGTGACTGGCACTGACTTCCTATTGGAAGTCCAACCTGCCAGTCACCCAAGGCAGTCCCATTGGGAGGTGTTCCCTCCCTCTGGAATGCCTCTATGGGCTGCTGCATGGCAGCCCATAAAATCCAGGGTCTGCACATGCGCAGTACCTACGGCAGTACTGTCCATGTGCTGGTCCCTATATTGTACTGGCTCCGGGACTGTGATTTCACTTCTAGGGCTGTTGCCGATGCAGATTTATCTTCAGATCTATCTGGTTGGAACAAAAACCTGGGTATGGTATGGATGAGAGCAAATTACAGTTTACCATTTGCTTGGAAATGCTGGAAAACTGACAAACTGTCACTCATCCATAGCCATGTTATTGTTCCCACCAGCCAGATCTGAAGATAAATCTTACTATATGGCCACCTTAAGTGTAATAAGTTACTGAGGAGCGCCCTGCACATAATGTACTGCTACTGATCAAGGTAATGAACACTGTTGTATAAATTATATAGATATTAGCATTGGCCGGGGAGATGTAACCATGGACAGTTCTCTAGGCCTTGTCTATTATACAGGGCACAGACCTCTAGGGTGACATCTTATACCCACAGTAATGTACAGTAGGGGGATATTACACCTTGTTACACACAATCTCATTACACTTTGTAAGTAACAGGATTTGTGTTCAGCATTAGCAGCGTCTTATGGCGTTGCGGTATCAGTACCAATAACTATACAACACTATGCGGCTAATTCGGAGTCAGAGTCTCTGAATAAAATTTTGAACCTGTAAAACACATTAACAAAATCAGCACAGTTGCTGGCATACGCAAATTAGCAACACTTGCCGGATGTGTGTAGGTGTGCACCAGTAGTGCATGCGCCCGGGTTGTGTCACACACACACGCACACGCACGTTCTGTTATTTTACAGGGGTTTATTTGTACATTGGTTATACTGTACATAGATAGTTAGTGATATCTATAGATAGATAGATAGATAGATAGATAGATAGATAGATAGATAGATAGATAGATAGATAGATAGATAGATAATCTATCTATAACTATGTACAATATTTACAAATTATATACATATATACATATATACAGGCAGGTACAGTGCAACACATCTTCACAAAGAACTTCTTCTTCCATCCGGTTCTTGTGAAGAATTAGTGTGCAATACTGTCCTTCTCACCACCGACCAGCAGTAGTAAAGAAATATATATACATCCTGACTATCCAGGTTACAAAAAGCATCAAAATGATAATGTCATCAGGGTCATAATCGTCCCGATCTGCATGCCTGGTGCCAGGTGTCACTGTGCCACTCCCTGGGCCAACACTATCTCCTCCGCTGTCATCGCGTTCCACATCAGACGCCTCCGGCTCCTCCTCCTCATATATGGGGGTCAGTACAGGTTTAAACCTATGGAGCTTGTGCCTTCTGCTGAACGTTGGCCGTGAGGAAATAATCTTCCATAGGATGTATCCCTGATCTTCAATGGAGAACTCGCCGTCGCTATCGCAGACGTCGGCATTCTGAGCTCTCGCAGGTGTAGCGCAGTACACATCATCATCATCACCAAGGCATTTACTGAGACAGCAACCCATCTTGACAATGAACTTGAGCAATGATCACCAAGCCAGAGAGAAATGAGCACCAAGCCAAACAGCACAGACTGTGAGATCAGTAATGCCATGTGACATCACTGCTCTGTGACATCATGACTCTGTGAAGCCTCAGAGCTACTCACATTTGCACAGGTGGCAAATTGCTTTTTGATGGTTCAGAAATTGCCTATAGATCTGCGGGTGGATAGTTTGCAGACTTGCATTGGGCGGGAGATCTAGCAGCAGCTATTTACTTACAGTCATCTGCAACTTCTCAGATTAGCAATCCATGTTGAAATAAGCCCTATATCCCACATAGCAATGACCCAAAAATTATGCCCCACAAAGTATTGCCCCGCACATTATGCCCACACATTTTGTCCGGCATAGTAATGCCCACACACATTATGCCCACACAGTATTGCTCCACACAATTACATACCTCCCAACATGACCCATTCCAGAGGGACACAGTGCTCTGTACATGGGCTCCCTGCTAGTAATAGTTGTAGTGGTGGGGCTGTAGCGCAGTCCATAATACAAATAGGGGAGCCACACCAACTGCCACCCCAAGCACTGCCATACATCACCAGCCGGGACTCACTGTCAGCTGATGCAGCTCCCCTATCTGATTTTTGGACTGTGCCACATCCCTGACTCTGCAACTGCCACTGGCAATGAAGCCCAGGAACAGAGCATTTTGTCCCTTCCTGGAGATATGCAATTATTGGGTGGGATTTAACTCTAACTGGGCAGCGACACAACAGCGATCAGGTCTGAATCAGGTCTATTATGCCTTACACAGTAATGCCCCGCTCTTTGGGCCTAATTCGGATCTGAATGCACGGCTGCGAATTCTCAGGCCGGGGGATTGTTGATTATGTGCTAGGCCATCCTGTGATAAAAGCCTGCTACTTCTTCTAAAGGCTGGCCATATCCAAGGTGATTGACAGGAAGCCGGCGTTTGTGGGTGGTAACCGTCCATTTATTGGGAGTGTCAGGAAACAATGCAGGTGTGCCCAGGTATTTTAGGGGAAGCCGTGTGACCTCACCCCCGGCCCCAAACAGCCTCCCAATAGGTCCTGGGCTACGCACAAACTGCACACAGTGCAAAAATCATTCGATGGTGGATTGCAGGCCTGCAATATTTTCACCAGCCATGCTCAGCAATTGCAGGCCTGCACGGGTGTGTTATATGGTTCCGACCGTCAGGATCCCGACAGTCATTAGCCCCACGTCGGGATCCCGACTGGCTGGACTCAGACAGCATGGCGAGCGCAACAAAGCCCCCTGCGGTCTTGCTGCGCTCGCCACCTATTCTATTACCCCTCTATGGGGGTCGTGGACCCCCACGAGGGAGAATAGCCTGTGGCCGTCAGGAACCCGGCTGTCGGCGTTTAAACAGTCGGGATCCCAACGTCGGGTAAATGACTGTTGGGACCCCGTCCGGCACCCGGCTTGCGCAGTGCAGGATGTAACATAGGCCCTTATTCTGGTTGGTGCGGTAATGTCCGCGTGCGGTCGGTCCGCCGATGTTTTGTGTCTGCGCAAGTGCAGAGGCGTCTCTGCGCATGTGCGAGCGGGGCGTACGGCCAAATCCCGCATGAAATGTGAACACTCCAAACAGGGGGTGGAGAGGGGCGTGAAGGGCTATTTGGGCTCATTACCATATGCATACAGCCCGCGTTTCATGGGCATTCCCATGCAAACGCTGGGCGTACGTATGGTAATGCAGTCGTGACGCACTTGTAGGGGGCGGACATATGACATCGCCGGATGTCAGCTGCCCGCCCAGATTCCTGCTTTTGCACAAAAAAATGTCCATGTGGTCTGAGGTTGCGGGAGCTGATGGACCACTCGGTCCTGCATTCGATGGTCTGCGACCATCGAATGATGGGGGAGGTTCCCTGAGATGGAGGAGGTGTATTCATGAAAAATACACGTGCGGTCAGTTCGGCCACCTTCTTACCGCGTACAGACGGAGTTGGCGATCCGTATGGAAGGTGGGGTTTCGCACGCACGGTCCTGGCCGCATATTCGGATCCGGCCGCACCGATCAGAATAAGGGCCATAGTATGTGAGGTTAAATAAAGACAATAGTCCATCAAGTGTAACCTATAACTAATCTCCTGCGGTGTAAATGAAGAGGATGACGTTACTGTCTATTCATTAAAACCCAATGACCCAAAGTGGCTGTCCAATCTGAGTCCGCTATAGTATATTATAATTAATGATTATACCCCTGGAGAGTTTTTTCTGTTAAAAAAAATAGTCTAACCCATTTTTAAATGTATCAATTAAATCTGTCATCACAACCATCTCTGGCAGAGTATTCAATACCATAACTGCCGTTACTGTAAATCAGAATCAGAATCAGAATCATCTTTATTGGCCAGGTATACTTGCGTATGCTTGGAATTTTTTGTGGTAACAGTGCAGCATCAATCAGGGAACACAAAGGGGGTGGGAAGAGAGGCATAAACATATAAACATAAAGATTCCCTTCCTGCGCTGGGTGAGAAACTTCCTCTTCTCTAACCTTAGGGGGTGACCGCGTGTCCTGTGTACAGTCCTTCTGGTAATCAGATCACTGTATTGACCCTTTATGTATTCTTATATATAACCATATCCCCTCTTAAGGTGGCCATACACTACTGTGATTTTGTCCGGTGTCACCCGATTCTGAGGCATCGGCCGAGTATTCGGATGAAATCAGGGAAATCGCAAGTGTTTTCAATCAGCTCCACTTTGATGCACGGTCCCGTACGCATGGAATCGGTGCCCCCAGATCGCAAGTGCTGCGCATACTGTAGGATTGGACAGCCCCCGGCAGCACTGGGTGGGAACACATGCAATATATCACATGGAAAAGGACAGCCTGCGTTATATCACATGCGTTCCTGCCTCCCGAGTAGGTCACGTGCGACTTCTCCCCTCGGGGGTGAGGGATTTTTTACTCACCTCCACATAGAAGCTAATGAAATTCGTTTGGCATGACCTATCCCTCAGAAATCCATGCTGATTCCCACTGATAATCTTATTGCACACTAAGTACTCCTGAATGCTGTCACTTACATACCCTCCAGCACATTACCCACTATTATTGTCAGACTTACGGGTCTGTAATGTCCTGGATGTGTTTTACTTCCCATCTTATATATTTCACTTTGGCGGGCGGCGTATTCCTGATCGCTGGGCTCCGAAAAATTAGCAGCCATGCGACCAGGTGTGAATCCGGCCCAATATCTAATCTGCACTGTATCCAGGGCCGAATTAACAATGGGCCTGATGGAGCTACAGCTCCAGGCCCACTCTCCAAATAGGCCCATTTTGTAGGACTGGGGCTTTCCAATGAGCCCAGCCCCGTGTAGCTAGCCGCCCGGGAACCGGAGATACTGCAGAGCAAAGCTGGAACGTTTTCCCCATAGGATAACATGGGACCCGCTAATTCCGACCCTCACCCAGTTCCGACGGCTGCCAGTTCCTCCCCTGGTATCACAGAAGCTTGAAGGAAATCTCATTCAAACCCAAATCACTGGGCCTTCAATCTGATATCAGGCTAGTTCATATGGGGTAATTGGTTCCAGAGATATTGCTGGTAAACTGATTTTTTTATTTCTACAATGTAATTTCATGGCTGTTGCTCTTGGAGGGCAGATTTCTCTGGAACCAAATGGCTCAGTTTCATGGGACTTATATAAGGGGGTTACTATAGTGTTGCCTAATTTGTATAATGGGTATATTGTGTGGTAAACTTAGGTGACCACATAAAGGGAGGGTTGCCGACTTTTAGATTCTCCTCTCCTCTCTGGGCTACTGGCTGGTCACTGGCTCCACTTTTCATAAAAGCTGCATTGAAAAGTGGAGCCAGTGACCAGCCAGTAGCCCGGCACTTTCTTGAATTAAAACACCCCCTCACCAGCCTGCGGTATCGTATGATAGATCAGGTCGATAGACCTGTTCGCGGTGGTGATCGCAACAGAATACTTCTTAGAAGAGAGGCCGAATGGATTCACCGTTTGGGTGTAATTTCACCCAAAGGGTTAAACGAATATCTGTCATTTGCTGCCTTTTAAATTACTTGCTCTTGTAACTACGTTACATTCTTACAGTTTTGCCTATTGTACTGTGATTGTATTACTCATATGTATCCTGTCACTTTAATTGTATTTTTGTACTTTTTCTTTTTTGTATTTCTGTATCAAAATTTTATTTGCGTGAAGAATGCACAGTCTTGGTAGGTGTGGCTAGCCGATGTGAAATCCCTCGGGATTGGTGACCGTCGGTTACTGCCCCCGCCTCTTGATCACCTGTAATGCTATAAAATGTTTTTGCACTTACCTGTTTTTTATCCTGACGATAGTGCCAATAAAAGAGCACTGAAACGTTGACCACCAGACACTGTACTGTCGTTTATTTGCTGTAAGACCCGAGTGCCGCACCATCATTCTTCTGTATATATATATATATATATATATATATATATATATATATAATTAGTTTAAAGTATTTACACAAATAGAGACACACCCATGAGCAGACCACCTAACCAGAACACTGGTCACACACCCCACATTATTAGGTGCTGGCCACAACCCCTGTTGTTGCTCATAATAGGACTTGGCACTGGCCGAAGCAGTCCATAGAAGCTGACTACATGTGCAATACAAAGGTTGGTATGCACCAGTCCTGGTGCCTGTCATCATTGTACAAGAACTGGGAACAATGTAGCGGAGACCAGGAGGAGCAGCGGTGGCAGGGGGGAGCCGGCATCGCAGCAAGCAGCAGCCCCCTCCTACCAGGGCCGGACTGGGACCAAAAATCAGCCCTGGCATTTTGAGCACACACGCCCACCTGATGTGCGTCAAAATGGGTGTGGCCTAATGGAAAGAAGGCGTGGCATCTCAAAGGGGCGTGGTATTAAACATTATACTATACACCGTAATACCCAAAATGGCGCTTAGGCGCATTTTCCTCCCTACCGTGTTACCGCGAAAGTGCTGGGCTGCTTCTCCCTCGCCGTACGCGCACTTCACCTCTTCCGGTCCCCTCCCCTGATGACACTTCCTTCTTCTTGCAGCCACGTCATCTGCTGCAGCATCTGCCTCTGCTGTCCATCAGATTGGGTAAGCTCCATCCCAACAGAAATCTAGCTGTACAAAATCGGCCCTTCTGGCATTTGCCAGAAGTGCCAGATGGCCAGTCCGGCCCTGCCTCCTACCATAAGGTAGGAGCCACCACTGACAATATCTCCATATATGGAATTAGAGATGCCCTTTGGGTGGAGCATGACTCGCCCCCTCAATAGGGTGCCGTGCAAAATTCTACTACCAACTGTAATCTTCCTGAAACTAGTTTTCAAAAGTAGGCAAGTATGGTTAAATAGAATGTGGTGACTGTGAAATAATTATTTTTTTATTATTACCATATCTGCATTTACTCTATTACAAATACATCTGTGTACTTGTCACCAGTAGTGATGGGTATATATCCATAGGTAGTAATGTGGACAAGATATTGCTCCATTGTAGGTCAATTAATTTATACAGTAGATAAAACGATAACAAGATTCAGAGATTTAAAACCATCCCTAACTCCCCACCTTTGGTGGTATTGGTTGATGGTAGCGCTCAAACCTAAAATTGCCGGCTGCTGTGTCGAGTGGGTCCCAACTCAGAGAATTGTAGCAAATACTTGGTGACCAGCGCTCAGGCCCTATCATACATATAATGTGATATATGGGTACTGTGTGCGCACTGTGACAGACAAGTCTATGAGCCAGTGGTGAAAATAAAAGCTGTATTTATTGAAAAAGGTACAGAAAAATGACTGCACTTGTGGGATCAGTGTTGCAGCAGCTGTTGATAGCCGAGGCAGGGCTAATGGACACAGCGGGCTGATGGCACAGTCACCTGTAGGGGAATGCACAGTCTGGGTGAGGAAGGAGTTGATGGTGGGTGAGGGCGGATGGGGGGTAAGGGAAGAACAGTCTGGTAGTTCTGGGTTGGGCCCGGACTGCAGTGGAGGGGTGGTAACACTGGATACCCACGATGGGGGAGGAAAGTCTTGGGTCAAGGAAGGTGACAGGGTGTCCCAAGCACCTCCGGCCTGATGCCATAACAAGTGGGCCAACCTGAGAGGAAGTGTGAGGGCAAAAGACATCACATGACTTCAGTAACTTTGTATATCAACAGATTTGCATATTGTTTATTTAGATGATTCATAAATTGATATATTACAAACTATAATTAGCTAATTGCTATTATTGTCCATTATTTTATTACAATAATATTATTACGGACAGTGTAATGGTTACCATTGCTGCCTCACAGCACTGAGGCCATGGGTTCGATTCCCACCATGTTCGTATACATTCTCCCTGTACTTGCGTGGGGATTCCTCTGGGAACTCCGGTTTCCTCCCACGCTCCAAAAATATACTGTACTGGTAGGTTAATTGGCTCCCAACAAAATAAATTAACTCTAGAATGTCTGTGTGTGTGCGTGTACATGTGGTAGGGAATATAGATTTTAAGCTCCACTGGGGCAAGAATGGATGTGAATGTTCAAATATTCTCTGTAAAGTGCTGAGGACTATGTGTGCGCTATATAAATAGCTAGTAATAAATTAATTATATTACTATATTTTAAGATAGCTTAACAACTACATAAAAAAGACATGCTTGTATAAAAAATGTCACCGAATTTATTGAATTGGATAATCTGATTTATGTTATATATTAATATTATGGAGGAGAAAGAAGTAACTAAGAAACACCAGCTTTCGTCAAATATATCTCATAATAACAAAAAAGGAGGGGACTGTAAACTGCCTCCTAACTGCAAAACCCGCATTGTGCAGAACTCCCTGCCCATTACTCTGGTGAAGCATGGACACTCCCAGGAGGAACGTCTGTTGTCCAACTGCAGGAGAAGGACACACTCACCGTCCTTCCAAAAGGGGTGCCCTACCATGACCTCTTATGCAACCGATGGCTACTACTGACTTCCCACCTACAATATGTGGCTGTAATAGCTAACTGTAGCCGAGTAGACAATATAAATAGTACCAGTAGCTTCGAACAAAATAAAAAAATGTAGGATGGGTGGAAGGGGCTTCCAATGCTGAAAAGGGGAAGATCTGAAATCATGCTCTGCTATAAATACTCATTAAAAGTAGGGATGGCAATCGACGCATCTTCCACCAATGGTTTCCATCTATGGCAGTTTATCCTGGAACCATCGATGGCTATAAACCATTCTATCGGCAGCCATCGATAGTTCCCACCACCGTCTACTTGCGCATGCGCAGATGAAGAACAGGGCGTCAGCCGCCGCTGGGGGGTGCGTGCATGCACGATAGAACTATACCTGACGCGCTGGATAATAAGGTTTCTTCTGCGCATGTGCACGCAGTGCACGCACCCGGGCTGGGTGCGTGCGCGGCGCGCGAGCGGCACGCGCATGCGCAGAAGAAACCTTATTATCCAGCGCGTCAGGTATAGTTCTATCACGCATGCGCGCACCTCCTGGCGGCGGCCGCCCCGGGCCTGTTCTTCCTCTGCGCATGCGCAAGTAGACGATGGTGGAAACCATCGACCGGCTGGCTCCTGCTCCGACTAGGACTCGGAGAGAGTAGTATAGTGCAACAGAACTGTAATTTTAACCAATCACAAAAAAATAGAGCTCTTATATGGCCTTGTGCCTAGTCAGCCCTCAGCTAATGTAATATTTCTAGCTTTAGTTGTACAACAGCAAGAAAAATGTGCTCACACTAATGAGCAATTAATAAGACCACTGCAGTATAGCAAATTATAAGTATACAACATATTTATAGATTAGACAAATATCATTTGTCTTATACAGCATTTATTTGTGATCATCATGGAACAGACTTGCGATGTCAATAATCTAGTAGACGCAGTACTCTGCAGGGCGGATTAATACAGTGGAGGCCTTACAGTTGCCTGCACAGAGTCCCTGCCACTGAATACCATTCTTGTTGTTAAGCTTGGAGGCAAAGCAGGCCGCATACCACCAGGCACCGCCGTAGCTGGCAGCACAGTTGGCAGAGTAAATGTCCTGATCTTTGTCCTTAGCTGTGAACTTCATGTTGTCATGTGTTGTTCCTGTCTGGAGTGAAGACATGGCATCACCAGCGGTGCCCGTGTAGCTGCCCAGCCTCAGCCTGTACCCATTAGCTTCATCCTCTACGCTGAAGAGGTTGTAATCAGCATATTTTTCCTCATTGTTCTGGTCAGCGATGACGAAACGCACCTGATAGACTTTCTGTTTAGTGATGCGGTGAAGGTATTCTACACCCAGCCAGTAGTCCTTCTCCACATTGCCGAAGCCATATTTGTAAGTGGTATAGGACTCGTCCCAGGTGATCTCTGTGTTGAAGGTGTTACGCTGGATGACAATCCAGCCACCGCTGTTTGTTGTCATGTCACAGTACACGATGAGGGGATGTAAATCTTGAGGTTGGATTGCGTAGACTCCACTGTCTTTGTACAGCGGGATTTCACTGCAGTCTTTTGGTAAAGCTGTAAAAGAATAGATACATGTCAATAGAATAGAATCATAGAATAGATACAGGTCAATTAAGGAGGGCATGCAAAAAAAAGCGGAAGGGACTTCAGGGGTTCATAATCACTATCATTCTAGTTTTGCTTACCACAGAATATAACATATGGGAAAAAATAGGGCACAAACTCATTGCCTATATAAGGTCATTTTTTACCCCGTCAGCACCACCCGGCCACCCCACCGAACACCCGCCACCCTGCCACCAGCGCCGCCCGCATACCCTCGTAGCATAGGACCATCAAATGATTACGCCCCCCCTTCCCCCTTCAGAAATAAAATTCAGTCTAAACTGACTTTTATTTCAGATGGAGGTGGATGAAAGGTGGATGAAAAGAGGGCGGGTGCTGACATCATATGATGTGAACTGCCCACCCCAAGCAGATATGCCTCTACATATCTGCAGCCAAAAGCACTTTAAAGTCCGATTCTAATTGAATATTTGTATAACAGAAGAAAAATGGAAAGTTAAACACAAATCCACAACAAAGTAAGTGTAAAGAGATGGCTAAACAGAGTTTTCTGCCTCAAAACCGGAAGTGCATTACAGGTGGAATGCAAAAACGTAACTTCCGGTTTCCGGGACCGGCAGTAGCGGCCGTGGGAGCCGCAGATTTAATTTTTGGCAGCAGTATAGGTGAAAATAAGGAGATGGATCTGAGAAAATCTCAGGTCTTATTATAAGCTTCGAAGGTTAGAGATTTCCATGTCTGGAATTAGGTTTTACTTATCTTGGATGTGGGATGGTATAAAATAGGATTGATCCAGCCCCATTTCATGTGCCTTGAGATAGACAGACTGATTCTGTCGAAACCGTTCGGTTTGCAGAAAAAAAACGGCGCAGAGGATTCTGATCCGAGGGAAAGAAGAAGAACATAGATAATTCTCTCAGCCAATCAACCTCCAGCCAGTCATTTAAAAATATTGAGCAGCCACATCCCGCCTTGCCGCCCGGCAAAATGACGCTACAAGCTCCTAGCTGCTGCACGCCGCCGCCGCCACCACCACCAGCTGGCCGGACTCCGCTGCCTGTCCCCGACCAGCAGGTCTGACCACTGGCTCAGGTTCGATGTGCACGGGACCACGTATTGGACCTGGGGGATATCAAACTGAGCCGATTTGGGCCAATTACACAGCACGATTCATCGAAATAGGCCCAAATCGGCTCAGTGTATGGGCACCTTTACTCTAGCTGTTGTCCTTCTAACCATTGTACAGAACCTGACTGTAAATTAATTTACTCCTAAAATAAAAGGGAGAATTAGAAATGTAAAATATGTCAAGGTAGGGATAATAGTTCACATCCGTCAATAACTGTAAGAAAACTAGTTCTTTAGGTTAATAGGTTTGGCGATCCTTAAATAATAGTAGTCAAAACATATGACTTAAATGATTTCAGTTGTTAAATCATAAAAATATGGTTTTATATTTTAATTTTTCCCAGACTAAATTAATACGCAGTACAGTACATACGTTTCTGTGCTCCGTTGTCCTCATCTCTTGGCTTCCTGTGACTATTATGGCGTGATGAAATTGTGTGCACCAAGACAAAAATCCATAGATAGTGAAACATTTCTAAAAGTCAGACAACAAAAACATTCATGTATAATAAAGTATGCGGAAAAGTAACATATGAGAACAACGGTAATGTAGTGACATAAACAGTCTCACTAGAAGTAGCAGTTGATTGACATGAATTAATTATTTATACATATAATGTAATTTACAATGTCTCATGTATTGCGTTTGTTTTCCCTTTAGACTGTAAGCTCCGTGAGCAAGGCCCCCTCTTCCTCTACTTCTCTTACATACTGTACCAGTTACACTATATGCCTCCTCCTTGGGCTCTCTGTCCACAGACTCCATGTCTTAATTGTTTTGTTTTCTGTAGATGACCTAGACCCGTTATCTGCGCCCAAGCTAATAAGTACAAGTTTCTGATTGTGCTGAGTATTTCCATTGCACTTTTTGCATAGGTGCATGCATTGACAGTGTTAGTGCTATTTGCTGCTATGTTGCACTGTTCACTGTACTGCACTCTCTTACTCTGTACTCTCTTATTGTTTTGTCCTCTGTAAGGGGCTGTAGACCACTTCTGGTGCCCTATAAGAGTCATGCTTTTTAGTTTTTACCACTATTTTGCCCCCCATAAATATAGGAAAGCATATGGCTTACAGACTAGGATCGGTGTCTAATTATTAAATGTGTATCTTAAACCCTTCACTGCTGAGTTTTTTTTAGCTCTTTTTCAAAAGTGGTGGAACTATAGAAAGTACAAGGGATACAACTGCTATGGGACTCAACGGCTTGGTGGCTCCAAGGTCCAGCAGGAAATCGCTCTCCCCCCCCCCCCCCCCCCCACCCCCTCTGTTAGCAGTTGTGGTCTCCTGCCCATTACTGCTGGTGCATGTAAGCGGGAAACCCAGCGCTGCCTACAAAGATCACTTAAATCTCAAAGTGAGAAAATTAGGGTTCTGACTTTGAGTGGTATCTAGTGGTCACTGGCGGCACATCACTTTATAGAGGAGTAGTTAGCCTTCTATATAGATTACAGGGTTTCTTACAAAACAACAAATTTTTTGAACTTCCTTGGAAGTGCCATTAATCATGTATTAATCATTAGTTGATATGTGATGCCCTTTGTACCATACAGAAGCATTTTAACTAATCGCATTTCAAGCTACAATTGTATCAACTAATTATAAAAATGAAGAACTTTAAATGAGGTATATGACACAGAGATAATGCAGATGTTCCCTCACTCCCTTATCTTATTAGGCTTTAATGCATCTATAGTAAGAGAACAATTCCAGAGCTTGACCCAGGCACCTGGAAGTCATCTGATGATAGAGATAGCATATAAGAGAGTATGGCAGAATTGGATTAATGGAAGGGGGATAGGTGCGGCCATCTTGGGGCCCCCTCACATTAGGGGCCCCACATATTCCTCGTCTCTCCCCACAATGGCCAGTGCATTTTTCTCATTGGTGTTTACTAGGGAGGAGCTGACAGTGGAACTCACAGGTACAACAAATGGGATGAGCCAACTTGACCTTAGTATTGAATACTCTACAGATGAGATTCAAAAGAGGCTCCGCAAAATTAAAACAAAAAACAAATCCCCAGGTCCGGACGGGATTCATCCTAGGGTTCTAATGGAATTAAGGGAGGAATTAGCAAGCCCTCTGTATTACATTTTCATGAAATCATTTTCATCTGGTAAGGTGCAGAAGAACTGGAGAATAAGACAGGTAGTACCATCGGGTGTGGTATAACACACCGACAGTCGGGATTCCGACAGTCATTAGCCCGATGTCGGAATCCCTACTGCACAGCGGGGGGACCGCAACGAAGCCCCTTGCAGGCTTGCTGCGCTCACCACGCTGCAGGCACAGTGGCTCGCTGCGCTCGCCACCTATTTTATTGTCCCTATTTTATTGGACCCCCACGAGGGAGCAGTCGGGATTCTGAGGTCGGGGTAATGACTGTCGGAATCCCGACTGTCGGTGAGTCATCCGTCACCCGTACCATTATTCAAAAAAGGGAAAAAGGGATGAACCAGCAAATTACAGACCTGTAAGCTTAACATCAATAGTGGGTAAATTATTGGAGGGAATTTTAAGGGATGGTATCCAAAAACATTTATACATAACAAATATATATATATATATATATATATATATATATATATATATATAATGTAACAGATGGGTACCGGCACTCAGCTCCTTGCTGGTTGTAGCGTGCCCCGTGCCCTCGCTGTGAGGTGTCAGACAACACCACTGTATATAGTCTGTTGAATGCGCGGCACTGGGGTCGTAGAACAAATAAGACAAAGCGTAGCCCAATTAATTGGGCTACGCTTTGTCTTATTTGTTCTACGACCCCAGTGCTGCGCATTCAACAGACTATATATATATATATATATATATATAACAAAAACACAGTATAATCAGTATTAACCAACATGGGTTTGAAAAAAAACTATTGTGCCAAACAAATTTAATAAGCTTTATGAGGAAGTTAGCAACAATCTAGACAATGGAAATGCTGTAGACATGGTCTTCCTGGGTTTTGTTAAGGCTTTTGATACTGTGTCACATAAGAGGTTGATAAATAAATTGGAGGAACTGGGACTTGGGGGTGAAAATTTGTAGATGGGTAAGGAAAATGGCTGCGGAATAGAGAACAGAGAGTGGTTGTAAATGGTGCAGTTTCAAATATTATACCAGTACTAAGTGGAGTGCCACAAGGTTCAGTGCTAGTGCCTATTTTATTGAACATATTCATTAATGATATTGGGGTAGGCATGCTCAGTAATGTCTCAATCTTAGCTGATGAAACAAAACTGAGCAGGGTAATTAGAACAGACATGGATGTATCTACGCTTCAGAGCAATCTAAATAAACTAGATGATGAGGTTCAATGTGGATGGATCCAAAGTTATGCATCTTGGGAGACATAACCAGTGTGTTAGTTATAACCTATACGGGGTGGCATTGGGTAAATCGGAACTGGGAAAGAATCTAGGAGTTCAAATAGTCAACAAACTGGGGTGTAGGGCTCAATGTCACATAGTAACAAATAAGGTCAATAGAATACTAGCCTGTATAGCTAGCAGCATGGAGACTAGGGGCTCAAATGTAATTATGCCTCTTTAGAAAGCATTGGTCAGACTGCACCTAGAATATGGAGTACAATTCTGGGCCCCACACTACAAAAAAGAGATCATAGAAATGGAAAAAAAGTCCAAAGAAGAGCAACAAAACTAATAAAAGGTTTGGAGAAATTCAGCTATGAAGACAGATTGGACAAATTTGGATTGTTTACGCTGGAAAAGAGACATTTAAGGGGGGACACGGACATGTACAAATATATCAGGGGCCAATATAATGAACTGTCAGACACCCTTTTTGCTTTGAGGAAGGACTCTAGGACATGTGGGCATGAGTTTAGATTAGAGGAGATAAGATTTCGTACCCTTAAAAGCAAAAAAAAAACTTGGTGAAGCTACAGCAACCTGTAACCAACGGAGGCACAAATCTTCCTAACTTCCGCATATACAACCAAGCATGCATCCTTAGGTACATCAGAGATTGGATACACAACACCTCTAACCATACAGACACGGTCATAGATCAATCCTTCTCACCTCAGTTACATCTACTATCGTTTCTACACTGCCACAAACAAGAGATACCATCCCCGATAGCCCAAAATCCCCTTTTGTTAACAACATGGAAGGTCTGGCACTTCACAAGACATAAACATAACCTAAACAGTCACCACTCCCTATTTCTACCACTGACAGCGAATCCTGAATTCCAAAACGGTCAGGCACTTCAACCCTTCCAATCATGGAAGGACAAAGGGATTACACACGTAAAAGCCCTCGTAAATGAAGCCGCTTCAGCCCCCCTAAAGGTTCACGAAATAGCAGAAAAATACACACTTCCCCGCATGCAGGCCTTAGCCTTGTATCAAGCTCAACACTACGCGAGCTCAGTTCTCAGACACCTCTCATCCACTGACAAGACCAACGCCTTAGACACGCTTTTATTTAGACCAACCTCATGAAGAAAAGCCATTTCAACTTACTACCAACTATTACACACCCCCATCGCTCTAGACACTATACGAACAGGTATGTCTACATGGACGCAAATCTTCCCTCAATACTCAATGAAACACCTATTGAGATCGTTTCACTACTCCTGGAAGACATTACCCTCTTCCATGTATAGGGAAATGACCTACAACATATACCATAATGGATACCTCTCCCCACACAGACGTTGCGCCATGGGCATTGCAGAGACCGACACATGCCCGAAATGTGGCTGCTCGGGAGCAACATTCAAACATTGCATGTGGGATTGTCCGCTCATACACCGTTTTTGGAGACAGGTGCAGGGGTTCTCTGTAACTTATCTACTTAATAGCCTTCCCTTGACGGCAGAGTGGGCTCTACTAGGAGCGTTCCCTCCCAACACACCGATACTGCCAGACAGCAAAAAGATGATGTTGATAATCTCGGCTGTTGCCCGCAAATGTATCCATCCGTCCAGCTATTCAGGGCTAAACTTTTCCATGTCTTCCATATGGAATGGATAGAGACATCCCTCCAGAAGGAAGAACGTACAGAGAGCTTCTTCCAATTATGGGAGGGTTTTATTGATTCCTTATCAAATAATCTTAAAATACAAATCGACAGATGTTTTAGATCAACACAGTGGTACGAAACTCGAAATCTCTTGGGAAATGCTCCTCTGGACCTACCTACAGGCCAATAGCCACCCTGAACTCAGGGGGCCTCCAGACTGTGTCCACACACATAGCTATTGCCTGTGTAAGAAAGAACTAAATAAGGGGAAAAAAAAAAAAATTGTAAAGCACAATATTATAACCTGATTTACATCATATCCTTTTCTTTGTTGTAACAAACGCAAACATGTTTACTGAATGTAATACTTTAATGCTCAATTCTGAATAAAAATATTTTGAAAAAAAAAAAGCAAAAAAAAAATTACGGTCAGGGAAGTTATTTGTGCAACTGTCTTCCTGGTGATGTGGTGTCGGCAGACACAATACATTAATTTAAAATAAAGTTGGACAATCATCTATTGGGCAAAAACAACCAGGGGTACAAATAACAATCATAACCTGTATATAATTAAATCAGATTTCAGTTTATATAAGGGATGTAAAAAATAGATCATGCACTCTAAACAAAGGTTTAACTTACTAACTACTTTGTAACTATGTAATGTCATTTGCTGTGGCAGGGGGACAGATGGAGAGCAGCAGTGTGCACTGGCAGCCATAATAGTGACACAGGGGAAGAGGGGGACAGGGGGCATAGATGACAAAGGTGGCTTTGAGGAAGGGGGACAGGGCTGACACTTGGGGAAGGGGGATAGGGCTGACACTGAGGGGGCTGGTATTTGGCAGCTATTTCACTTGTGGGGGCCCCCACAAAGTCAATGTCCCTGGGCCCCCACCAGCAATGATCTGGCCCTGGAGTATGGGCTACAGTACTTGGAATTCTCTGGGTTCCCCTCCATCAGTACCCACCCCTAATATTAATGTTATATATCATATATGTATATATCATTCACATCAATATTATAGTATCTCATTGTAGTCTGAGTGTCTCTTTGGTTAGATTGTCTCATGCACTCACCCATCCTGCTGTGTCTTGTTGTCTTTCTTCTAGCACAAGCTCTTAAGCACTAAAATACCTAATGCAGCTCTGTACTCTCCACGCTGCGTTATCAGCTTGATATGGGTGCTGCGCCTTAAGAAATGATACGTGTAAAGTCCTACTATGTTTTGAAGGTATTGAGCAAAGTAACATTTTAACTGTTTCAGGGCAGGATGTATCAAGCAAGATAATGTGGTCAAACCTCTGAAAAGGGAAGTATGGCAAGTATGGTGCTGCTGGATAACACTATATTTGTGGGTCCCAACTTTATTTCACTCCCAAACCCATTGATTAGGCCAGGGGTTCCCAAAGTTTTTGAATCATGGCACCCCAAAGCATCAGAAATGTTTTCGCGGCACCCTTAGGCTAAAGGTTTCTCATTGAGATAATCAGAAACAAATATTAGGTTGAATCTAAAAAAACTATTTGTGTTTATATCTCATCTTTAGGATCAGTAATGTGGTAATGGACAGGAATTGCTTCTGTTTGTCCACAATTTGACTATTATAATGGACATAAAATACTTGAATTGGTCCTGGACCACCAACCCAGGGCACCCCTGCAAGTCCCCCAAGGCACCCCAGGGTGCCACGGCACACGGTTTGGGAACCACTGGATTAGGCTTTTCATTTATGAGTACCCTCTCCTCTCAATTTGAAATATCCACAGTACTTACGAGTGGAGTGGAAGTGAGCAGTATGTGTGTCCTTATGCGTGTCCTTATATTAAGGAGTAGTGGGGGAAGAGTGAGCAGTCAGGAATCAGATCCCTCTGTGTCTGGCTGCTGGCTGTGAACTCCGGGCTTCCACTAACACCTGAAGAAGTAATGCTGATGCTTCTTCCACCCATGTCTGCGCGGGGCAGAAGAATGCTGATGTCTGAGGGCAGCACTGGTAGCTTCCAATGGATTTCTGGTTGGACAAATGCACAGCTGTACCTCTAATGACTCCACCTCTCCTGCTCTTCCGCGGACAGTAAATGTCTCTGAGGATTCTGTTCTGGATCCTCATCTTCTCTATCTCCACATGTCCTCTCTGGGTGAGCTCATTCACTTACTCAACTTCCAATATCACATCTATGCTGATATGCTTTCCTGATCTCTTTCCCTCTATCCTCACTCATTTCTCCAACTGTCTTTCTATCTAAGACTTAAAATATTTAAGACTGAGCTGATCATCTTTCCACCACCCTCCCACATAAAACCCAACCATCTCTCATCCTATCCTTCTGTTTATGCTCACCTCTCCCCCTTCTGTGTCACCCGTGTCTGTCTAACCCTCCCCTTTAGAATGTAAGCTCTCACGAGCAGGGCCCTCTCTCCTCATGTGCTTTTCTTAGAATATATACATCTCTGCCACCCTGATAATTGCTTCAATGTCCTGTCCCCTGACGCAATTTCCTTATTTACCACGTACTTGTCCTAAATTGTTTTGTACTTTAATTTGTTATTTGTTTTTTGCTCATTTATGCATTGTTAGGTGCTGCGGAACCTTTGTGGCATCATATAAGTAGACGATAATGATAATAATAATAGAATAGGGTATTAATGCATAAACTACAATATACTGTATGCCATGACATTATTATTTGTAAAGCCCTTTTAAAACACATATGGGCAGATTCCAACAGAAAGAAATAGGAACAGTAGGCTGCCAAGGGAGCACACGATGCAGAATCAGGCCATTAACTCAAGTCAGCAAGCGATGTGCACACTTTGCTTCTCTGACCGGATCCAGGACTATCAAACATGCAACAGACCTTTGACAACCTCAGTAGACATGCCGTCATCGGCTTCTGCTTGCAAGATTCTGGTGTTGAAGCCTTGACCTCTGGAAGGGTCTGATGTCATTTTCTGGCAGATCGCGGTTCAAGGATAATGAGAATTGTAGTTTTCGGCATCCAAGGGCGTGTTACACTGCCTCTTACTGCCACAAACTCTGCCCCCCATGTCTGTGAACTCCGTGCACCTACTCTTCTGATGTTCGGCAAATTGATTTACCTACAGTATGTCCTCTGCTTACAGGGCTCCAAACTTGCGGGCAGTATGCTCTTACAACCTTTACCCATAAAGTCTAATGATTGAGAGAGTATGAGGTATCCAATAGAGATTGGTGCCGACATTGGTGCCTATTTGTGCCCTTACACCAGCTTGTGAAAAAGTTGGTACAAACTTCTTCATGTTTATTCAACTCTTCCAGTCTATATATTACTGTCCCTTTAACATGCAACTTTATTGAATGATAACCTTGAGTGAAACACGAAATAACCGTATGAGACTCAATGGACTTTGTGACATTGATTAAGCAAGAAGTGATTTGAGTTATCTACCTGCTATTATATTTGGGGTCTGGGAGGAGACTAATACATTCTATATACACTGAGTGTTATTTCCTTGGTACACTTAAAGTCTCAAGAGAAGCAATGGGTGAGATGACTACAGGCCAGCAATAAGCGTAACTCCACATTGGGAAGATAAAGTTGTTTCCCTTCTAGCACTAATACAGCACATAGAAGCAATTATTCTACTTCATTCCCTTTATGTCTCCCATGTCTCCTTACGATTGGTGCAGGTATCGGTGTTCTCCATCATACTGACTCACTGTTGTCTGTTGTAGATCTGCCACCTGGAGTAATGTATTGGTCCCTGGCAGCCTGCATGTTGTGTCTGTCTGTGGTGAGAGCTGCTGAAGATGATAAAGAAGCAGGTCAAAAAGGTGAGAACATCAGGGCTACTGTATGACGAGCCATCTCCTTCCCTCTCTGCTATTAAAAACTGTATTATGGAAACAACCATTTAAATAGGCTTTAAACTCTAGAGTCAGCCTGGATCGCAAAGCAATTGATGTCTGTAATGGACAAAACCATGTCGCACAGCAGTTGGGGCAAATGTAACATGTGCAGAGAGATTTAACCCTTTGAGTGCCAAGTGAATTTGTCAAAATAGGTGTGAAGACATTTTTATTCATCATAATGATCTGTAATGTTTACCTTATATAGGAAATATACATATTTTTTTACACATCAATACTGATTTGAATTTATATAACAAATGTGAGCGACGCTGGCATTATTTCAGTGGATATTTTGCACTTCTCTCACAGGTGGTGAGATGTACTTAGCCTTGTAAGTGATCAAATGGAGAGTGATAAACCACCAACTAACCAGCTCCTACCTGTCATTTTAAAATTTTCCTGTGCATGGGCGATTGGTGGATCACCCGTACACACAGCAAGATGCGCTGATATATCTTTAGATATATATGGGGCGCCGTTCACAGATATATCACTGGTACACCCTGGTCAATGCTCTATCGAGATGTCAGCTGTTCAACTGAAGAACCAATATATATATGCCAGTGTGTATGCTTTGGATTAGGGTGCGGTGAAACTGCAGCCGGGTAGCTTCATGTTTATGTCTATTCTTTCTGTATTTTGTTATTACAGTATTTATGATTGATCAGTGCTGACTGCAGAATGTTTTTATCTCTCACGGTTATGATAATGATACAGTGATATTTTTCATGCAAGCTTCCTCATTTGGTATTGTAGGTTTCCCAATAGACTGTGATAAACTGCCAAAGGACAGTGCCAGTGGTGTGTATGTAATCCAGCCCCATGACTCACCTCCCCTGGTGGTCTACTGTCATGTGGATGAGGAAGGCAAAGGCTGGACTGTAGTGCAGAGGAACTCCATAAAGACTGAAATCACTTGGCATGAATCCTGGACAACCTTCAAATATGGCTTTGGGAATGTGATGCAGGATTATTGGCTGGGGAATGAGTACATTCACCTGCTCACTGCCCAGAGGGTATATATGGTACGCTTCCTAATAAAAGACAAAGCAAGTAAGGAGTGGTATGCTGATTATGACATCTTCAGCCTTGACAAAGAAGTGAACGGCTACGCATTGCGGCTTGGGCGGTACTCAGGCAATGCACCGGACAGCCTTACAGTGTTTGATACCAACACTGTGCATGACAACATGAAGTTCTCCACTAAGGACAAAGATCAGGACCGGAGCACCTCTCACTGTGCAGTGTCATATAGTGGCTGGTGGTATGATAATTGCTTCCAGGTCCAGCTGAATGGCAAAAGCTACATCTACTGGAAAAATGTCTGTCTTGGAGATTGCTCAGAGTCAATGATCATGGTACGACCTACAGGTATATGCTGAAGACCATACAAAGCAAACATGGATTACGGGGGTACAGAAATAAAAAGAATGAAATATTTAAACAATTATTAACAGTTACATAGCGCACACAATTACCGCAGTGCTTTTACAGAGAATAGTGGAATATTTACAGCATTCCCTGCCCCAGCAGAGCTTACAATCTATATTCCATAACACATGTACACTACACACACACAGACATTGTAGGATTCATTTTTTTTGTTCGGAGCCAATTAACCTATTTTTGGATTGTGGGAGCAAATAAGAAGAATGTACAAAAACCGCACAGTTAGGGCCATGGTGGGACTCAAACCCTTGACCTCAGTGCTGTGAGGCAGTAATGCTAACCCTTACACTGTCCTTGCAGCCATTGTTTTCCTACGCCATGAATGTACACGTGCCGTAGGCACACCGAAAATGTTGGGGGGTGGCCTAACAGAAAGAGGAGTGGCCTATACTCGCAACCTTGCCGCAAGGCCACACCCAATTTTCACAGCTGTGGTATGCCCCCAGCCCCTCCGGCTGAAAGAATAGACGCTGTGCGCATGGGCACAGCATCTATTCATGTGTGACAGGGGGGGACTCCTGACTGCACCCCCACCGCCGCGGGACACTGTCGGCCCCAGAAGGGATACGGGAACGTCCCAAAAAAAATGGGACAGTTGGGAGGTATGTTACTAGGTAGTCATAGTGGTTTCTAATTAGGAAACAATAAATAGATATTTGGGTTCATACTGCATCATACTGTTGGTGCCTAGAAATGGGCCTTAAATAAAAGAATTTAAGATCAATAAGACACAGCACCAACCAAAGCTTTTGAGATTTTACAGGCTGTAGGGTCTATAGCTGAGGCTCTCCCCCATGGAATCACAAGAAAAAATAGACTACTGTCATAGGCAAACACAGCGGGGGTTATGGTGGCCCAGAAACCCCCCTCTTCTTGGCAAGTGCCTTAAATTATGACATTAGCATTGGTATATGATATGATCTGCCACCATATCGTGCAGTGTATGGGACAAAGCAGAGCTGCTGCACATGACCAATGGTAGCAGCTTCTTCTACCACATTTACTGTATGTGTGGATCACTGCCCTTAAACATCACAATGGACCAGAGAGCAGCTGCCAGGAGGAAGAGACAGGAGCCTTACCATGAAGTACGAAATTGTGAGCTTAGAAAGCGCAGTACTGGTTCTATTATGTTTGTATATTTATTTATTATAAGTTTAACCTTTTTCCTAACCACTTATCCTATTTCATTGTTTGAAACTGCCTATACTATAGACCATATGTACTGTTAAAATTAAATATTAATACTCTATTCAATACAGTATCCAGTGCATAAAAAGTAAAATTTTCAGGGCTGTTATGGCTCCCCAGACTCCCGTACTTACTCCATTGTGCTGCAGAGTGGGAGGTTATGAGTTACATTTATAAACCCCCCTCTAAAAACCTTGCATTTGCCATGGACTACTGTATAATATACTGTATACATTATAGTGTGCTAGTATTGTCAAAATTGGCCATAGTCTGACCTTACTCTAGCTTGCAGTGGCAGTGGTCCTTGCAAAGCCAAATAAAACTGAGTTGCAGATACAGTCCTTGGCCTTGCCATGCTGGGGAAACACACCCATTGTCCTGAATGCCGGTCGCCCTCGTCCCCCATGCGAGTGCCTCTGCCTGTCAATAAGGCAGAAGTGTTCGAAGTACATTGGTGCAATAGCAGGACCCGCCCTGGACATGCGCAGAACGGATCCTGTATGTGCACATGTGATCAAACCTGAATGAGGACCTATGTTTATGCAACGATAACTGACTGGCTGTTCCAAACAGTGGTGGAAAACTTCTGCAATACTTTTGTAATGAACAGCCTCGGTAATTCATTTATACAACACAACAAGTTTGTGAAAATGTTAATTATGGATTTTATTTGTGACCTCTCATTGTATGAAATCAAGAGTTTTCCTACCAAGAAAACAGATGCCTCACATCACTGAGGTCATGGGTGCAATTCCCACCATGGCCCTAACTCCCACAATCCAAAAATATACTGGTAGTTCAAGTGGCTGACAAAAAATGAACCCTAGTGTGTAAGTGTGTGCTTGTACATTTATGGAAGACTAGATGGGCCAAGTGGTTCTTACAGTATCTGCCGCCATATTCTGTGTTACTATGTTGTCTGCTGCTATACAATAGAGAACACACATTTTATAGTTACATGCCTCCCAACTTTGTTATTATACGAATTGGGACCTGCGGTGCCGTTTTAGGGGGCGTGCCCAGCACTCCCCAAGCAGCTGGGCAGCCCCCCGGCTCCCCTCCCTGTGCATGGCCTCTATTCAGTGGTCACCAGCTG
Organism: Crinia signifera; assembly: GCF_055691185.1. Classification (NCBI taxonomy): domain Eukaryota; kingdom Metazoa; phylum Chordata; class Amphibia; order Anura; family Myobatrachidae; genus Crinia; species Crinia signifera. The sequence continues at coordinate 51,882,960 of NC_139218.1, forward strand.
TTGGGCAGAGAAAATCTGCAGTGATCACCAGCTCCCCCAATTGCCCACCCCACCCGCAGGTTACTGTGACCCACTGGTGGGACAGCTGGACAGCGGGCCAATTGTTCCGCAGTAATCAGGAGAGTTGGGAGGTATGTACAGTCGTTAGCAGACCCTGAAGCTACCTGACAAGTTATGATTTTCCAAATATAATCACTGCTTTTTATTTTCCTTTAATTTCAACAGTAAACGTGTAGGGAGGGAGCACTCTTTCACCTATGACCTCCAAGACTGTTTTAAAGCTAAGGACAATGTACTTAACTTTTCATCGGAACCACAGAAAGGAAATAACTTTGCTTTCATTTTGGAAGCGGGTGAAGCATCCCATCATGCAATGCCCTCTCAGTTAAATAACTTGGACTATTGCTCTGCTCCACAAATCATTTTATTGTTTATTGCACATTATCATTTTTGATTCAAAATAAAAAATCTAATTCTGCTGTACAGAACTATTAAATGTTGTATACCGTTTTATTAGAGTGCCAGATTTTACCGAGAGACTGCAGGACTCCAATGGGAAACCATTCTGCCATCTATGTTCTGCTTCTAAGGCTGCAACCAACGCAGTCCCTAGAAGCCATAGGGAAGAAGGAGGGTTCATGTGCAATTATCACCAGCAAACCCCCTCCCCAGGCCAGCTGTGAAGTTCTTCTATGGGCTGCATGAGCATTATCAGGGATTGTTTCCATTTACCTGATACTGTGGCTTGCTTATATGCATGCACACCATTCATCTTGGTGAAATGGCGGCACAACGGGCGGTGTGAGCTGCAGGGTGAGCAGAAGGAGCTACCAGCAGTCCCCGTGCCGTAATGATTATGGGTAGGAGCAGCCAATACAGCTGTATGACTGTATAGGTTACAATGGTCAGAAATGAGTTTTGAATTCTACATAGTAATAGAAATACAGAGATCTTGTTTCATATATTTGCAGATCTGATTAAGCTGCCAGGCCATGTCATGGCTTCTCTGTCACTGGCAGTCCTAACGCTTCATTATAATAGCACACACTCTAGGCCATGTATTTGCTTATGGTTATGCTACATGATAATAGCAGGTATGGATCTTAGGTCAACACCAAAATATTGACATGCAAAAGTTTAACACTGACAAAAGATCGACATAAGCAAAAGGTCCACCCCTGAAAAGGAGTGGGGGGCCCAGACTGGAAATGAGTCCCGGGACCCAAAATTCCTGATAGCAGCCCTGTCCCCCACTGTCTGGAATGAGCTCCTCCTAGTAGTCTCTAGTCACAACGAGGCAGGTTCCTAATTTTATCTTCGGAACTACAGTACAGATAGACAGCAATAAGGACTGTAACTATACAGTACCTCACATATTTTTTCCCCTTCAGCTGTAGCACATACTAACTGTCCTGGGGAAGGGGTCCGAGGGTGTATTATATAGCACTACATAGTGTGTTTAATGTGAGATGTTCTATTTACCTTTTGGGGAAATTTCTGTAAATCTAAACAATACGCAGTTACACTTTTGTACTATCAAGACAACTGACATATGCTGACATAACCGGATGTCAGCTGCCCACCCAATTCCCTGGAATTCTACACGCATATGTACGAGTGGTCTGGACATTCCTTACATATGCGTGTGCCTTCGCCATCATTCGATGGTTGGTGACCTGAATCGATGTTTATAAATTGCACTCGAGTGAGTCAACCACAATAAGAGCCAATGTCAAAGGACCAGATGTGTATCTACACAGTGCGGCTTCTAATCAACACCATTGGACAATTGCATTAACATTGAATTAGCATCCACCTGTATCAGCCTTTGTTAAGAAAAAATAATCATCCAATTAGCTGGTTTACATTTTAAATTAGAGGTGAACCCATTGCTTGAAGCTGACTTGAAATCGGAACCCAAATAATACTTGTAGGGTTTGAGAGTTGATTGTGGGCTCACCTACTTTTCCCTGTAGTTTGAGCAAAAACCACAAGATGGCGCACTTGCTTTTATTTTATTTTTCTACGCATCACATCAAAAATGGAGCTGATTGTGAGGAGTGGTACCTGGAATTAAAGATATTTCTGATATCTTAAGTGGTTGAATAAGCAATTTCTGCATCCCGCTGTGCATCTAGAGCCACTGCTCAGAATGCATTGAAAGACAAGTAATGTTAATTTGTTTTTTGCTAGATCTACCTTGCCTAAATATAAGCTGATTTACCATAAAGTACAATTTTTATTTTTGAGATTGTGGATGTATTTTCCTTCCTTAACCATTTCCCATTTATAGAACTAGAATTTTTGGGGATTAGATTTGCTATCTGCGGCTATTTCACATTCAGTCTCTAATTTAGCCATCTTGATTGTATTTTTACATTCTTTATATGCAGCAACTGATTTGGGTATCCCATCTTGTTTAAACGCTTTAAATGCCCTATTTTTTGTATCTATTTCAAATTTGACTTTGCTGTTAAGCCACATAAGTTTCCTTTTGACATCTGTTCTTTTGTTTACCTTAGGAATAAATTTATCAGGCCCTCTTGCAGTATTATTTAAAGTTTGCCACTTTTTAGTAGTATCCATGCCTCTAAAAATAATTCCTTCCAGCTTATATCCTTTAAGGACTCCTCAAACCTACCTAAGTTTGCTTTTCTGAAATTTAAGGACCTAGGTGCTCCAATAAAATCATCTTAGTTAACATTTAAATTTGTTAACATCATATTGTGATCACTGTTTCCCAATGTCTCCCTTATGGTTATGATAGTAAGAATGTGCCCATTGTTGCTTATCAGAAGATCCAGGATATTGTTATTTCTGGTTGGACTTTCAATAAATTTATACAAATAGTGGTCATTCAGGGCATCCAATAAAACATTTCCCTTAGCAGTACTAGTTGACCTATCTTTCCAATTTATTTCTAAGAAGTTAAAGTCACCCATAATAATAATGTCCCCTAAGCTGGACACTTCCCTCCTGTAGCAAGAGGTATTTTTCCTCCTCCATACTTATGTTGGGTGGTTTAAAACACGTCCCTACTGAGGGCCGGTGCTAGGGTGTTTGGCGCTGTCCTGCGAAATATAAATTTGCGCCCTTGCAACAACAACAAAAAGAACTTGATCTTACAAGAAGCATGGCCACACAATAGTACACATTTTTCATATTACACCACAAAGTTGCACATTCTAATTCACAATACATCACACAGTAGTCTACACACATTAGTACCCCTTTTTCATGATACACAGTATTACCCCTTATACACAATCCCCACAGAGGTAGTGCAGCTTACTTTAGGTTGTGTGGGATTCCTGGAGGGAGGGAGAGAGAGAGAGAGCAATGAGGTGTGGGTGTGGGGAGGGGGGGGGGGGTCTATGTACATGTGCACACAGGAGCATACCAAGTCAGAGCCAAGAACCACAGTTCCCCCCTGAAGCTCACCTGTATTTAGCGCCTCCAAGTATGGACTCACCGCAGCGGCTGCTGCTGGCTGGGCGGCAGGCACTTATTCGGAACTGCCAGTCAGTAAATACATGCAGTCAAGAGCAGGGCCAAGCTCAGCACTCTTTGGGGGGAAGGCCATATATATATAGCACGGCCTCTGACAGGTGCTGTGGGAGCCCTGACTGTGTGCAGGCAACCACAGCAGACAGAAGAGCAGGAGCCAGAGGCGGGCCTAGGCAGCTCCAGAAGCGCTTGTGTTCCCTCAGTGTCTGGGAGGGAGACAAGAACCAGGAAGAGTGGCCAGGGCGGGGCTAAACGCCATTATTCAACAGTTTGGAGGCCAGGAGGTGGGCAGGGGTGCCGCAGTCCAGCTCCAGGAGCCAGCCCCTCAGACCGCTGCTAGCAGCAGCATGTCCGTGTGTGAACAGTAGTGGACGGCCCAGGGGCGGAGCAGTGGCATGGACCGCATGGTCCTCTGCACAAATTTGGCACTGATAGGATTGCGGGTGTGTGCGCGCATTACAGTGTTCCCGCCTATGCCCCTCCGTGGTGCACTCTGGAGGGAGAAGGCAGAGGGAAGCAGGTGCACAGCTACAGCGTTCTGTCTCTGCTGCTTAAGCAGGCGACAGTAGCTTTCACGCCTGCCACTTGCTGCAGCAGCATCCTGGACCCGGCGCCCCGGCAGACCCCGCCGGCACTGGCTCCCCCAAACATAGCTACACCACTGGCCAAGCCCCTAAAGGCTGTGAATGGATGTTTATGCAAAAGGGAGAGCTACCCGGGCTCTTACCCTCTGTCAGAGTGGCCGGGTCAGTTACAGTTGTCCCCATACCACCCCCCTGATGGCGGCCCTGGTTGTCTGCTTCATTGCTCCAGGTTACCAGGTCCTGTGACTGCACTGCGCTGCTGCCTGACTCCTGTTGATGTCTCAGCATCATTCTTCCAGCTCCCCTGCAATGTGCTAACCTTCAAGCATCGATTATTCATCTCAACATCAATTCTTCATACAAGGTACAAGGTAAGAAGCCACTAGTCCACTAAGAAGTGGTTGTTCACATTTCCATTATTCTGACATGTCATCCTAGTAGACATGATAAAGGTTGACATGTTCGCTGTCAACATGCTGTGCAATTCAAAACAATCAATATTCTCATGTTAACCTTCTGGCTGTCGACATGATCGTGCTGGCATTTCATGGTCTACACAGTACTTGTTGACATTATGACTGTCGAGAAAACTTTTTTCCATCTATTGGGCTCCAATACTAGAGTATATGGCCAAGCTTGTGTTGGCTTGGCCATTGCCAATAGATCAGGAGAGGAGCCCAGCATGATCGAGAGCTTACCTGGTCCTGAAGTCTAGCATCTCTAGATCCATGCTTAACAAAGTCAGCATTATGGCAAGTGGGCCAGCGATGGCTGCCTGTTACTTTATCATAACTCTGCCCCTCCTAGTAGTTTGTATTAACTATTGCAAGCGAGTAGATAGTTTGCCAGCAGATGAAGGCCAGTAAGAGCTCCAGAAGAGTAGAAGACATTGCAGAGAAGAGGAGACCTTCTGGGATGAAAGTAGAAGATGCCGTAAGACAAGACTCTAGAGAGAAACATAAAAAGATGCCAAGTCAAAAAGATTGCTCAACACTTAACACATACCAACAATGCGGCATTTATGCAAAAATAAATAAAACTAGAACTTGCCCCAAGCTATCCAGTTAAAGCCTAGCGAGAGTCATAAAGATAACCCAGAGAGGGTTTGACATTGGTAAATTGAGAAGCAGCTCTGACACCTACAGGGATGGTCCAGCACAGTGGGTATCCGTACCCTCTGTGCCTTTTGAGGTCAGACAGAAAAGGTAAGGTCCCAGTGTGACACCTGTTTGTCCATTGCAGGGCTGGATGTCTCCCCAAACCCCATCTATTGCTCTTTTCAAAGCCAAACGTCACCATATTTTCCAGATGGATTGGCTCGAAACCGCATTGGATAGGGAAAGACGCACCTCCAGATTTTTTGCAACATGGGAAAGTTATGTATCCACCCTTCCTTTAGATTATCAAAAAAGGATTGAAGCCACACTCAAAAATACTGAATGGTATGAAACAAGATGACTACTGGGTAACCCCCTTATCGTCTTTAGTTCTTAGACTTAAATTTGGTCTATATTCCCGTGGGGCTCTGGGCTCCCAACTCTATATAGTGGAACGACTTGTGAAGAACAAACACACTAGGCATTTTTATTTTTTATTACACAATGTAGTCTATTTCAATGTGATGTTACTGTGATTACACATCCAAAATGGGAAAGTACAACCAACATATGTTTCATTGTATAAAATATCCACTGTTATTACTGTCCTTTCAATGATATACATTTTGTATTATGCAGAAGATGTACATTTTTACTTGCAATGTAGTGCTTTAATAAAAAAAGTAAAAAAAAAAAAAACAAACCATGTCCATTAGGAATTCAGACAGCATTAGGGCACACAAAAAAGGAGCAGGACCTCCGAGAACCACCTCTATCTGAAGATGGCATTTGTTCTCACAGGCAAACTCCTAAAAGTGAATGGCCCCATCACATAAAACATGCTAGAGGGTACAAGCCTCCATGTACTGCATGTTCCACTCTTTTGAGCCACTGTACCTCTGTGTGGCTTCCAAACAGTGCTGTGGGTAATTGAGGCCCTGTAGGCTATATGCCTCAGTAGGATTTTGTGACTGTATGTGGGTGTTGGGAGGTCCATCAATGTAACCAGAGTGACTTTGATGAGAAGTGTTTGTTTTGTATGTTTGTCATGTTGAAATTCTGGTTTGTAAAACACACTTGGGTGCTAGAACACTTGGGTGCTGGAACAGACTATCTGTGTATCCCTGGATGTGTGCTCCCTTAGGCCAATATAAAGCACATGGGTTTTGGGCCGGTTAAGTGGATACAACTAACAACTGCCACCAGAGTCTGTACGCAGCCACGTGACAGCTTTCTGTCTGAGAGTCTGATTGTGTCGATAATCACACTGACCCGACTCACCAGTTAATGAATTGGCAGTCTCCTTCGTGTTGTCCATGACTCAACATCTTGTCATTACCTGGTCCTCACATCAGGACCACCTGGAACCCTCTGCGGCCTGAAGGTGAGATCAGGTGGAGTAAGGTAATTGCATGACTACACCTCTACCACATTCTCCACACCAGCCCCATAGCACGGCCGCCATGAGCTCTGTGCTGCTGTAAAGCTCCCCCCGTCCCCAATCTGTCTGAGTGCTACTCTGTGGCCAGCCTTGCCCCAAATGCTGGGTAGGGGTGGAGCCATTGCATGACACTCCCCTGATGCTTTACCCAGCCTTATGGGATGCAAGAGCCAGGGCTTGGAGGAAGACATACAGTTCACATTTGGTAATAAGGATGCATCCAGTCCCCCAGACCATCCAACCCAGTGTGGTCACATCTTGTGCACTTTCCTTATTATGGCCCTGTTCCATACACCTCCTTACGAACCAAAGAAATGGCGGCTCCCATTGCTTATTTGAAACAAGTGAACTTTGATGCACCTCTAACTAATAAGTATGCAACTGTAAAATGGGAGACTTATAAACTCCAATTCTGAGGACACATCTATAGCATTATTTTGTCATTCCTATAATTAAGAAACACACAATTGGTTGAAAAGTATTTTGTCAACACAAGCCATTAGCACATTTTGTCAGCAGCCTGACAGGAGGCATCTCAGAATATTTATTTTGCATAAAGATGAGATCTTTGTTTTGTTTTATAAGCACATATTGTCAGCAATAATTAAGCCCAGATTTTATTTGTGCTTCATCTTAAAAAAAGTTATCTAAAATATTTCACAAAAAAAAAATATGTTTTAGTGATTTAAGGTCCTGCTGAAAAATCCCTCCATGGGTTAGGTGCAGTTTAGTGTTACCGTAGATAGAGATGAGTGAGGTCACTCCTCAATTACCCATGCCCACTTAAACTTCTGGATCCCATCGGATTCGAGAAAGATCTTCACATCTGTCTCAAATACTAAAACGAGAAAAAAACATAATCTTCCCACGGTCGGATGTTATGAGTTTTTGACTCAGGCGCCAAAATCAAAAGTCCCACTGAAATAAATTGGGTTACCGTGGGCTGACTAACTGCTGGTTGGTTGCTGTGTTGCTTGGCGGTGTGAATGGGTTAAACGGGTCGAGCAACCTGTTTCCCGTTCTCACTATGGAGGAGGCAAGCTCTAAGCACTGCCTCCTCCCCCGATGATGCGCCGACTCCCCGCCGCGCCCCAAGATGATGTCAATAATGCTGGGTCTCTGTGGGGATGTGAACATGTCAAAATGCAGGTTCGTGCCGGGTTCTGACCCGTTTCAAAGTCCCGGTGCGAAGCTGCATTTTGCGATGTGAAAGCAGCATAAGTGGCCAATCTAAGCTGCTTAGCGAGTCAATGTGAATCAGGCGCTAGATGGGGTAATGTCAGAGGATAAAAGCAAAACAGTTTTGCTTGCCTAAAGGAAGTCTATTATATAAACCAGTTTTATTTTCTACCTTTTCATTTATTGTTGTGTCACAAAGTTCAAAGTCATTGAAAGTACAAGTTTTATGTCCGCTAAATGTTTTAGTAGTCTTTATGTTAGAAATGCAGTAACTTTATTCAATGGTGCAATGAGTCATAATGCAGACTGCTTATATACAGTATGCCACACACAAAGCTGTGTTCTAATGCTAAACTTATGTCAAGGCAATTTAATCTGTTCACTATGATTATTTGATTATTTTGCTCTTGTTGGTTACAGTTTTAGACCCATCTATTATTTAATGGCACTCTATATTTAAAGTGGTATAGCACTTAAGCTGGCTTTTTGAATGTATTAGCCTTGCTTTTGTAACTCATTTAAAAAAATATATCATTGTATTCCTGAAAACAGATATATCACCTGTACCAATATTGGTAGGATTGTTCCCATATGTGGACATAAACTTTGGGGTAAAAGTACGGTACTTGTGTAGTTTTACGGCGCCACCGCCTCTGTGCGCGTGCCGCTCTAGCTGTTCTCAGCGCTACGTTACTAGCGCAGTGTGTGCGCGTGCCACTCTAGCTGTTCTCAGTGCAGCGCTACGTTATCAGCGTAGCGTAATGTACACGTTACAATTTAGACACTTTAGCGTCTGAATCCTGAGTCCTTGCAAGCCGCTAAGAAGGGGGTTATCTGGATTCAGACGCTAATGCGTCTGAATTTCATAGGGTGTAGGGGTACATAGGGGTGCACTGTGCAAAACACTCCTAAACCTGTTCACAATGACACTAGTCGACATAACAGCTGTCGACCTTGTTAATTCCACTATCCACACCAACCCGAAGCGTGGCGAGCGGCGGCGGTACGCGTCCTACGACTTTTTCATACCCCCACTATCCACGTCGGCGTGGAGTTGAGAGTAGAAAGTGTGGCGTGCGCAGCGAGCCACCGAGCCCGAAGCGTGGCGAGCGCAGCGTGCCCCGCGCGGGGACGTGGATACCTGTGAAGGTATCCGCGTCCCCTCACGGGGCTCGCTGCGCTCGCCACGCTTCGGGCTCGGTGGCTCGCTGCGCTCGCCACACTTTCTACTCTCAACTCCACGCCAACGTGGATAGTGGGGGTATGAAAAAGTCGTAGGACGCGTACCGCCGCCCCTTGCTGCGCACGCTGCGCTCACCACGCTTCGGGTTGGCGTGGATAGTGGAATTAACAAGGTCGACAGCTGTTACGTGGACTAGTGTCATTGTGAACAGGTTTAGGAGTGTTTTGCACAGTGCTCCCCTATGTACCCCTACACCCTACTAAATTCAGACGCATTAGTGTCTGAATCCAGATAACCCCCTTCTTAGCGGCTTGCAAGGACTCGGGATTCAGACGCTAAAGCGTCTAAATTGTAGCGTGTACATTTCGGACACCCCCTTTGTCAGCGGTGCGCAGGACTGCCTATTTCACTGTGGAACTACAAGTACTACAGTGACCTACGCTGATAACGTAGCTTACATATGGAAAGCAGCCACGCGCTACGCTGAGAACAGCTAGAGCGGCACGCGCACAGTTAAACAGAGCCTCTGGCAGGCTGCCAAGTTTCTGAAACAGACTGTGCGCGCGGCGGCGCCGTGAAACTACACAAGTACCAAAAGTACTTAGCCTTGGAGAGAGATAAAGTGCGGAGGGATAAACTACCAACCAATCAGCTCCTGCCATTGCTGTGCTTCATAAAATGACAGCTAGGAACTGATGGCCTGGTACTTTCAACCTCCAGATTCTCATTCTCCAAGGCTTAGTACATCTGCTCCATTGGGACCAGATAAAGATATGAATTGGGGAAATATCTGTACCAAAGTAGACATGTCCAGACAGATGGAGGCACATCCGCGCCATAGCTACATAAAGCACTGTTATCCGGTATAAAGGCCTAGGGGACAGCACCATTATTGCCTCTAGTACATGTATTTGGCTTGCAGGATGTCTAGAGGTGCACTCTGTCTGGAGAGCGTCCACAGCTCCATAGGATGCTCTGGTCATTCCGATTACTCCTGGTTCTAGTGGCCCCATCCCCCTCATGACATCACTTGTTCATGGGCATAACAAACTATAACTAATAAATCCCTTGTGTAGCAGAATGCGGTTAGAACTATGCGTCATGAGTAGTGTGCCAGGGATGACATTCATTGAACCTCCAACATCGATGGCAAAACTATCAACTAAGGTGACAATCCATCCATGATGGCTGATCCTCAATGGTCAATGTCCATTGCTAGAGCCTCGGCCAGTTTCACTGACATAGAAAATACTACCCAGAAGAAAGCAGGTCCGGTCCCTGATTTTCCTCCAGGGCCTTGAAATTTGATTTAAATGCCCGTAGGAAAAACCACACCTGGTGGAATTGTGACAGTAGTAATATTGAGTGTTTGTTTATACACCAAAGTACAGTAATATAAAATGTGTTTATTGTCATAATGTTTTCTTCTATAGAATACAGTGAGAACATCATTGGGTGGATCAGAATAATAAATAAATCTCAATAATTCTCCTGTGACATAAAGATTTTTGTGAAAGGAACTTAGCCGCCTCATTATGTGACTGGCACAAAGTTCTCTAACCACGTTGGGAAGTCTTCGATCTGTCTGTACTATGAGGCATCCCCATGGGCTGATTCCAAGAGCCATTATTATACAGACATTCAATTATTCATAGTTACATTAATTATGTTGTTTAACTAAGAATACCTAATGTTACCATTATAATCTGATACAGATCACTGCGGTTAATCGCCGTAGATATCCGTTAGTGGTTCAGACAAATTCCATTTACCCCGTTGTGCTGGAGGATCATAGCGTGAATTACTCAGTGTAGAGCGGGCAGATGGTTGGCATTGAGGAGTCATATAATGATGGAGAACGTTGGAACACAGAGATACTCATGAGGCTTCATTAATCAGGAGTACAACATCATTTGGACTAAGGTTTTGGTGAAATGCAGGAAGGAAGAAATTATGTATAACTATCATATCTGTGATTGTATGTGAGGTGGTTCTAATTATTGCCCTTTAATAAGCACTAAGGGACAGACTTATTAAGTGAAGGGATCAATTGTCTGGAGATAACGCACCGGCCAATCAGCATCTATCTCTCAAGTTATAGGCTGGGTTTAAAAAATGACAGTTACTAGCTGCATTATCACTGGCTGTGTTCCACTTCACCAGGCTTAATACATTTGCTTCTAAATTCTCACACAAACACTTGAGAAATGGGGCTGGTTTGGGTATCATTGCATAATGCTTGTTTTTCTCTCTACCCGTGCTGTTAGGACTCTATAAACAAAGATTAATTCACTTTAATTAAAGGGCTGATGCTGGGTGAGGACTGATTAAAACCTAACAGAGGGTACACACGGTGAGATATGCACTATTTTTCTATTTGATTTTGCTTATAGAAGCCAAATCGAATTGACATCGAATGTGCATTGAATGGACATCCCGGAGCGCACTCCCATGTAGTATAAATAGAATAGAAAAATAATCTTGACAGGCAAGACCATATAGTACAGGTCTGTACTATAAAGTCCAAATCAAATGCATTTTGCTTGCTGTTCGATTTGATCTTGTTTTGATCATGATTAGATTCCAATCGAATCGGGATCGAAATGCAAGCAAAATTGCACCGTGTGTTTCCAATATTACAAATGTTTTTACATCAGGGTTGCTTACCCTCCCAGAATGGCCAGGGGCTCCTGAAAATCGGGTCCCCCTCCCGGCCCCCCGAAAAGATGGGCAACCCTCCTGCGATCCGCAGCTTTTCTGGGGGATGGGGCGGGGCTAAAGATGCAAACCGCCACATTTAGCCCCACACCCTCATCGAAGACCCGTGAATTGCAGGATTTGCTTACTGGGACGTGCTTGATGACATATACATCAGGACCCGCCCCCCCAAAGTGCTGCCGACAGTCTCCTCTCCGGGCTTCTCCCGAAGAGGAGACTTTTTTGTTTTACCTGAAATGCTGCATCCAAACTTCCTGTCTCGGAGAGTGGAAAAGATGCATTCAAAATAATACAGCCACATACAGTATATGGAATCCCTGCAGATACAATTCCCTTGCCAAAATTCTGAGTGAAGCTAAGTACATACTAAACTTACTGAGCCAATTTGCTTATTGTATAGTGTGCATGAATGATTGTTTTGGCATTTCACAGAAAGATTTGAAAAATGTTGCCCACAAACACAAATTATCAATTTTCCAATCTGTCATTCAAAAACAAAAATGATATCTCGCAGTGTGTGTGCATTCTCAATAATCTGCCTATATTTCCTATGTTTCCTGTCACTATATCATCCTCCTTGTTGGCAGGCATATGCAATGCAGCGTGGTGTGGCAGAAAATCAGAAACTTTAAAAAAATATTTTAGTTTTTACTTTTGCAGATATTGGTGCCTATACTTTCCCAAAAAATGTGCAGTGAACTTCTGTATGCCCCTAATAGTACGTTGATCAAGTCCTTACATTTAAGCTGTAATGTGTATTGAACTCTGGCATTAATTTTACCTGTAATCTATTTCTGTTATTTATTTACTGTAAGTTTTGTCTCCCTGTACTGTTCCTTTGTACGGCGCTGCAAAACACTTGTGGCGCCTTATAAATAAAATAATAATAATATATGGGATACGGTCCTTGTGTCAATCTATATTAGGTCAACATACATCGACACTGTTAGATCAACATGCCATAGGTTCACACCTATAAAAAGTCAACATTAAAAAGGTCAACATGTTTTTGTTTTTTTTATCCAAAAAAGGTGTTTTTTCATATTGAGGGGCACCTGCCATGTTTTGTGCCCTTCTGATCCTCGGCACCCCACTATATCTTACGACTAAATTAATTTAACAATGTACCAACAATAACAATATAATATATGAATGTTATGCAAATGAGCCCCATTAGTTGAGAAAACACCAATAGCGCTCGTTCCCCCTTGGTAAATAAGCCCACAAGTCTTACTGCGTGATAGACAGGACACGATTTTTGCCCTTTTATAAATTAGCCCCTTCCAGGTAAATTTGATTATTTCTGATCTCCCTGACAAAGGCTGCATCCTGTAAGCTCTGTTCTTGGGATAAGCTTTTGTTTTAGAAGATACGGAGCAGTAGTCAAGAAAAGCACAATCCATCTGCACATCTGTCAGACACTTGCAGAGATGAACTGAAATTAAGGGCATAGAACACCCTCCGCTGTGCCAATGTTCTCTCCATGATGTGATATAGTAATCTGGAACAGGTGACATTCAGAATATAAATGAGTGCGACCTGGAGAATTACCAGTGCTCTGAATACTGAAACTGTGAAGGCTTTACAAATATTGCACAGAACAGAAGGCAGGGATAGAATTGTTGCAGGAATCATATTCTACATTATTTACCTATTACCCTTTATTTATAAAAGCCAGTATACTCCACATCGCTTTACAAATGCAACCAATTCCACTGAGAATGATAGATGCTATCTACGCCAGGGTTCCGTGCACTCAGACTTTCCCTGTCCTATAATGACAGTGACAAATATGAGAAAAACAATCGGCAAAAGGATCCATGAGCATAGGTGCTGATTTATGTTTTTGCTGGTGGGTGCTCAAGCCAAAAATATAGGGGAGTGGCTTCTTGGGAAAGGGGTGTGGCCACAAAATAATACTGATTTATAATACGCAGCACAGTTATTAAATATTCAAATTATGGCAACAGTGCCAAATACATAAATGCCCCCACAGTGCAGGTACATAAATGCCAACACAGTACCTGTTCCAGCGAGGGAGGAGGAGTGCAGTGGGACACGGGCGGTTGGGCAGCTGTTGAGTGCGTGGGTGCTCATCAATTTCTGTGGGTGCTTGGGCCCTCAAGCACCCACAGAATCGGCACCTATGTCCATGAGTACGTTCCAATATTAGAACATTGAGCCTGATTCAGGCCTAACCGCTTCTGCTGTGCAAATTCGCAGTAACCTGCTGTTTTATGGGCGTACCTAGGGAAAATGCAGGTGTGCCCAAGCATTTCTGTGGAGGATGTGTTATGTCAGCTCTGGCCTTGATCAGGCTGATCCAACTCAGCTTCCCAATAAGTCAGCACAGGTTGCACACAGTGTGGAAATCATTGGCTCGCTGGTGAGTGAGCTGCGATTGGATATGCCAGTTTTTGCTTGGCTTGCCAAGGATGGAATTACACTCTGGCTTGGCAATAACTATTTACACGGTTATTGCACATCGCTGCTAATTCGCTGCCATGCGATTGGGTCTAAATCATTATTTCTACCCATGCCTTCCGAAAGTCACAATTTTTGAGGGGCAGTCCGGACGTATCCAACTTGGACATGTATTACACTTGTCCACAGTGTCGGACTGGGACACATGCGCTGCCTCTCCCAGCTTGCAGGAGAAAGGGGAGTAGCGGAATGTGATGCCCCCTATCTACTGTACCCCAATGGCGCCACGAGTCCAGCGGCTCTCTCTGTGCGGCGATCGGGAGGAGGAGCCTCCACCTTGCAGCAAGAAATCGGCCCACCTGACCATTGGCCCCTCTGGTATCTACCAGACGTGCCAGATGGCCAGTCTGGCACTGCTTGTCCAGACATATATTACACTGGCCAAGACAACAGTTTTAGCAGGTGAAAGTAGGATTTAAGTTCTTCACCGGGTAGATTTATTCATACACCACTGGTATAAAAAACACATTCATTAAAAACAATATCAAACTCAACACAAAACAGATAAGATTAATAAATTCTGGCCTACACAACCAAACATATGCTGGAGATGATTGGAGGAAAGGGGCCACTTGACACATGTCTTTTAGACCTGCAACAAATTGAAAGACTAAAGGCCCCCATACACTAGGCGATTTTGGCATGATTTCACCTGATTCTGAGGAATCGCACATGTAGATATCCCGTCCGACCCGATGCGCGGTCCTGTGCGCATCGGATCAGAGTCAGGAGGTCGGACTGGCTGCACATCAGATTTTCTAAATCTTATGTGCAGCCCGGAGCCATAGGCGTGCGCAGCCCGTTTTATTAGGGGGTGCACCACACTTGTACCCCAAGTACCCAGGGGCAAATGCCCGCCCCCACACATAGGGGGTTATTCAGGTTGATTCGCAAGGCTGCGAGTCCATCAAACCCCGCTCGGCGAACGCCCCCCCCCCCCCCCCCGTCGCCCCAGCAAAGTGCGGCTTAGCCCGCACAGCAGCGAATGGATGTTTTGCATAAACATTCATTCGCATTGCTCGGGTGTCCGCCCACATCATTCGATGGTCACCGACCATCGAATGATGTTTAGCGTGCACGCCTATATAAGTGACTTTTAAGTTACTTACATTTGCGTGCACGCTGGCGTGGATCTGGGCGGGCAGCTGACATTCGGTGATGTCAGCTACCCGCCCCACACACCCGCGTCACTGCCTCATTACCATAAGAACACCCAGCGTTCTCATGGAAACGCCCATGGAACGCTGGGCGTTCCCATATGATAATGGGGCAGACCGGCGCCCCCCCGCCCATCTCCGCTCCCCCCCATGCAGCTGAGTGCATCTGAATAAGGCCCATAGTATACACACACATACATACATACATACAGAGCCCCCCCACACATAGTATACATATGCACAGCCTTTGCACACCCAAATACACACACAGTACACAGAGTCCCATACACAGCCCCCCTATGCGCACACACACAGTATACTTACAAAAAGCTGATAAACACACACCTTTATGACATAACAAAAAAGCAACCAGCATTATTACAGACCAATATACCTTACCCCTTCCCCTCTAAAACAAAGTCATAGCCTCATATAACATACAATCCCCCTGTTCCAGCTTATCTGCAGCACATTCAAACACCAGGAAGTCCTCTCCTCACTCCTCACCCGGCCACTCGTCCAGCACTGTTTCAGTTAGGCCTGAGAGGAGCTGTCTGTGCACTTCAGCTCCCCCTACAGGCAGCCGGCTCCCGGGGAAAAAAATATATATTCTGTGATGTAGGACCTTGCTGCAATCGTGCAGCAAGGTCCTGTCATTAGGAGGTGCCTGTGCACCCCCGGCACCCCCCCTGCGCACGCCTATGCCCGGAGCCATGCGGGCGGTTGATGGCAGCGGGCGGGGGATGCCGGGCAGAGGAGGAAGCTGCTGCCGTCAGGTACTGGGAACGCAAGCCGGGTGGAGGGAGCAATGGGGGCTGCGCATGGAGCCGCTGCCTTCAGCGGGAGCAGTGGGCTGTGCATGGAGCCAGGCAGGAGAAGACGCTGCCCGGCTTCCGGGCAGGGCGGGAGCAGAGCACTTAAAAAAAAGCCCATACAAAGAATAGGATTTTTTAATTGACCAATCAGTGGCTGCCCATTTATTTGTGAGGGCTTTTTTTTTTTTTTTTTTTTAAGTGCTCTCCTCCCGCCCTGATTCAGCCAATCAGCATGCGGCCAGTGCTTTCAAAATCAGAAGTGAACAAGACAGAAATAGATGCCAGTCGCACAGGAAATATCATTTAATATGGTTAAGTGGACCCTTTTTGTTTAATTTATTCTGTGATTTTATCACATGCAGAATAATAAGGGTGTGCTACCATAAGACATGGAATACAAGCAAAATTTTTGAAAGAAAAAGAATGTCTGTTGTTGGTGCACCAACAACAGACATTCTTTTTCTTTCAAAAATTTTGCAAAATCAGAGGTGCTTCCCGTGTCGTCGCCCGGCGGATAGAGCTAGTTATTTCCAGGTCACTGCAGGGACCCCGCCAACTTACTCAGCACCGCAGGGACCTCTATGACCGCAGGTACCCCTGCGCCGCATGGACCCCCTGCCCGCTCCTGCCAGCTCCCTGCTCCACACACAAGGAGGGGGGAGCTTGGGGAGAAACAATAGCGCCCGCAGACCCCCCGGTGCCTCCCCGCCATCGCAGGGGCTGCTGCGCTATAGTTACACCACTGACTGCAGTAGGTGTGCCTAACTTTTCTGCACATCTGTAGACACCCCAGAGGGGAAGGAGTTACCTTATAGATGCTGTGGGGGCCGTGCCTCCCCAAACTCACGGTTCTCAGTCTGGAGTCTTCTCTTCATACAGGAATGGACACAGAACACTTGACCACTGGGTTAGGTTGACCTTTTATTTTCAAAGCAGTCACTATGGACGTCAACCTCTTTCAGTTAACAACTTAACAATATTATCACTACAAGTGAGCGAAGTGCAATAGTATAGAAACGTTTTACCAGATCCATCAACAATATAAGAAAGGTAGACATTGCACCATACCGTCGGTAAATGTAAGCGACAGGCAATGTTGCCAGGATTATTCCTTTACAATGCTAGGAGAGGAAACATGTTCCCAATACTTTTCAGTAGTACAACATGAAGGAAATGTTTTACTAAACTATCAGACATTACACAGAAGGAAATGTTTTACAGTGTTACTCAACAATACTCATTACCATTAGAGCCAATCAGTGCTTCTGACCTCTATTCAGGGTAGACTCTTGGCATTCACACAAACTAAGGTTACCGGTAACCATTACCACTAACTAAGGTCCCGAATTACAGGCCCTACTGACCTGACCCGTGCACAGGGATTTCGGTGGGGCCCAAGCGGTGATCCTAGCTGAAGAGGGGTCGGTTGATTGGGGCGTGGGTGAACCCCACTTGGAGTCCTGGAGGGGTTAGGTCAGTCTCGGGGGTTGGTAAGGAGGCCTTTGGCCCTTATAGTTACCCTGTTTCCTTACTGGGGTAAGTGTCTAGTGGTCTAGGGGAGATAGCGGCCGTTAGCCTGGCAGGTGTGGGTAGGCGGCTGACAGGGAGGTGCTTGACCCAGGGGTAAAGGGGCTGTCTCTGTGCCCGGTACAATTATAATGGGGCTGTGGCTGGTGTGGCGTCAGGCCTCTGGATGCCTCGAAGGCAAACTCACGGTTAGGTGCATCATTGACAAGATGGCGGCCGTTTCCTTCCTGGCCTGCGGGTGGCTGTCGGATCCCGCTTGCCTCCTCCTGCTGGTGCTGCACTACTCCTTCACAGGCTCCTTCTATGCTGCTGGTGCGGCTTGTGGACCGGGGCTGCAGGGCTCACAGCCTGTCCTCCCTGGGAGCAGCAGGACGAGCAGTGGTGTCAGTGGCTGTCAGGCTACGGCCATGATGTACAGGCCATGATGTACATGCGGCTGCTGGCAGTGGGGTCAGCGGGGGTCACAGTCTCCCCGCGTTCTAATTGCGGCTGGTGGGTGCCGGGCACTGAGGGATTCTTCCCTCTCTCTATCCCCCTCTATGTGCGTGGCCGGAGCGGCTGTTATACGAGGGCAGCGGGGGTCACCGACCTCTCCGCGCTCCCTCTCCGGCTCTGTGCGCCGTGCGGCAGTCTCTCCTCGCCGCGTCTCTCCTCTCCGTCCGGGCGTGACGTCACTCACCGCGGCTCTCTGCTCCCGGCGTCAGGTCACCGCTTATCTGCTGCGGGGCTTCTCCCGTACGCGCCGCCTGGCTCCAGTCTTCCTCTCCACACACGCTGCCCTCGCGCTCTTCCTCTCCCCATGCTGCTGCCCGGACCTCCCCTTCCTCTCTTCCTCTCCTCCAATACGGTACGCTCCTGGCCCCGTCAGTCACAGGCTGTCGGGGCAGGTTTAGATTAACCCCTGGGGTGCTGGGGCTTACATCCGCCCATACTTTTTTTTGGTCGTGTCCTCATGCCACGCTACCAGAAACAAGTCCGAACCGTTCAAAAAGTTCTGAATCAATAAAGTCTCTTTCACAGTCCACATACTTTCAGTAAGAAGAACAACCTACCGGCAGTTATAACAGTGTCATTTAAAGAACAATATACATATACACTTATATACATGTAACATTAGAACAGCATTATAAATAGCAGTGGAGCGTATTTATATACAGTACTGACAGGCCCTTGAGGCTTGGGAATTTAGTCTTGGTATCGGGCTGGTAGCGTACCCCCAATACAGTTGAGTCCCGTCCGGTTCTCCGCTTCTGTGGACGTTGATTGCTGCCGTCGCGTTCTTGGTGACCATGTAAGGTTCGGTCTCCCATGTATGGTGGAATTTACGCCGTAGACGACTGTTAACGATAGGGGCGAGGGGTGTCCATTCCTTTTCCGCAGCCGGCTCCTCTTCTCTATTGGCGGAGGCAGTGTTCACTCCTGAGGGTAGATGCCGTGGTACTGGGCTGATGGACATTGGTGCTCCTATCTGCCCACCGCCATCCTCCACCGATTCCCCTGGGTGTAGAGTCCAGTGGGAGGGGGCATTGGCGTTGGTGCGGTAGCGCCCACCTCGACACCGGTAAGAGCGCCTGCGGGAAGGACGCCTGTCGGGGACAAACCGGTTTCCCTTTTCCGGCACCCCACCTGGGGCAGTTACGTTCACCGCTTTGGCACCCTTTTCTTCTTCTACCACATCGAACTCCACCGCCTCGCCCTCTCTGATACTGTGCAGGAACCTCCTTGGGTGGTTCCTCTTCATGGCCGTCCGATGGACAAAGACATCAGCTCTCGTGTCATTCCGGTTAACAAAGCCATATCCCTTTCGGACATTAAACCACTTGACCGTTCCTTGAATACGTGCGGTCGGTGCCCTCTTCTCCACCTGGCTCCCCTGGACGCAGATGATGTGTTGCAGGGTGATCTCCCCAGCCTGATCTTGGTTCACTGGCTCTTGCTTTAATGCCGCGATCAGCTCTTCAGGGCAATTTCTTAGTATGTTCATCCCCAGGATGATGGGGGCAACCCTTCCTTCCCCACAAGTGATCACTAAATACCCCTGTTTGGGTAAGTGTGTTCGTCCGATCTTCAGGTCGGCTTCCCAGTACCCGTTGCAGTTGACCTCTCGGCCGTTGGCAGCGACCACTTTTACTTCCGTGGGGGGCTGTCTAAATGGTACTTTTCCCCAATACTTCTGGAGAATGGGTAACTGTATCATTGATACTTGTGACCCGGTGTCGATCATGGCCACTGTCTCTATCCCATTGATCGCCACCTTGATCCTCGGGCATCGTCCTACGTATTGGGCCCACCATTCCTCCGGGTCTGAGTCTACTCCCGGTGTTCTCCCCGAGGTTCGGCCCTCTCCCTCGGGGCATTGCAGTTTAAATGGTCGGACGAGGGGCAGTTTCTCTCGACGCGCCCGGCCTCCTGACAGTGTCGACAGATGGGCCGGCCTTGAGGGTCGAATTGGTCCGAGGATCACCTCCTATCTTCTCGTGGTGGGTCCAATCGATTCCGGTTCGACTGCTGTCCTTCCGTCTTCCATCTGGCCTCCCCGCGGTTAGACGCGGTTTGCTGTGTCAGCTGGCGTATGTCTCGCTCCATTGCAGCCATCACGAGGGTCAGGTCTTCCACCTGGCGCTGGAGGGATTGGTCTGAATTTCCCGCTGGCGGTTGGCAACTCTGGATGGTCCGGTCTTTTAATCGGCCGACTTGTTCAAAGCTCGTGGCAACAGATCCTCGATCCCCCGCCATCTCCGGATATTCTGCTTCGGGGTCAGCGTGATTCCCGATGGTCAGGATGGCGGTGTTCTTAAAGTCGGCAAAGGACTTTCCCGGCATCTGCATCTTTAGGATTCGTAGCTGGGTCTTGATGATGGGGTTCGACGCTCCCTCCACGAACTGGAGAGTGAGAGCCTCGTCACTGTTACGAACCTCATCTTTGTCGGCCGCTTGGATGAGCTTCAGGGCCTTCTGTAGGCTAAGGGCGAAGTCCCGGAGGGTTTCGCCTGGTCGCTGTTTCCGACCGTAGAGTTGCATCTTCAACTCTGGGAGGGTGGCGGTCTCGAAGGGTGGCGGTCTCGAAGATTGGCGGAAGATCTGTTCGGTGTCTGTCTTTTGGTCGTCCGCCCACGATTCGACCTCGCTGAGGGCGGAGCCCGTGAGTTGGCCGATGAGGATCTGTACCCTCTGCTCTTCTCTCGGGGTGTAGAGTTGGGCCATGGACTTCATCTGGTTCTTGAAGGCCGTGAACGTGGCGCCCTTGTTGGGGTCCCCACTGTATGTCAGCATCCATGGGGCCCCGAAGTAGTAGGGTAGTGTAATGGGAGCGTGAGGTGCCGTTGCGGGTGCAGGTATTACCACTGGGGCGGCCACCTGTTGATCGCCGCTGGGGGCCACGACGGGTGGTTGTCCACCTCCGACCTGTACTGCGTCCATCCTGGTATCGGATTATACTCCGCGTTGACTAGATCCTGTTTGTGACGCCAGAGAATTGTAGACACCCCAAAGGGGAAGGAGTTACCTTATAGATGCTGTGGGGGCCGTGCCTCCCCAAACTCACGGTTCTCAGTCTGGAGTCTTCTCTTCATACAGGAATGGACACAGAACACTTGACCACTGGGTTAGGTTGACCTTTTATTTTCAAAGCAGTCACTATGGACGTCAACCTCTTTCAGTTAACAACTTAACAATATTATCACTACAAGTGAGCGAAGTGCAATAGTATAGAAACGTTTTACCAGATCCATCAACAATATAAGAAAGGTAGACATTGCACCATACCGTCGGTAAATGTAAGCGACAGGCAATGTTGCCAGGATTATTCCTTTACAATGCTAGGAGAGGAAACATGTTCCCAATACTTTTCAGTAGTACAACATGAAGGAAATGTTTTACTAAACTATCAGACATTACACAGAAGGAAATGTTTTACAGTGTTACTCAACAATACTCATTACCATTAGAGCCAATCAGTGCTTCTGACCTCTATTCAGGGTAGACTCTTGGCAGTCACACAAACTAAGGTTACCGGTAACCATTACCACTAACTAAGGTCCCGAATTACAGGCCCTACTGACCTGACCCGTGCACAGGGATTTCGGTGGGGCCCAAGCGGTGATCCTAGCTGAAGAGGGGTCGGTTGATTGGGGCGTGGGTGAACCCCACTTGGAGTCCTGGAGGGGTTAGGTCAGTCTCGGGGGTTGGTAAGGAGGCCTTTGGCCCTTATAGTTACCCTGTTTCCTTACTGGGGTAAGTGTCTAGTGGTCTAGGGGAGATAGCGGCCGTTAGCCTGGCAGGTGTGGGTAGGCGGCTGACAGGGAGGTGCTTGACCCAGGGGTAGAGGGGCTGTCTCTGTGCCCGGTACAATTATAATAGGGCTGTGGCTGGTGTGGCGTCAGGCCTCTGGATGCCTCGAAGGCAAACTCACGGTTAGGTGCATCATTGACAAGATGGCGGCCGTTTCCTTCCTGGCCTGCGGGTGGCTGTCGGATCCCGCTTGCCTCCTCCTGCTGGTGCTGCACTACTCCTTCACAGGCTCCTTCTATGCTGCTGGTGCGGCTTGTGGACCGGGGCTGCAGGGCTCACAGCCTGTCCTCCCTGGGAGCAGCAGGACGAGCAGTGGTGTCAGTGGCTGTCAGGCTACGGCCATGATGTACAGGCCATGATGTACATGCGGCTGCTGGCAGTGGGGTCAGCGGGGGTCACAGTCTCCCCGCGTTCTAATTGCGGCTGGTGGGTGCCGGGCACTGAGGGATTCTTCCCTCTCTCTATCCCCCTCTATGTGCGTGGCCGGAGCGGCTGTTATACGAGGGCAGCGGGGGTCACCGACCTCTCCGCGCTCCCTCTCCGTCTCTGTGCGCCGTGCGGCAGTCTCTCCTCGCCGCGTCTCTCCTCTCCGTCCGGGCGTGACGTCACTCACCGCGGCTCTCTGCTCCCGGCGTCAGGTCACCGCTTATCTGCTGCGGGGCTTCTCCCGTACGCGCCGCCTGGCTCCAGTCTTCCTCTCCACACACGCTGCCCTCGCGCTCTTCCTCTCCCCACGCTGCTGCCCGGACCTCCCCTTCCTCTCTTCCTCTCCTCCAATACGGTACGCTCCTGGCCCCGTCAGTCACAGGCTGTCGGGGCAGGTTTAGATTAACCCCTGGGGTGCTGGGGCTTACACATCTCTTTATCAAAAAATCAAATCTCTAGTAGTATATACACTGTACTGCTGCACCTGTATACAGGGTATAATACCCACATTAACATGTGGGCTCATATATTGTGTGTACTGCAAATCTAACTCTGGTAGTAGCCAGTGCCTACTGAACCTTTTATCTCACCGCATGTCCCTGAGCACTCGCTCAGACGCTGGACGGCAAACTCCAAACCCAGGGCCAAATCCCGGGAACCCGACGATCCCGATCCCGGGATTGGCCACCTTAGTAAATACTGACTGTTTTATTCTAACACTGCAATATATAATTCAGTTTGAACACACCCCAACCAAATCTAACTCTCTCTGCACATGTTTCATCAGTCCCCCTACAGTGCACATGGTTTTGTCCATTAAGAAGGAGTTTTCTTTTGCAAACCAACCAGAATAACCCCCTTAACCCGGCCCTGCTGCCTTTATATTGTAACCACAGCTTTCTGTCTTCTGAAATTAAGCTTATGATGCATTAGGGAAACATAATCACATTGTTTTTCCTTTTTGTACTACATTATGAGAAATGTTACTGCAGCCTGCACTTGATATTATTATCTCAATTAATGATGTAATGTGCTCAGGGTGGCGGGGCCAGGAGTAGGCGGCATTGGTGAGCAGCTAACCAGGGATCATTAATACCCCTTTTACCGGTGTAAATGGGTCAACCCGTGTCCATTTACACTGGACTTCTACCCAGGTCCTGACCTGAACACGACTAGGACTTGGGTAGAGGGCAGTGTAAATGGGTACGCCGGGTCATCCAACCCGGCTCCTGTTTACATCAATGAGGGAAGCCCAACCTCCGGACCGCTGCAATTGCAGGTTGGATGGGGGGCACACACAGCAGGGAGGAGGTGAATGGATGCCTGTGTGGGGCATCCATTCACCTCGCGGATGGGGGCTGGGGGGGGTGCACGGAGGCTGGGGGCAACCCAGCAGCGCGGTGATTGGTGGTTCCAGCGGGGGTGATCATGGTCCTGGCACTTGGAGATTATGTAATCTCCCAGCGCCGCCCCCGTCTACACTGCGGGTAGGCACCGCAGTGTAAACAGTCTAAATCCTGGATCTGACCTGGCTTGGATCCGTGTTTCAAATACCGGGTCGGATCCGTGATTTTTGGTGTAAAAGGGTATAAGTCAACTGAGCAATAAAAGATAACAAATGACTAATCGGGACCCACTAAACACACAGGTAGTTCGGCTATATAGCCAAATTGACTTGCATGTTCTGCAGACATCAATCATTGTTAATGATGCACTGGAGTGTGCATCGTTAACGATATTGAGGGTACACACTAGACCAGTGGTCTCCAAACTTTTTGGGGGCGTGAGCTACTTGAGACAAAATAAACCACCTGAAGAGCTACTAAAATAAAAAAAAAGAAATCTGCATAATAATCAAAAGATGCCCTTTAGACACTTATGCCACACACTGTAATGCCTCGACACATTATGCCACATACCGCAATGCCCCAGACACAATATGCCACACACTGCAATGTCCAATATGCTGCATATATACCTCCCAACACTGGAGGCAGAGAAGAAGGGACATCTACTATCATGGAACTCTTCCAAGGCCACATCCCCCATTTTATCTGCTATGGGGGCATGGCCAGTGCTCAGAGAGCTGCTGGCCATGCCCCCAGCCTCTCTGAATAGACGCTGTGCCATATATACATACATGCAGTGCTATTTTTCAGCAGGAACCCAGTTCCTGAACCTCTATATATGACATCATCAGGAACTGAAAATGTACTTTCCATAAGATAAGTTTTATTTTAAAGTCACCTTGTTTCTAAATACAAAATATACATCTATCTCTCTCTCCCTCTCTATTATATATATTTTTGTTTATTTAACTGATCCACCCCCAGACCTGGAGTTCCTGGACCTATTTTTCCATAGTACTGCATACATGCCACCAGCAGTGCCAGTAACACAAACCCCCAATACCCACAGTTATGCCATAAACACAATGCCCCCCAGCACTGTCAGATAAACAATGCCCGTCTGATTGTGGTGCCATTCTAAATAAATACTCTGGTGGTACTGTGTGCTGGCATCGTAGGCGCGCGCCAAAAAAAGGTGTAGCCACATGCCACATGGGGTGCGGCCAGTGAAAATGGGGGTGTGATACACATATTCCCCAAATAGTTCAGTGGCAGATACACATACAGTATGCCCCCAATAGTGCCAGATACACATATGCCCCCAATAGTGGCAGATACACATACGCACCCATGGTGCCAGGTATGGCCCACAGTGCCAGAAACAGGTATGCCCCACAGTGCCAGGTATGCCCCCATAGTGCCAGGTATGCCCCCACAGTGCCAGAAACAGGTATTCCCCACAGTGGCAGGTATGCCCCCACAGTGCCAGATTCTTCCCCACAGTGTCAGGTATGCCCCCACAGTGCCAGAAACAGGTATGCCCCCACAGAGCCAGATACTTCCCCACAGTGGCAGGTATGACCCCACAGTGCCAGAAACAGGAATGCCCCACAGTGCCAGAAACAGGTATGCCCCCACAGTGCCAGGTATGCCCCCACAGGGCATACCTGGGAGGGGGGGTTCAGTATGATTTACCTACAATTAAAATCCTGAAGGTCAAAATACTGACAGCAATTGACCAACAGTCAAAATACGGACAAGGTTAATATACCGACATGGTCAAAATACCTACATTTAAAATATAGACAGGTCAAAAATTAGACAAATGTTTTTCATATTCTTTTGGGTCTGTATGTTGACATAGGTCAACATGAACCCTGTGCTTCATTTCGCCTCCATGTCCACTGGGATGGTAAAGTATGTACAAGTCGGTTTCAATGAAAAAAAAATCAGGAAAAACTCATGTTGACTTTTTGACCTGTCTGCATTCTATATGTCGGCATTTTGACTGAATTGACATTTTAAATGTCGGTATTTTGACCGAGTCTGTATTTTGTCCATCGGTCGATGGTTGTCGGTATTTTGACTGTCGGGATTTTGAATGTAGGTAAATTGACTGCATCCCCCTGGGGGGCATACCTGGCAAAACCATGTCCCCTATTCTGATTAAGTCGGGTGGCTGCGTGTTCGGTCGGACGGCCGATGTATTGTGTTTGCCCATGTGCAGAGGCATTTCTGCGCATCTGCGAACGCCGTGCACGTCCGAATATGGCGTGAATTCCATACAGAAAACGATCGGTCGGAACAATCCGAGCAGGGGGTGGAGAGGGGCATGAAGGGCTGTTTGGGCTCATTACCATATGGGTACGCCCCGCGTTTCATGGGCGTTCCCATGAAAATGCTGGGCGTACGTATGGTAAACCGGTCATGATACACGTGTGGGAGGGCGGACAGCTGACATAGCCGGATGCCAGCTGCCCACCAATATCCCTGCTTTCGCATGGAGAAATGTCCAAGTGGTCTGGAGCACCAGTTCAACTGGCTTTATCAACTGGCTTTGATAAAGCCAGTTGAATTGGTGAAACGTGTTAGCTTGTGACCCCCCCTTCAGCCACCTTCCACTACCCACCGCTTCCATCCAGTGCCGCTTTGGAGATCCATCTACAGGACCACCACATCCAGCTTGGGACCCAACACCTATCTCCAGGTGAGCTCCACCATCTTAGCAACCTGTTGAGACTCCTCTCCCCCGCGTACACCAGCACGGGACCTCTGACAGAGATTTATCTCCAGATGTGGCATCCACACCACAACCACCTGTCCCAGTCAAGTCCCCCCGGGTACCATCTTGAAGATTACTACCACCCCTTCAAAAGAACTGACCTCCCGACTCTTCAGATGAATCACCATCTTAGTCACCTCAAAGAAGTCACCCCACCGGGATCCATTTGCCCCTCTGTCAACTGGCACACCGGCCTCAGGCTCTTCTGGCCATTGGATCTACAATTGTCCCACCTCCCATCCACAGACTCCCTTGCGGCCATCCATTCAGACACCCCCCCCCCCCCAACTGAGTGGACGCAATTTCTTCCACATTTGCCACCATCCCAAGTAGTGAACTGTACACATCGGCCACGGTAAAGTGCACTTACCAATTGATCAAAACCTAAACCTTGGGCCTGGTTGGCTCCACCATCCATCCTGACAGTGAGATTTTATAATTTCATACCCAGTATATGTGATTGTCAATCCATTTATTCTATGTGTGTTTTTTATAATTAAAACTTTTTATTGTACATCCCATGGTGAGTATTCCTCCTCAAATTAGCGCTGTGCCATTGCATTCTTTCTTGTTTATGGGACTAACTAACCCACTTTAGCACAGCAGCTGGGATCTGAACCTATACCAGCGCCTGGCTGTCCCCGAAAAGACATCACTTCCACCACAGTACTTTGAGCCTGCAAAAATATAAGGAGACACTTGTACATATATCTGTGAGTATAAATGTAAGTGATTGTACATACTCCTTCCCTCTTAAAGAATTCAGAGGGGAGTAGTCAGTCACTATTTTGATAAAATATTGGACAAAATATACGTGTGGCTATTGCAGTTGCCAAAGCCAAAAGTATCAGTCAGTAATCACCGTTTTCTGATAGTATAGCAGAAAATCAAAGACAATAGATATAGAGACTGGAAAGAACTGAAAATAGCAATTTATCCTAGAGATAGATTTTTAAGTAACTATTTAAATTGTTACAATTAACTCGGCTATAATTGTTGCCAAATCACCTTAAGTATTAGAGTTGCATAGTTCACAAATATGGATTCACTAATTTATTGGCTTTGCAGTTGCCATCACTCCTTGTATGAAAATGTACAATATTATGTATAACAGGTAGTTATAATGACTTGCATTTAAATATATATCACTGTTCGCTGGGTGCACAAATACGGTCCATCAAAATATGTGGGAGGTTCCCCCTGCCCATAGATGTTACTGTGTAACATCCATTCACAAGCCCCTGCTAGCGACTCCCCCTTGGAAATTGGTGGCGGCAGCCAACCATTCGCTAGGTAGGGTTTGGTTGATTCACAAGCAGTGGCGGTTTTAGGGGCCATCCGGGCACGTGCCCCCCTGTCATTTCTGACATTGCATTTTGTAGCTGAGGACCAGGGCTTTCCAACGCTAGCAACAGGAACAGGGAACCGGAAATACCGCTGGGCAAAGCTGGAAAGTTTTCCCCATAGGATAACATGGGACCCGCTAATTCCGACCCCCACCCGGTTCCAACAGCCAGGGCTGCCACCAGCCGGGACTGACAAAATAGGCAGGGGTGCTGGGCGGAGAGGGCTGGACAGGTCTTTAATAGGGATGCACAGGGCAGGGAAGGCTTGACCTGGGGTGCAAAGGACTGTGGGGGATCACAATTCATGAAGTCTGCAATGTACTGAAATAATTACTTAACACATGATATAAATGCTTTTATAACACCAGTGCAGCTCCCATTTCAGCTCCCAGTCCTCACATCACCTGGGGCTGCCTCCCATTCTCTGCTCCTGTCCTGTCCCACACACACAGTACCCCCCTACACAGAAAAACTTTGTGTTTACTTTACATGACAACAGCTTTGTCCGGCAGCAGCTTCATTCATCTGTGCTTCAGCACTGTCCCGGAAATACAGTCCACATGTTGCCACAGGAGAGCAGCAGCAGGAGATATAACAGGGTTGCCGGTGCCGGCCTGCAGTGAACTTAGAGCCGGGCGGCCTCACTGCACGCTCAGGCTGCATAAATATGGACGGCAGATGAATGAGGGGGCTCAGTCAGTGGTGCGGCTGTGTAGAAGTGAAGGGACGGGGGTGCTGGGGATAGAGCTGTCCGGGCCCTACCCTCTGTCAGAACGGTGGGGCCCAGGACTCAAGTACCCCCAGACCCCCCCAGACCCCCCCCCCCTGTCAGCGACCCTGCCAATGGCTGCTAGTTCACCTCCCACCAGCATCACAGAAGCTTGTGGTTGAACCCAAATCGCTGGCCCTCCAATCTGATACAAGGCTGGTCCATATGGATCAATTGGTTCTGGAGAGATTTCGTGTGAACCGAATTTAAGTTCAAGGCTGTTCATGTTCATTGTGGGTAGATTACTCTGGAACCAACCGGCCCAGTTTCACAGGCCAGTTGGTTCCGAAGTTATAGCCGGTTAAATTATATAGCCGGTTTAAGGGGGGGGGAAGGGTAGGGGGTGGTTTTCTCTCCCCCTCACACCAGAAAATGCAGGGACTAGGCTGGTATGAAAGGTGCCAACCTGGCAATGTCCCTGTATGATCTTGGGACCATATTCCCGGGTAAATCCCTGCATTTTCTGGTCCCTGGTGTGAAAGGGGTATTATTTCAAATAGCCGGGACCTGCAGTGCTCTGAATACAGCCGGGCAGACCCCGGCTCTCTGCCCGGCTGTCAATGGCTGTCACTACTGCCCGGCAGTGGCTGTCCCCCAATGAGCATGTAAGTAAGCAGCACTTATGTAGCATCATTTTTAATAGGCATTATGGTGTTTGGCATAATATGTAATGGACATTGTGGTGTGTGGCTTAACATGTACTGGGCATTAAGGTGTAAATTTTTAATGTGTGCTTTTGGCGGACAATGTCCCTGTTTATGGGGCATATTATGAATTTTGGCTCAATCCGTGTGGCATTATGTGAATTTTGTCTCAATCCATGTGGCATCATGTGTAAGGGGCAAGTATAATGGGGTCTAGTATTTTGTTGCATAATGTATTTTGAGTGACCACACCCGCTTTTCCAGAGCAAGCCTTCGGCGCGCACAAAACTACATCCTTCACTTTTGCTGCCAAGGTGGGCCTGTGTACTTTAAAGGTCAGGGCTTGGATTTTGAATCCCATTCCTGCCCTCTCTCTGCTCTCTTCCTCTCTCTCGCCACTCTCTTAGCATGTACACTGGCACCTCTAACACCCCCCTCCCCTATCATGGTGCTCCCACTGTAATTTTCTCCTGTATCCACCCCTATTTGTAAGAGTGCGAATTTTCATATGAGTGAAACAACCAGAACAACCCCCCACATGCATGGCAGCATTGTGGAGGCACACAATTATGGGAGGAGTCTAAATTAACAGACAATTCAACAGATTTTTCAGACTCCTTGAATCAATGACTGAAATTAGAAAGCCATCAGCCTGATGTCAGCAACATGGATTCTTGACCCCATGCTTAGTAGGTCAGGAACCACTCTTGGGTTAGAACCCACAATTTGAGAATCACTGCTTTTGACATTCGGAGAATATAATACAGTATTTCTTCCTATGTAAATTATTTATCATTCAAAGATGCCCACTGGTCAAACTACATAACAAGAATGCAAAATATATGGTACTTGTTTCCTAGCACGGCCACAATCGCGGCCATCGGGGGTAATTTGTAGTGGCCTGCGACGCGACCGACGCGATGCCCCCGATTTTTCCATTGAAATGCATTGAAAACAGTGAAAATCGCGTCGGTCGGGTCGTATGCGGCCAAAAATGCTTAAATGGTCCACCCGCGATGGCCGCGATTTCCCTATAGGGAACAATGTTAAATGCCTCAATTTACCCGCGATGACCGCGATTTCCCATAGGAAACAATGTTAAATGGGTCAATTTACCCAAATCATCATAGGGAAGAATGGTAAATGGGCCAGAAACCCCAAAAAAAAACCCTGAACATTGACATGTCCCCCCAAAAATAGTTCACGCCACCCCGCGATCAACGTGAACCCGAAGCGTGGCGAGCGCAGCGAGCCCGCGAGGGGCGGCGGTACGCGTCCTCCGACCTTTTCATACCCCCACTATCCACGTCGGCGTGGAGTTGAGAATAGAATAGTGTGGCGAGCGCAGCGAGCCACCGAGCCCGAAGCGTGGCGAGCGCAGCGAGCCCCACGAGGGGACGCGGATACCTTCACAGGTAAACGCGTCCCTTCGCGGGCTTCACAGGTGTCCGCCTCGCCATGGACACCTGGGAAGCCCACGAGGGGACGCGTATAACTGTGAAGGTATCCGCGTCCCCTCGCGGGGCTCGCTGCGCTCGCCACGCTTCGGGCTCGGTGGCACGCTGCGCTCGCCACACTATTCTATTCTCAACTCCACGCCGACGTGGATAGTGGGGGTATGAAAAGGTCGGAGGACGCGTACCGCCGCCCCTCGCGGGCTCGCTGCGCTCGCCGCGCTTCGGGTTCACGTTGATCGCGGTATGGCGTATAGTACTATTGGGGGGACATGTCAATGTTTAGGGTTTTTTGGGGGGGTTTCTGGCCCATTTACCATTCTTCCCTATGATGATTTGGGTAAATTGACCCATTTAACATTGTTTCCTATGGGAAATCGCGGTCATCGCGGGTAAATTGAGGCATTTAACATTGTTCTCTATGGGGAAATCGCGGGCATCGCGTCTGGCCCATCGCACCCGATTTTTTAGTGCATGCGATGCCCGCGATGGCCCCGATTTTACCCCCGATGACCGCGATCATGATCGTTGTGGCCGTGCTAGGAAACAAGTACCAAATATCTTCATGGCAGTTGTGTATTTCTTAGCAGGGACATGAAACCTGCTATGTTAAGTCATTTTAACAGAAGAATATTTCCTTAGAATAATATTTCACTGTAGTAGGTGACAGCAGCCAATTTTAAATGGGTCATATATTGTTTAACTGGTTAAGAACATGTTAAATATTAATCAGCAGACATGTGTTCTCCTATGTAGGCATGCTAGCACTGACACAGAAAATATTGAAACACCAAATTTGGCTTCTGTCATCCCTCTCTGCCAACAAGTTACTGAACCCTAGAGAGTTGCATAAATTACAGAGGAAATTAGTGTTCATGATGACTGCATGTCGCACAAAATACATATGCCACACCAGCAACAAGGACACGTGTCATCAAATCTATACGTGTCCGATAAAATTGTACCTGTCACCTGTAGGCGGTGGATGCAGCATTTTATCATTTAAACCCCAGGGCATTCCGCGCTGTGAACTGCTACATTTACCTCCATTTAAGCAAGGTACAGTAAATGTACCAGTTCACCATCACGTGGGGCAGCTCGGATGGTGTAATGGTTAGCATTACTGCCTCGCAGCAATGAGGTCATGGGTTTGATTCCAACCAATGTGTGGAGTTTGTATATTCTCCCCGTACTTGCGTGGGTTGCCTCCAGGTACTCCGGTTTCCTTCCACAATCCAAAAATATGCTGATAGGTTAATTGGCTCCCAACAAAGTTAACCCTGGAATTAATGTGTGTGCGTGTACATGTGGTAGGGAATATAGATTGTAAGCTCCACTGGGGCAGGGACTGATGTATATTCTCTGTAAAGCGCTGCTGAATATGTGGGCGCTATATAAATAACTGGTAATAAATAAATAAGTACAGTAGTGATTGCTAGATGCTCAACTATATAAGAATAATGAAAATGCTGCAGTGCTTAACATCGCTACAACAGGCATGAACTAAAGCACAGATACCAAAAATTGCAGGAATATAACATGACCAGTCATTAACATGTTCAGTGTTTGTTCAATAGGAGGAATCGGCAGATAAGATAAAACAGATGCATAAACTGTAACAGGTGCAGGATCTATAATTACAGTGAGAATGTGTACCTGTTTTACTAGGTGTGGGGTCTATTCTAAGTACATATTACTCACTAATGGCACTGCCAAAACTGGGACTATTAAGATACTAGTGTTATTTTTGCTGGCACAAAAAGACCTGAAAGGGAAATAACGCAATGAAACTACAAGGCAAGCACACATCATTACCACGCAGCAGCAACATAAATAGTAGTCTGTTTGTTTTGCTATATAATAATGATTTTGCTCCTCAAGGTGGGTACAACTTTTTTGTAAGGCAAATGACTGAATGTTGAAATTCATACATTATTTGTAATTGCAAAAATGTAGATTTAAACTAAAATCCCTGTCCAGTGGTGCGGCAGCTAATTGTCAGTTCATGGAACACTGGGCAATAAGGTAATGTGCCCAAGACATGTTACTTAGCCCTTGCAATAGAAAGAATAGACACATCATAATTTCAGCACCAGTATCCATTACATAATGATATGGCAGAAGTCCGGCGGCGTAACTAGACATGTTGCACCCCCCCTGCCCCCCAAAAATTCTGGTGACCCAACATACATTTATTATAACTTTTTTATCTACATGCTCGCTGCCGGGGGTTACATGCTTATTGCCAGGGGCAATAGATAGATAGATCAAAACGTTAACACTTTTTATGAAAACAAAAATTTCCTGATAAAACCTTTATTCATCCAAATGGTGAGTGCCCTTTTTTTTTCTATTATCTATTGGACATTGGCTCCCTGGAGTGAGCACCACTGCGATGGCTCATATGCTATAGGTGCCTTGGTAACGGTTACATGACGGAACAGCACGGGGAGGCTGGATCTAGGGCGGAAGCCAGCTGACGCAGCTTCCCTGCCAGGCGGCGTCCGGAGCAGCCAGATTGGTGAAGGGTTCCTCACTTGTGTTTTATAAGGTAAGCACAGCAGTTTGTTATTCATCTCTCACCTTGAAAACCGGGCTCACGAGGCCCTGAAACGTTGGTCTATGATAGCCATTTGAGTGTTCTGTTTTATTAAAAACCTTTTAGCACATGATTAATCTCTAAATTAAATTACAGCTTCTATATATATATATAGATATTAGGTGATTCATTACGCCCTACGGGCGCTCTTCACACCATCGTAAGGGCCTCTGCCCCTTAACCTGTGAATGCCTTTATTGCATGGGTGAGGGTCAGAAGCAAGGGTGCCATGGGTAGCGGAAGGTGCTTAGGGTGGTGTGGGTGTTGGAGTGGTGTGTGTGTGGATACTGTGTGTGGTAGAGTTGCAGGTGCCCCCCGGTGTGGGTGGTGTGGGTTGGTGAGGTGCAGGGGTGCACAGCTTGAGTGAGGGGCCCGGGGGTGCTGTGGGTGTGGGAACGGGTGTGGTGTCGGTGGGGGCGGGATGGGTGCTTGGTACTGTGCAGGTGGGGTATGGACTGGTGCGGTTTTGCCGCGGCTGGGTACAGGGGTATTGTGGGTTGAGGTGGTCCAGCTGTGGGAGTGCTGTGGGTGCGTGCATTAGTACCACGGTGGGGGAGTGCCAGGTTTGGGCTTGCCGCAGGTGGGAGAGGGTGTCCGTTGGTGCTGTGGGTGTGGGAGGGGCGGGTGCAGTGTTGCCGCGGTTGGGTGCAGGGATACTGTGGGTTGAGGAGGTCCGGCTGTGGGGGTGCATTAGTACCACAGGTGGGGGAGTGGCAGGTGCAGAGTTGCCGCATGTGGGGGAGGGTGTCTGATGGTGCTGTGGTTTGGGCGGTGCGGGTGGAGTTGTAGGTGCAGGGGGAGCCGCATGTGGGTTCACCAACCGGAAACACTGGGACCGATTCAGACCTGATGACTGCTGTGAGAATTAGCAGTGTCCAGCGATCAGGTAGTCGGTAATTAATGTGCATGCTGTGCGATTAGATGTGTATGGCCAGTGAAAAAACGCAGCAAAAGTGAAAAATGTCCCAAACTCATTCCCCACCGATTGATTTTCCCACTCATTGCAAGCGCCACATAGCCCTGGATTTACTTGAAAAACATCTTATCTGGCCTGGAGCATGGGCGGATCCAGGGGGTGGAGCAAATGGGGTGATCGCCCCTTCTAGCATTGTGTGGATGTGGTCACTATCCCCTGCTGTTTGCACTCCCTGTATGGCAGCTTTACCAGGTTCAAATATCTTACATTGTTTATGCTGTCTGCTACAGTCAAGATTGAGAGAGTACTGAGCTGCTGATGAACCTGGGCACTATGAGACCCCTGGGCAGTGGCTGCTGTGCTGTGAAAGTTAAGCACTCCCATTAAATGGCTGGTTAACTCCCCCATATGCCTTATTCCTGTTAATCCCCTTACGAGCGGCTAGCGAAGGAAAAAAGTAGCAGGATTTCAGCGCTGGCCAGCATCGCACATGAGCATTATGGCCCAGATGCATGCGCGGTATATTGATATTAGACCGCTAACACAAACAACCGCTGTGCGAAATCACACAGAAGCAATCAGGTCTGAATCGGGCCCACTAATACAATAGCATTGCAAATTCAGGATCTAGAATGATGAAAAATATGAGGTTTCACTATATCTACTAATAGGGGTGAAGTGCCAGCAAGTGACTCGATAGCCAGGGTATTGATCATTGCTTACAGCCAAGCAGAATGCTGCCCACCAAGGCTGGCCCTGCAGCGGGGGCTAGCAGGAGAGGGACAAACCTTAGCTCTAGTGCACACTTAAAATCCTGAGCACATTGTCTACCTGTTCCTCCCCTGGGTACACCAATGATGAGTAGGGAACATATGCTTGTTTAAGTGGCTGAGCTGCCTTTTCTGTGCTCATTTTAGTCATTTTTACGACTTTTAATTCATAGTGATATTTTTCTAAATTGCTTTACTCGTCTCTCTTGTTTATATCCATCTGTATGACAGTAATGAATCCAGCAACTGAAAATCTCAAGGCGGCAATGTAACGGTTCCCTTTATGCATGTCAGCAATTCCGTTATTATCATAACTGCTATAAAACACAGCTTAGAATAAAACCAACAGATAATTATTGACCAGAATGGATAGGAAATAGAGAAAGTGAATCCTACTGCAAGAGTGTAAAGATGGTTCTTATACTAAGAAAATGCAAGCCGAGGATATATATGATACATAAGATACATATAGATATATGTGTGTATGTGTGAGGGGGGTTTCCAAATGTAATCCAAAATCTCCCACTCTGCAGCGCATTGGAGTAAGTACAGGGGAACGGTACAGTGCAAAAAATTGGTCTTTTGTATGGAATACAGTATTAATATTTATCAGTACAGATGGTCTATATACATATTATAGGCTGTTTCAAACATTTAAATAAGATAAGCGGTCAGGAAAGGTTAAACATAATAGAATCGGTACTGCTCTTTCTAAGCTCACAATCTCCCATTTTATGGTAAGACTCCAGTCTCTTCCTCCTGGCAGCTACTCTCTGGTCCAAGGCTCAGATCCACACATACAGTAGGGCCAAATGAAATAGAGTGTGAGAATCAGAAAGTAAGAGATTTTGTTAATGTTTCCCATTTTTTTTAAAGTGGCAATCATTTACACTGCAAACCAGGTTGATTTTGCCAGGAAATTTAAAAAAAAAATGGAAAAAAATCTCTCACTTTCTGATTCTCACACCCTATTACAGTACATTTGGCCCATACAGTAAATGTGGTAGAAGAAGCTGGTACGCTGTGCATGTGCAGCAGCTCTGCTCTGTCCCCCTGAAACTGCATGATGTGGTGGCAGCTCTGTTGTTCATATTACTGTATATATCAGTGCTATTGTTGTCATATTTTAGCACTTGCCAAGGGGAGAGGGGTTTCCGGGCAACCAGAAATCCCCCCTGCGTTTGCCTATGTGTGTGTGGGGGGCAGGGACAGCATCTTTACACATGAAAGTAATATAGAAGATCCAGTCCAGGTTTTAGATCAGCAGCACAAAAACTGATGTGATCAAGGTTGGGCTGATTAGAAGCTCCCATGACTTCCTAATAAAGTGTTTCCAGGGCCGGAGGTCATTGCTCTTGATGGTGGATTAGCTACCCAAGTGACAGACTGGGGTGTGGGGCTACAGTAGGGACCACTGGGGCATTCTTAAGAATTTGTACTATGCTGTGATTACCTGAATACTGCGTACTATAACTATACTTGCCTATTCTAGGTATATATATATATATATATATATATATATATATATATATATGCAGCGCCTGAGCCTACATGTGTGCTTGTAATACAAGTCTGCTCCTTTCCACAGCTACAGTATATTGTGCTTCATACCATTTTCTTATACAGCAAGTTGCTCTTTTCTTCATAGAACGCTATTCCGATATTAGTTACTCTGAAACCATCTGCCGCTCGGTTCGCTGTCTCTCTCTATCCCTCTGTCACTGGAGGATGTATAATCACTTCTCACTCTGCTCTATCCCCAGTACATAACACATTGCTTCTCTTTCTCTCGGTGTGCAATATTCAAGCTGCTGAATCATTTTCCTGGCATAATATCCAATATCCAGCGCAGTGCTCCTATCTAAGTCATGAAGCATATTTGTGTAAACTAGATAGATACGTCTTTCCCGCAATCAGGCAGCGGTTGCTTTCACACCTACTTATTAAACATGATTTATCTCTGGTTAACAGCTGCTCTGATAGAGCAGTTGAATCCCCGCCCAATGTATATGCTGTATAAATAGAACTGCTGGTGATGGGAAATACAGAGCCCAACACTACTTGGACAAGAATGGGTAAGGTGATCTCTAGATGCCAGCAATGGGTCAATATTGTAATATACAATTCAATGTGCAACTAATACCATGTCCTGCAAGTCTACTTAACCTGTGTTTAAAACTATGGTATATATACTATATATTTTACCTGGTATACGCTCTGCATTGTGCTTTTTTAGAATATGATATATATATATATATATATATATATTCTCTGTAAAGCGCTGCTTAATATGTATGCGCTATATAAGAAACTGTTAATAAATAAATATATATCCGTTGTGTCAGCCTGGCACTCCAGTCTGAGTACTCAGCTGCCGCGGGTGCCTTCCAGAAAAAAACAATGTATTGCTCGGTATGGCTACAAATAGCGGCACTCCAGCGGGCTTAATGTGAAAAATTTAATGCAAAAGGGGTACCGACGTTTCGGGGTTACAAACGCCTTGTACACCTTGAAAACGGGGCGTTTGTTACCCCGAAATGTCGGTAACCCTTTTGCATTAAAATTTTCACATTAAGTCTGCTGGAGTGCCGCTATTTGTACCCATACCGAGCAATATATATATATATATATAATGCAAATATTAGTTTTCAATTGGGCTCAAGGCTAAACAGGGAGCATTTACTAAACAATGAGTTTGATGTATCAAGTGGTGAATAGACTGAATCAGTGGAAAAATTGCCTACGGCAACCAATCCACTTTGAGGTAGCACTTATCAAGTACATGCTATAATATTATTGGTAAAAGCTGAGTGGTTACTATGGGTTACAATAGAGTGCAAAAGTTTTAGGCAGGTGTGATAACAATGCTGCAAAGTAAGAATGCTTTAAAAAAAAGTATTAATAGATTCTTTTGATCCATTAACAAACTGAAAATTGAATGAACAGAAGATATATTCAAATCGAATCAATATTTGCTGTGAGGATCCTTTCACGTCAAAACAGCATACATTCTTGCAGGTACACTTGCACAAAAGTCACAGATTTTGTAGGACTATACTCAGGGGTATGATTACCAATCATACCACACAGGTGATAATGATCATCATTTTCATATGTAGGTTGAAACCCAGTCATTAACTGAAACAGAAACAGCTGTCTAAGAGCCTAAAAACTGAGTGAGGAACAGCCAAACTCGGCTTCAAAGGAGAGCTGTCACAGGTCATACACCATGTCAAGACTGAACACAGCAACAAGGCACAAGTTATGTGGCATATGCAAGATCTTTCATAGTGAGGTTCCAAGATGTGCTGTTCAAGTTCTTTTGAAGAAGTACAAAGAACCGAGCAATGTTGAGGACCGTAGACATAGTCTGCCAAGGAAAATGAGTACATCTGATAAAATGCTTACTTTAAGAACGGAAAATGTCTAACAGTGCCCCCAGCTCAGAACTGGCAAAAACCAGTGGGACCCAGGTACACCTATCTACTGTGGAAACAAAACCAAGGGATACAACTATCCACGGAAATATAGGAACTGGGGTGCAGAAACATGGTAAAATTTGACATATTTGGCTGTAACAGAAGGCAGTCTGTTCACTGAGGGGCTGGAGATTGGTAAAATAATGAGTGTCTGCAGGCAACAGTGAAGCATGGTGGAGGTTCCTTGCAAGTGTGAGGCTGCATTTCAGCAAATAGAGTTGGGGATCTGGTCAGGATTAATGGTGTCCTCAGTGCTGAGAAATACAGACAGATACTTATCCATCATGCAATACCATCATCCTGCCTGAGGCTAATACACATGTAGCTGCCCTTGTAATGCTGCTAAATAAATATGTATGGGCACTCAGGGACTCATCAGTAATACTACCCATGTACATGTAACAAAGGTTATACAACTGACATCTAATGCTTGTGGCGTGTGAAGCAGACTTTGACTTTGGGCTGCCCAGTTGGCACTGTTACACAATGTACATAGTAATATAATAATGGCTGCATCATAAAGTTACATTGAAACAGTCATCTGGCAGTCTCCTTAATAACTTTACCCCCCACAGTAAATTAGAAATTAGGTCTTATTTTTATTCCTCAGAGGACGAGTTGGGAGATAAGAAAAGCGATGTGCATTTGTGTAGTTTGGTTTATGACCTTGTGCATGAGTAAAAGTATTTGATATTGAATACGGTAGAATACAGGTTTCCTATGGAGGGACTGATAGAGCAGTTTTTTTCAGATGATGAACATCTGGCAAGGAAGGTCAGTCTCCCAGCTGTATTCATGATACTGTAGGTTGTTGGAGGAGGGCAATGACCCTAAACATATACCAATATCATTAAGAACTATTTTCAATGTAAAGAACAAGGAGTCCTGGAAGTCATGATATGGCCCCACACAGAGCAGTGATCTCAACATCATTGAGTCTGTCTGGGATTACCTGAAAAGACAAGAAGAATTTGAGCAACCCGACATTCACAAAAGATCTGTGGTTAGTTCTTCCAGATGTTTGAAACACCCACCCTGCCGAGTTCCTTCAAATCTGTGTGCAAGTGTACCTAAGAGAATTGAAGCGGTTTTGAAGGCAAAATGTGGTCACATCAAATATTTCTTTGATTAAGATTTCTCTTTTCTGTTTTCACTTTTATAAAAATAAACTATTAACACATTTTTCCACACCTGCCTGTGTTTGTGTGTTATTACTTTTATATGTGTGTACTGTATATATACGCACACACACAAATAAAAAAAATATATATACTTCACCACCTATTTCAGTCAACCTGTGGTATTCCATGATGGAATGTATAACATGTATCTTTTGACTCAATAAGGTTACAGCTTTTGTTGTGTTGTGACATTAATCATTGAGTAGCATCATGGAAATCTTCTCTTATTTATTGCCTTTTATGGTCTTAGGGGTCCAGGAAAAGCATGGGTCTCTGCCGTGGCTGCTTTTAGTAATGGCTCTAGGTACTGTGTATGGGTTCAGACTGGAGCTGTCTGCAATTGCAAACCTTCAAAACGGACATATGTTAACTGGAATCAACACAGAAGATATCTTGAACTACCCAAGTAACGGTAAGTGACCAACTGGCAATCATGAAAAAAAAAGTGTGGTAAAAACTTGTGTATAATGGGTAAAACAGCGACTTGTCAGACCTCTAGCAAAAACTGAGATTTGTGCCCAATAATGACTTAGCTAGATTGCTGGGCATCTGCTCTAGTCTAAAGAAGTAGACTAAGGACCTTCTCTGTCCATGTGGCTGTCATGTGTGATGAGGTCACACTTTGCTCTTCAGAGAGGACCTTAGATGGAGTCAACTCCTACTCAGCTCCTAGTAATGTAATTCATTATAAAATCTCTAATTATTTCTATTGTCACTTTTATGCCTAGAAAATCTTGTTTTAATGTATTTTCCAGTCTTTTCCAAACTAGTTTTTATTAAAGGTTTTGTTCCATTAAACACGGAAGGGGAAATGGGTAGTGGGGGAGGGGGGAAATGGTACATCCAACATACATCGAAGTACATAAAAAAAAACATCAATAAAAGTGGAAATGGCAGCAATCATATTATACAGTTGATGATAAGTAGGAATAATCTGAGAGGGTTCTCCAGTAAATTAGGCCATATAAAATAATAGGTTTGCCCCTTCAGTTGAGGTTATATAATCCTGCGAGCAAGACCATGACAACATTGTAGAAGAAGGTTTGAGGGAAGTGGGTAGGCCATCATTTCCATTTGGAACGAGTGGTGAGTTTTCCTGACAATTTTTCAGAGTGGGGGGGGGGGGGGCAGATTTTTTTCTAATCCTGGGCTATTGCAGGCCCAAGTGGCTATGAAAAGGTGGCCTAATACATAACATTTGGGTTGAGGAATATCTGATGGATAGACATGAAGTAACGCCGGCAGAGGAGACTCCTAAACCAAAACCCCAAGAACCTTTAAGGTAAGGTCGAAGACTCCCCTCCAGAGCTGTCTTATTTTCAGGCAGGCCCAGAAAATATGGAAGGTGCCTCCGATTTCGTTACACTTTCTCCAGCATAGGTTGGAGAATGAGGGCCAGATTCTATGCAATTTAGCAGGGGTAAAGTAAAGGTTATGTAAGAGTTTAAAATGCATTTCTAGGTGGTTGTTGCATTTAGACACCTTATGTGATGCAAGCTAGACTTGTTCCCATTGTTGTTGGGAGAGAGAGCATGCTACTGTAAGTTCCCTTCCCATTTTGTTTGTATGGAGGATCTAACCTCTGGGGCATCAGCTTGCAGCCCAGAATACCAAAAACGTATCGAACCCTTAGAGTTACCCATAGCTAGTTTTGTTAATATGTTCGGGGAGGGGAGCAATATTGGACCTGATAGTCTTATAGCGCTTTACAATTCAATTATAAGAGAATATTTCCCTATCTGGGATGTTAAATTGGGATTGAAGCGAGCTAAAGGGGGTTATGGAGACACCAACTACTAATGCAGCAATAGAGTCAATGCTGCAGGCTGCCCAGTTGGTTAGGTTCATATTAGGCATTCATTTTGATAGGGCATGTATGGAAAGGGTGCGGGAAGGGAGGGAGACATATTTTGCGGATATTACTAGCGTGTCCCATGCAGAGAGAGAATCGGAGATAGAGCGTATATTAGCGATTGAGGGGGCCTTAGTTGGGAAGGGGTCCAGAGAAGATCCATAAATGATATGCGGGAGAACAGCTGGCTCTCCAAGTCCACCCATTGTTTTTTGCCTCTAAGGCTTCTAAGGACTGCTTTTAGAGCACACGAGTGGGTGGGGATTGAGGTGTCAGATGTGGAATTGAGTTCTAAATATGTGGAGATAGTTTTTGAGATAGTTACCAAGGCCTCGGGGGAGTCTAAAATGTAATCTGGGAGTCTCCATGTTTTAGGTAGGGTTAGGGCTCCACAAGCAAGACACTGCTGCGTGGTCCGACCATGTAATCGGCACAATATATGATTTGGCAGCGTGTTGCAATGACCATTTATCTGCTAGTATCAAATCGATACGCGAGTACGAGTTGTGAGCATGCGAGAAAAAGGTATAATCTTAAATTGATGGGGATTGTGTTCGCCATACATTGTAACGGTCGAACTCAGTTAGGAGGTGACTGAGAGAAGTGTGGGCACTCGGGAGTGACCTGGACGGAGCTGGGGTTTTATCAAGTTTTTCATCTACCACCAGGTTAAAATCTCCCATAACAACTACGCGGCCCTTCCGGACCCGTTGGATTGCCTCAAAAAGTTTTCGTAAGAAAGCAATTTGATTAGTATTTGGGGCATAGAGTGAGACCAGGGTAATCTCCACGTCATCCAATTTCCCCACTAGAATCAAGTATCTCCCTTCTTTATCTGAATGTTGGGACACTTCAACAAAATGTACAGAGTTATGAAAAAGGAGTGCTACACCATTTTTCTTAGCAGGGCCATTTAAAAAATAACCCGTGGGATATCGGGTGTTGTGGAACTTGGGGGGGGGAGCAGAGGCCAGGAAGTGAGTTTCCTGGAGGGCGATTACTTTGGCACATTCAACATGAAAAGTTTCTAAAGCTTGCAGTCTTTTGTTTGGAAAGTTTAGGCCATTAACATTAGGAGAAAGAAATTTAACCATTGGGAAGGAGAAACCAGATAAGTCTTGACCTAATGGAAGGCGAGTTGAAGTTAGACCCCATAATAGGAAGGGGGTATAGGGAGGAGGAGATAGAGGGAGAGATAACAAAAAGAAGACAGACAGAGAAGGGTTAAGAAGACAGAATAAGCCCTGGAAACAGGGCCACAGTGTTTGTCACAAGAAAAAGGTGGTGACAAAACAAAGGCCATTGGGGGGGGTTGACCTCCAATGGGTCTCACATTACTTAGCACAGTAAAATGTATTTTCCAGTCTTAATATGTTTAAGACTGGACTTAATTGCACATTACTGTACATCTGTTATTTCATAAGTGAATCAAGAGAAGAAAACATCTCAAACCAGACTCGTGGCTTATTAAAACTTCATTTATTATTAAGTACCTTTTTATTTTGAATAACCTTGAACTAAGAAAAGACACAGTAACCAAGTTTTTAACAGTTTAGTGAATCAAGCCTTTATTTAAAATGAATATTTGTATTTCTCATGTTTACTTTACCCTCAATAAATGGCAGAAGGACAGCGTGTCAGGGATAGGGGTGGGGTCCCTGCCACACTATGTAACTATGGGGTTAGTGGAAGCATGTGAAAGCCACAATCATGCCAATCATGCCATCTAGCTCCCTAACTGTAGTACCAATCACTATACCAGTGAAATGGGGCAAAAGGAAGCAAATCCTCTCTCTAATGGACAAAATCATGCTGCATTGCAGGGGGGCAGATGTAACTTGTGCAGAGAGAGTTAGATTTGCGTGAACATCTGCGCCACAATGCGAATAGATGTTTTTCATAAACATCCATTAGCACAGGAGCGTATGGGGCAAAAATCATTTGATGGTTGGCGACCATGGAATGATTTTTCCCCTGTTCTCAAATATACAATAAGTCAGTCTTGACTCGCCTATATTTGCAGCGTGTGGCTCCTAGAAAAAGGCAGGCCACCCGTCCCTGGCAGGCATCGGCCCACCAGCATACCAATGGGAATGCCCAGCATTTTCATGGGGATGCCCATAAAACACTGGGCGTTCCCATGCGTCATCCCCCTGACCACCTCCATCCCGCCCCTCCCATGTGAGAACACCTCTGCAACTGCACATGTGTATATTAGCATATACTCATGCGCACAGCGGAAACATTGGTCCTCGGTGTGAATGCCCCAGTGACTGATCATTAGTGAATCGAGCCCATAGTCTCTAGCCATCACAATGACGGTGATTGAACAGAATCCAGTAGTGGCGGCCACTAGTAATCTTGGGGCCAGGGACTTCAGGCTGGGCCCCCCCGCTCCCCCCCCCCCCCCCCCCAGAACTGATCTTTAGTCCGGGCACCCCCTGCGCAACCGCACCACCAC
Organism: Crinia signifera; assembly: GCF_055691185.1. Lineage (NCBI taxonomy): Eukaryota > Metazoa > Chordata > Amphibia > Anura > Myobatrachidae > Crinia > Crinia signifera. The sequence continues at coordinate 51,926,970 of NC_139218.1, forward strand.
CCCGAACCCATTACTTACTTACAGTAGCTACGGCATCGCCCTTGTTCCTGCACTTGTGAACAGTGCGGCCTGCAGAGCGCCGAGACCCTCTGTGTCCTAGGCTCGGTGCTATGCAGGCTGCACTATGTATTGTGCAGCCTGGCTGGAGGGCCGCCGGGGGGAGGGGAGGCGGTGTGCAACCGCAGGGGTGGGGGTGGCACCGTACCACTGTCACTGTGGGCAGCTGCCCGGGCCCCTCCGGAAGCCAGGGCCCGGGACAGCTTTACCCACAGCACCCCCCTGTCGGAGGCCCTGGATGTGGATGGCAGTATGGCAACTGTAGGTTCTCCAATCAGAATACTGCTACAATATATTTCCAATGAGATACTATACTGCTACTTTTTTACTTTTTATTTTTTACTTTATTTGAAGCATCAGTTCAAAAATACATAAACAATGCATGTTGTATAATAAAAAACCAGTACAAGTGTTGTGCCATCCTATCAAACATATATATCACTGAACAGTTTCAGCTAAAACAGTAATACCATCACAGTGGCAATAACCATTTGCTATTGGACCATATTTAATCATGATAAACATATTTTAGTCATACATTTTTTGTTATATTGGCCCTTATTCTGGTTCGCTCGCAAAGGCAAATTCCTTTAAAATGGACAAAACCATGTGAACTGCAGGTGGGACAGATGTAACTTGTGTAGAGAGAATTAGATTAAGGTGAGTTATTTTATTTCTGAGTATACAGTATACTGGCTGCTTTAATTTTACACTGCAATATAGATCTTACTTTGAAGTAAAACTCCACCCAAATCTAATTCTCTCTCACATGTTACATCTGCCCCCTCCTTCCAGACAAGGTTTTGTCCATTTGAGAAGGAATTTGCCTTTGCGAGTGAACCAGAATAAGGGCCATTATCCACACGCATAATACACACATACTGTATGGACATAATGTTTAACGCTTGCAATATAAATAAATGCATATTATATATACTAGAAATTTCTGAGAAGTTTAGGGCCGATTCAGGATCTCTCATAGTGATCCGAATTCTGTGCACAGCTCCGATGGTCAAGGTTTGCCCATGTACATTTCTGCGCATGTGCAAACCCCAGCAGTGAACGGCTTCGGTAAGTTACACAGTCGCCAGGCCGTTCGCTGCGATAAAAACGCTCGGCGTTCCCCTGGGAACATGGGCGGGCTGATGTCTGCCGGGGGCGGGCGACCTGCCACATCTTTGTCCTAGTTCTTGTAAAAGTCAGTTAAGACTGAGGGGTAGATGTATGATGCAGTGATAAGGGAGGAGTAGTGAGCCAGAGGAGAAGTGCCTCAGGGCAACCAATCAGCTGCTTTGTGTATTATTATGCAAATGATAGATGTTACTTCGGTCCTGATCATTGGTTGTCATTGGCCACTTCTCCTCTGGCTCACTTCTCCTACCTTATCACTGCTTCATACATCTGCCCTGACTTTTATTTGGGAAATCAGGAGAAATCATTCGATGGTCAGTGACCATCAATTGATTTCTAGTGGCTACCTGCGAGGGGATGTGTTCTTGTACACCATCGCATGGTACAGAGGGCATTTGGCAGTGGGGAGGGCGCGGGGGCGGGCATTCGGCTGGACGCCAGGTGGTGTTAAGCTGTTTGCTAAGCAGCGAATGACCTCTGCTTAGTGAGTGGTATTGAACCACCCCCTTAGGGCCAGATGTACTAAGTTTAAAAAGTGATAAACTGGAGAGTGATAAACCACCAGCCAATCAGCTCCTTCTTGCCATGTCACAGGCTGTGTTTGAAAAATGACAGGTAGGAGCTGATTGGCTGGCTGTTTATCACTCTCCATTTTATCACTTTTCAAGGCTTAGTACATCTGGCCCTTACTCTTTTAGATGTTATCTATGCCTGATTTATTAGGACCACGATAATGCTGATGTATATAATGGCTTTTGTTTTGGTCAACAGATAATCATTACCCGGAGAGTTGTACTGCAATAAAGAAAGGGATCAGTGGTTTATATGTAGTTGAACCAATACCCGGGAAGCGCCTACTTGTACGTTGTGAGCTTGGAGGACCAGATGGAGGTTGGACTTTTATTCAGAAAAACTGTTACAAAAATCCAAGGATTTGGGATACTACATGGGACAGCTACAAGAAAGGTTTTGGAGATCTTCGAGATGACCACTGGCTGGGCAATGAGAATATTCATTTACTAAGCACACATCAGCTACACCATGTACGCTTCCGACTGCGCTCTGCAGCTGGGATACAGCATATAGCCAATTATGACTATTTTTCCCTTGAGGGCCAAACAAGTTGCTATAAAATTAGATTGGGACAGTACTCAGGCAATGCTGGAGATGCCATGACATCTGGGCAGCCCAGTGCAGGGCATGACAACATGAAATTCTCTACCCGTGACCAAGACAATGATTTATCAGGGTCCAACTGTGCACACATTGGTGGTGGAGGCTGGTGGTATGACAACTGCAGGTTTGCCAATCTGAATACTGCTACTGGCATTTACTGGCAAACGCTCTGCAAAGGGGATTGTCAGTCAAGTGACATCCTTATACAGCCAGTTCAAAGCTGCTCAGATAATGATGGAGGAGGTGGAGGTGATGGTGGCAATGGAGATGGAGGTGATGGTGGTGGAGGAGATGGTGGTGGAGGAGATGGTGGAGATGGTGGAGGTGATGGTGGTGATGGAGGTGGAGATGGAGGTGATGGTGGTGGAGGAGATGGTGGAGGCGATGGTGGTGGCGAAGACAGTGGGGGTGGAGGAGATGGTGGAGGTGATGGTGGTGGAGATGGAGGTGATGGCGGGGGGGGAGGAGATGGTGGTGGAGGTGATGGCGGTGGGGGAGGAGATGGTGGTGGGGGAGGAGATGGTGGTGGAGGAGGAGATGGTGGTGGAGGAGGAGATGGTGGTGGAGGTGGTGATGGGGGTGATGGTGGAGGAGGTGGAGGAAACGTAGAACCAACACCCAATCCATGTGAATTTGACTAATAAACTGTTGTCACAGCAGTATGCTTTTTTATTGTAACACGTGAGGGAATGTACATGAGTCAGGTGTAGATTTTTGTGAATGCTTCAGAGGGAAAACAATAATATTAATATGAGTGTTATGATTTGTTAATCTCTTTAGTCATAATACAGTGTGTCACTTTATTAACCTCATCACTGGCAATCCCGGAAATTTGCTTCAGTGGTAACAATGGCATTCCTGGGAAATTTCTGGGATTGCCACTGTCTCCCCATCCTTGGCGCCGGGCAACACCACTGTGCTGAGCTGAGCTAGCGATGAGCTCAGCTTCAGCCGCTGGCCAGCTCCGGCTGCCCGGACCCGGCTCCTTCCTCCTGGATGTGTGCGGCACACAGCTGATTTGCCGGGGGCAGTGCCGGGCAGCGGCTGATAGGGTGCGCTCTCCCTGTGAGGAGCACTCCCTAAAAAAAAAACACCAGTGAAGGGGTTAAAGATGTTAATATTCAGTAGAAAATAAATCATTCAATGGAGAAGTTGCACTAAATACTGCTTGAGCCAGCAGGGACCTTACCAGACGACAGGATCACATGCGATATATCGTATGTGGTCCTTTTGCATACAATATATCACATGCGATCCCAGCCAAGTCTGCCCCCGGTTTGAACGCAATCCAACAGATTGCTTCTGCAGCTGGTGTGACTTGCAGGCTCCTGTGCGATGAACATGGAACCACGCATCACAATGGTCCTGCTGTTAATCACATGCAATTTGGACACTTTCATGTGATTGATTGCCGCAATCGCAAGAAAACAGCCCAAATCGCATGTAAGTTGCCTATCGGTATCACATCTAGCACCCAATACCAAGATAATCCACGAGATCTCTATACAGTACAGAGATCAGGGCCTGATTAAAGAGAGAAACCCCAGTTTACAGTATTTACCTATATCCTGGGGTGCCATCAGAAATTGTGGGGTCCAGGACTGACATAATAGGCAGGGCCCCCCTTTCCCTTTCTCGAACACCTGGAACACCTGGTGAGAACTGTGTCAGCAGCACTTATCAACCTCTACATTGCTTCAACTTCGTCTATGACAAATTATACTTTCTAAAATCCAAACCTGGGCCCCCTTTATGTCCTGGGCCCCCCTTGATGACTACCCTGTCCGTCAGTATCCCTTTTGTTGAAATGAGTGATTCTCAAGTCATGGACTCACCGCTGCCGGGTGCTGGAGTCCATGTGAGGCAGGGAGTGTGAGACCGCTGCCAGCTTCCTGAGTCCCAATGAGGCAGGGAGTGTTGCTCCTGGGTGCCTGAACGATCAGTGGGGAGTGTGAGACCGGCGCCAGGTCACTGGGGTCGGGGGGGAGGAGTGCAGAACTGACACCCGGTGCCTGAGGGTCCATGGAGGATAACACAGCCACCGGGGGCCAAATACAAACAAAAAAACACTTTGAGCGTGCCACTGACTATGAGCCGCGACCCCATGCACAGGGCCGCCGAGAGGGGGGGGGGGGGGCGGGTACTAATTACCCAGGCCCGGGCTTACTGGAGAGGCCCAGCAGGGGCCCTGGTCTGACCACCCCGTCCCTCCCGGGCAGCAGCAGCAGCACATACCTCTGCAGCATGTGGTTTGCTGACAGCAGGCTCAGCATTAGTGTCTCACTAACAGTGTGAGAGCTCATGCTGAGTCTGCTGTCAGCACAGCACATGCTGTAGGTGTGCTGCTGCTGCTGCTGCTGCTGAGGGGGGACACAATAACACCCCCTCAACTTTAGAGTGTTTTTTCACCCCCCTCTAAACATTTTGGGGTCGTAGTCTAATCACGGGAGGTGGCCACGCCTTCCGCGATTAATCCACGCCCAAAAATTTTACTGGGGCCCGGCATACCTCTCGGCTGCCCTGCCCATGCACGGGTGCGACCCACAGTTTGAGAAACGCTGCCTTAGACTAAACAGCTGGGCAGCGCACAGATCTCTCTGCCCAGCTGTCATTTCTTTAAATTTTATGCAGCTGGCTGTCTAATGGGTGGTCCGGTGCACCCCCGGACCACCCTTTAGATTTGCCTATGATTACGCATCGTTTTTTACTATAATTTAGCGCTTACGATTATTTTTATTATTCAATTTTCTCCGTTTAGCATTGAGGGTTGCTGGTGTTAACCCTATAGAATTTCAAAAACTCTTCATAGCTGCTTTAGCGCAGATTTTCAGTTACACGTTTCACACACTTTTTGATTTTGCCATTTTGGAATACGGCTGCAACATAACAAAATGTGGAAAAAGTGAAGCGCTGTGAATACTTTCCAGATGCAATGTATACTGTATGTATGATAAAAGTGTAAATCTTGCAGCTTGCACAGTCAGGCAAACGTTTGTGCGCAAGGTAAAGAGTTGGTGGTGGCATTTTCAGAAAGGCGCAGACAGGCAATACTCAATAAATTTAGCTGTGTGCACTTTTGCATGTGACTCAGAATCAGGTCCATAATGTCTCTACTGTGCATGTGTTATTTTCCGAGAGGGGTGAACTGAGTCAACCCTTCTGTAAAAAATTAATTAGGATGACAAGTCCTTGCATGCAGTATTAATTAGCAATTTAATATGTGTCATTTCTAGAAAGATGTCACTTTCAGACATAAACTTAAAACCTGGTTTTTGCATGTGAACTTGCAATGACCCTGGTCCAGCATATGTGACAATCAGGGTTTTTCCCTGGTCGTGCAACCCAGGTCAACCACAAGGTGTGACTTGGGTCTTGATGACCCAGGTACCGCCTTAAAGAAAATAATTGGCTGGAAACAGAAGCGCTTGGAGATTACATCATCTCCAAGCCTCCACTGAAAGCCTGAAGACCCTGGCCACTAGGAAACCTGGGTCTGGTGTGAAGGGTGATGACCCAAGGTATTTAGACATACAGTATTTGAAAGCGTTAACCCTGGCCTTAAACTGTGCTCCCTGTCCTGGATCCAAACTGAGTTGAAACCAAAGTTTTATGTCTGAAAGGCTCATTACTGCTTTTCCATAAACAGGCCATTTTATAATTTACATGGGGGAATGCACTAACATCCGTCGCCTCACATCACTGACATTCGCCGGCTACCACATTCTTACAAATCGCATATGCACTGACATATGCCATTATTAATGCAAAAGACAGTTCTTGTGATAAGAGCTGTCATTTGCGATGCAGCTCAGGTGCTGGACGTCCGGGTCTGGGAGCCGGGAATCCCTCTGCACAGAGTGACGGCATTGGCCGCAGGGCATGCTGGGAGGGATCCGTGACCGATCCCTCAAACAACTCTGAGTAGAGAAGCCCAGAGGCTTCTGTAAGGTTTCGCCAGCTTAGATACCCCCGCATCAGTACCCTGGCGTCCGGGCTTAAGTGCATTCGAAAATTTGTTTTTTTGTATCAATACAGAATGTCCAGTAAAATGCGTAGTCAGAGATATGTGAGCAGTAATAAGTAGTAATAAGTGCCAGTGTACCATAGTACATTATGTAGGGTTCTAAGCATGCTTAATACCATATATAGGTGCTATGGGGCAGTGATGGTACTTAAGCTGGCCATACATCTACAGATTTATTGTCCGATCTGTCTGGTTGGAACAAAAACCTGGTAATGGATGAGAGCAAATGACAGTTGACCATTTGCTTCGAAATGCTGGAAAACTGCCAAAAAACATACATACTGTATAAGAGCTGCCCTTTGCGAAGCAGCCAGTGGGTCCCCAGCGGCTCTCCCTCCTCCTGCTGTCCCCGGCTGCTGCTGTGGGGCCCTACCTCCTCCTCCTCCTGACACACAGAAGGTGTAGAGGTCACTGGTCCGGGCAGCACAGCAGGAGGCTTCCCAGACACAGGTGAGGGGGGAGCAGTGGGTATCACGGTAAGAAGGCTTGTATGGGGTATTGCCAGGTTTTGCAAGTGATACCCCCCATTGGGGTAACCCGGCGTGCGGGTTTTAGTTAATACCAAAATGCGGTAAAAACTCAGATAACGGGGGGTTTTACCACATTTTTGCTTTAGTGCATCGTGCCCATAGAGAGAGAGTACAGGATGTTCTAATCCCCCCCCCTCCACCAGCTACCGCATTCTTACTAATCGCATATGCGCTAACATGTGCGATTAGTAACACAAGGGACAGCTGTTGCTATAACAGCTGTCCCTTGCAATGCGGCGCCATCCCCAGACTTCCAGGTGTGAGATCCGGAAGTCCCTATGCACATGCGCAGAATGATGGCCCGCCGCAGGACATGCTGGGAGAGATCCGTGACAGATCCCTCACACAGTGCTACTAAGATAAGCTCATAGGCTTCTACAGGCTAGCGATACCCTCTGCAGCACTGATCAGTCATAGAGGGTTTTAGTGCATTCAAAGATGCGGTAAAATCCCAGGAAACCGGGGGTTTTAGCGCATTTTCCTTTTAGTGCATCCTGCCCAAAGAGAGAGAGAACTAATTACCTAATAGTGATAGCAGTTGTGCATTTTATTTTTATTTTTTCTCATAATTGTAATAACCTGTTTTCTATAACAGCAAAGTGAGGCAGTGGAGACCACTATGCATTTATCACAATGCTCGGTTAATTTGCAGACATATGTAATACTGCAGGTAAGCTAGCACCATGGACAGCTCCCAGATCCCCAGCCAGCTCCTGGACCCCAGCACACGTACAGTATGTAATTCACCAGGTAAGCTAGCACCATGGACAGCTCCCAGATCCCCAGCCATCTCCTAGACCCCAGCCAGCTCCCAGATCCCCAGCCAGCCAGCCAGCCACCCCAACACTGCGGGGAAGAGCCAGCCTGAGCCAGACCTAGCAGTCTTGGACAAATCACGCCCCACACACCGCTCGGATGATACATTCCCTATTGAGTGCTATGTATGTATGCTGAGCCCCCAGCAGGCGCCGCCTCTTCCCACAATCCCCGGGCAGAGAGGCGGCAGCTGCAGCAGCAGCAGATACTGGGGAGGATGATGCGCTGAATCGCGGCGGCAGCAGCAGGCAGCACGCAGGAGGGACCTGTGCGGCGGCAGCAGCGGACTAGGGGGGGATATGTGATCGCTGCAGGAATATACAGGAGAGGGAAAGCATGTGCACAATGCAGCATTAGTAACCCTGTCCTCCGCACACAGACACTCACCCGCTAACAGGGAGATCTGTACATTTATTTATACCGAAGAGAACTGTTGCACAATGCTGTAGTCGGGTAACCTAACTATCGGAGTGTCAGACGGTATTATACCGGCCACACATCGAAAGCTGCGAGTCAGACAAGTTGTATGCATGTAGCGTGCACGTCCTGTGTGCCCCATAGGCAGTGACAGGCATCCAGCGGCAGCAGTGCGGGGCCGGGGATACAGCTGTCCCTCTTTGTCTGCAGAAGCCCCAGATCACCGGCCCAGGGTGGCCCTTCGGGGGTCAGGATGAAGGATCGCACTCGGGAGCTGCGTGCTGTGAGTATCCCATGTTGTCTCTGACTTGTTGCATGTGAATCTCCCCCGGTGCCACCCAGATATGTTGCAGACATGGGTCCCTGTACCTGTGCCTGGCAGGTTCCCCGGGACTACAAGTTGGCATTTTATTTATTTTATGGTTTGTCATGGTTAAACATGTTAGAAGGTGTAGTGGTCAGCCCCATGTGCACCTGCACCCATGCATTTATAGGGTATTGCAATGTCTGCGCTACCTACTACTGTATGCATCTGTTGCAGCGTTTGCACTGATGCATATGCAATGCTGGGGGGCATTTAGTGGTTAAGCACCGCATCACAGGCTGCTGGCTCATAAATAGATGCATTCCACATCATCAGCCTCATATGAAGTATCACCTTTTAAATATACATTCTAAATTCAGCTCTGGCTTTGATGTGAGGTGCACCTCTGGCATTGTGTACACTGCTGTCAGTGCAGTTGCCTCCCTTGTTCTGCATGCAGTACAACATAACCTATAATTACACAGTAACAGATGCCTGTTGCTTTAAACTAGCTTTCAATTAGTAGGTTTTATGATATTACATTCGGTGATTGTCAGAGTGCAGTGTGCAGGTCAGGCTGCGGAATATCTATCTATCTATCTATCTATCTATCTATCTATCTATCTACCTGCCTTTAAATTCTAGTCTGTCCAGTTATACAACAATACTAATAATGATCTTGTACACAGCATAGATAAATGATGGTTTTAAAAAAAAAATATGTTTTCTTAAATTCCCCTGTCGAATATCTACATGATGCCTTCATGAATGACAGTTCCAATTGGTTTTATTGAGTTGAGATGGTCACAGCGCTAGCTCATGCCCCACACACTGCTAAATCCTTAATGCCACCTTCCAGCATCAGCTCTATATGTTTAGATTGAAAGCAGTGCTATCTGCGCAGTGTACATGATATCCCCACCCTGTATATAGACAGCATAGTGTTTGCGTGCCTGTTCCTGTGATTACACGGCACACTGTAATACCTGTATGTTACTTGCCTGGCATGGACATTCCATGCGTGCATACAGACTATGTCACACACACTTGCAACTTTGCCCTATGTCCATCGCTCTGATCAATGCACAGCTGCAGATTTTATATACATATGTGTGTGTGTGTGTGTAAAATGTATGCTAAAAGTATGTATACCGTGACATGTCCCGTGCCTGTCAACACTATGTGCAACATTTAATAAGCAATTATCACTGTTATTAAGCACACTCCCACTCCACTAATTAAGACGGATACTGTATTGTATGCCTGGCATATTTCTCTATAGCTACTGCAGTGTCTAATGGTTACGGTGTACATGGTACAGTTTCAAGGTTGCCAGTCACTAGGTCGACCACTAATAGTCGATACCTTGAAATGGTTGACATATCCGAGGTCGACATTGACAAAAGTTTGACACAGGCTTATGGTCAACATTGACATGGTCGACATGCATAAGGTTGAAATGAGTTTTCACAGTTTTGGTGTCTATGTCAACATTTGTCAACATGGACACGGTATAAGTGTGCCGCGTCCCCTCGCATGGCTCACTGCGCTCGACACACTATTATATTCCCACTCTATACCCGCTTGGATAGAATATTATGAAAAACCACCTTTTTTCGGACCCCCCCCCCCCAAAAAAAAAAAAACTTGAAAAACTCATGTCGACCTTTTTGTGTGTCCGCCACGTCTATATCGACCATAAGCTCATGTCGACCTTTTGTCAGTGTCGAACTTGGGTATGTCGACCATTAGTGGTAGACCTAGTTACTGTCGGCACCACGTTCCGTCGAAAACATATTATAGCTCTTTTTTATTTTCAGCAACAATTTTCTGGTGCTGGATTTCATTGTATTATACCATAGGTAACCATTAATATTATCACTATCATGTAAGGTTCATTTAAAGACGTTTTCTAAAAAAAATAAAAAATTCTGTAGACCGTACGCTGGATGTGGAGTACACCGCTTCTTCCAACACAGGACCAGTTTCTTTTGTACACACATGCATATGCTAATGTGCATATATAGTTATGTGACAAAATAATGTACACCTTCTATTAACAGTTTCTTATATAGCGCACACATATTCCGCAGCACTTTACAGAGAATATTTAAACATTCACATCAGTCCCTGCCCCAGTGGAGCTTACAATCTATATTCCCTACCACACATGTACATGAATACACAGCCATTCTAGGGTTAATTTTGTTGGAAGCCAATTAGCCTACCGGTATATTTTTGGATTGTGGGAGGAAACCGGAGTACCCGGAGGAGACCTACGCAAGTACGCGGAGAATATACAAACTCCACACAGTAAGGGCCATGGTGGGATCGAACCCATGACCTCAGTACTGTGAGGCAGTAATGCTAACCATTACACCGTCCGTACTTAGACGTGTTTGTAGGGACATAATTAACTTTTATCTAATCCACAGGTTGTCCTAATATTCGATAACTCTTATTTTTTGTAATAGCTCTAATAACCCATAAATGATTAACTTTGTCATAATTTAACAAAAAATAAACCAACATGAATAAGCAATGTGGAAAAATGAAAGTAAAACATTAATGCTCCTGTTTATCCAGAGAATACTTGAAAATCTCAATGTATTTCTTCCGGTAGCATACGTTATAAAGTAATAGAAATAAAATCATAAGTAATTTCTATCAGCGGTATCCAAACTTGGGGGGGTATTCAGAACTGATCGCTGCTCTGCTACATTGCAGAGCGCTGCAATCACGTATACGCTGCCACACCACAGTGAGATCCGCCATGTGCAAGCCTGCGAATTACATAGCACGGCTGCAAAAATTAGCTGCATTGGTGACTAGCTGCAAATCCATCCACACGCCGCTGACCATCCAATGATTTTCCTAGTATGTGCAGTCAGTACGTAGCCGACGACTTACTTTTGAAAGCGTCGGATCGGGACGGAGCTGATGTCACGCCTTTCCCTGACACTCTCAGAAAATGGCTAATTACAACTCTGAAAACTCCGGCTTACTGTCAATCAACTTGCCTACGGCCGGCAATCCAAAGAAGTAGTAGGATTTTATCACAGGATGGACTCGCGCATATGCTCTACAATTCTGTACGCATACACAGTCTATTGATAATGGCCTGGTCTGAATTTGCAGCCATGCGATCAGGTCTGAATAACCCCCCAGAAATGGCTTTATGTATACAATATCCTCTAGTGTGTACACTCAATATCATAACGATGCATCCGTCCTGCATGTTCAGGCAGTAGGTTAGGTCCTCGTTAATGACGGCCATGCTGCATGCACTTTCCGATGCTGGCACCCTGTCACCACCAATATTGGTGTCTGTGGGGATTTGTTTAGTGTGTATGTGGCTTATGTGAAACGTCCAGAAAACCTTCGTGATCTTTCTCACCACGTAGCAACAGTGTCCATACCTTAAGAATGTTACAAGGGAGACTCTGCGCCAGTCAAGAGCTGCTTGAGGAGTCGATGTAGCGACAGATGGCGCATCGATGGCGGAGTGATAAAATCCCCCACTGTCCTCGAGCATTGCTCACATATGCAAAGTGGGCGTTGTAGGGTTTACAAAGTCCATTGAACAGTAGTGCACAAGGGACATTCTGAAACTGGCATTCGCATTCTTTCTCAGACATGAAAATCTAAGGGAAATCACAGCATGAGCTGCGTGCTCCTCTGAATCAGGCCCATTGAGTTCACTATGAACTCCTCTTCATACCACAGTGTTCTAGAGGAAGATGTAAGGCCATCTGTCTATTGATTGAACTGTGATGAAAATGCAATCATACAGCAAGACAACAATCCCAAGCAAACCCGTAAATCCACAGCTGATTGGCTGAAAAGAAAAGGATGAGGGTTTTGGAATTGCCAAGTTAAAGTCCAGTCTTCTACCACACTGAGATGCTGAGAGCTGTGAATAATTGGATGACCTCAAATGACCGTGAACTGTCACAAGAAGGAGATGGCCAACATTCCCTAAATACAATGTAAGAAACTGAAGTGAACATCATACAAAACATGATTACTCATAGTTATTGCTGCTAAAGGGGTTCTACAAGCTACTGAACTATGGGGGCCTAACTCCGTTGTATGCATGCAGACTGCATATGTGCTGTGATCGTGCTTCATGGTACCTATACAATTGTGATCACACTCATATTTTATACGCAGAGTGATCAACAGGAAGGGATCATTTCAGCTGTTTAACATTTTAATGGTGGCAAAAACATAGGCCTGTCATGGGCATTTCAGCTGCGATCAGGTACGTAGAGAAATATGGCACCACTGCTAGTCTGCATAGCTATAGGTCAACCCTAGAAGTTGGTGTTCCTAGCTATTACATCAGTGCTGCATAGAACTACACAATAGTGGAGGACTTGGCGATGCCACCAGATTTTTTTTTGATGAATATTAATTATTTTGGCCCTTCTGAACGATATTGGTCAAAATATCATATTCGTAGGCAGTTGTATGCAAATATGACTGCCGACATGAATTTTTTGGCATTTACTATGCCGAAAAAATGCCTATTCATATTCGTATTCATGGCACATTCGTATTCATATTTCATATACACCACTGACGGAATACTTGTAGGAATCACCATTCATTCGAATGACAAATCCGAATTTACGAAGGGGCCATATGTAATGTATGGCCGCTGATTGCCGCGAAAATACACCTGGGAAATACAACTCATTCAGGCGTATCAGTCAGATCTGTGCAGGCTTCAGTGTAAAAAAAATTGACAAAATAAATAAGTAATTGAAAAAAGAATGGCGTGCCCCCCCCCCCCCCCCCCCCCATGACCGTAACCAGCCCTGGGCTCAAAGAGCTGGTCCTGGTTTTAAAAATTCAGGGAACAATTTAAGTAGGGGTTCCCTGTAATTTTTAAAACCAGCACCAGGCTCAAGGGCTGGTCCTGGTTCCCCAAATACAGGGGACAAAATGAGTAGGAGTACCCTATATTTTGAAAACCAGCACCAGGCCCAACCAGCCAGCAGGGTAATGCCACAGCCGGGGGACACTTATTATATAAGGTCCCGCGGCCAAACCATTATCCCCCTGACTGGTGGGGACCCCCAAATAAAGGGGTCCCACCCCTCCAGGATTAACCCTACCCGGGGCTGTCCCCGGTGCCCCAAGGGCGGTGGACAGCGGGCTGATAGCCATTGTGTAAAATTAAGAATTATGAACTTTTGGGTTCAGCTGTGGAACTATGAATCCCAGCAGGCCTGGGCCGCATACTGGGACTTGGAGAACCACAAGTCCCAGCATGCGGCCCATTACTGGACATGCTGGGACTTTTAATTCCACCAATAGCCAAATAAATACACACACACCAAAAGTATACATTTAATACACACACACACCCTACATTGTGATACTTACCTACAGTATCTTGACAAGTAGGTATCGGTCCCCTTCTCCAGTAGTAAGTCCATAAGGGGTACCTGTAAAAGGAAATTATATTTACAAGCTCCTTGGCCTGGATCGGTCCACTTCCTTCCCTGTAGCATCCATGCGTAGAAAAACAACAAACCGACAATGCTGTTGAAGGGAAATTGGTCACCAATATCTTTCAGTGCGTTCATCATCTAGTGTGTTAGGTTCTGGTCAGTATATGTATAAATACTTTTCCTGTGGATTAGCTTAAATCCAAATGGGAGAAAGACATTATAGATCAGTCATTCCTTATGGTGGTAAACCTTAGTAAAGTTCACCATAACTCATAAATTGATAGTGCATGGCATCCGTGCAAACCACTAGTGGACACTGGGTGGAGCTTGAGCCAGCAAGGCCGCTGCTACCATACACTTCTCCACAGTGTGTCACTCATTTTTTTTTCCTCAACCAGACAACTTGTCCAAGCATACAGGATGTTATGGATGCATGCCTGTATCTTGTGCTTAGCAATCTCTGTATTTATTTTGGTACTTGTGAGTTATCTGGGCTGCCGATTTTTTTATTGTATGCCTTAAGTTAAGGCATACAATCAGATGCGATGCGATGCGATATCGCATCGCATCGCATGCGATCATCGGATGCGATGACCCGATTTTTCCATAGGAATCAATGTTAAAATTGACTGAGTCCATTTTAACATGGAATTCAATGGGAAAAAGGGGTCCTTTTCATACCCCTACTATCCAAGTGGGCATGGAGTTGGATATAAACCTGTGGCGAGCGTAGCGAGCCACCGAGCCCGAAGCGTGGCGAGCGAAGCGAGCCCCGCGAGGGGACGGTATTCTGTGTCCCCTCGCGGGGCTCGCTACGCTCGCCACGCTTCGGGCTCGGTGGCTCGCTACGCTCGCCACAGGTTTATATCCAACTCCATGCCCACTTGGATAGTAGGGGTATGAAAAGGACCCCTTTTTCCCATTGAATTCCATGTTAAAATGGACTCAGTCCATTTTAACATTGATTCCTATGGAAAAATCGGGTCATCGCATCGCATCGCATCCGATGGTCGCATGCGATGCGATGCGATGTGCCCGATCCGACCCGATTTAGAAATCGGCAGCCCGGATAACTCACAAGTACCTTTATTTTATATTATTTGGGCTGACAATAGGTACCAACAATCACTGGTGGATTTTACCTTTGTCCTGCAGCCCACCAGTAATTCCGCCACCCCGCTTAGCGTCACTGAGATAGATGCAGGCTGGGACTACACTGACTTCACTGTGAGTGGGAGTGACTTCCTGTTGGTAGTTCTACCTGTCAGTCACTGACAATACAGGCAGTCCTATTAGGAGGTGTTTCCGTTCTCTGAAGACTGTCACAACAGGCTGCGATGAGCATCCTGTAGGAAGCTACTCTCTATATTTCTCGTAACCCAGGTCAGCTTCTATGCGCTTCTATGGTCCCAGCACCTGCCAGATCCATTGCGCATGTGCCGCGACCGGTGACTGGTTGTCTCCTCTGGATGCTGAGGTTAAAAGTAAGTAGGAGTTACCACTGCCATCAATCATCAATGAAAACCCGTGTAAGGATTTTCATTGATGATTGATGGCTCCATTTTAAGCTTCAAAAGTGATAAAATGGAGAATGATCAACAACCAACCAATCAGCTCTTACCTGCCATGTCACAGACTGTTTGAAAAATTTCAGACAGCAGCTGATTGGTTGGTTGTTTATCACTCTGCATTTTATCACTTTTGAAGCTAAGTGCATCTGGCCCTCTGCATGACTTCTATTTCCATTGGAGTAAAAGCGTTCTACTTTGTTTAGTAGAAAATGTGTGCAGTTTGGTTGGATCTGGTCTTTGTTGTTATATGGTTTTGATCTGATATGATGCCAGTGATGCCTCAGTAGCTCACAGATTTGTCATCAATATATTTTGGTAACAATGGAAGGATAGGCATTTGGCCATCCATGTTGGCATTCGGGGCCTTATTATAGTTCACTCTTTCTGACAAAATCCTTCTTAGATGGACAAAAACCATGTGCACTGCAGGTGGGGAAGATGTTACTTGTGCAGAGAGAGTTAGATTTGGGTGGGGTTTTACTTCAAAGTGAGATCTATATTGCAGTGTAAAAACAAAGCAGCCAGTATTTACCCTGCACAGAAACAAAATAACTCACCCAAATCTAATTCTCTCTGCACATTTTACATCTGCCCCCCTGCAGTGCACATGGTTTTGTCCATCTAAGAAGGATTTTGTCAGAAAGAGTGAACTAGAATAAGGCCCTTATTGTCTACTATATTTGATGTATGTGGTCTTAAAATGATGACATCGTTGTGCACTGCTTGTAGGAGATGACTTTAAAGTATTTATGGGATTACAGTTTTTGCAATGATGTATTACAGATAGCATTATGGGGGTTATTCAGACCTGATCTGCTAAATTGCAGAGCCCTGTGATCAGTTATATGCCACCCAGTCAGAGTGAAAGCCCACCCTGTGCAAGCCTGCTAATTGCTTACCACGGTTTGCCAAAATCAGCCGGATCTGCGATTAGCTGCAAATCCATTTGCAAGCTGCTCGTCATCTGATGATTTTTCAGTGTGTGCAGTAGGTGGCTGTGATAGAAAAAGGCTGATCGGGACCAGAGCTGATGTCACATGACTTAGCGTCAAACGTCTGGACGCGCCTGCATCTTCCCTGACACGACAGTTGCCAACCCCAAATGCCGGCTTTCTGCCAATCAATTTCCGTTGATTGGGTTATAGATTAGCAGGATTTTATCACAGGACATCCTCGCACAGCTTACTGCGAGCCGTACCCATGCAAATGTTGCCTTAACTTATATACACACAATAAAACAATATAAAGAAGTGTCATTTTCACAGAAGAGAGTCTTGTCTTGACTTGTCTTATTTAAACATGGGCGCCATGTTTTACGATATAGGATGTGTGAAACCAATAAATTACCCATGAGGAAGACGGGAAAAATTGCAATAAAATATTTATTAAGAACAAATAAAGTGCAAATGAATGAATTGTCAAGGGAATGAATTGACAATGTTCTCGCCAAAATAGGAAGTTGCGGTGGGTGATTGTATGGATAACCAAGGTGGGTCCTGGGCTGGACGACTCGGCAAAACACCGCAACAGGCATGTCCAAAGAATGGTGGAAGCCCAATACCAAATGGCAAATACATTTGCCTTATTTAAAGAAACAAAAATGAAAATTCTGCTCATTTACACTTGTTGCGAAATGAGTGTAACTGGTGCCAGTGTGGCCGGTTCCACCCATACAGGCCAGACGTACACAGAGACCCATCTAATTTCAGAAGGATCTCTTGCACCAAGGTGATGTCTACTGATAGTGACTGCTAATTTCACAAGTAGATATACCGGGACAGTAGGGGTAATTCAGGCCTGTTGCTGATGTCACACACCCTCCCCTAAAACACTTGGGCATGTCTGCGTTTTCCCTGTCACTCCCAGCGGTTTTCCTGGCACGCCTAGTGTTTTTCTTAGCACTCCCATGAAACGGCCGGGTACCACCCCCAGACGCCTACTTCCTGTCAATCACCTTGTATACAGCCAGCAATCCCCAAAAAGTACCAGGACTACCGTGGGCTGTACGAATGCACAGTGTATCGATATTCAGCCGCCGCGCGAAAAAACGGCCATGCGGTCAGGGCTGTATTACCCCCCTGTGTGTCTGCATAGACGCGGCTGACTGAAGTCAGGTGTTTTGCATTCATTTCCAGCAATGCGCTGTTGCTGCAAGAGCTGCCTATCCTGACTGTTTTATACAATAGAAAATACACTCTTTTACCTGTTGATTGATACACAGAGAATGTCTTCGGAGGAAGAGCACTTCATAGTAAAATGCGTACTGAGGATCCTTTCCAGCAGAGCTGCTGACGTAAACAGCAATGATTTGCAGCCTCTGCCTGGTGAATATGGACGAATGAAATGGTAATGGCTCTCCTGTAATACTCTCAGTGTTTCCTGTGTTTTCCATTATGTCAATGTGACCTCAGTGCTTCCCCTGCCATAAAGCCAGGGCACACTTTTTAAACCGCTAATGTCTCGCTTCTTAAGAGCTCTAATTACTAGAGGGAAACAAATTGCACATTTATACATGCAGTTTACTGTGACTCATTGAAGATATCCATTAATTCAAAGATCTTTAAACTATTCTATTCAACTTGGAATCTCTTATTCATACTGTTTTGAAGATGGATTTTATTGCATGCTACTGCCAGCTGATCACTGTCCATCTTTTGTATGAAAGAGCTAAGCTTCCATGTAAAGTGGTTGGACCAAGGCATTTGAGACACACAAGCGGACACTAGACAAATCCTAGATACTAGGTGTTTCATCATTTGTGGATGAATGTGTTTAATTTTGGGTGGGGCGGATGGTGTTGGTGGGAAGGGGTGTGTTGGGTTAGGGATTTTAATGGTGTGTCTGCGTGTTGACCTGGGAAGTGTGTAAGTGAGTAATGAGTACACCTGTGTGTCTGCGTGTTGACCTGGGAAGTGTGTCAGTGAGTAATGAGTACACCTGTGTGTCTGCACGGTGACCTGGGAAGTGACAGTGAGTAAAGAGTACACCTGTGTGTCTGCGCTGTGACCTGGGAAGTGTGTCAGTGAGTAATGAGTACACCTGTGTGTCTGCGCAGTGACCTGGAAAGTATGTTAGTGAGTAATGAGTACACCTGTGTTTCTGCGCGGTGACCTGGGAAGTATGTTAGTGAGTAATGAGTACACCTGTTTGTCTGCGCTGTGACCTGGGAAGTGTGTCAGTGAGTAATGAGTACACCTGTGTGTCTACGCGGTGACCTGGAAAGTATGTAAGTGAGTAATGAGTACACCTGTGTGTCTGCGTGGTGACCTGGGAAGTGTGTTAGTGAGTAATGAGTACACCTGTGTGTCTGCGTTGTGACCGGGGATGTATGTTAGTGAGTAATGAGTACACCTGTGTGTTTGCCTGGTGACCTGGGAAGTATGTTAGTGAGTAATGAGTACACCTGTTTGTCTGCGCTGTGACCTGGGAAGTGTGTCAGTGAGTAATGAGTACACCTGTGTGTCTGCGCTGTGACCTGGGAAGTGTGTCAGTGAGTAATGAGTACACCTGTGTGTCTACGCGGTGACCTGGGAAGTATGTAAGTGAGTAATGAGTACACCTGTGTGTCTGCGTGGTGACCTGGGAAGTGTGTTAGTGAGTAATGAGTACACCTGTGTGTCTGCGTTGTGACCTGGGATGTATGTTAGTGAGTAATGAGTACACCTGTGTGTCTGCGCTGTGACCTGGGTAGTATATTAGTGAGTAATGAGTACACCTGTGTGTCTGCGCAGTGACCTGGGAAGTGTGTCAGTGAGTAATGAGTACACCTGTGTGTTTGCCCGGTGGCCTGGGAAGTGTGTCAGTGAGTAATGAGTACACCTGTGTGTTTGCCTGGTGACCTGGGAAGTGTGTCAGTGAGTAATGAGTACACCTGTGTGTGTCTGCCCGGTGACCTTGCTGCTGTGTGCAGGCGGGGGTGTGTGTGTGTGCCAGGGGTGGGTGTGCAGGACGGTGGGGTGTGCAGGCTGGGGGGGGGGAAGCGGGTTGCTGCTGCTGCTGTGTGCAGGCAGGGGGGGTGTGGTGTGTGTGTGCCAGGAGTGGGTGTGGAGGACGGTGGGGTGTGCAGGCCGGGGGGGGGGGGGGGGGGGAAGCGGGTTGCTGCTGCCTTGTGCACCCCCCTAAGTTATTATAGACAACCTTCTCCTCTCCCCCTCCTTCCCCAGACTTGCTGACATCCCCCTCCCACATGTGACATACCTGTGGCGCCTGACACTCACAGGGCAATCTTGCTTCACCTGGCCAGCAGCAGATTGGAAATGCCTGAGAGGAGCTACAGACAGCCCAGAGCTTTACTATAAAGGAGGAGGCAGCTCTGCCGAGTCACAGCTGCATCATGCTTCTCTCCTCTCAGGCTGTGACCATGTGACTCTGTCTGCGACTCGAGGTCAGCCTGAGAGGAGGCAGAGCTGCTCCCCCTGGCTGCCAGAGGCTGCTATGTCAGCACCACAGATCTGCAGCTGCGCAGACTTAATTTATTCACTGCACTCCCTTCCGCCCCCATTGACGCTGGCTGAGCTACATGTGTCTGTGAGTATTATAGGTGTGTGGTATTGCGGGGGGTGTAGTGCAGGCAGGCAGGGGCCAATATGTGTGTATTATCTCATATATTAGGCTACATGTGTATGTGTATTATGTGTGGTGTGTGTGTATAAGGCTGGGTGGGGGGTGGAGTTTCATGTGTGACCCTGTCCAGCGTTATACACACACTCTCAGGATGATTAACACATGTAGCCAAATATATAAGAGATAAGCCTAAGCCAGGGCGTAGTCAGTGCTGCACGTGCAAGGAGAAGGATGCTGCGGAGAAGACCTGCTGCCGCCAAGAGACCCACTCTGCCCAGGAGTCCCGCTGCGAGACAGATGCTGTTGGGAGGAGCGCTGCCCAGGAGAGACCGCTGCTGGGGAGTACCACTGCCGCTGGGAGACTGGCGCTGTCAGGGAGGACCACTGCTGCTGGGAAAACGACGCTGTCAGGGAGGACCACTGGTTATGAGAACCGCTGCTGCTGGGAGACCACTGCTGTGGTGGACCGCTTCCAAGTAGACCGCCGGGAGAAAGAAGGATACTGCAGTGTGTGACCTTCGTGCTGCTTGAACCTGAGTGTCCGGTGCGCTGTGGTATGTAGTTCTGTGCTGTGCCCTCTCCACATGCACTGT
The DNA here is from genome assembly GCF_055691185.1 of Crinia signifera. Classification (NCBI taxonomy): domain Eukaryota; kingdom Metazoa; phylum Chordata; class Amphibia; order Anura; family Myobatrachidae; genus Crinia; species Crinia signifera. The sequence continues at coordinate 51,947,614 of NC_139218.1, forward strand.
GTTTCTCTACTGTGTTATAATACATCTGTCCCATTATTAGAAACTAATTGTTGAAAAGCTTATACTTACAAGATTTAATTAAAATTGCAGCTGTTGTCTGTATATGATCCATTCAGGTTACAGACACTGGATGGACAGTCAATATGTCAGTAGTATGCAATTCGATATTGACAAAAGGTCCATAGGTAAATGGACAACTGTGTCTAAGATCAACAGGTACAAAAGGTTGATAAGTTCAAAGGTCAACATTGACACCTTAATGGTCAAGGTTGGGATCCCGACCGTTGTCTAGTCACCGTCACCTGATCTGCTATATCACACCTGTTCCCTTCATACCGGACTCTTATGCTAGTCTTATTTGGAGCATTTTGCAAAACATTTACCATTTTTCTCTTATATTGCTAATTGTGGGGAATATACAGCATGCGTCGCCCAACAAGTATAGTATGCTTGGAAATAAAGTCCACTATGCTTAAAGAATCATTATTATTATTAGTAGTAGTATATCAGTATATTATTATCGCAAATTAGCTATTTCTTAAAATATTACATCTTAACAAAGTGCAATAAGTCAGTTAAAACCCTGGTAATTTTCTCAGCTGGTTAAGTGGTACATTTATATTTTCACAACAAAAGAGGTAGTTATAACACCTCTTATCTCTGTGGGATTCTCTAAGTATAATAAACCTATATAATGACATAAGCATCCATAGGCAGTGCTGGGTGACGAGTGTGGGGTGATAAGCACAATACAAGCTCTGGCCCCTAATGTTTAAATGTTTCCAGACTACAAGTCTGTCTTGCATCCGTTACACTGTCATTGTGTGGCATAAGAACCACACTGACAGCCAGTGGTACGCTTACATCTTACATTCTAAGGGCCAGATGCACTAAGCTTCAAAAATGAGAAAATGGAGAGTAATAAACAACCAACCAATCAGCTCCTAACTTCCATGTCACAGTATGTGTTTGAAAAAAGCCCATAGGCTTCTATAGGGTATCAGAGGGTACCAGAGGGTGGCGATACCCTGCCAGGCGGAGATGGGGCGGACAGCTAATGGTACATAGGAAAATGCGGTAAAACCCCCATTTTACCGCATTTTCCCTTAAGTACATCCCTCCCCTACAGCCAGATGTCCTCCCGGCTGTGACACCTGCTGGGGGAGGAGGAGATCAAAGGAGGACGGGAGGGAGGGGGGGGGGCGCGCGGACGGCGGGCGGCGATAGAAGCCCATAGGCTTCTATAGGGTATACGCCTGGCGATACCCTGCCAGGCGAAGACGGGGCGGACGGGTATTGGTACATAGGAAAATGCGGTAAAGCCCCCGTTTTACCGCATTTTCCCTTTAGTACATCCCGCCGCATGTGTACACACCATTACAGTGCATTACTTATCTCACTACACTTACCTCACTGAAATGACTTACCACCCTTACCTCAACATTCCTGACAGAGATACCTTAACCAACACTTCCAGTACCACATATGCATCACTTAAGGCCCCCGACGGATTGGGATAGAGAAATCTTGCTAAATTACACAAATCTCATGTGTTTGACATCACATCCGATCCGATGCGCGGTCCTGAGTGGATTGGAGTCTGAGGTCGGACCTGTCTGCACATCTGTCCATGACTTGTACCTTCCTGTGGAGGGAAACAGGGTTGCATGCGATACAAAACATGCAGAAGGACCACATGAGATCCTGCCGCCCAGGAAGGGGGTGGGTTAACGGATGGCCATACACTGCTGCGACTTCTCACAGTGGGCTGGATGCACTGTAGTTAAAATATGCTAAAAGCCCAGTTTTCACCATATTTTTATATGCACTACAGCCCCTCCACCACCAGAAAAAGCTGGTGATACCCTATAGAAGCCCATGGGCTTCTCACTGCAGTGCTGTGTGACGGATCCATCACGGATCCCTTTCAGCATGAACTGCGGCTGGCGCTGTCACTCTGTGCATGCGCAGAGGAATTCCCGGGTCTCAGACCTGGAAGTCCAGCTCCGAAGCCGCATCGCAATGGGCAGCTCTTGTAGCAAGAGCCGTCCTTTGCATTAATACTCCCATATGTTAGTGCAAGTGCGATTATTATCAACGCAGTAGCCGGCAATGTGCAGTGAAGTGGGGCAGCGGATGTTAGAGCATCCCGACCCATAGTATGGCCACCTTTACCACACTTACCTCAATTGCTACACCTACCTCACCAAACCCACTTACCTCACCTCACTTACCTCACCAACTTTCCTCTACCGCATTGCCCTCACTACTACCATACCTCGCTTTCCACACTTGACTCACTTACCTCTCATACTATACTTCAATATTCATACTTACCTCACTTCCCACACTTGCATTACTTCCCAGTCTTACCTCACCTACAGTACCACACTTACCTCACTTCCCACACTTGCATTACTTCCCAGTCTTACCTCACCTACAGTACCACACTTACTTCACTTCCCGCACTTGCATTACTTCCCAGTCTTACCTCACCTACAGTACCACACTTACCTCACTTTCCACACTTGCATTACTTCCCAGTATTACCTCACCTACAGTACCACACTTACCTCACTTCCCGCACTTGCATTACTTCCCAGTCTTACCTCACCTACAGTACCACACTTACCTCACTTCCCACACTTGCATTACTTCCCAGTCTTACCTCACCTACAGTACCACACTTACCTCACTTGCCACACTTGCATTACTTCCCAGTCTTACCTCACCTACAGTACCACACTTACCTCACTTCCCACACTTGCATTACTTCCCAGTCTTACCTCACCTACAGTACCACACTTACCTCACTTCCCACACTTGCATTACTTCCCAGTCTTACCTCACCTACAGTACCACACTTACCTCACTTCCCACACTTGCATTACTTCCCAGTCTTACCTCACCTACAGTACCACACTTACCTCACTTTCCACTCTTATTGCACTTCCTACTCTCACATCACTTCCCACTCTTAGGGGTAAATTTACTAATATGGGAGTTCTATTGAGGATAGAATGTTGCCCATAGCAACCTATCTGATTATTCTATTATTTTCTAGAAGATGCTAAGTAATAAGAAGTAGAGTCTGATTGGTTTCTATGGGCGACATCCCATCTTCAATAGATGGGATGTTGTTTATAGCAACCAATCAGATTCTATATCAATCAGATTACCATACTTACCTTTACCTGGCAAAACATGCCTTTAAAAAAGTAGCGGCCAACAATATATTCTGTTTCAACATTTGCAAATCCAACATCTGTATATGAAAAACTGAAACACTTTTTAAAAAATTATGATAGTGGCCTACAATTACCCCTGTACTATTTATTTATTTTTCTGTTTGTTTGTTCCATTAATATTTGAATAGAAATTTGTATAGAAATGAAAACGACTGGATAGATATGGTGGATATGAGAAAAAGTTCAGAGATATTGGACGGGATTCTCAAACATCCTCCCCACACATCGTCGGCATTCGCATGGTTAATAATCGCATATGCCCTAACATATGCGATTATTAACGCAAATTTAGGGTCCTCCCTGGACCCTTACTGCTCAGCCAGGGTTCCGCCGCCTCCTCCCTGCACCCGGAAGAGGTACAGGGAGGAGGAGGCCGCCCTGACAGAGATGAGGGGGGGCGGCGGGGAACGCGAAGGGAAGCCCATAGGCTTCTATGGGGTTACCCCATCTAGAACTGGCGTAACCCCCTGCGGCAAAGCCCCGGCGGTGGGGCTTTGCTGCATATGAAAATGCGGTAAACACCCCGAATTTTTTTTTTCCGGCAGTTTTTGTTTGGTGCATCTTGCCCAGTATTAGTAAGATGTGACCCAGTATTGCTCTGCACCCATGACGGGGACACACTTGGGTAAGTGATTGTGGGGGAGATTCTCTAAGAATCTCCGCACCCCTTCGCCGCCCATCGCATATTTAATTATCGCATATGCTGTAACATATGCGATAATTAAGGCAAAGGACAGCTCTTGCGTTAAGAGCTGTCCTTTGCGGTGAGAGTCTCCGGGTCCCAGCAGGTCCCGGCGGCTCTCCCCTCCCTCCCACACCCGGCGCTGCTGCTGCTGCGCCGGGCTCTCCTCCTCCCTGCACCCGGAAGAGGATCAGTGCAGGGAGGAGGTCACAGGTCCGGGCAGCACTGCGCTGTGCTGCCCGGACACAGGTGAGGGGGGAGGGGGCGATGCGGGGCGGCGCGGGGCGGTGGAGGGTTGAGATAGAAGCCCATTGGCTTCTATGGGGCATCGCCAGATTTTTCTGGCGATGCCCCCCGCCGCGGTAACCCGGCGGGGGATGCTTACAGCATCCCAAAATGCGGTAAAAACCCCGATAACGGGGTTTTTACCGCATTTTTAGCTTAGAGAATCTCCCCCTATGTCTGTAGAACACGTATGCACAGATACACTATCATCTATATATATGTCTAGTGAACGTGCGGCACCGAAACACTGCCATCTGTTGGTAGCGAGTGAAACTACATAGCTTTTGCTTCGAGTGGGCTTACTAGTGTATTATCCTCTATACTAGTGTGATCTAGATAGAATGTTCTCATTTACCAGATCAGAAAGTAGGCTAAGGAGCTCATCCCTCATACACCTTCCTTGTCTGCTTTCTCTCCCTAGTGACTTGGTCTAAGCATTCATTATAAAAGCATGGAACGCTGAGACCTGTTTTATAACCAGTTCAAATTAGGCTGCAGATATTTATCCCCATGTTTTTCTATATTTCAAATAATAGGGGGGATTGTGTTTTTTTTTTTGTTCACAAAAATATAGTCATATTTGTTTCCTTGTTATACAGTATATTATTGCACATTTTGTTAAATGTACTCTTTGTTTAACATAATATACAATCCCTCTAAATTATGTTATGGAGATACAATATCATCATCTATATATATGTTTAGTGTCCATGAGTCCCTGAAACACTGCCATCTGCTGGCAGAGAGTGAAACTACATCTCTTTCTCACACATGCACAAACACAAAAGGTAGCAGACTAGCTTTCGAAGCTTTTGCTTCAAGCGGGCTTTCTAGTTGGTACATGATTTCCAAAGATTACTTCCTCTCTGAACACCCAACTCCCCCCACCGTACCCTCAACACCACCCAACCTCCTTCTTTCTTTCTTTCTCTCTCTCTCTTTCTCTCTCTCTCTCTTCCTCTCTCTCTCTCTCTTCCACCCTCTCCCAGGAAAGGACACACAGTACGTGCATGTTATACAGTACATGTTGAGTATTATTGGCATTTGTCAGAGATTGTGGTTGCAGAAATAATTAGCTTTTCTCCTGATGCTTAGTTGTACTCTAGATAAATGGAATATGATAATGAAAAATGAATCAATATAATAAATCTATATTATTTAAATACTCCGCTATAAATCTTACGTTTTATAACCTGCAGAACCCAGGTCTGCTACAAATAGCATATCACAAGGCCGTAGCTGTCCCTGCACTGTCTTTAAGAATAAATAATAATTATTAAATCATCCATGGTCAAATCAAGCATATTGGCTACTCTGTCTTATGAGCAGAGCTACATGGGGTAATGAGCACCAGTGTGTTGTGTTGGCTTGTCAGTTAAGATAAAGATGAACCTGTTTTCGGTTTAATCAACCTTTTAGCTGTTTTAGTGGTTTAATTTTATAGTTAGGCATTTTGCCTATCAGCCACTTGTCTATCATAAAGCCTGTCCAAAATACATCAGACCACGCATAACAACCAATAGGTACCGGGGCAATTTCACAGAGCAACGGAATAGCCAGTCCTTAAAATTACTGTCAGATGTATTTGTTCAGTCGGTTCCAGGCCCTCCAGACTTCACAAGGATTTTGTTTCACTGGTGATGCTAATTACAACTGAATTGTCTGGCTGAAAAAATCTCAGATTAGGCATCTTTCAGCTCAGAAAATAAGTTGTCTCCTTTGACATCTTTCAAAGAATTATGTGCTTGCAGTTCTTCTGAGCATTGCCTCCCCAGTCCCAGCGAGCAGCTTGTGAAGTACAGATACATTAAAGTCGCCGATGAGTTATGGATTGCTTCTCAGACATTTTTGGTACGATGATTCTATGGCGATCCATATTGCCGCTTAACAAACCATTGTTAGCTACCAGAGCCTACATATGGAAAATGTCATATTATTTTATTATTATTTCTTGCAACATATAAAGTGCAGACATCTAAGTATTGCAGTTGTCCAAGGTGTCCCCAATTAACACAGTGGTGGAAATTTAGATCGAAATGGTACGAATGCACATATTTGTACCCAGCGGAGCTTAGCCAATTAACGACTGACCAGCCAGGGTGTCATGTTTTGGCCAGGGGAACTTATGTAAATAGTTTTCCCTGGCTGTGGCATAGCACTGCTGGCTGATGGAGCCCGGTGCTGATTTCCGAAATATAGAAATACCGCTACTCCTTTTGTCCCCCCCGTATTTGGGAAACCAAGACCTGGCCAAGAGCCTTGTGCTAGTTATACAAATAGAGGGGGACCCAGTTGATTTGTTTCCCCCCTGTATTTCTGCATCCAAGACCGGCTTAATGAGCCCGGGGCTGGTTCAGCTCATGTGGGGGGTGCCGGGTTTTTTTTAAGCTTTTTTTTTTTTTACACAAAGAAGCATCGCACGGATCTGACTGATCTGTGCGATGCTTCAAGTCTTGTCCATATTTGGCTGTTGGCAAACTCAGCAGCCAAATACGAATTACATCGGAAAATATTAGATTAGTAAATTTGCTGTATTCTCTTGTCACATTTTCGGCCAATCCCATCGTACCTGAATCGTCTGTAATCCCCAATCTTAGTAAATTTCCCCAAGCATTTGGTTGAACCAAAATAGCACCAATAATTTTTCTATTCAGTCTAATCCATATAAATTCATACCATTCTATATGCTATGGCGCATATACCTTGGGGGGACACTCTGTGCCATACTTGCCTACTTTTGAAAACTAGTTTCAGGGAGATTATAGTTGGTAGTAGAATTTTGCATAGCACCCCATTGAGGGGGCGTGTCATGCTCCACCCAAAGAGTGTGTCTAGTTCCCTATATGGAGAGATTGTGAAAAGAGATTGTGAACGTGGCACCTAGAAGCGTCGGTGTGTACTGCTACATCTGAGAGGAATCTTTTAAAATGACTTATATACAAATGTAGATGAGCCCCAAAGCAGTTAGTAAGGGCTACTGTACTTGCTGAAGTGCTGGGAAATGTTGCTGATGATTCAGTGTAAATGTATCTGTCTCATTCCTTTTTTCTACAAAATTGTAACAGTATAATGTGGTCTAGGTGAAATGAGGGAGATTGCTAGAGTAATGTGGGAAAGGGGGAGATTGCTGCTATTTCAGGGAGTCTCCTGCAGAATGCAGGAGGGTAGGCCCCTATGCTCTGTGCCCATTAGATGCTGCAGCCACGCCCACTGTAGCTTCAGTATCCGCCCGGTGGAGTCCAGGTTTCGTTGACAGCCCTGTATATAATTGTAGGAAAAAATCGATAGGTCTGCATAGCAAATTCCACAGTATCTTATCATATTCAACATCCAGTATATAGTATGTACATAAAATAATGAAATGAAATCAAACAATTCGTAGACATTAATTAATTGAATTAACAACATAAGGTATGGTCATAGCGGCTTTGTATTTCACTGCCCTGATATGGTAAAAAAAAATGTTATTTAGACTCAACCGTTACATTTTCTTTTGCTTTGTGATGCCGTGTTTAATGCATACCCATGGGGTGCATATTTTATATTTGATGATGGAATGAGTCAGTGCCTAAGATAAGAGACTAAAAGAATGACTAACATAATAACTGTGACCTTGGATAAGTCATCTTGTCTGATGAATACCTCTGTGTACAGCATCACATGACAACAATATTTTCATCCCGAGATGACATTTTACAAGGGAACATTTTTGTTTCATCCTCTGTTGCATGTTTGTTATTCAACAAAATGAATTCATTAATTAAAGACATTCAATTTCTCTGGCTTTGCATAAATTAGCATATGCACATGTTTCTCAGCTAATTAGGATAATATATGTCTGTATTTACTTAAATACAATTTAGATACATGTGTCTCTGATTTCAGTAGTCGACATCAATATATGTATGTATGTATGTATGTATTACAGAGTTGATGCCTGTGATACCTGGTGGTTAGCTGTGCATGCAGCCGCCTCTTAAGTATTTGTCAAAATCTTCCCGTTGCTCAGCCAGGATCTAAGCGGTCTGCAGCTTATCCAGTATGCCTTAGGTGGAAATCATGGCGTTATAAGGAGTTCTGGACCAGCCTTCCAGTACAGTGTTACAGTCGTAATGCACAGCCCAGCCCATAATGTAGAATCAGATTGGCACTCCTAACTTCTGATAGGACTCGAGTGCCCTCCGCAGGTAACAATGTGAAGTAAATCGGGGGCACTTGGAGACTTTAAGTAGAAAACTGTATTTAAATGCTGTGCATAAAGACCACTAAGTTTTCGGGGTATGCAAACCCCTTTGTCAAGGTGGGAACATATAGATAATATATATTTTTTATTAAGAGAACACAGTGCATCCAATGTTATATTTAATAAGCTATCAAGTTCAGGTCATGACTTGCGTGCCAACAGTGGAAGCCAAACCAGTGGAAAATTACCAGATGGATTCTGGGTGAAATAATACATTGTACCAAGAATAATGTGCAGAACTATGTATATGTCGACAAATGTAAAATGCTAAAACTGTTCAACAATATCTGGTGACATCCTAAATATGAACATTCTAACCTGTAAGTTCCTCAGAGAAGTCACATTGTAGCCATATACTGTAATTTCACCATGTTCATGGAAAGCTGGATGCCCAGATATGTAAAACTAGGCTTTACTTACTATACTTGGACCAAGTCTCTCCAGTTGGGTTTGGCTCATTTAGGGCAGGATGTACTAAGCCGAAAATGCGGTAAAACCCCCATTTTACTGAATTTTCATATGTACTAAAACCCTGCTGCCACGTTACCGCAGGGCAGGGTATCGCCAGCCTATGGGCTTCTATCGCCGCCCGACGCCAACCCGCCGTCTCCGCCGACCTCTCTCCCCCCGGCTTACCTTGCATCAGGTCCTCCTGGATCCGGAAGGTAAACCCTTCCTCCCCCTAGTAAAGCAGCCGGACGTCCTTCTGGCTGCAGGGGGAGGAGGCGCTGGGGACAGCCTGCTTAGCTGTCCACGGCGTGAAGGGAGGAGGCGGCGCCCAGGAGGTGACGGAGACCCCCCCACACAACACATTACAGGTATCACGGAGGGCCTCCGTCACCGCGATGCCAGCCGCATATGTTAGTACATATGCGCTGGCATCGCGGCGGCCGGACGGCGAAGGGCCGCGATGTATATTAATACATTCCGCCCTTAGGAACCATGTAATATAGTGATGGATTTCATATTGTTAATTCAAAAACCAGATATTTGACTGGACAGTAGCTATTATATTTTCCTAGAATTTGTAATAGAGAAGACTGGGGATTACTGTATGTAGAGAAGTAGCTTGTCTGCACTTTTATATGTGTCTTACCTATATGCAGATACTGCATGTCCTTATTTAGGGCCTTATTCTACTTCACTCTTTCTGACAAAATCTTTCCTAGATGGACAAAACCATGTGCACTGCAGGGGGGCAGATGTAAAATGTGCAGATAAAATTAGATTTGGGTGAGTTATTTTGTTTCTGTGCAGGGCAAATACTGTCTGCTTTATTTTTACACTGCAATATAGATCTCACTTTGAAGTAAAACCCCACCTAAATCTAATTCTATCTACACAAGTAACATCTGCCCCACCTGCAGAGCACATGGTTTTGTCCATCTAAGAAGGAATTTGTCAGAAAGAGTGAACCAAAATAAGGCCCTTAGTTTTTGGCTTTTTGGTCCATTTATCCATCCATTATTTTCTGCTTTAGGCAGTGGAGTAACTACATTGCTGGTTTCTATGGGAATCTTATGAATTGACAAAGGCATATACTGTATGTAACTACGGTATCAAGCCAGAGCACTTAAATATGTAGACTCTTTTATTATATGACTTTCAAACTTAAATACTGGATCCAATCTGGGTAAAATGGGCACATAAACACCTTCATCACTGCACGTTGGACCTGGATTATGCCCGGGACCAACATGCGTTTTCACACTGCACCCATTTCTGCCATGGGGTATATTCAATTGATCTCGAAACTGCTGTCTTGCCAAAGTTTTCAACATGAATAGATTGCAAGGGGTTCCGTTCTACTCAATGCTAGCTGTTTTTTTGGCAGGTCGAAATGTTCCGACCTGCCAAAAACCCGGTGGATTGACGGAATAGTCGCTAATCCACCTGCTTTTAACGGAAACACAGCCAAAACCGAAAAAGTTTTGCCCATGTTTCTGGCAATCTCAATCCGACATGAAAAGATGTCGGATTGAGGTTGCCAGAAACAAGGCCAAAACCCTCCTGTTGCCTTCCGTACTCACCCACTGCACCGGGTGAGAGCAGCTCCTTCCTCCTCCCAGGCAATCGTGCCGCCTCCCGCCCCTGCGCTCATCCGGTCCCCGCGCCGGCCAGGTGAGTATCAATCAGCGGCCAAATCCAACGTCCGGATTTGGCCGTTGCATTGAATAATGGATGCCGAATCCATTCCTTCAAAAGAATTTTGGATGTATCAATAGAATACCATAGAGTCATTATAATGAGTTTTTAAAGACAGACAGAATCCTCTGCGCTCCTGGTCCTCCAATGAGCAGCTTGGTAACATAACCTGAGTAATGACCCGGGACACACCTTTCCAACATCTGTATATCCTGGTCAAGCCCACCTAGGCTTTTTTTAGGACTGGTGTCTTAGAAACTATGGGGCAGATGTATTAAGCCTGGTAAAGTGATAAAGTGGTGATGAAGCCGTGATAAAGTGGAAGGTGATAACGCACCAGCGTGAAACGCACTTTGAAAAGTGACAGTTGGGAGTTGAAAATGAAAGTGAAATGTTCTTCTTTTTTATGTTCTTGCCTAACGAGCGTCAGAATAAAGTTGAGCACAGTCACAGTAGATGCTCTGCGTTCACATTATTTAGTATATTCTACCCCAATATTAATTAGCACAGTGGTTGATGTTTTTAAAGACTGTAGAACAGTGTTTCCTAAACTCAAGCCTCAGGGACCACTAACAGTGGATATTTTCCAGATCTCCTAGCAGGTGTGCAGGTGCACTCATTACTGACTGACACATTGTGAAAGTTCCACAGGTTCTGCTAATTATTTCATTTGTGATACCGATATCTGTAAAACATGCACTGTTAGGGTCCCTGACAAGGGCGTAACTACCATAGGTGCAAGGGGTGCAGCTGCTATGGCGCCCAGAGCTGAAGAGGATCCATCTTTGCTGTCTAAGTATATGTTTTACATACATTTATCACAATCAGTTGCTAAATAGGGGGCCCTTACAAACTTTTGCTATGGGGCCCACGATTATCTAGGTACGCCTCTGGACTCCCTGAAGACCAAGTTTTGGAATAATTTCTGTAGTGGTAAAGAAAGTCAACCCTTATACCCATATATATATAAAATAATAGTATAGAAATTAGTGCTTTTTAATTTGATCTGTAAAAATTCAACAGATGAAGCATTGTATCACATAATAATATCATTCTATTTATGGTTTTGCATAATTGGACATGTTTTCTTTTATATATTTTCTCCAATGTGCATTTATTCATTTATTTTGTTATAGACTGTATACATAGTAATTTGGGGTGTGGCAGGTGCCTGATTTAACCCCTTCCTGACAGAGCCAGTTTTTGCGTTCCTGACAGAGCCCTTTTTTTCAAATCTGACATGTCTCACTTAAGTGGGGATAACTTTTTTTTGCTTTTACTTATCCCAGTGGTTTTCGTGACACATTGTACTTCAAATTAGTGGTAAATTTGGGTCGATACAGTCTGTGTTTTTTTGTGAAAAATACCAAAATATCGTGAAAAAATGGAAAATTTAGCGATTTGCAAAATGTTAAATTTTCTGCTTGTGAGACAAATAATCTTACCACTCAAAATAGTGAATAACTAACATAGACCATATGTCTACTTTATGTTGACATCATTATTTCAACTTCCTTTTAATTTTTTGGGACACTAGGAGGCTTACAATATGAATAGCAAATTCTCAAATTTTCAAGAAAATTTCAAACACTGATTTTTTTAGGGACCAGTTCAGTTCTGATGTGACTTTGAGGGACTTGTATGTGAGACACCCCCATAAATGATGCCATTTCAAAAACTGCACCCCTCACAGTATTCAAAACAGCATTTTGGAAGTTTGTTAACCCTTTAGGTGTTTCACAGGAATTAAAACAAAGTGTAGGTGAAATTTCAAAATTTATTTCTTTTTGCAGATTTGCAATTTTAATACATTTTTATAAGTACCACAGTACATTTTACTAGAGAAATGTGACTAAAAATTGATTCCCCCAATTCTTTTGTTTTCATAAATATCCTATATGTGGCCCTAGTGTGCACGGTGACCAAACCACAGGCTTCATAATAGAAGGAGCACCTACTTGATTTTGGAGCCTCCTTTTTATGAGATTATTTTTTAGGCACCATGTAGGTTTCAAGGCACCATAAGATGCTAAAAGTTAGGAACCCCCCCACAAGTGACCCCATTTTGCAAACTACACCCCTCAGGGAATTCATCTAGGGGTATAGTGTACATTTCAAACCCCCAGGGGTTTCACCAATTGTGGTACAACTGGGCAGTGAAAATGAAAAATTATTTTTTTTACACAAAAATGCAGTTCTGGCTCCAAATTTGTCATTTTCAGAAGGTATGAAGGAGACAAAGCACCCCAAAATCTGTGCCCCAATTTCTCCCGAGTACGGCAATGCCTCACATGTGACCAAAAAATACCAGTTGGGTGCATGGCAGGACTCAGAAGGGAAGGAGTGATTTTTGGATTTTGCAGCTCAGATTCTGGTGGAATTTTGGTGGGTGCTATGTCGCATTAGCAAGACCCCCCAAGCACCAATACAGTGGAACCCCCCCACAAGTCACCCCATTTTGCAAACTACACCCCTCAGGGAATTCATCTAGGGGTATAGTGTACATTTCAAACCCCCAGGGGTTTCACCAATTTTGATACAAGTGGGCAGTGAAAATGAAAAATTACATTTTTTTACACAAAAATGCAGTTCTGGCTAAAAATTTTTCATTTTCAGAAGGTATGAAGGAGAAAAAGCACCCCAAAATCTGTGCCCCAATTTCTCCCGAGTACGGCAATGCCTCACATGTGACCAAAAAATACCAGTTGGGTGCATGGCAGGACTCAGAAGGGAAGGAGTGATTTTTGGATTTTGCAGCACAGATTCTGGTGGAATGAATGGTGGGTGCTATGTTGCACCAATACAGTGGAACCCCCCCACAAGTCACCCCATTTTGCAAAGTACACCCCTCAGGGAATTCATCTAGGGGTATAGTGTACATTTCAAACCCCCAGGGGTTTCACCAATTTTGATACAAGTGGGCAGTGAAAATGAAAAATTACATTTTTTTACACAAAAATGCAGTTCTGGCTCAAAATTTTTCATTTTCAGAAGGTATGAAGGAGAAAAAGCACCCCAAAATATGTGCCCCAATTTCTCCCGAGTACGGAAATGCCTCACATGTGACCAAAAAATACCAGTTGGGTGCATGGCAGGACTCAGAACGGAAGGAGTGATTTTTGGATTTTGCGGCTCAGATTCTGGTGGAATTTTGGTGGGTGCTATGTCGCATTAGCAAGACCCCCCAAGCACCAATACAGTGGAACCCCCCCACAAGTCACCCCATTTTGCAAACTACACCCCTCAGGGAATTCATCTAGGGGTATAGTGTACATTTCAAACCCCCAGGGGTTTCACCAATTTTGATACAAGTGGGCAGTGAAAATGAAAAATTACATTTTTTACACAAAAATGCAGTTCTGGCTCGAAATTTTTCATTTTCAGAAGGTATGAAGGAGAAAAAGCACCCCAAAATCTGTGCCCCAATTTCTCCCGAGTACGGCAATGCCTCACATGTGACCAAAAAATACCAGTTGGGTGCATGGCAGGACTCAGAACGGAAGGAGTGATTTTTGGATTTTGCAGCTCAGATTCTGGTGGAATTTTGGTGGGTGCTATGTCGCATTAGCAAGACCCCCCAAGCACCAATACAGTGGAACCCCCCCACAAGTCACCCCATTTTGAAAACTACACCCCTCAGGGAATTCATCTAGGGGTATAGTGTACATTTCAAACCCCCAGGGGTTTCACCAATTTTGATACAAGTGGGCAGTGAAAATGAAAAATTACATTTTTTTACACAAAAATGCAGTTCTGGCTCAAAATTTTTCATTTTCAGAAGGTATGAAGGAGAAAAAGCACCCCAAAATCTGTGCCCCAATTTCTCCCGAGTACGGCAATGCCTCACATGTGACCAAAAAATACCAGTTGGGTGCATGGCAGGACTCAGAACGGAAGGAGTGATTTTTGGATTTTGCAGCACAGATTTTGGTGGAATGAATGGTGGGTGCTATGTTGCACCAATACAGTGGAACCCCCCCACAAGTCACCCCATTTTGCAAAGTACACCCCTCAGGGAATTCATCTAGGGGTATAGTGTACATTTCAAACCCCCAGGGGTTTCACCAATTTTGATACAAGTGGGCAGTGAAAATGAAAAATTACATTTTTTTACACAAAAATGCAGTTCTGGCTCAAAATTTTTCATTTTCAGAAGGTATGAAGGAGAAAAAGCACCCCAAAATCTGTGCCCCAATTTCTCCCGAGTACGGCAATGCTTCACATGTGACCAAAAAATACCAGTTGGGTGCATGGCAGGACTCAGAAGGGAAGGAGTGATTTTTGGATTTTGCAGCTCAGATTCTGGTGGAATTTTGGTGGGTGCTATGTTGCATTAGCAAGACCCCCCAAGCACCAATACAGTGGAACCCCCCCACAAGTGACCCCATTTTGCAAACTACACCCCTCAGGGAATTCATCTAGGGGTATAGTGTACATTTCAAACCCCCAGGGGTTTCACCAATTTTGATACAAGTGGGCAGTGAACATGAAAAATTACATTTTTTACACAAAAATGCAGTTCTGGCTCAAAATTTTTCATTTTCAGAAGGTATGAAGGAGAAAAAGCACCCCAAAATCTGTGCCCCAATTTCTCCCGAGTACGGCAATGCCTCACATGTGACCAAAAAATACCAGTTGGGTGCATGGCAGGACTCAAAAGGGAAGGAGTGATTTTTGGATTTTGCAGCTCAGATTCTGGTGGAATTTTGGTGGGTGCTATGTCGCATTAGCAAGACCCCCCAAGCACCAATACAGTGGAACCCCCCCACAAGTGACCCCATTTTGCAAACTACACCCCTCAGGGAATTCATCTAGGGGTATAGTGTACATTTAAAACCCCCAGGGGTTTCACCAATTTTGATACAAGTGGGCAGTGAAAAAGAAAAATTACATTTTTTACACAAAAATGCAGTTCTGGCTCAAAATTTTTCATTTTCAGAAGGTATGAAGGAGAAAAAGCACCCCAAAATCTGTGCCCCAATTTCTCCCGAGTACGGCAATGCCTCACATGTGACCAAAAAATACCAGTTGGGTGCATGGCAGGACTCAGAAGGGAAGGAGTGATTTTTGGATTTTGCAGCACAGATTCTGGTGGAATGAATGGTGGGTGCTATGTTGCACCAATACAGTGGAACCCCCCCACAAGTCACCCCATTTTGCAAACTACACCCCTCAGGGAATTCATCTAGGGGTATAGTGTACATTTCAAACCCCCAGGGGTTTCACCAATTTTGATACAAGTGGGCAGTGAAAATGAAAAATTACATTTTTTTACACAAAAATGCAGTTCTGGCTCAAAATTTTTCATTTTCACAAGGAATGAAGGAGACAAAGCACCCCAAAATCTGTGCCCCAATTTCTCCCGAGTACGGCAATGCCTCATGTGTGACCAAAAAGTGGCAGGACTCAGAAGGGAAGGAGTGATATTTGGATTTTGCAGCACAAATTCTGGTGGAATGATGGTGGGTGCTATGTCGCATTAGCAAGACCCCCAAAGCACCAATACAGTGGAACCCCCCCACAAGTGACCCCATTTTGCAAACTACACCCCTCAGGGAATTCATCTAGGGGTATAGTGTACATTTCAAACCCCCAGGGGTTTCACCAATTTTGATACAAGTGGGCAGTGAACATGAAAAATTACATTTTTTTACACAAAAATGCAGTTCTGGCTCAAAATTTTTAATTTTCACAAGGAATGAAGGAGACAAAGCACCCCAAAATCTGTGCCCCAATTTCTCCCGAGTACGGCAATGCCTCACATGTGACCAAAAAATACCAGTTGGGTGCATGGCAGGACTCAGAAGGGAAGGAGTGATTTTTGGATTTTGCGGCTCAGATTCTGGTGGAATGAATGGTGGGTGCTATGTGGCATTAGCAAGACCCCCGAAGCACGGTGAAATTATGAACCTAATATTCCATAGATGTGTGGTATATTTTAAAACACTCCTTTATACATAGGCCGGGTTTGTCGGGGCAAGTGTCACACTGGAAAATAGTTTGCTTTCTTATTCCCTTTTTATAGCAAACTTTGCACCTTTTTTGTGTCCTGCCCTTTTTTCCAGTGGAGGGGATTTCATCAGGAAAATGCTGCCCTGGTACAATACGGGGGCCAGTACTAGAAGTACTGGGGCCCTCTGCCTGCTGGTTCCCAAATATTAGGCCCTTTATGACTTCCTCTTGAAAGTGCATAAATGTCCCCCTCTGGCCGGTAGAACGGAATAGCACGTAAGCGTTATACAGTGCCATCTGGATGATATACACGGCCACCTTCTTGTACCAGATTTTTGTTTTCCGCAGGGCACTGTACGGCTTCAGTACCTGATCTGAAAGATCCACTCCGCCCATGTACCTATTGTAATCCAGGATACAATTAGGTTTGGAGGTGTGGGTACTGGTACCTCGTACAGGGACGGAGGTGGTACTGTCTCCGTGAATTGTTGTCAGTATAAGGACATCCCTCTTGTCCTTATATTTGACCAACAACATATTTTCGTTGCATATTCCCCTGCTTTCACCCCTTCTCATTACTTGGGCAATGTGCGTTTTTGGGAGGCCTCTTTGGTTCTTGCGCACAGTACCGCAAGCTGCTGTACCTCTTGAACCAAGGGCCTTAAACAGGGGGATGCTGGTGTAAAAGTTATCAACATAGAGGTGATAACCTTTATCCAGGAAGGGGTGCACTAAATCCCAGACAATTTTCCCACTAACACCTACGAGGGAGGGGGGGCATTCTGGCGGTTCAATTCTTGAATCCTTCCCTTCATAAACCCTAAACCTGTGGGTGTACCCTGAGGTGCTTTCACACAGTTTATACATTTTTATGCCATACCTTGCCCTCTTACTGGGAAGGTACTGGCGGAATTTAACCCTTCCTTTAAAATGTATAAGGGACTCGTCGATACAAATAAATTTTTCAGGGATGTACACCTCTTCAAATTTGGCACTGAAATGATCAATGACCGGCCTGACTTTGAATAGCCGGTCAAAGGTGGGATCATCTCTGGGTGGGCACTGTGCATTATCGGTGTAATGTATAAATTTAAGAATTGTCTCAAATCGAGTCCGGGTCATGGCCATACGGTAAAATGGAGTACTGTACAGAACATCTGTACTCCAATATTGCCTAATTTCTGGCTTTTTTACTATGCCCATATGAAACACCAGACCCCAAAACGTCATCATCTCTACTGCATCTACAGGGGTCCACCTAGCAAATGATGACGTGGGGTTTTGAGCAATAAACTGCTGGGCATATAAATTAGTTTGGTCCACCATTAAATTTACAAAATCATCAGAGAAAAATAATTTGAAAAAGTCAATTTCTCTGAGACCTGTGGAATCAAATTGGATTCCTGGCATGGCCAAAAACTCAGGAACCTGGGGCTCAAAATTGTCTGGTGGTGGGGTCCATACGAGATCAATTGTTGGGGGGGGGGTCTCAGCTGCTCTACGGGGGCGTCTTTGAGGGGGTCCCTCATCATCAGAGGAGGAAGAGGAGCTTAAGGCGAATCCTTCAAATTCCCCGCTTGCATCACTGGCTGTGTCAGAGTCAGAAGCAAGCAGGGCATATGCCTCCTCCGCTGAATACATTCTTCTGGATGACTGTGATGACATTTGGGAGGACATTTGGGAGGACATTTGGGATGCCATTTTTATTTTTGTGTTACTGGTAGTGAAATGTTTCAACACGTGTATAGTGTAGGGGGGGGGGTACAAACTTTATTTCAACCCGGGGGATATGTAGTGTGTATGTAGTGCAGAAAAAAAAAAAATACTTTATACCAATAAAAAAAAAAAAAAAATGAAGGGGTTAAAAATAAAAAATTGAAGGGGTTAAAAAAAAAAAAAAAAAAAAGGTCCTGCGTCAAAAATTGAGCACAGATGTTGGTCAGTAACGTCTGTCACTGAACAGCGCTCAAAGGCAACAGGAATTTGATCAAAAAAAAAATAAAATAGATCAACCCTGTGCCGAAAAAGATGATCAGTGATGTACGTCACTGATCAGCGCACAGCGGCCACAGGACACCCACAAAATCACAGTGTGTGTAAAAAAAAAATTAAAAAAAGACCCCACAGCACACACACAAAAAAAAAAAGGTGATCAGTGATGCGACACTGATTACCAGTGAGGTGCAGCAGGTGCACAACCTTTGGTGCAACTGACAGGTATATATAAAAAAAAAAAAACCTCTGTACCCCCAAAAAAGTTGCTGATCACCTCAGATATAGTGATCAGCACAAAAGGCGGGGGCAGCAGACACAAAATTTAGCACTCTCTATCACTCTCTGTCACTATCTCTCTCTATCTCTCTATCTCTCACTATCTATCACTCTATGACACTGCAGCAGCAGCACTGACAGGTATATCTATATATAAAAAAAAACCTGCGCCCCCAAAAAGTTGCTGATCAGTTAATTTATACTGATCAGCACAAAAGGAGGGGGCAGCAGTCAGTTATATAAAATATATATAGCACAATCTGTCACTATCTCTCTCTATCTCTCTCTCTCTATCTCTCTCTATCTCTCTATAACTATCACACTGCAGCAGCACAAAATATAGCACTCTGTCACTAGGCCTCTCTATCTATCTCTCTCTCTCTATCTCTCTCTCTCTATCTATAACTATATCACACTGCAGCAGCACAAAATATAGCACTCTCTGACACTATCTCTCTCTCTATCTCTCTCTCTCTATCTCTCTATAACTATCACACTGCAGCAGCACAAAATATAGCACTCTGTCACTAGGCCTCTCTATCTATCTCTCTCTCTCTATCTCTCTCTCTCTATCTATAACTATATCACACTGCAGCAGCACAAAATATAGCACTCTCTGACACTATCTCTCTCTCTATCTCTCTCTATCTCTCTCTATCTCTCTCTATCTCTCTCTATCTCTCTATCTCTCTCTATCTCTCTATCTATCTCTCTATCTAGCTAGTACACTGCAGCAGCACAATTTCACAGGAAGGCACAAGTAGCAACAGGATCCAGGAAGCAGTGATGAAGCAGCGATCAGGTAAGTATGGAGCAAGTATGGAGCAAGGTTCTGGTCAGTATGGCGGCAGGGGGGTACGGTGACCGCACTGCACGCTATTCCAGACCGGAATGGCGTCTGCAGTGCAGTCACCGTTAGTTTAAATCCCCCTCCTTGGCTGTGATTGGTCCGTCGGTCCGACGGACCAATCACGGCCTTTGGGGGCGGGCGGGGTGAGGTGGGGTGACACCAGTGTCACCCTTACACCCCGCGGTGATTGGTGCTGTACTTTACAGCACCAATCACCTCTGATCCCGTGTCACCGGCGAACGTTATTCGCCGGTGACACAGGAAAACGCTGTAATTGGCTGTTCACACTGAACAGCCAATCACAGCGATCGCCGACGGGGGGGCGGCATCGCAGCCCCCCCTGGGCATGCACGGACATGTCTGCTGTCAGGGACAGCAGACATGTTGAAACTGTCACCGCGTCTATAGACGCGGTGACAGTTTAAATCCATGACGTACATTTACGCCATGTGTCGGGAAGTGCTTCCCGACCATGACGTAAATGTACGTCAAATGTCGGGAAGGGGTTAACCAATAGTCTGATTAGGCTGCAGCCTAGGTCACCAGTGAGAGCTGTGCTTTCTTATGTTGGTGACTCCATTCCCTAAGCATGGGTCTAGGGGTGTGACCGACACACGCTGGACTAGAGCCCTGCTCCGGCCCTTTATTCATTGGACAGTGCACAATTTGCATGCAGCTGCCAAAGTTTTCTTGTGGCCCCCAACTATCTATTGCATGGTATCCAATCAGGGCTCACATCATAATTTTAGTCATGAAAACAATAAACTTTTTAAATATTATTTGTGTGTGTGTATATATATATATATATATATATATATAATGTCAAGTATACAGGCTTATAGCTATATAGGTCATATGTAGGTAAGCCTTTCCATATTTGGCATGCCATGGCATTTTTGAACCTTTTTACCTGATGGTGAACAGTATAATACCCCTTTCAGACAGAAAAATCCCAAAAACCCAGGTATTTCCCAGATACAAAAACTCGGGTACAACTAGGCAGCAAGGGGCTGACCCCCTTTCACACAGGAGCAAAAACCCGGGTATTTCCCGTGTCGACCCCTTTCACACAGAAGCCAGATTTTTCCTGCAAAACTCTGTGTGTCATAAGAAAAGGACAGTTTTAAAGGCACACAGAGATGAGGTCATCAAAAGTGGGTGGTGACTGCTCACTGCATTGCATTAAACATGGCTGACAAGTTGCAGAACCTGGAGGTCATGAGTGCTCTGTGTGTTTTGCTGCTTACAGCAAATCAGAGCATTATGCAGATGCTTACACTGTGCTATCTGGCACAGTGTTATGCCAGGAGGAGGAAGGCACAATTTTTGGTGGGGAGGGCTTCCACTCGACGCAGGTATTTGCACTGGAGGAGAGCCCTGATTTTGTCCAGTGTTGCGCTGCACGCCACTGCCACGCCCGTTCAGCCAATCAGGGAAGCTGAAAAGATCAGCCAATCGCGCAGCGTCATGCTGCACAGCCAATCAGCATGATTTTTTTAATAGTCGGGAGAAAAACACGGGTCGGACCCTTTCACACAGCCGCAAACACGTGTCTGACACGGGAAAAACCCAGGTAAATACCTGGGTCGAAGTCCTGGAACTTTAGACCCGTGTTGACCCTTTCAGACAGAAGAAAAACCCGGGTCGACACGGCAAGAGCAGGGAAATTCCCGGGTCTTTTTTTCTGTCTGAAAGGGGTATCATTCACTTCTTGCTGTTTTCTGTCATTTAGATTGTCCTTTGGAAACAGTGTTGTATTGCAAATGTGCAGATAGCGTTCATTGACTGCATAATGTTATTTAATTAAAAATCTTACCTGTCCTGTGCAGAGATTTAAAAAGGGGAAGGAAGGATGTGGGATGCTTATAGATAAGATGGATCACTTCACACAGGACCAGATGCATCAAGCTTCAAAAAAATGATAAAATGGAGAATGATAAACAGTCAGCCAATCAGCCCCTAACTGCCATGTTACAGGATGGGTTTGAAAAATGACAGGTAAAAGCTAATTGGCTGGTTGTTTATCACTCTTCACTTTATCACTTTTTGAAGCTTGATACATCTGGCATTTAGAGTCTTGCTTTATATCAAGAGCACACAATGAAGACAGTTAATCCAAGCCCATGGCAACCCCTTCTTTTTCAGCATTAATATGGCTGCATTTACTTTGTGGTGGACACTTCAACAGACAATGGGGGAAATTTACCGGAGCTGTGTACATCAGTGGCGTAGCTTTGTTTGGGGCGCCCCCCCATCGCCGCATGCTTACCTGTCCGTGCGTCCCGGCTCCCCTCCTGGCTTCAATTAATTCTATGCAGACGGACCACGATAAAATGGCCGCCCCCATACCGCAGACAGTTTCAGAGAACAGTCTGCTTTATGGGGCGGCCATTTTATCGTGGTCCGTCTCCATAGCATTGATTGAAGACAGGAGGGGAGCCAGGACGCGCGGACAGGTAAGTCTGTGGGGGATGGGGGGCGGGGGGGGATTACTATAGCACCGCAGCCCCCCCGGCGCCCCCATATGCACAGCGCCCCCCTGCGGTGCTATAGCTACGCCACTGGTGTACATGGATTCAGTACTAAATCCTGACCGCAGGAATCCCAACAAGGTGGGGCCGGGGAACCCCCCAGTGGGCACGGTGCCTCGCGGCACAATTTTATTCTCCCTCTATGGGTGTCGTGGACACCCATAGAGGGAGAAATTGTCGGGATTTTGGCTGTCGGGATTCCGGCTGTCGGGATTCCGGCGTCGGTATTTCCCTGCCGGGATTATGACCACCGGGATTTTGACACCACCCGTGTACACATGGGCATAAATCGCTGGCAATATGGTCGCTGAGCATCCATATTGCCAGGGATTGAAGTGTGCACCAGCGATAAATCGCCGGGTGTGCGCTCCCGTTTTCAGCCCCGTAATGGTCGCTGGTCAGAGGAGCGTGCTCCTCCGACCAGCGGCTTCCCCTGCCTCTTCTCCCGGCAGTGCGACATTTTCATCTAATGAATACAGGATGTTGCACATAGCAATCGGTAGTATCTGATTGGTTGCTATGGGCAACACCTTCAACTTAGTAAATTTACTCCAATGGGTCTAATTCATGTTTGTATGCGATTGTGATTTCTTGGCTATGGAACTGCCTTTGATAGCAATTGAAGCTGCTGCCCGGTAATGAAGATGGGTGGCAAGCAGAGATGCTGCTGTGAATATAAGTCTCCTGAGCTATGGTTTATACGCTAAATAATTGAATCCAATATTTCCCAACAGTGCGTTCTGCTTCTATAATAGCTAAATGATATGGAGTTAACAAATAACTCAAAGTAATAAAAGAAAAACGATGGGTTTGGTGTGGTTAGGGAAAATGCAGACGGGACCAAGCGTTTTGGGTAGGGTGCCACCTCATCCCTTTAATTCCGGACACATGTTAATTACACAGGTTCCATGGCTGGCTGACGTTTCAACTGTTTTTTTTTTTTTATCAGCCACAGAACCTGTGTAATTGGAATGAAAGGGATGAGGTGGTAACCCTAGTTTTGGGGGAGGTGTGTGACGTCAGCTCCGACCTCGCTTAGGCTGATTTTATCGCAGCCGCCGAGTAAGTCCCCGGCTACTCCTTAGTGACCAGTGGGGAAAGCACAGTGAACATATTCATTCGCAAGATGGGATTTCACTGTAGCGGATTGGCATTTACTGCAGTGCGATCAGTTCTGAATCGGGCCCAGTGATTCTAGGATTTGGGAAAAACGTATTATACAGTATGCAATATATGTTTTTAATAATACCAATATGGTATGTGCAAGTTTGTATGTGATTGAATGTGAATATTTTCTGATAATTAGGATTTATCATCACAATTAACTGTTTTTCGTAATGTGGAAATGGCAAAAACCTACTTTTCAAGCAGGTATATACTTAAATATCCAGTGTGCACAGCAGGCCCGTGGTGTATATTTATTTGTATGCAAGTAGGGGCCGTGCTAAGAGCCAAACAGATTTCAGTCACATCTGCGCTAGTGATGTATGAGGCACAGCTGAGCTGTATCGGGGCATCCTCATGTAAGCTTAGCGAGGGCGCATCAGCAGAATTGGAGGCAGAGCATAGTGTGCCAGAAGCATAATTATGTTTGTTTTCAGGCGTATGTCTTTAACCAATGATGGGGCTGGTATAAATGCGCTCTGGTCACGACAGGTGACAAACCGAGCTCCCGTAAGCAAATATATCCCTACTACTCTGTATATGCACAAATATACACTAATAATTCCGCGCGTGTAATGTTCCAGCAGTTGTGACTTGCATTTAACTCTGACTAGAGCTCACACTGGTTGGTCCTTCCAGGGTGCTGGCTGATGATGTAACCATCTTTAATGACATGCACAGGTTTTGCCAGGTTTTACAGAGTTCACTGGAAACTAAGGCAACCTGGGAAAAACCTGGGACTAGGGTACAGTGGAAGCGGGTAAACATACCTGGGACATACCTGGTATTTAGGTGGAAAAGAGGTATTATTATGAGTGGCTATACTCAGTGTTAATAAAAGAACTGGGCTGCAGGAGGTGATCGCCCAGGGACCAGTACACGTGCACCCCCCCCCCCCCCCCCACACACACACACACACACATTATGAACCTGCAACAGAACCCATACCTCCCAACAGTCCCGATTTTTGCGGTACAGTCCTGATTATCAGGGGCTGTCCCACCCGCGGCCGGCAGTGTCCCGCGGTATGGGGGGCTGTTGGGAGTCCCCCCTGTCAGCTGCTAAGCAGCGGGGAATAAACGTGCGCATGCCAGGGGGCTGGGGGCATGGCTAGAGGCTCACAGAGCCTCTGTGTCATGCCCCCCTACCGTCAAAATGGGGGTGTGGCCTCATGGAAGAGCTCCAAGTATAGGCCACGCCCCCTGCTGCGCGCATCGCCAGTGTCCCGCCTCCTGGTCCGGCAAATTAGGGAGGTATGAGAACCTGTGTAATTCGTGAGTGTCCTAGCATTCATACCACTAAAAAGCAGCGCTTTACACTATCGGCAGATTCAGTCAGCTGTGAGCTGAGTCACATGGTCTGATCCTGCAGGGTAAAGTGCTCAGAGCTTTTCAATGACTTACTTCCTGGAGATGCCTGAGCGCTGCACGTGTGTCCATCATGGTTCTGTAAATGAATAGCACCAAGCTTTTTCACCTGGTGGCACAGACTGTGCACTTCACCCATGCTGAGTCTGCCCCTAAAGCCTGATGCAGTGTGAGTAACACACCATTTGCTTTTGCAGAATTATATGTATGCCTGTGCCTGGACCAGGGAACATGAAATGTAACATTGGAAGAATATACAGTAAGGGTGAAAATTTATATATACAGGGCCAGATGTACTTAGCCTCAAAAGTGATAAAATGGAGAGTGATAAATAACCAACCAATCAGCTCCTCCCTGACATTTTCAAACACAGGGGCAGATGTATTAAGCCTTAACAGGAGATAAATGCAAGGGTGATATAGGGCCAGATGCACTAAGCTTGAAAAGTGATAAAATGGAGAGTGATAAACCACCAGCCAATCAGCTCCTACCTGCCATGTCACAGGCTGTGTTTGAAAAATGATAGGAATGAGCTGATTGGTTGGAGATTTATCACTCTCCATCTTATCACTTTTCAAGGCTTAGTACATCTCGCCCAAAGAGAGATAAACATCCAGCGAATCACATCCTAACTGCCATGTTACAGCCTGTGTTTGAAAAAAGTCAGTAAGGAGCTTGTTGGCTGGACGTTTATCTCTCTTTGGGGGCGGGATGTACTAAATATCATTTTTTTTTTTTTTTTTTTTTCGTCTCACTTATGTTTTTACTCCGCCGCGATTTTCTTGTTTTTTTTTTCTTCGCCCGCCTTATGAGCTATGCAGCGGACGTCCCCTGGGAAATTGCGGAGTTTGTCTCCGCCGCTGTGTTTTTTCCAGTCTTCACTGCGCATGCGCAGGGTTTTACCCCTTGCCGTCATGCGCAGTATGCATTTCCCGACGCCACAGTTCTATATATATATATATATATATATATGTATATATATATATATGTATATATATACATATATATATATATATATGTATATATATACATATATATATATATGTATATATATACATATATATATATACTTCATAGCTCAGAACAAACTATGGGTAATGCACGTTTAATAATAATTATGATTTACCTGAAAGTCTAGTAATAAAAAAAGAATACAGACAAAAAAATTTAATAGCAAAATGAAGGAACTCGCCAGGTGATAGGCGCGAATATAAGCACTACTATGAGACTGGTGACCAAGCAGCGCGGCTGATAGAACATCTCAGCCGCGCAAATTCACCTCAGCAGTTAATGCCAGGAAGTCTCGACGTGGGGGTCCCGCGATACTTCCCGACGGACAAGTGAGGACAGAAAAAAAAAACACCGCAACTTCTGTGCATATGAGAACACAGAAGCGCGGAGGTTAAATTCGTCAGCCGCGGCGATACACGTTAGTACATCCCGCCCTGGGCGAGATGTACTAAGCCTTGAAAAGTGATAAGATGGAGAGGGGAAATCCCACCCTTTATCACCCTTGCATTTATCTCTTGTTAAGGCTTTATACATCTGCCGCATTGTCTGTAACATGGCAGGTAGGAGCTGATTGGCTGGCTGTTGATCACTCTCCATTTTATCACTTTTGAAGCTTAGTGCATCTGGCCCACAGTTTGCCTGAGGAAAAAATATTGGGGAAGGGGTAATGGAGTGAATTGCGCTGCTGATAGAATAGATAGATAATGTGATGAACACACTAAATGGCTGTAGAAGATAAATGAGTAATGGACACACTGTTTGTAAATTTAGTTATTTTATATGAAAAAATGAAAAAAAAAAAAATATATATATATAGCATTACATTAGTAATCAACACATTAAAACATTAAAAAATTCCTTTAGTATAATGAAATTGTAGGCAATACAATTATCTATGAAATAGTAATCCAAATCGATGGAGATATCTTTTGTATTGGTAGCAGCAGACTTTCAGTATAATAATTTGTTACACTATAGTCAATTGATGGATGTATCACTTTTATGATCAAAGTGAGAAACAGAATGTCCAGATCTTGGATGGACTTTGTATACTTTATACAATATTAGCAATTAAGAGTATGGAATTTGCAGACACAGGTAAATATATATATGCTCACCCTTGATAGTAAATAAATTCAGAGTTGGGATTCTCCAGCACTCGGTAGTCAGGTTTTTATGGGGAGATGGTGTCCCCACTAGTGAATAATCCTGTTGCTCCTCTCGGCAAGTGCCGGTGTAGCCAGCCAGTGGTTCAGTATGGATTGACCACACTGACCACTGCGGAAAAGGAGTAGTTCTTAGGAAATTTTCATTTACCGGGTGCTTCGTTGGATGGGGGTTCAGTACACCTGATGTGATTGATAGGTGTTTGATGACGCAGCTGATGGCCGGCAGCGAGGGGGGGGGATGCGCTGCACTTCAGCTGGCTTGTAGAGTCCAAATAACGGCGGTGAGCAAGTAGGTTTACCTGTGTTGTTGTAGCAGCGGTAAGCAGGGATGCTGTTCCTTAGCCCGCTAATGTAGGATGTAGTCAGCGGTAACCAGCGCTGGGTTTCTACGGCTGGGAAGTACGGTCAGCGTGGGGTAACGGTCAGCCGGTGGCATATAGAGGTTGCGTTGCCACTGTGAGTGCGGTCCGTGACCAGCAACAAGCTGGAATGCTATACCTTAGCCTGCTTGACGTAGTCAGCACTCGGCGGTGACCGGCTCTGTGTAAATGCGGCTGAGACGATTTCAGATCATCGTGTATTGGCAAATGTCCGGCAGCATGTGAAGATTTGTGCTGCTAGTGGAACAACTGAAGTCTGCTGACGTGAATCTCCAAGTGAGAGTGGGTGATGACGTCAACGCGTTTCGTCCCCTTCAGTCGAATGGGAACTTTTTCAAGACGGATCACTTTTGAAGCTTAGTGCATCTGGCCCACAGTTTGCCTGAGGAAAAAATATTCACTGCTGATCAAAGGCAGGAGCAAATATTAAGGGGGAAATTTGCTAAGAATATGAATATGAATACGATATATCGTATTCTTAATACGAATGAATACGACTGCTGTTTCAGCCGTATGCAAATTCTTGTTCCGGAGGGTTATTTACAAAGCAGTCAAATACGACTGCTTTGTAAACCTCCGATGGCGTAATGATTCGTATTAGCGGCCGTATATACGAATTCGTATAGGCAGTCTGCACGGATCAGTCTGCATAGATCAATGCACATTTTAAAAAAACGGTGTGGGGTCCCCCCCACGGCCGTAACCAGCACCAGGCTGAAAGAGCCGGAGCTGGTCATAAAAAATCAGGAAACCCGGCAAATAGGGGTTCCCCGATTTTTTAAAACCAGCTCCAGGGCCAGGGCTGGTTCCCAAAATACGGGGGGACAAAATGAGTAGGGGTCCGCCATATTTTAAGAACCAGGCCCAACCAGCCAGCAGGGTAATGCCACAGCCGGGGGGAGACTTTTTATACAAGTCCCCCGGCCAAAGCATTCATCCCTACCGACTAGTCAGCCTGGCCAGGGGCCATGGGGGAGTGGGGACCCCCCAATAAAGGGGTTCCCCCCCTCCAGGACTTACCTGGTGCTGTCCCCAGTGACCCTGGGCTGTGGTCACCGGGGTGATTAAGTGTAAAAAGATAGAATAAACCATTGGGTTTTGCTGTGGAACTATGAGTCCCAGCAAGCCTGGGATGCATACTGCTACTTGGAGAACCACAAGTCCCAGCATGCGGCCCATTAATGGGCTTGCTGTATTCATTCGTATTTGTAAATACAAATAAGAAAGTCCCATCAATACGAATACGAAAAATCTTATTTTTAGCATAGTAAATGCCAAAAATACGAATAGCCCCAAAAATTTGTATTTTCCTATGAAAATACGATTTATTTTTTTCAAATTCATCTTAGTAAATTTCCCCCTAAAGGTTTATATGAGTGCTTGCACTAGCAAACCGCTTGTAATTGGCTGCGGTCCTTTTGCATGTAATATATCGCATGCGATACCAGAAAGTGCTGCTGGAGGGTGTCCGATCCAACATCTGTGCATTGGATCAAAAACACCCTTCGATTTGCCTGATTTCACTCGATTTTTAAAAATAATTTATTATTTATTATTTATTAATAGAAGTGTGTCTCTTGCAAACTGTGGTCAAATTTGAATCAGAAACTACTGTATATAGATGCCCTTCAATTACATTTTCTCCCAAATAATGTTTGCACTGATTACTTTACAGTTAATGAGTTACACATCAAAGTCTCTTTATGCCTACAGAATTACATTATTATGAGATAACTATAAAATATTAACAGGACAGACTCTGTTTCTTAGCTTATCAAGCCTGCATTTACTTAAATAATTAATAAAGCAATGAGGATTATTTACAAATCTGAACCACAGTGTGTTGGACATGGAAATAGCACCATGGCCTCAAAAACAGCATTTATAGCATAGATCATGCATGGCCAAACTGTGAGCTTCCAGGTGTTGTGAAACTTCACATCCCAGCATGCCTTGCCATAGTTTTAGCATTCCCTAATAGCAAAACTGTGGCAAGGCATGATGGGATTTGTAGTTTCACAATAGCTGGAGGGCCATAGTTTGGACATGCCAGGCATAGATAAATGGAATTTGGTAATGAATCCGCACATGTCGCTCCTTACTTAAATTTAGTTACAAAATGTAAAAAAATGAACTGGTATCTTGCAGTAGTATTAGATGGATAAGGGACCAGTAGTTAGAAATGTACTAACCAACACCAATAATAGTACATGCAATTATGTCAATGCTCTTGTTGTGCGATATGTACGTTTTACAAACGGCTCTTCTCTGAACTGCACCCAATTGCTGTTCAATGGGCAAAATTTGGCAAAACCATGCAGCACTGCATGGGGCAAATGTTATATGTGCAGAGAGAGTTAGATTTGGGTGAGTCATTTTGTTTCTGTGCAGGGTAAATACTGGCTGCTTTATTTTTACACTGCAATTTAGATTTCAGTTTGAGCACACCCCACCCAAATCTAACTCTCTCTGCGCATGTTTACATTTGCCCCACCTGTAGTGTGGTACACAGTTCTGAAAGGATACACAGGTCAGGATCTTGAGCCCCGACTTGCCCGTTTTTGAAAAGCGCAAGTATTTGCAATTCCCTTCTTGAATGTGCAAATTATGCAGAATTTTCAGACAACATTTGATACCATTTGAATTCTCACAAAAGTAAGGAGTCCAATGGGACCCATTCATTGCTTAGATTACAACGAGACCCGTTCATCGTTTAAATTCTAACCCTCTTTACATTGTGTGGAATCTTGCCCCTGATGAACTCATGATGACGAAACATGTTGGGTTTTCATTTCTCCTTATGTGGAATTCATAATCA
This sequence comes from Crinia signifera, assembly GCF_055691185.1. Classification (NCBI taxonomy): domain Eukaryota; kingdom Metazoa; phylum Chordata; class Amphibia; order Anura; family Myobatrachidae; genus Crinia; species Crinia signifera. The sequence goes on from NC_139218.1 coordinate 51,977,730, forward strand.
TATCAAATGGAATTAAATGTTCTCATTGTTCTATTGTTTTTGTATTTTGTCAGTTATTTTAAACGTGACATTTTCCAAATTGGTTGCATTCATTGTAATCACTATTGAATGCTAGTTTGGTCGGTGGTGGCACACTTCTGGCGTACTCTATTTACCATTTTACTGCTTTATTTTTACGCTGCAATTTAGATTTCAGTTTGAACACACCCCAACCAAATCTAACTCTCTCTGCACATGTAACATTTGCCCCACCTGTAGTGCTAAATAGTTTTGCTCATTATTTTGAGAACAAATATGCCCTGCGATTAAATCTGAAATACAGTAGTCCAATTATTCAGAGTGTCTAAACCTTTATAGATCTTTCCAAGGTGCTGAAACTATAACTTTCACGTTGAACGTCCTTAAGCTAGCGACACACTTGGGCTGATTGAGAGGTGAATGCTAATTCTACTACCAGTTTGTCTTTGTACACAGTGGCAGTGGGAAAATATGCAAAAGACTCAGGAGATATCTTGAGTTAAAAGATGATACTATATTGGAGGACGCAGCACCAGAAAATAGGGCTGACATATCCCCCTATTCTGAAACGTTGCTTGGTGACCAACCACCTGCAGCATGTCAAGGATCAGGATCTTGAGCCCCGACTTGCCCGGTCAGGATCTTGAGCCCCGACTTGCCTGTTTTTGAAAAGCGCAAGTATTTGCAATTCCCTTCTTGAATGTGCAAATTATGCAGAATTTTCGGACAACATTTGATACCATTTGAATTCTCACAAAAGTAAGAAGTCCATTGAGACCCATTTATTGCTTAGATTACAACGAGACCCGTTCATCGTTTAAATTCAAACCCTCTTCACATTGTGTGGAATCTTGCCCCTGATGAACTCATGATGACGAAACACGTTGGGTTTTGATTTCTCCTTATGTGGAATTCATAATTGTATCAAATGGAATGATATGCTCTCATTGTTCTATTGTTTTTGTATTTTGTCAGTTATTTTAAACGTGACATTTTCCAAATTGGTTGCATTCAGTGTAATCACTATTGAATGCTAGTTTGGTCGGTGGTGGCACACTTCTGGCGTACTCTATTTACCATTTTACTGCTTTATTTTTACGCTGCAATTTGGATTTCAGTTTGAACACACCCCAACCAAATCTAACTCTCTCTGCACATGTAACATTTGCCCCACCTGTAGTGCTAAATAGTTTTGCTCATTATTTTGAGAACAAATATGCCCTGCGATTAAATCTGAAATACAGTAGTCCAATTATTCAGAGTGTCTAAACCTTTATAGATCTTTCCAAGGTGCTGAAACTATAACTTTCACATTGAACGTCCTTAAGCTAGCGACACACTTGGGCTGATTGAGAGGTGAATGCTAATTCTACTACCAGTTTGTCTTTGTACACAGTGGCAGTGGGAAAATATGCAAAAGACTCAGGAGATATCTTGAGTTAAAAGATGATACTATATTGGAGGACGCAGCACCAGAAAATAGGGCTGACATATCCCCCTATTCTGAAACGTCGCTTGGTGACCAACCACCTGCAGCATGTCAAGGATCAGGATCTTGAGCCCCGACTTGCCCGGTCAGGATCTTGAGCCCCGACTTGCCTGTTTTTGAAAAGCGCAAGTATTTGCAATTCCCTTCTTGAATGTGCAAATTATGCAGAATTTTCAGACAACATTTGATACCATTTGAATTCTCACAAAAGTAAGAAGTCCATTGAGAACCATTTATTGCTTAGATTACAACGAGACCCGTTCATCGTTTAAATTCAAACCCTCTTCACATTGTGTGGAATCTTGCCCCTGATGAACTCATGATGACGAAACACGTTGGGTTTTGATTTCTCCTTATGTGGAATTCATAATTGTATCAAATGGAATGATATGCTCTCATTGTTCTATTGTTTTTGTATTTTATCGGTTATTTTAAGCGTTACATTTTCCAAATTGGTTGCATTCATTGTAATCACTATTGAATGCTAGTTTGGTCGGTGGTGGCACACTTCTGGCACACTCTATTTACCATTTTACTGCTTTATTTTTATGCTGCAATTTAGATTTCAGTTTGAACACACCCCAACCAAATCTAACTCTCTCTGCACATGTAACATTTGCCCCACCTGTAGTTCTAAACAGTTTTGCTCATTTTGAGAATGAATATGCCCTGCGATTAAATCAGAAATACAGTAGTCCAATTATTCAGAGTGTCTAAACCTTTATAGATCTGTCCAAGGTGCTGAAACTATACATTTCAAATTGAACGTCCTTAAGCTAGCGACACACTTGGGCTGATTGAGAGGTGAATGCTAATTCTACTACCAGTGTGTCTTTGTACACAGTGGCAGTGGGAAAATATGCAAAAGACTCAGGAGATATCTTGAGTTAAAAGATGATACTATATTGGAGTACGCAGCACCAGAAAATAGGGCTGACATATCCCCCTATTCTGAAACGTCGCTTGGTGACCAACCACCTGCAGCATGTCAATGCTTGCAAGAGGCATTACGGCTGTAGATCTGCACATGCACAAATCTAAAAACATCGCAGATGTCCATACAGTATATCTCTGAATTATGCCCACCAGTAATCCTTGGCTGCTCTGTCTGATAATTGCCCAGGGTTGATGTTCATTTTAAAAGCTGTGAGGATGTTTGGATGTAACCTGCAGCACGCCATTTGTCCAAAATGATGGTCCGAGATCATGTAGGGTGTTTGTATTTCATGTCTCCTATTTTTGCCTATATTACATTTAAAAACATCAACTTTATAATGAGCTGTTGGACAAATAATCATTCAAGATATTCCAGTGATTGGTTGCTAAGGGCAACACCCAATCTTCAATAAATCTCCCATCCCTCCATCTCTCAACTTCCCTCCATCTCTGCAAAAATCATGCAGGTGGTTGGATTGTGAGTGAAATCATTTAGGTGTGCACCTTTGTAGTGTGTGGATTATCTACCTGTTTATGTATCCAGTGCTTATGTGATATGATGACAGGGGGGGGATGTCTCTCTGCTTCCCAGCTTATAGTTGTCTTGTTATTCTTGCACATACATTTTGCTCTGCTGAAAGGCGTTTTATGATCCAGCCTTGCCTGTGGCTGTCCAGCTTATGATCCATGGCACATTACACAGGGCTGCTGACTGCAAAGCTAACAGCAGATCAGCTGGGGGAGGTACAATCTCAATCCCTATCTAATCACTCACCTTACAAGGGTTTTCTCCTAAAGCCTGCAATTCTTTTCCTTTTCATCTCCTGCCTGCAAATGGAACACAAATAACCTGGCATTTTAATCAATATATTTATAGCTTGGCCTATTTTTTTTTCAGCCTTTACATTCCAGATAGATGTTATAGGTATACAAGTAACAAGGAAAATCCACTGGGATATTCTGTGCTACGTGACATTTTCACCAGTGGAAAGATATACACATTGAGTGGTAGATATGACAGGAAAATAATGCAAGGTGTAATTACTGGGTATACGTATTCATGTGTCTGATCTGTCTCTTTTCTTTCTCTCCCCACAATACGTATGTCTATTACAGTATGTGAGCTCTCTATACCTTGTCTCAATATTTGTTTAATATTTGTGGAGCAGTTTTAGCCCACACTGTACAGTGTTGTGATATGTTGTCGCTTCAGATGAAGTAGACATTACATTGACACTCAATCATCGTAAAACATTTCTTTTAATGGAATATGATGCAGTAAAAGTAATTTCAATATTTTCTGCATCAATATAGAATCAGTGAATAATAGTAATTATAATAATTATTATTAGTAGTATTATATAGAGTACACCCACTAATCTATTTTTTACATCACAGGTCATGATAATTATCTTGTCCTCATCAAGGACTTAAATTTAATAAATGTAATCTCATTTACTGCTTCCATATCAATAAAGAAGTTAATTTGAGCCAGAAGTCAAGGGCACTTTCATGTTTCATCAATCATTGAAGAGAGTTTAAATTAAATAAATAAATAAATAAATAAATACAATGTAACCATATGTGAACCAATATTTATTAAATGCCAAATTATTTCTACGCTCCTTTTAGAGAATTTGAGTGAATGTAGCCAGTTCTTATGATATGGAAAAGGGTGTTCGGTACTTCCTCATCTTTGCAGTCACCGCTACACCAGTTACGTTAGCCGCTACTTAACCGCTACATAAGGAATTTCGGCAGAATGTGGAGAGGATGTGGGGGGCAGCACCCCACCCTCCTGTGTCCACAACCTCCATCTATTACCTTTAGTAAAGTTGTGGTGATAGAAGCGAGCCACCGAGCCCGAAGCGTGCCCGCGAGGGGATGATGAGTACATATGTTCTGTAGTGTAAGCTGTGGCCGCAAAGATGAGGAAGTACTGGGTGTTTCTAGGGGATGGACACTTACCCTAACTTCCCTACCTCCAGTGTCAGTAGGGCAGATGTATTAAGCCTTAACAAGAGATAAATGCCAGGGTGATAAGGAGAGATAAATATCCAGCCAATCAGCTCCTTACTAACTTTTTTCAAACACAGCCTGTATCATGGCAGTTAGCAGGTGATTGGCTGTACATTTATCTCTCTTTATCATCCTTGCATTTATCTCTTGTTAAGGCTTAATACATCTGCCCCAGTGTCTGTTGTTAGTCCCCGACGTTGGTACAGTATTTCAGCCGCCGCCTCTCTCCCGACTGGATAGATTGTCTCTCACATACCCACTGCTGTGCTGTGTACTAGATGCCGCCGCAGCCAATGACATTACTCAGTTCCCTCCAGGGCAAAATCCGCTCGTAGCACAGTCTTTAGTGGTGGTCCACGCTCACTAGCCACCAATGCGTTTCGTGTACCATGTACACTTTTATAAAGTGTGAACATTTTTTGGCGTTTAATAAACAATGGTTCACATATTGTTATATTTTATTTATTTAGTTAATTCAAGCGCTCTTCCATAATTGATGATACAATTGTTCTAAACAATATAAAGATCTGCTAAAAACATTTATGACAGCCCAGATATAGCTACATTTACACTTTACTGTTTGATCATACGGAAGTTTTACCACCTTTATACAGTATAAAAGCAGAACATTCGGCAGTTAAGTCTACAGCATTCACGTTTATCTGTTTATTAACAGTTACCTGTAGTGTGCCAGCATATAACATGTGTTTTACTATTTTGAACAAAACAAAATAAGACTGGGTAATAACAGGCATACAAAGAGGTAAGAGGGCCCTGCTCAGAAGCTTGCAGTCTATAGGGAAATCTATAACATAGCTAGAAATTTTGCGCCCCCCCCCCCCCTTCCCCATCATTAATTATAATTTTTTTTTACTCTACATTCACATTGCTAGATGTTTCTCTCTTGTTGCCACAGGGGTTACATGCTCATTGCCAAGGATGTACTTAGAACTTTTTTTTTTTAAGGGTTATTCATGTACTTGGACTCGCCCCCCCCCCCCGCGTCACATTGGTGGTAACCACGGCATTGTGTTACAGACCCGCGATTATCATCAACATGCCCTCTGGCTTTCCTGCCACATGCCCCTGCTGTGCCCATTAGTCTGCCCCATTCCTCCTAACTGTCCATTTTCTTTAAACCCTCAAGTAATCTCTCTTAAACAGCCAGCCAGAGATCTACCGGGCATCAGATTTTCTCCACCATAAATAAAAAGATCATACAAAGGTTGAGATGTAATAAACATTTCTCTACCTTCCAATGGGATACTGGGTTATACTATGGGGATAGAGATCCTCCGCAGGAGAGACAGGCACACTAAAGCTTTCAGTGTGGGTGCACTGGCTCCTCCCCTCTATCTCCCTCCACTAGTCAGTTTAGAAAAATGTGCCTCAGGAGAGGCAGTGCTTTCTGGATGCTCAAGACTTTTTCTTCAAATTTTATTTAGTTTATTATTTTGGGGCACTGCTTTGACCAGGCAGCTGTCCTACTTCGAGGGTGTCAGGGGTAGGGTCAGTCCCCGACCTCTTAAGGTGCAGAGCTGACCCTGCTGCAGGATAATCTGTCCTGAGTGAGGCCTGTCACGGCACAGCATTGCGCTGTAGCGAGCAGGCCCCCCAGCTGCCGCACACCCCCTGACTGGTCCGAAGACGTCTGTGGTGAGTACAGGTTGGGGGTCCCACAGGCAGACACCCCAAACCGCTCCATGGGCAAGATGGCGGCGGCAGTAGCGGCGGCCCTCTCGCAGGGACCGCGCGACCCCCCCTCATCACACTGGCATAGGGTAATGCCGCTGGACCACCAGGGATGCCCACAGCGTTTTTTAAGCAATTTTATGTGAAAAGCGCTTCTTATGCCAGTTTAAATATACTGGAAGTGTCAGCTCCGTGTGAAGGGGGCGGGGCTTCGCTCAGAGCGGGACCAGGCTCTGCTGGGCGCGCTCTGTCTCTGCTTCCTGCTTCTTCACGCATCCAGAGATCGCCATTACAGCTCCTCAGCGGCGTGGTGGATTTGATCCTTTGCAGCAGCGGCAGAGACAGCAAGTTATAACAGCGCAGAAGCGTTGCTTAGCTGTGTTATTTACACTGTGTATAACATATCACTGTGTGTTTTGTGCGTTACCAGCTCACTCAAATCCGTGAGTTAAGGTTTAGGGTGTACTGGTCTCCTCATATTGCTCTGAGTCTACCCCACTGGCTAGTTAACCACTTGTACACAACACCATAGTCTCTAATACAGAGGTGTATTACACTTAGACTGTGTAGAGTTACAATACATCAGGTGTGGGTGTTGTGTGTGTGCGCTGCTGGGGGTGTCCTGTTGCTTCATCATGGTGAAAAAGTTAACATGCATGGTGTGCAGCACAAAGTTTATTCCAGCTTCACAGTCACAGATTACCTGTGAGCCGTGTATGCTGCCACAGCCCAGTGGTGTAACCACTCAGGTCAGTGGGGTGCCCCCACAACTTGTGGATGGGTCACAGTCTGATAGTAAAGAGCCTGCCTGGACCAGCAGCATAAAAACGCTGATGGACTCTGTTGCTTCCCAGCTCTCTGCAAATACACAGCAGACGCAGAGGGTGCAAAGGGAATTAGCCATGTTGTCTGCCAGGGTTGATATTCTCACCTCTCCCCCTGCTCAGCCCCCAAAGCGGCCTGCTACTGCAATGGCCCCTGACTCTGATGATGATGATGACATCCTTGAAGTGGGAGATGGGGCAAATGAACAGGATACTGTTCAGGAGCAGTCTTTAGTTCATGGTTCTGAGGCTTTAATTAAGGCCATTAGGGAAGTGTTAGAGCTTCCTATGGAGGAACCCTCTGAGGGAGATTCCTTTTTCATGACCCAGAGAAAACAGCCGGTGTATTTCCCAGAACAGGCTGAATTAGAAAGTACTTTTAAAGGTGCTTGGCAGAACCCTGAAAAGAGGTTCCAGCTTTCAAAGAGGTTCACAAATGCGTATCCCTTTGATCCTGTGGGAGGAACCGCCAGCGGTGGATTCCTCTGTTTTCCGCCTTTCAAAGAAGGTGCTGTTACCAGTTCCTGGGGTGTCTACCCTCAAGGATGGTGCAGATAGGAGACTTGAAGCAACACTTAAGTCTATGTTCACGGCCAGTGGGGCTTCACAACGCCCGGTATTGGCCAGTTGCTGGATGGCTAAGGCCATTTATACTTGGTCCACGCAGATCCAAGAGGGTTTGTTGGGGGACATGTCCTTGGCTCAGATAGGTGAAAACCTGAGTCACATTCAGGACACGACACGGGTGCTTTGTGAGGCACAGAAGGAATTGGGCGCTATAAACGCACGGAATTCTGCAATGGCCGTGTCGGCTAGGCGGGCTCTGTGGTTGTGCCAGTGGGTGGCTGATGTGGATTCCAAGAAGAGTGTGGAAAGCATACCTTTCACAGGGGAGAGGCTCTTTGGTAGTGAGCTGGACGACTGGATTTCTAAGGCTACTGCAGGGAAATCCACATTCCTCCCATCAGCACCCACTCCGGCAAAACGCCCTTTCACTGGTCCCTCCCAGCAGTCCTTTCGTGGGTCCAAGTTCCGCCCTAAGGCCAGAGGCGCCTCTAATGCTAGCGGAGGCACTAGAGGGAAATTCAGGAAGCCAAACCCCTCAGGTCATCAGGACCGTTCCACCGCCCCTGCCGCTTCCAAGCCGGCAGCATGACGGGGTGCACCCACCACGAGACTGTCTCGAGGTGGGGGCCCGGCTGTTACACTTCAGCAAGGTGTGGGATGCCTCGTGCCTAGATTCCTGGGCCAGGAGTCTTATTTCGCTAGGTTACAGGCTGGAGTTTGCCAGGCCCCCTCCTCGACGCTACTTCAAGTCGGCCCTCCCAGCCTCAGTGGGGGATCAGTTGCTCCTTCAGGCCGAAAAGGCGTCGGCTTTACAGGAATTGGTAAGAGAGGTCCTATCAAACCCTTGGGTCTCGGTGCACCTCTGCCTGAGGCTCTTGGGCAAGATGGTTGCTTCATTCGAAGCCATCCAGTATGCCAGGTTCCACTCCAGGACTTTTCAGCTGGATATCCTCACGAAATGGTCAGGATCCCCCCGGCAAATGCACAGGAGGATTTGCCTGTCTGCGCAGACCAAACTCTCCCTGCAGTGGTGGCTAGATTCGCCAAATCTATTGGCGGGTCGCTGCTTCCAGATACAGGACTGGCTTCTGATTACCACAGATGCCAGTCTCAGAGGCTGGGGAGCCGTGATACAGGGAGTCCGCCTGCAGGGCCGTTGGTCTCCGATGGAATCCATGCTGCATATAAACAACCTCGAACTGAGGGCTCTTCACTATGCCCTATTACAGGCGGAGCCTATGCTGCAGGGCAGGGCGGTACAAGTCCAGTCGGACAATGCAACTACGGTTGTCTACATCAACCGCCAAGGAGGGACAAGGAGCATGCCCTGTATGAGAGAAACCACCAGGATATTCTCCTGGGCGGAACGCCATGTAAAAGCCCTGTCGGCCATCTTTATACCAGGAGTCGACAACTGGGAGGCGGATTTCCTCAGTCGTCACGATCTCCACCCTGGGGAGTGGGGACTTCACCCTCAGGTGTTCCAGGACCTGGTAGATCTTTGGGGGCTCCCTCAGATCGACCTTATGGCCTCACGGTTGAACCACAAGCTGGACAGGTACTGTGCCCGGACCAGGGATCCAGGGGCAACAGCAGTAGATGCCCTGACTTGGACGTGGGATTTTCAGCTGGTGTATCTGTTCCCACCGCTCCCGTTGCTGGCACGGGTGCTAAAGAGGATTCTACACCAGAGAGTAGAAGCCATTCTAGTGGCTCCAGACTGGCCTCGAAGGGCCTGGTACGGGGACATTCAGGCCATGCAGGTAGAAGACCCGTGGCGTCTTCCTCTAAGAAAAGATCTTCTCCTCCAGGGACCGTTTGTCTTTCAGGACTTACCGCGGCTGCGTTTAACGGCCTGGAGGTTGAGCGGCAGATATTAGGCCTTAAGAGACTAAATCCCTCTGTAATTACAACCAAGACGCGTGCCAGGAAACCAGTCACGGCTTCTCACTACCATGTGATATGGAAGAAGTACATAGCCTGGTGTGAGAAAAATGCTTTGCCACCAGCAGTATTTCACCTTAACAATCTGTTAAGATTCCTTCAAGCCGGTTTGGACTTGGGCCTCCGGTTGGGGTCCTTAAGGGTACATATCTCGGCTCTGTCAGTATTTTTTCAGAAGAAACTGGCGCTGTTGCCGGAGGTCCACACCTTCCTGCAAGGGGTGCTGAGGATACAGCCTCCCTTTGTACCACCCACCGCGCCTTGGGACTTGGATGTGGTCCTCACCTTCCTTAAGTCCTCTTGGTTCGTTCCTTTGGAACAATCGGAGTTGAAACATCTTACTTGGAAGACTGTTGTCCTGCTGGCCTTAGCCTCAGCCAGGCGGGTGTCTGAGCTTGGGGCATTGTCCTGTAAAAGCCCCTACCTAGTATTCCACGAGGATCAGGCAGAGCTCAGGACCAGGCCGCAGTTTCTGCCAAAGGTTGTGTCCGCATTCCATCTGAACCAACCTATTGTGGTTCCTTCCAGCGCGGTACATCCTGATATCCCTCTCTCCTTGGATGTGGTACATACCCTCAAGGCGTATGTTAAACGTACGGCTAGAATCCGGAAGTCGGATAGTTTGTTTGTATTGTATGATGCGCAAAAGAAGGGCTCTCCTGCATCTACAAGGACCATAGCCCGGTGGAATTAATGCATGATACAACAGTCCTATGCATCGGCTGGGTTGTCCCTTCCTCCAGCGTTAAAGGCCCATTCCACAAGATCTGTTGGGACTTTTTGGGCGGCTGCCCGAGGGGTTTCGGCTCTGCAGCTGTGCAGGGCCGCAACTTGGTCAGGGAGTAACACGTTTGTCAAGTTTTACAGATTTGACACTCTGGCCAGGGAGGATTCCCAGTTCGGACAAGCGGTTCTACAGCAGACTCCGCACGTTCCCGCCCGTTCTGGTAGCTTTGGGACCTCCCCATAGTATAACCCAGTATCCCATTGGACGGTAGAGAAAATAGGATTTTGGGTACCTACCGGTAAATCCTTTTCTCGTAGTCCATATGGGATACTGGAAGCCCGCCTATGTGCGGCTTTCTGCTGTAACGACACGGTTACTAACACGGTTAGGGCTTGTTGCCTTGTTGTCATATATTGACCTTCTTCAAGGATTATGGTGAACTCAGAAGTTGTTATGATTCACCTCTTTGTTATTTTATGTTTATTATTTTGGTTTGGGTGTGCTGTGAGAATCTCACCACGTTATTGTTCACATACCTCCTCACATAGCTCTCCTTCGGCACAGTTTTTTATTAACTGACTAGTGGAGGGAGATATAGGGGAGGAGCCAGTGCACCCACACTGAAAGCTTTAATGTGCCTGTCTCTCCTGCGGAGGATCTCTATCCCCATAGTATAACCCGGTATCCCATATGGACTACGAGAAAAGGATTTACCGGTAGGTACCCAAAATCCTATTTTCTTAATGTACTAAAGACCCTCCTGCGAGGCTCCAAAGCGGTAGCTGGCGTTACCGCATAAAAGTATACAGGCTTCTTTCCGCAGGGCTGCTGTGTGACGGATCCAACATGGATCCCTCTCAGCATGCCCTGCAGTGGCTGGCGGCACCTTTGCGCATAGAGACTCCCATGTCACAGACCCGGAAGTCCAGGAACCAGCAGTGATCACAGAGTTGCCCTTCGCGTTGCTCATCGCATATGTTAGTGTTGACACATTATACTTACTACAACAATCTGAAAGCAACTCATTATTTGATTGCTATGGAAAAAGTGGCTGAAGAAGAGGAAATCCCCTACCAGGCCTGCAGACACAAGCAGAGGGGGTAGAACGGAAATGATTTGCTTTAATTTGCACCATGGGAGCTGCATAAAGTAAACGTATGCACTTGTGGTCTGTCCACTACAACTGAGAGCTCCTATACCATACCCAGCAGCCCCCCAGCAATAGATGGTCAGATTATGACACATGGTACATACTATGCACAGTGTACTAGGTACTCAGGATTAGTTTTTTTGTCTTATAGGAATTGGTATTTTTTACCCTACTCCGTTTTGCTACCTTTACCTCCATTGTGTTAATATTTCTTCAATTTTGATTCACCATGTACTAGATATTTAGGATTAGTGTTTTGCCGGATGCGGGACCATTTGTCTACAACAAGAAGATAGACAGCCATTAGGTCGACACCATTAGTTCGACAACTCAATAGGTCGACATGCCTTTAGGTCGACATACCATTAAATCGACATACTATTAGGTCAACATGTCATTAGGTCGACATGCCATTAGGTAGACAGTGTCTATGTCGACAGTCAAAAGGTCGACATGTTTTTTTCACTGTTTTTTTACCCAAATGTCGACATGGACACAGTTTGAATGAACCGCAGCCCCTCGCATTGCTCGCTTCGCTCGCGATGCTTCAGGCACGGTGCCTCGATGCGCTCGGCACACTATTATAATCTAACTCCACGCCGTAGTTGGTAGGGCATGAAATACCGCCTGTCGGCACATGTCGGCTCAAAAAACAGTAAAAAAACCATGTCGACCTTTTGACTGTCGACCTAGACACTGTTGACCTAATGGCAGTGTCGACCTAATGGCATGTCGACCTAATGACATGTCGACCCAATGGTATGTTGACCTAAAGGCATGTCAACCTATTGAGTTGTCGAACTAATGGTGTCGACCTAATGGCTGTCTATCTACTTGTTGTAGACAAATAGTCCGGATACCTGTTTTGCCGTGGCTAAGCCGCAAAGTCTGTGGTGTGCTATACGTGGTTATTTAGCAGGATTTAAGGATAGAATTATGTGGACACATCTGAATAATTTAAAATAAGCCTGAATATAAAACTGTATATTTGTGCTGCCAGTTTCGGCCTAATCACAAGACGCTAACTGACAATCAGTTCAAATACAGCATATTGCTGGGAATGATTAGAAACCATGTGCACACAGCAGCCTGACTGTGTAATGACTGCTTGGATGTTTACTAAGGGGGTTAGTCTGGTTCATTCGTTCGGCTGCAAATTCGCATCAATGCGAGTCCACCAAACCCCACCTTGCGAATGGTGGCCTGGCCGACACCCATTCGCAGTGTGTGTTCGCACGCAGTGGCTGCGAATGGATGTTTTACATAAACACCCATTCGCAGCCTGCGGGGGAACACTCACATCATTAGATGGTCGCCGAAGGTTGATCAGAGCCACCTTAGATCTGCGTGCCCATTCTGAGGGAAGAGGGCGGGCAGCTGACATCCGGTGCTTATGTCACCAGGCGATTACCATGGGAACGCCCAGTGGCTTCATGGGAACGCCCACAAAATGCTGGGCGTTCCCATGGGCGGGTACCCCTGCCCGCCGCCCAATGGCCGCAAGGTTGGGTGCGTGCACCCAGCGAACAGTTTGTTTGCTGTGGCCGCACACACCCAACGCAAGGAAAACATTGGCCCCGTGTGACCGCACACTGCACTGCGAATAGACCTGAATAATGTCCTATAAGGCCAGGAACACTTTATACCGATACATAGGAAAATGCTCTTGGGGAAGCCGTTGGCAGGTTCAATGATGGTAGTTATAAACAGGACTTGTGTTCTCATGCTGTGCCTGAATTTGCATATGTCTATGATACAGTTGTATATGTGTGTGTGTGTGTGTGTTTATTGATGCTGTGTTGAAGATGTTGCTTTTGCTTTTCCTCTGCTCATACCGCTTGCAGCTAGGACGTGATAGCGTGGGATATACAGTACGTGTGCCGTGTATAGTGCACATACAACGTCCAATTCCATATACACACACTAATGGAGCTGATTCCGCGGGAAGATCCTGTCATGCTGGATTTCAGCAGCACTGTGGCCCTTATTCTGATCTGTGCGGAAATTCCCGCATTCTTACGGAGCGGTCCGCACGCCACGGCGTTTTGCCGCATGCGGCCATCGTCCGTCGAAACGCCCACGTGTCCTCCGCATTCGGACGGACTCACTCTTTAAGAACAGGGCGTGTTTACGGACGACATACAAAGCATGCGTGTGCGGGAGAAACACTCCGATTCGGCACGGTATTACAGAGTATTACAGAGTATGCTCGGGAATACCGCATCCGAACGGGAGCCAAGCGGTGCTACCGCACGTAAGCGGAGTATTTACGCCAAACAACCCACTATGAAGTATCTTCTGCAATACATCACATGACCCACTTATTCAATTACCTATCCTCATAAAAAACTGCTTATTTGGAATTGGAATCAATTAGATTCCAATATATCCTTACAAGCATGCCTAACACATGCATTGCACACATTAACCCTTACAGCAATGTAAGTGCATGAATATAAATAAATGTGTTTACTTTACCCAAAATGTGTGGTTTCATGAGTACATGTCAAATACACATGTGTATTGCTAGTATTAATATTCTGTCATGTCCATTGTTAGCAGTTTGAAAGTGTCTGACAAGTACAGCATATGTGGGTGTTTAGTACGGGTTCCTTGAAGCAGCAATGGTTTCAATTAAAGCACTGACAAGCGTCCTATTAGTGAGTAATGAGTAAAGGAGTAGATTCTATTGGGTTCAGGTGTTAATGGTTGTAGTCATTAGGCGTACGTTCGCCTACCGCATGAACGAGTGGTGTCCGCAAAGCAATAGTACACTTGTGGACACCGCACATTTCTGCCCTTTTTGATCGCGTGCATTCGGAGTGGTTTCCGAATGTACGCCCCCCAACATAAGTGTACTCCCCCGTGTCCGCCCATGTTTCCGCCCCGTTTTGCCCACTTTGAAACTACGCCCATGTGTCATTCCGCATGACGCCCATAATACGCCCCTATTTCCCGACTGATAGCGGTGAACAGTTTTGGACGGGATTTGCCCGAACTGGTACCGAGTCAAGGCGTGGCACATGCGCGTAGCGTTCTCCACGCATGCGCAGACGCCATAAAGACGCGATCCGTAAGTACGCGGTAAAGTCCGCGTCAATCAGAATAAGGGCCCGTATGCCAGAAGTAGGTCACAGGCTGCTTTCTTTCTGAAAGCCAAGAGAGGCCTGCTTGGTTATAGCAGATCCCGCAGGCTTGCACAGTGGATGCCGGCAATCCCATCGCACTTTGGGGGAGGCACCGACAGACCAGAAACTGGGAGCAGATGGGTTTACACCAAGGACAATAACGAAGACACCATTATGGGTAGAATAGAAGGAAATGTACAAAGTACAATCCTGTACTGGCAGACGGGGGAGAAGAGAGCATTCACTGCTTAATTCATATTAACTCCTGTGTTACCAGAATGTGATCTGTACCTGCTGCTGGGGCTATTGCTGCAGCCTCTCTCAGATGGGCTGTGATTAATATTTTACATTCCCATATTACGCCACACTATATTTCTTATTTATAGCTGTCTCCGTAATCTCGGAACAGTGCAACCCTCGTCTTCCTGACAAACCGTGTGTTGACTCTGAGTGGTGGCTTTAATAAGCAGACAGCCGCAATGTGCCCTCTGTGGCTCAGTTCAGTGAATCCGTCTAAACATGGGAAATTTGGCGCACATTAAACACGCCTTACAGGATTTGTAATAACTAGTCACGATACCGGATTTACCCAGCTAATACAAATCTGTTATTGCCTGCCTGCATAGATCTCTGCTTTCTTAATTGCCTTAATTACTCAGGGCTCTGTAAGCTTCTTTAGTCACTAATGACCAGAAAGATACTTATCCCATTACTATCCTGGAAGGCCATAGACATTTCCAGTTTATTAGAAGGCCATGAAGATAGGTGTACATGCTATGTGATTGTAATGAACGATACACATGATGATGTTATAATTTATTATATCATATTGCATATTGTTCAGTGTGTACCCTCTATATCAGGGGTGGGCAACAGGCGGCCCGTGGGCCACATGCGGCCCACGATCAGCTCCTGAGGGGTGGCTCAGTGCTGCCAAGGGCGTAACTACCATAGGTGCAGGGGGTGCAGCTGCTATGGGGCCCAGAGCTGAGAGGGGCCCACTTTGCCTGTCAAAGTATCATGTGCTGTATCCATTTTTCAGCATTAGGAGATAAATAGGGGCCCTTACAAACTTGCTATGGCAGCTGTTTGTGTGTGCGCTGCGTAGTCCTGTGTAGCCGACTCTCAGCCTATACGTAGCAGGAGCTGCACATGCACGAAAGGCCACAGACTATGCCGTGTGCATACACAGTGCCATCGGACACACATACAGCAGCGCCGAGCCGCCCACATGCCACTACAGCCGCAGCACCGCCGCCGAGGATGGGGGAGTCGCCGTGACTGCATGGGGCTGAAAATGGTGCAATTTTTCAAGGCTGGCGCGCAGGTGTTTTGAATAACTAAAGAGGGGCAGGTGTGTGGCATTACTAATGGGGGCAGGTGTGTGGAATAGCTAATGGGGAGCTGGTGTGTGGAAATATGAGGGCATGTGGGGCATTACTAATGGGGGCAGGTGTGTGGAATTACTTATGGGGTATATGGTGTGCTACAATACATTCAAAGACACACCCCCTTTGAGTGACCACACCCCCTATTTCTGAAGTGCTGCCCTCGAATATGTGCTGGAAGTATTAAGTGGCTCCCCAGCTGAAATAATTGCCCACCTGTGCTCTATATCGTTAATGAGGCATTCTCCCCCAGTTTAACAATAAAGCCCTGTACACATGCATCGATTTTTCCCGATTTTCGATTCGATTTTGCTTATAGAAGCAAAATCGAGTGGAATCCTAAACAAAATCAAATGTTTTTTGTGTCAATTTCGATCTGCATTCGATTCGATGCACGCTCCCGTTTTCACAAAATTGAACACAAAGGAGCAGCCAAGGAAATATCTAATTCGATCTAGTAAATCGAATGTGTACAATGTACCATGAATGTAAATCTAATTCGATATCGAATTCGATATCCAATGCAAAAGTATAGATCTAATGCCAAATTGAATTGAAATATCTAATGCCATATCTGATAGAAAATCGAATCTAACATCGAATCAAAAGCAAATCGATGTGTGTGTGTACAGGGCTTGACCCTGACCATGTGAACATGCAGTCCAATCTGAGGCTATCATCAGTGACTGCATGTTTGGCGGAGGTCCCGAGGTTGTCACTGAACGATATCGTTAAGAATATAATTCAGTGTTCGCGGCACAACCAATATCAGTATCATTAACGAAGTCCTATAAAGTTCTGGGAGGAATCTATTCAAGGTCCTGGCGTATTAATATGACATTGGGGCAGATGTATTAAGCCTTAACAAGAGATAAATGCGAGGGTGGTAAAGAGAGATAAACATCCAGCCAATCACCTGCTAACTGCCATGTTACAGGCTGTGTTTGAAAAAAGTCAGTAAAGTGCTGATTGGCTGGACGTTTATCTCTCTTTATCACCCTTGCATTTATCTCTTGTTAAGGCTTAATACATCTGCCCCATTCTCTGGGTTTTCTCCGATTTCACTTTATGTTGCACTTAGGAGGTTGTATACTTGTGTGGTCTTATGACTTTTTTCCTGAGCTAGTGAGTATTCCTGTAATCTGGTTTCTTACAAATAGCGTTCTAACCATTTGTAGATGTGTTTAATCAACCCATCTATATACAGTATATCCACTAGTGACCCGTCCCAGCTTCGCAAGGGAGACATTTTGTATTTACATGTAGTGCAACCTATATTCACTTTCTGTCATAATGTTAATACAATATTTACATTTTAATTAAAGAACTCCTAAAAAAAAAAAAAAGTATTTACACCACAGCAGATTCATTTACTATAGGCGAGCCCCATGCATGCTCCCACACCGGCCGGCTACGCATGCGTCTTTGATGGTGCCTGGGCTCCGATTGCCGTTTTTTACTTGTTTCACTAAAATTGGCACTGCTTGTCCCCCTTTTGTCATAGATTAATCTCCATGCTACTTCTGATTAGCAGCCACCAGCCTTGGGGAGGGGTCAATATGTTACTATGTATATGGGGAAGGTGCATATGGGGCAGCAGGGACAGAGGTGCCCATGGAGAGGTGGGTCAGAGGCACTCATGGGTGGTGGGGTCAGACGCACACTTGGTGAGGCAGGGTGCAGAGGTAAATACGGGGAGAGGTGATGATAGGTGCTCAAGGAGAGGCAAGATGGAGAGGCAATCATAGGGAGGGGGGTTAGAGGCAAGCTTGGGGTGGCAAGGAGGAAGGGAGAGCATAGCTGCTCAAAGAGAGGCAAGAAGGAGAGACTCTCATGGGGAGGGAGGTCAGAGGTCCCCTTGGTGAAGCAGGGTACAGAGGTATATACTGTTGGAAAGGTGCGCTCTGCACCTGTCTCCATTAGCAGCAGTAGCTTCAGCCCGCAGGCTATGCCCCTCTGTGCTCACCATCCCCTGGTGTAGGTGGTCCCAATCATTGCGCCTTGCTGAGGAGAAGCCCCGCGGGGAGAGTAGATGATAGGAGATGTCAGATGAGAGGTCAACCAACGCGCCTTTACCTGAGGAGAGTGCGCTCAGTGTATTGTAGACAGATCTCGTGCTGTGCAGCTTCACTGAAAGCAGGATGGCGCCATAATAGAATAGAATAGAATCAACTTTATTGGCCATGTATGCTTGCGCACACTAGGAATTTTTTGTGGATTTACAGTGCAGCATCAAGCAGGGATGAAGGGGGGGGGGGGGTGAAGGCATTACATACATTTCATTAAGACATTACATGTGGGGAACACATGCCCACCGAGTTGCACAGCGCCTAGGCAGCCATCAGCGGCGCCACTGGTCACTGCTACAGCCAGGTAGGTAACATTAAGCAGAGACAGTACAGTTATCACACAGGGAACACATACCCACCAAGCTGAACAGTGCCTAGGCAGCCATCAGCGGCGCCACTGGTCGCTGAAACAGCCAGGTAGGTAACAATACAAGCAGACAGTACAGTTATCACACAGGGAATATATTTGACTGAGCTGCACAGCTCCTAGGCAGCCATCAGCGGCGCCATCTTGATCATGCTGCTCAAAGGCAGCAGTAATAATAATATTTGTATTTATGAACCACTTTTCTTCCAAAGCTGACACACCCTGCCAGCTTGTTGCTGGCAGGGTGTGCAATCAGTGAAGGAACAGCATACAGGCTTTTCATAAAGTGGGGGTAGAGGTATATGATGAAGATCATGGTAAAGAAACAGTAAAAAAAGAGTAATACATAGCTTTCCTCAGCTCAGAGGCAGAGACAGATAGTAATTTGGGAAAAGCAAAATAAAAATGTGGCAGTGTTTCGGTTTATGTCCAAATCCAGTCCAAACTCCAGTTCTAACTCATTGCTTGCTTTAGACGACTTGCTTCAGATGATGATGCCAGGCAAGCCTTGGCCAGGCTTCACCAAATTTCCCATTTTAAAGGAAAGTTAGGTCAGCTGGTACAGGGGGAGGGGTTGGTGTTTGCACACATTGCTCAGCTTATCTGATTAAAGGTGGGGGATGTTGTAGGCTCCCAGTAGCAAAACACATTTCCATTGCAGACTGTTCTTTTAAATGAAAAGCATCAGGTTTTGTAAAATGGCATTCATGTACCTGTACAGAGGAGATGAGAGATGGTTTGAAAACTTCATTTCAGTTCTAACTCATTGCTTGCATTGATTGCTAAGCCCCTGCAGCGCATCCTGAGCCCACGGCATACACACCCGATGGAGGGACCTGTCAATCACCTCCTCACAGAGTTCCCTGTGTATAGCGCCTGCAGCACTAGCCCTGCTGACAACCCGCACAGACTTCTTCAAGCCTGCTAAAAAGAGAACTCCATTACCCTCCATCATCTACTGCAAGCTGCAGGATAACAATAAGTACCTGTACCATATACCTGTACCATATACCTGTGTACCCTGCCAGTTATTACATGCTATCAGTATCTACTGCCTGTTATATAATGTATACCTGCAAGTTAACCTTTTCAGTACCTGTTAACTTTGTGCTCATTACTATCAATAAACCCACATTCCTGGTTAAGCTTCCAAAAATGTGTGTCGGCTAACAACACCACAAGCACCGCTATATACTCTGCCAACATATATACAGGAAGGAGATATGATGGGTGCACATGGGGAGAGTACTAATGGGGAAGGAGGCAATAGGCATGCTAATACCCCTTTCACACCAGCCAAAATTCCTGGGTTGGTCATGTGTGAAAGCGTCCAGGGCCAAAATCCAGGGACTGATGCCCCGGGATTTCAACCCTGCTAGCTACCTATTTGTGCTAATGCTATGGGGCCCACAAAGTTCAGGTTACGCCCATGCGTATGCCGTTGCGTTCTAGACTTAATTTTGCTGTGTATTCTGCTTTCAATTTGTAGAGTTCCGTAGTCCATAACACTGTTTCACCAGCAGGGCATGTTTTATGGATTTCCCCACAGATGACTGAATAATCAGCGTGTGCCCCTGGGAATCATGCACTGTGCCTGTGCATTGTGGTTTTCAGCATGTTCAGTGTCTTGTTAGTCTTGGTGTGTACTGTATCAGAGTTCTTTAATGTCATGAGTGAGAAGTGGTTCTTGTCTTTGTGTCAGACTCACAATACTCTTTTAAATGATTGTCCTGTGAGTAAAAGTGATATCAGTAATGCACAGGACACATAATGCATCTGCTAAATTCAATTTGTAGGTGCCCAACTTGTTACACTGTATGTACCTTTGCCTGGTTCCACTAATAATAACATGTGCAAATCTGACACACATCACAGGTCAGCCTGTTACAAAGAGTGTAGAACATGGGGTGACTTTATTTCTACTCCTTGTTGGTGCAGTTCATGTGCGATGAAATGGCATGCCAGAGCAAAGGAGGGCGCTTTGTCTCGACTGTGGCTGGCATATAATGGGATTGCACGGCCTCTTGGGAGATGGCGGAGCTGTTTTGTTCTGGGCTACCTGTGTAATTACTGTCTGCCTGGACTGATGTCTCTCCCAGCACCTGCAGCAGGAGGCCAGAGGAGTGAGGGGCGGAGAGACGCACCAGATGTTCCCTGGGACAGATGGTGTTTCATTTTACAGACTGCCTTAACCAACAGCCTCTTAAATAGATTAACACCTTCACTGCCAGCAAATACTTGTTTGTATCTCCCTCCTTCGCTTTGCTGGCAGGTTTTTTTTCACAGACCTGAACTCTGAACTTGCATTGTGCATTAAGCCTCTCCACCGGCTGTAGTGATTAATTATGACATTTCTGGTACGTGACAGGAAAGAAAATGATAGCAACCAATTATCTTTAAGGTAGCATCTAACAAGTACATTCTATAAAATGAGGGGTAGAAGTTGATTGGTTGATATGGGAAGTTTTTCCACTGGTGACTTTTACACTCTTTTTACTACATGATACATCCATCCCTGAAGTATGTTTTTATTTTATGTATATCTTGCGTTAGGTCAGCTGTCATTGGGCTGGAATATATATATATATATATATACACACTATTTTTAAGTAAAGTTTTGTTTTTCATAATGTACATTATAACAAATAGGGAATTTGTGATTTTGACCAACAAATGTAGGGACTCTGTTGAATGTCATGTAGTCACGTGTGTAGGTGTTGCCATGGGACACCGTCAGCAACAAGGGTATGAAAAGTTCACATTTAGAATTTCAACACCAGAATGTCAACACGTTCTGATTATTGACAGTCAGAATGGTGAACATGGACTTTAGGTCAACAACCAATATGTTGAAATTAAAAAATGTTGACCTGGTTAAAAAAATAGACACGTTCATAAAGTTGACATTTAACATGTCAACACCAGATTGTCAACATAGTTTGAACATGTGGACAGTTTTGCGTGGTGACAGATTGGTTGTCGACATTCAGAACCTGTTGAGATTCTGTTCATGTCAAACTTCTGACTGGTTTCCGGGTTCATAAAATGTAACGCTGGATATAATATAATAAAAAGGTAAAACACCTTTCACATCGCCAAATGCTGGGACCCACGTGGGATTCGGACATGCATTTGCGAGGTGAAGCTCCCATCAGCAACACATGGGGGCGGATCGGTAGCGTAACATGGGGGGGGGCCAGGGGGGGAGTGGGAGCTGCCTCCTTACTATAGTGTACATGGGACCTGGGTCGTTCGACCTGGGTTACCCGTTTACACTGCCCAGCAACCCGGGTCCGGCCCAGTTAGAACCCTTTTAACCCGGGTCGGAATGACGGGTTGCTTGGCCCGGGGGTTTTCCTTTTGCCGTTTACACACTGCACAGTGACCACGGTCGTCCCAGTAACAACCCAAGTCGGACCCGGATTATTTGTGTGGTGTGAAAGGGGTATAAGGGGCATATTTATTGGTATTACTCATCGCGAATGTTAAATTGTGCCCCAGCTATGTAAAATGGCAGTTAGGAGCTGATTGGCTGCCCCTTAATCGTTAAGAAAACAGAGATGTTCCGTCTATGCCAGCATACTTGGAGGAGACATTTGGTTGCTGTATAGTTTATTCTGTTCTCTGTTATTTTGTTGTTGTTTTTTATTATTATTATCATGTCTTATGCTCTGTATAACTGGTTGATGCCCTGGCAGGCCATCTTCTGGCTCGGCATACACAGTTCTATGTAAGTGGGAGGAAAGATTCAGCTCTTGTAGAGAGGATGATACATGACAGTGTCAGCTCTGCTCTCTCACGGACAGTAATTCTCTTGTATTGTGAGGGAGGTGGGAGAGAGATTCTGCCTTCCCACATAACATCAAGCAACCGGTGACAGTTTCTCTCTGGTAATCCAGCAAAAAGCTGCACAGTAGTTCTTCACAGGGAATACTGCAGTATTTATGTATGTGTCTTGTGTTCTGATAAGCCCACATCTACAGCAATCTCTGATTTATTCAGCTCCGAAACTGGGTCAAAGAATCTCCCACAGTATTGGATTGATTTAGGCTAATAATTCCTCACGGAATAAGTGATTTGTTTAAAGTTTCCCTTAGCAAACGCTGATGGTTGGCTTTTGCATAGCGTTCTATCATTTGGAAATCAGAAACCGACCCCAAAAAACCAAACATTTTGAATTTTATTTGTTTATAGCCATAAAAAAATAACAACTAACTGCAAATAATTTCTTAAATGAGCTCTGTCAGATGTGTATGGGCAACCAATCCGATCCTACTATATTCTGGAGGGTGCAAAATAAATAAGAAGTATATTCTGATTGGTTGCCCATAGCAACATCACGGGCGGGATGTTGTAACTTCCGCGCCCATTATTGCCGGGCATTGCATTATTAATAATGGCATATGCTGTAACATATGCTGTTATTAACGCAAGGGACAGCTCTTGCGATAAGAGCTGTCCCTTGCGATGCGGTGTGAGTGACGCGGCGGCCGCAGGGCATGCTGGGAGGGATCCGTGATGGATCCCTCAAACAGCGCTGCGGTAAGAAGCCCATTGGCTTCTGCAGGGAATCGCCAGCTTTTTCTGGGTCTTTACCGCATTTCTATATGCTATATGGCCCCTCCGCAGTGCCAGCGCTGCGGAGGGGCCATATAGCATATAGAAATGCAGTAAAAACCCCGAAAACTGGGTTTTTACTGCATTTTTGCTTTACAGAATCTCCCCCCACATGTGAAGTAGAACACACATCTTAGTAAATGTCCCCCAATATCTGTTAGTGCGATTAGAGAAGTTTATTTTCTGAAGACAGATCAACTATATTACTTGTAAGATGGGCCTAGGTGTCAAAACCGGATGTAGGTGGTATCCCGTTGCTAAGGATGCCAGCAGACGGAGGACTACCAAAATCCCATCAGCTGACATACTGAGTGTAAGTAGTAGAGGTAGGTTGGGCTGCGGAGAGGGGCGGTTTAGTTTTCGGCTGTGAGGATGACTACGTTAAGGCCCCCCTACATTAGGCCAACTTGTCTGAAGGACAAGTCAGACCTAATCATCCTGACAGCTCCCCGGGGTGGGTCACACACGATTTGACACTTGTTGTGCCAAGTTTTGCATGTGATAAATCGCATGCAATTTAGCTGCAGGCGAGGGAGTCAAGCTGATCGGGGCGGGTGGGCGGGGGGCTGCACGCAGAGAGCCTGGCAGGGAATGCAGCAAGGGGACCAGAGACCCGGGCAGCCAGGTGGCGGGCGCATGTAGTAGGCGGAGGGAGACGGGTAGCGTAGCTCTCAGCCAAAATGCGTTAACAGGGTTTTAATGCATTTTGATATGCAGGAAAACCCGGGCGCCGGGTTTTTGCTGCGGGGGGGGGGGTATAGCCACGTTTTGCTTTTGCC
Organism: Crinia signifera; assembly: GCF_055691185.1. Taxonomy (NCBI): domain Eukaryota; kingdom Metazoa; phylum Chordata; class Amphibia; order Anura; family Myobatrachidae; genus Crinia; species Crinia signifera. The sequence goes on from NC_139218.1 coordinate 52,001,444, forward strand.
TATGGGCTACTTAATGCGACACAGTGCAGCCCCACACAGACCCCCGCTGCCCCTCACAGACCCCCGCTGACCCCCCTCACTTGTGTACTGTGCTGCCCGGACCAGTGACCTCCTCCTCCCTACACTATACATCCTCTTCCGGGTACAGGGAGGAGGAGAGCCCGCAGCATCAGCATCGGGGTAAGGGAGGGACGGGGACCCGCTGCACATCACCGGTGCAACGCAAAAGGCAGCTCTTAGCACAAGAGCTGTCCTTAGCAATAATTATCGCATATGTGCCTATGCAATAACTATCTATGCGGTAGCCGGCGATGTGCGGCGGAGAGGGGCGGCGAATCTTCGTGCATCCCGCCCACTAGCTGGCCAGGTCATAAATCATTATCAAGTATTACAATTGCATTTCTATTTGCCACATTTATGCAATTTTTGTTCTTTCCATAATAGGCCCTTGAACACTCAGCTACAGACCCATTCGGCCCTTACTCCGGCCCTGTTTGGAAGTACTGGCAGTGATTAGTAAACAAGTATCCAAATGAATCCAGCATATATCGTGTCAGCTTCATGTGCTGTAATAGTAACCTTATTCCCGTGAGCATTCATGTGTGCAATTCAGGTCTCTGGCTTGTGTGCACAGTTACTTGATGAATGTAGTTGTGTCTCTTTACAATTGATTTATGCTGTAGAATGTTCAGTTCCCATGTTACCGGTGTAGTCAGCGGAGTTACGGCTGTAGTCACAGGAGTGTGTGCGCTCTCCAGGGGAGCCAGGATGTCTCCGATCATACGCTAATGACGCACCTGCCACATACCATGTTGGAGCTATGACATCATATCTGCCTGATTCCTATTGGGTGACTATTTAAGTATGGTGTTTGGGGGATTGCAAGATCCCATGTGATAATAAACTTAGAAATATATTCTATTCTATGTTTGGAATGTCAATTTCCTTTTCAAAGAACAATGTTTTATTTTCATGTCTGCTTTTATTTTGTCTACCTTTATAATGTGCCTGTTTCATTTGTCGCTATTGTGTTGGAACATCTGGAGTACTCCTGAATTTTTGGTCATTCCCCCTGACTCTGAGGACAAGTAGGTCACCCACACACATTCCTCCCACTTTCTAGTAAATTATTGGGATAGGGGTTGCGTGCGATGGTGCGTTTCTCAGAGAATAGCATCACCTTGGTACTAGCCCATGTTCATGGAACTGTGATTTGCAGAATCATGCCACAAGTGGGTGTGGCCTAATGATGAGAGTAACAAGCCCCGCCCCTACAGTGATATGCAGAGTCTATTGGAGGTGAACAGTATTTCCACAGTCCGGTGCCACGGCACACGGTACAAATTAACCATGATATTAACCCTTTGCAGTCCAAATTTGTTTTGCAATTCAAACATGTTTAAAATTTTAAATGTAATTGTCATTTTTTTATATTTTTTTGTTCAATAATGGTCTACATTGAATGTTGGACGACGTTGTTCTTATTTTAAAGTGGCTCACCACTGGATCTGCTACTTGCGCTAAGGCTGTTAAACCTGACTAGATGTTGGACCTGAAAGTAGCCCCAAAGCCTGCGTCAGCAGAAACTTAGATGCTGGAGTCATCGCAGCTGCGTAAAGGTGGGCATACATCAACACGATTTGGACCGATTTCGGCCGATTGCGATCAATCGGCCCGATAAATCGTCCCAAATCGGTTCTTCATGACATGGGGTCGGGTCCGATGCACGGTCCCGTGCGTATCAGACCCGGCCCCAGGGGTCGGACCGGCGGAACATGCGATGTAAGTCAGTCGGGGCGGTGAGGAGCAGTGGGGGCGGGCGGCTGGGGAGGAAGAAGCAGTGGGGCAGCAGCGCGTTACCAGATTGGGGCGGGCGGCGGTGACCATCAGTGTCACTCTCCACTGTCCAGCGGCTATTACATCTTTAAAATAACGTGTCTGTCAAATGACTGCCCGGCTAATGATTGGCTGAGATAGAGCACTCTCAGCCAATCAGTGGCCTCCCTCCGCGGCCGCTGATTGGCTGAGAGTGCTCTATCTCAGCCAATCAAAAGCCGGAGAGTCATTTGACACATTATTTTAAAGATGTAATAGCCGCGGCTGCCTGCCCGCTAGCGCTGGACAGTGGAGAGTGACACTGATGGTCAACGCCGCCCGCCCCAATCTGGTAACGCGCTGCTGCCCCACTGCTTCCTCCCCAGCCGCCCGCCCCCACTGCTCCTCACCGCCCTGCAGCTCCCTGATATTTTTTTTACATGTGATCATCAAAGTCCTCATCGTATGTGAGCCTCCCGGGGAGCTGCCGGGCGGCTCGGAGGAGAATAGGGTCCGACTTGTCCTTAGGACAAGTCGGCTCTATGTATGGGGGCCTTAAGGGTTTGCAAATTTACTGTTTAATGATTTTTTTTTTTTATTAAGTTGCTAGATAACCTAGCAACGTAATATCTTTTTGGTACTTCTTTACTTTCACGGCGCCAGCATGGCGCCGCGCGTCAGAGTCCCCTTGCGGGGCACGCTTCGCTCGCCCACGCTGCGGGCTCGGTGGCTCGCTACGCTCGCCACGCTAATTAAAATCAACTCCATGCCAACATGGATAGTGGAGGTATGAACTATCCATGTTGGCATGGCGTTAACTTCGTTTATTTTACTTAGTTTGTGGCGAGCGTAACCCGGAAGTAGCGCGGCGCCATGCTGGCGCCGTGAAAGTAATGAAGTACCATTTTTAAAAAAAAATATTAATTAAAAAGTTAATTTGCAAACCTTTAAGCAGCTGCGATGACGCCGGCATCTTAGTTTCTGCTGACGCAGGCTATGGGGCTACTCCTAAGTTCAACAATCAACTGATCTGTGACTGACCATCTTTGTACGCAGCCGCTAGCTCATAAAGCTGTCGGTGGGTGTCTTTATACAAATCCAGGCATTGGCTGCAATTTCATATTTTCGCACAGTCTCTGTGTACATATTCGCAGCTGCGACAGCATCAGCATGGCTCCTTGTACGCTCAGTGGAGGCTTCTACGTTGCTAAGAGACTAGCGGCCAGAGGTATCACGCTTCGAAAATGATAAAGTGGAGAGTGATAAACAGCCAGCCAATCAGCTCCTACCTTTCATTTTTCAAAAGTAGCCTGTAACATGGCAGGTGGGAGCTGATTGGCTGGCTGTTTATCACTCTCTATTTTATCACTTTTTGAAGCTTGATGCATCTGGTCCTAGAAGTGGAATGGTTTCCCACTTGCATAGCATAACTTGCATGAACCTTTAGGGCTAAAATTGGAAGCCAACCAGAATAAGGACCATAGACTCCAGTCTCCTCTCTCTTGGTAACTGCTGAGACACTGAAAGAATGAATGAATGAAAGGTCACAATCACATGCAAAGTCAGAATCCAGTTGCAGTTCAGGGGCAGCTTGCAGAGTTATAAAGTGGAATATCAATGTGTTTGAACAATCTGGGTTGGTAACTTGTACAGTGGAGAAGATCAGACAGTGAAGGACCAGAATGGAACCTGCTGCTCAGGCTCTGGTGACAGTCAGAATCACTGAAGTTCTGCATGAATTCATGAACCTGAGATAAAACACGGACACGCGTATGATCAGGAGATCTTACAGGAATGCCTATTGATTGCACATCACTTTACATTCCAGCTCTGTTTGCTTCGGTACCCACACTAGACATTAGTCTCATCAGTACACAGCATTTCATAAACTTATCATATCAATAGCCACATGCCTGGTTGTTTTTATCGCAGCTAATTCATTTTTATTTTCCAACTTGACCCTGTAAATATATATATATATATATATATATATATATATATAACAGGCTGCAAAGAGAGCCTCATACAGAGTGCAAGACTACTAAGCGAATCAAAAAATTGGGTGGGCGTCTATGTGCTTTTGCTGATTTGTGTGACTCTGACACTTATGGCAGTCCCCGTCCTGAAGAAGCGGTATAGGGAGCAGAAACATGCAATCCATGAGACGGGTACTGTACATACTGTACTGTGCAAAAGAGTTATGGGCAGATATATATATATATATATCCTACTGTATGCCGGCACTCAGGGGTCTCGGGGTCAACTGGCTTGGGTGCACTTAAAATAATACAAACAGTCCTCCAATGAAAGGCACTCCAATTGCAGATAAAAACTTTTTAGTAAATGGATGTCACCGAATACATTGTATTTTCGGGGTCAGCGCCCCTTCCTCAAGGTACAATCCAAAACTGGAGGACTGGATTGTACCTTGAGGAAGGGGCGCTGACCCCGAAAATACAATGTATTCGGTGACATCCATTTACTAAAAAGTTTTTATCTGCAATTGGAGTGCCTTTCATTGGAGGACTATATATATATATATATATATATATATATATATACATAAAGACATTGTAGGGGCTCTGCACACACTAAATTAACTGATATTAATAAATAGTGGAGATTTGGTTCATGAATTGATCAATGCATTTAAGCCTGCAGCCCCCTTCACGGAACCCCACTTTTCTGCAGGTCCTAACACTATCACTCAAAATGGCTACAATACACACAGCTATCACATCAATGTTTGATTCCAGGCATGCTATCTGGTCTGAAGCTCACAGCAGACTGTGCTTTTATAGGTGAGCAGTTACCAACACACCTGTCAATAATCATCTAGGGAACTGGTTAACATAAGCTATGAAATAAAGGTTAAAACAGGGTGCAGGAGAGAATGTGACCACAATAAGACTAATTAAAAAAAAAAAAAAAATCTAATAAACAATATATATACACTAAACATCGGCACACACCTTTCCTAGTTTTGGGGTGCCCTATGGCTTGTGACCACATTGTTTAAACAGAAATTGTAGGGGCTCTGCACTACATTAATTAACTATATTAATAAATAGTGGAGATTTAGTTCATGAATTGATCAATGCATTTAACCTGCAGCCCCCTGTTTAGTGTATATATATATATATATATATATATATATATATATATAAGAAAATGTACTAAACCAATCTGAGAAAGGGTGCAGGCCAGGCGCTCCATCTGTACTGTAGGTATTTTTCATTCAAAAGTACACAGATAAAGCTGCAGAGGGCATTGGCAGGGATAGAGCTTTCTCTGCCCTACATGCAATAATGATACATCCGTGCTAATTAAACAATTATCACATTGAAGGTCTGGACGATTTTATCATGTTACATTTACATCCTCAGATGTGGGTGGTGATATATCGGCCTCTTAGGCAGGTTTGGTAAAAATTCTGCAAGGTAAGAATGCTTTAACATATAAAAGTGTTAATAGTTTATTTTAAATTAACAAAATACAAAGTGAATGAAGAGAAGAGAATTCTATCCAAATCATTATTTGATGTGACCATCCCTTTCTTTAAAACAGCAGCAAATCTTTTAGGTACACTTGGGGTGAAATGTAATAGGATGAGAGATTCAGAAAGTGAGAGATTTGGTAAGAAATCTCCAGTTTTTTTAAAGTGGCAATCATTGACACAGCAAAACCAGTGTGATTTTGCTGTGTCAATGATTGCCACTTTAAAAAAACTGGAGATTTCTTACCAAATCTCTCACTTTCTGAATCTCTCATCCTATTACATTTCACCCTTGCACTCTTCTGTGGATGTCAGATTGCTCAAATCTTCCTGTCTCTTCATGTAATCCCAGACTCAATGTTGAGGTCAGGGCTCTGTGGGGACCATATCATCACTTCCAGGACTACTTGTTCTTCTTTACACTGAAGACAGTTCTGAATGACATTGGTGTATGTTTGGGGTCGTTGTCCTGCTGCAGATTAAATTGGGAGCCAATCAGATGCCTCCCTGATGGTAATACATGATGGATAAGTACCTGCCTGTTTTTCTCAGCATTGAGGACACCATTATTCTTGACCAACTCCATTTGCTGAATTGCAGCCCAACTTGCAAGGGACCTCGACCATGCTTAACTGTTGCCTGCAGGCACTGATTATTGTACCACTCTAAAGCCCTCGTTGAACAAATCACCTTCTGTTACAGACAAATATTAAAAAAATTGGACACAAAAGTCTAGAGCATCTGCTGTTTACTGCACACCAGTTTATGTTTTTGTGCATAGTTGAGTCGCTTGGCCTTGTTTCCAAGTTGTCTGCAATTTTTCCATGAAGAGGACTTCTGGACAGACTTCTCCAGACAGTAGATGGGTGTACCCGGATCCCACTGGTTTCTGCCACCTCTGAGCTGATGGCACCGCTGGACATCTTATGATTTCAAAGGGAAGTAAGCATGATGTGTCTTTCATCTGATGGCACTAAGTTCCTTGGTCGACTACTTCTTCTACCGTTCCCAGTGTTGCCCATTTGTTTGTGCTACTTCAAAAGAGCTTAAAGAGCACATTTTCAAACCCCAGTCTGCTTTGAAATCTTTACCTGGGAAAGACCTTGTTGATGCAGTATAACTACCTTCTACCTTGTTGCTGTGCTCAGTCTTGCCATGGTGTATGATCTGAAATATGAAACGGTCTTCCACACCCTCACCTTTTGTAGTAGCGGTTGGCTGATCCTCACCAATATTTAACCTCCTCTACAGCAGAGTAGTGACTGTGTTTCAACCTACATATGGAAATTATGATTATTATCACCCTTTGTTATGATTGGTTAATCATACACCTGACTATAATCTTACATAATCCCTGACTGTGCAAGTGTACAGTACCTAGAAGAATTAATGCTGCTTTGAGGCAAAGGGTAGTCATTACAAATATTGATTTGATTTAGATTTCTGTTCTGTTCATTAATTTTGCATTTTGATCAGTATAAATAAACTATTAACACTTCTATTTATGAAAGTATTCTTACTTTGCAGCATTGTATCCACACCTGCCTAAAACTTTTGCACAGTGTACATGCCTGAGAAATCTGTATTATCTACGGACAGGTGCAAATAACAGATGATAATGATGTTGATGGACATCAACTGAAAATAAACCCGTTGTGATTACTTGTTTGTGAATGTACCGCTGATTATTCGTTGCTTGTGTATATTTATAAATCTATCTATAAATAGAACGTGTTTATATGTATTTGCATTGTATCGTCATGGCGTAGTATAAAAGATGAGAAAAAAATGACCTTTCACTCCATATTCTACCTATATTGTGATGCCACCAAATTTCTCTCCACTTTTATTTTGAAAAAAGTAGGTGGTATTTAGTTTAATGTCGCAATAAAATGGCTGCATTATAGCCATTTTATGCATATTTTTGCAGCTGGATCAGAACTTAATATTAAAAGTAGGAACCATTTCTTCCAGCAGAGATAAGAAGAACTCTAAAAATGACAGTTTTTGTATCCTAAATACTTAATTGATGAGCTGGTTTAGACCGAACGTCTGCCTCCACTGTAATTGGATGGCTGTGCACTTTAATGATGGTGTGAGCTGGAAGCAGGAATCTTCATTTTAATGCAGTACATGATTCAAGAATAACCTGTGAACTGCTTGTCTTGCAGGCAAAAGACAGTGATGAAGATGATGAAGTGGCTGTCAGTTTGGATCACGACCGCTTCATGGATGAATTCTTTGAACAGGTATGATATCCTGCTTGTATCTTTGAAATAAAAGTATTTTTCAGCTGTAGTGGTAAGCAAAGCATGTCTGTCTGTCTGTGTTTTGTTGATGGGTTTAATAAGGACAGTAAGAAAGGTAGTTAGTTTTTCAGCTATCTTCGGAGACACACCGGTGCTCAAATTGGACTCGTTTAAAATTCTACACAACTCTAGAGCTAGAGAAATATGGATTAGATAATAAGACAATAATTAAAGCACTAGGGCCTGATTCAGAATTGATCACAAATGCAAAATATTTCTCAATTATGCAAAACCATGTTCGCTGCAGGTGGGGCAAATGTAACATGAGCAGAGAGAGTTAGATTTGGGTGACTTATTTTGTTTCTGTGCAGGGTAATTACTGGCTGTTTTATTTTTACACTGCAATTTACTGTAGATTTCAGTTTGAACACACCCCACCCAAATCTAACTCACTCTGCATATGTTACATTTGCTCCACCTGCAGTGCCCATTTTAGAAAAATTTTAAATTTGTGATCAACATAGGGGGTAATTAAATTAGTTTGGGCACTAGGATAATAAATGGGCGCCTGAGGGAGCAATTTGATTGTTTTCAGGAGCTCAACAGGTATTCTGCCCAAAGCACCCTGTAAAGAGGTTAGACCTATCTATTGTCCTGGTTAGGGCTCCCAAACCACGTACTTCTCACATATTTATGTTAGCTAACTCAGGAGGCAGTGAGCAGAAATCTGTCCATTTGGAACAAGCAATTGAATTGGATCGATTCCCTCTTTCTAATTAACAGATTAGTCTTCTTCTGCCTTTATTTGCTCGATTAGTCGCTTCTCTCTTCTTTTACTACAGATTAGTCCTCTTCCTTCTTCTATTGATCAATCCTCTTCTCTAAACTAAAAATTTTGGGATGCTCTAAGCATCCCCCGCCGAGTTATTGCAACGGGGGGCATCGCCAGAAAAATCTATCGCGACCCCCGCCGCCCCGCTTGGCCCCCCTCCCCTGTGACCTCCTCCTCCCTGCACTATGATCCTCTTCTGGGTGCAGGGAGGAGGAGAGCCCAGTGCAGCAGCGCCGGGTAAGGGAGGGAGGGGGGAGCCGCTGAGAGCTGCCAGGTACTGATGGGACCCGCTGTCTCTCACTGCAAAGGACAGCTCTTAACGCAAGAGCTGTCCTTTGCCATAATGATCTCATATGTTAGAGCATATGCGATAATTATGTAGGCGATGGGGGGGTGATGTGCGGCGGTAAGGGGGTGCGGATGTTAGAGCATCCCCCCAAAAAAAGGATATTGCGCTCCTCAATCCGGATTCCATATGTAGGGATTCACAATGTTCACATGCAAACCACAATTCCACTCTAAGATACGTGTGTGTCTGGTTAATGGAAATCCTTGAAAAAGACCTGGTTGAGTAGATACCATTAACCGGACACATACATATCTTAGACTGGAATTGTGGTGATATTGCATCCCGGGTAAATATCTCACTTTACACCTGACTATTTGATATCATACGGTGTGTATTTCATCTGCCGGTGGAAAAGACTTACCTTTGATTTTTATTGGTGTGTTTACACTTGGATTTTAACTGTTTGGAGAAATGAAAAACCCTTTTTATCATAAAAGGCGGATGTAGAAGGAAGTATTCACGTGAGCATTTCATCTCCATAACTATGATGCAAAGATACCTTGATTTGCTTTGTCCAATGTGTTTGATGTAAGCTTCAAAGTGACCATTTGTTTTCTACAACCCCACACGTGGTGATCCATGACCGAACACTAATGCACGGACCTGGGAATCCATAGGCCCGAACATTTTTGGAGATCTTAACGTATTGTTATGTGGCCTAAAGAATCATTGAATAAGACTTTGTTTTCTTGGTTTCTTTTGTATTTCATGGGGAAATATCCATCTTGTATGTGAACATTGTGATTCCCCTATGTATGGAATCCTGATTGAGGAGCGCAAAATCCTTTTTACTATTTGTGACCTGTATTTGCAGAATAGACTTGGGTAACGTCTATTTGGGTATCAGCCGTCTCCCCCATTTCTACGCATAAGTTATACAATTTTTGTCTCCTCTTCTGTCTTTGTCTGCTACAGATTAGTCCTCTACTATCTTCTTCTACGACAGATTTGTCTTCTTCTGCTAGATTACTCCACTTCTGTAGCTCTTCACCCTTATTTAATGCTAGTACATTTGCTGAGATTGATCCTTTTTTTTTTATGTCTCCAGGTGGAGGAGATCCGAGGTTTCATTGACAAGATAGCTGAGAATGTGGAGGAAGTGAAGAGAAAGCACAGTGCTATTCTTGCTTCTCCCAACCCTGATGAAAGTAAGTATAACATTATTATTATTCGGTAAAGTTCTATGTCTTTTGTAGATCTGGTCAGTTATTTATTGTGAAACTGCTATTACATGTGTTCATGACCTACACGCAATTTTAATAGCCATTTTATGGGGAAAACTCGAAACATTCAGCCCCTAGAAACATTGTACCTCATGCGTCGGCGATGTTACTAGTTTGGATTGAATCCGTGGATTGCATTATTTTTGCTTGTTAAACTATGACCCACATCCCCACATATTATGGTACTGTACTGCAACGTTGCTGCATCCTCTATAACAGCGGTTCTTAGTGTTCACTCTAGGAGTGACAGCGGGCAGGGCGCTAGGGGGCGTCATGAAGGGGGCGTACCTGGGCCGCCGCCGTCATGAAAGAGGCGTGCTTGGGCCGCTATTGTCATCAAAGGGGGCGGGCCCGGCCACCACCGTCATCAAAGGGGGCGGGCCCGTCCCGTCCGAAGCCACTGTGCTGCCGGGGAAGCGCCAGGCATCGCCGTCTACGGCAACGCTGGGCTTCCCCGTGAGGCTGTTTTAGCGGGGCGCTGCGAGAGAGGCAGGGCGCATTTTGCCCCTTAAAAATCGGGCAGGGCGCAGCGCCCCGCTAAAACAGCCTAGCAAGAACACTAGGTTCTCAAACTGTGGGTCCTGACCCCAAAGTGGGTCCCAACCTTCTCAGCATGGGGTTGCAACTCCACGTTGCTGACCATCAGGCTGATGACTTTTCTAATCTGTCAGTGATTCAAGTAATCTGGAAAATCTTTTGAGTTGCCTGCTATGTCAGACTCCTTCCATCACTTTGTGCCTCCACAATGCTGCCATGTATGTGCTGTCTGCTGACTACACAGGTGATGTGATGGCCTTCTGCAGTAACTTGCTGGGGTCCTGTCATTATTTTTCTTGTCTGATGGGTTCCCAGAGAAAATAGTTTGAGGACCCCTGTTCTATAGGATGTGAGGAAAAATCTGTGACGTTGATGATTTGATTGCATTATGTATATGTTGAATAAGGTTTTATTGTTCCAGCATATTATATGTTTATGGTGTGTGTACATTACTTCTGTTTAATTAATTCATCAATTTAGTCAGGTTCTGAACATGTAAAATACACGTGGAAATGTTGGTGCCAGACTGACCACTTAAATAAAAACACATATTAAATACACATTTTGCTCACATATTAAATACTCATTATTCTTGGTGTCATGGTAACAGGAGCAGGCTTGTAAACTGATTGTAATTTAGCTGGGCAACATGCTTTAGAATCCAGCAGTGGATTGGGTGCTCAGGATGCCTTTAGAGCAGGGGTGGCCAAACCGGTCCTCGAGATCTACCAACGGTCTACGTTTTCCAGGTTACCTAGCTGCTGCACAGCTGTAGTCATTACTAACTGTCACATTTTAAAACCTGCTGCATTCATTCCTACTATAGATCCACAGGTTGCCTGGAAAACAAGCACCGTTGGTAGATCTTGAGGACAGGTTTGGCCACCCCTGTTTTAGAGAGTTTGAGTATTTTGGAGAGTTACTATGCAAAGGGGTGGTAACCGCGGAATCCATTTTGTCACCTCTTCAAAGTGTAGACCATTATCTTAGTTAACAGGATCACTGGGGATAAGAAATGAATTGTTGTACATAGCTACAGTCCACACACAGTAAATAGTAATAACTGTATTCTGGGTGGAGGAACCTTGTAACCCTTACTGTAACGCAGTCACCTAATTATTACAACCTTCACTCTTTTTTATAATTCTTTTATCTCACTTTTTCCGTATGACAATGGGGTATGGTAGACAATGGCTTTCAGAATGTTGACATGGGCTGACTGCCAACATGGATGTCAACGTGTGGGCTGTTGACATGTTCATAGTTTTGACACTGCTTTCTAACATGATGATATGTTGACATTTTAAAACCCTAACATGTTCTGTTGACAGTGTGGGATAAATCTACTAATATGGGCGTTCTATTGAAGATGGGATGTTGCCCGTAGCAACCAATCAGATTCTATCTGTTATCTTCTAGAAGATGCTACATAGATAAGAAGTAGAATATGATGGGCAACGTCCCATGTTCAATAGAACTCCCAGCTTAGTAAATTCACCCCTGTTCTGTTGACATTCACATTTTTGACATGACCATGGTACGCAGATAACAAGGAAGAATCGGGGTTGGTGCGCTCAATAAAACCAGATGCAGCTTAGTATAACATGTGAAATCCCACATCCACTTATACATTAACAGAAAAGACAAGCAATATATGTGTCCACACAACTTCTTACACCCAATGTGGAGGAAGATAAGGAAATAAATATTAACCCCTTGCGTGGTATGCCCGGAAATTTTCCGGGCTCAGCTGTGGGCATACCACTAATATAGAAAAGGTGTGCGCCAGTGGTGTCCAGGTGTGCATCACTGGCGCAGCCCCTCTGGAGCACACACAGCCTCCCCCAAGTTACCCCCCGCCCTCCCCGTCACCTTTGCTCCGGCGATCCATCAGTCAGCCGGGGCTCCACCTCTATGACCCACCCGCCAGCCGCCGTCACTCATTTTACAGTGACGGAGGCGGCAGGCTCGGGTATGGTCGGCACGGCTCGGGGGGATTCGGGAGCGCTCAGGCACCCGAGTCCTCCCGAGCCGCGAACATCCCCCAGCCCGCCACCTACGTCACTGCTGAATGTGACAGGCGGCTGAGGGGTGAGAGCGGCAGCAGGGAAGCTCCGGCGTACTAACGCCTGAGCTGAGAAAAGGGGGGGGCGGCTTCCAGCGTTCTGTGGTGGGTTTTGCTGGGGCAGGACAAACCTCCGGCCCCAGCAAAACCCACCACCCAAGGGGTTAATGTCACCATAAAGGGAATTAGCCCTTTAATTGTCAGCAGGTTTCATCCAGGGTTAGGTCACCGTCAACTCCATATACTCTGAATGGAGATATGAAAAAAAGTGCAAATAGTGCAATATGTCTTGTACATGTAAACATTTAATAAAGCTGTGCACTTACAGACGATGACATATATAAAAGCATAAAACTGATTCCCCGAGGCAAAGCAGCAGTCAAAGTGTCCACAGGTGTTGAAAGCGGCAACTCCAGGTCCGGACCAAAGAGGTGCTCCGACAGACGACTAAAGCTGGGCAAAATGGGGTCAACAGTTTAAAGAATAAAAGCACACTTAACGCGTTTCAGAACATACGTCCTTCATCAGAAGTGTGCTTTTTGATCCTCCAGTCCGGTTTAAATAGCCGGTATGCAGCTGGGTACAATTCTCCTCAATCTCCAGTTACTGCTCAGTAACCGGAGATGTGACATTAATATTTATTTCCTTATCTGCATCCACATTGGGTGTAAGAACTTGTGTGAACACCAGTGGCACTGGAAACATCATAATAATATTCAATAAGGTAAAATGTGTAGGTCCACCTTGGACTTTTCACTGAACTACACATACACTGGCATCAAGCGTAGTTTATAGATTTATAAAAAAAAAATTAGCAAAAAAATTGCATAATTCAGGGTAAATCTATCGGACGGTCCTGTTTGGTCAATAAGAAATGTCGCAAACGGTATCCAAAAGACAGTGTCCCTTTAGTGCTGCAAGCAGTAGAAGGACACACTCTTTTGGATACCGTTTTGACATTTCTTATTGGCCGAACAGGACCGTCCGGTAGATTTTTCCTGAATACGCATCCGAGCGAATCAACCACAATAACCCCCTTTAGTGCATCAGACATACACATCATGCTTAAAGTCTCTCCAAAACCAGGGAAGATTTCCAGCAGTGCCATCAGCTCAAAACTGGCAGAAACCAGTGGGTCCCAGGTACTACCCTCCCGAGAAGTCTGGTCAGGGTGGTCTTCATGGAAGAATTGTGGCTAATAAGCCATACTTCAACATGGAAACAAAGCCAAGCTACTCATATTATTTACACACAAACACACACATGGAAAAATTGTATTTTCCGTGTGTGTGTGTGTATTTATGTAAATAATATCAGGGCCGGCGCCACCACTAGGCAGCTCTAGGCATTTGCCTAGGGCGCCGGCACCTGGAGGGCGGCAGTTCGCCCCTCACCCCCAGCGAACTGTGTAAAAAAATAGCTGCCCCGGCGTCCCTGCAGTGCTGGGGCGGTCAGGGGTGTCCGTGCCGTAGGGGTACCTGCGGCGCCGTCATGTGTATAAAGATGGCTGCGGCCGGCGGGGTCCCTGTAGTGAATAGCAAATAACTAGCGCTATGCGTGCGGCGGCGCGGGAAGCGCTAGTTATTTGCTATTCACTACAGGGACCCCGCCGGCCGCAGCCAGCTTTATACACATGACGGCGCCGCAGGTACCCCTACGGCACAGACACCCCTGACCGCCCCAGCACTGCAGGGACGCCGGGGCAGCAATTTTTTTACACAGGTACCCCCCCCCCCCTCCCTCCCCCCGGCACCGGGGCGCCCCCACCCCGACTCGCCTGGGGCGCTCCGGTGCCTTGCACCGGCCCTGAATAATATGTGTCTGTTTATTATATCAGTATTCAAACTACAGTATATCTTGCATATATATTTAAATCATCACCTTAGTGAAGGTCACTGCAATCAATGCAGGTACGTAGCTACAGTAGAAAACACAGCATTTATCTATTTCAGCAGTACAGACAAGAAAATAACTCGCTAGTTACTGAAAGAATTGGAACTTGCTTGAGCTATTGTTAAGTTACCTTTTTAAGTGCTAGTGGAAAGTATTTAAGCAGTGCTTCCAAATTGACATATTCTGTGTGGGCAGCTATGTATAATTTATTTGTTTCGCTAGAACACAAAAGAAACAGGTTTGTTAGGTTGATTGCTCCCTTGTACAGCAGCAACACATTTGAGGAAAGGAAAGTGGCGCTTTCTTTTTGCCTGTGATCTACTCAAAAGGCACACGTACACTTCAGTATTTTGATTTGATTGATTAACAGTGTGTGGGAGTTGTGAAAGGCCAAGGGCCTGATTTTGCGCCTCACACCATGCAGAAGTGGTTCATTATTTTGAACTACGCACGGGTCTTAGCTGCTAAAGTTATACAGTGCCCCATGGTGTGCACACACAGAGGTGCAGTTGTGGTTGGGATTCACGGTATCCACTTGTAAATGTGCTGGGTTTTGTTTCATAACTCTGGACAAAGCTTCGATCCACCACAAGACACCACAAGTTCCTGTAGAAAGCTCACCGAACAGGCGAAAATTGTTTTGTCGACTGGAGCGGTGATAATTGTTTTTTGGGATTCCTAATTCACTTCTTGCAAAATGATGAAACAATAAGAGAGTACTACACAATGTTATTGGACTGCTTGAAAGAAGAGCTAAAAAATAAATGGTCAAGAGTTGCACGTAAAAAAAGTGCTGTACCACCAAGATAACGCGCCGTCGACCGCCACATTGACAAAATAACACAGTTTGGCTTTGAATTCCTCATGTACCCTCTTCCTCGGATCTGTCCCAGAGCATCTTCTTCCTTTTTCCAGATTTTTCAAATCTGGCTCCATGGGAAGAAATTCTCATTGAATGAAAAAGTGATTGCCATCTTTAGTGAGTATTTTGTCTTTAAGACACTTTCCTGAGGGTGGAGCCATAGGTCCTTATTAGATATCATGCCAGAAGGGCCAGATGTACTAAACCTGAAAATTACTAAAATGGAGAGTGATAAACCACAAGCCAATCAGCTCCTACCTTCCATGTCACAAGCTGTGTTTGGAAAATGACAGGTAGGAGCTGATTGGCTGGTGCGTTATCACTCTCCATTTTATCACTTTTCAAACTTAGTACATCTGGCCCTGAGGGCCTAATTCAGAGCCTTTCGGATGGGGACAAATTTGGCCCCGTTTTTGATGGTGGGTTCCGTGCATTTGCCAATATGCGCCTGTGCAAACCCCCTGTGTAACACCCTGCTCCTGCAATGTATTACTGTATGTCTGACATGGTACATTGCGCTACACACATCTCTGTAATTTCTCAGGTAAACAATTCCCAGCAGCCTCTGCGACTGTTTAAGAGGTCAGGAGTTGGTCACATGACATGACAAGCACTCATCGAGGTGTTTGTACTGTTAGGGGAGGGAAGGGTGGGACAGGGGACTGCTGGCAGCTGACATCACATGATGTCATCACCAGCCCTGGATTTGGCAATCTTCAGCCAAGATAAAAGTCAGTCTAGACTGATTTTTATTTGTAAACGGGAAAAAAATAATTTGATGGTCTGTGACCATTAAATGATTTTTCACCCGTGCAGCCACATGCGAGGGGGTGTGAAAACATCCCTGCTAGGATTCCCGTGGCGGAGGAGGGCGGGCGTTCAGTCAGCGGGCAGAGTTTACATGTTCGCTAGGCTGATTCTGGATCACTCGCAAAGGCAATTTCTCTCTTTAATGGACAAAACCATGTGCACTGCAGGTGGGGCAGATGTGAAGAGACTCTCTCTGTACATGTTACATCAGCCCCACCTGCAGTGCACATGGGTTTGTTCGTTAGAGAGAGAACTTGGATTTGCGAGTGATCCAGAATCAGGCCCAAAATGCTTTAAATTAACTACTTATCCCTTACTCCTCATTTTCCTCCTGGGATGGTTTTCTTTTGCTCTCAGCTGTGAACCAGAATCAGGCCCCTAGTACACAAATCGTAGCTATGGCAACTAAAGCTAAGGACCGGTGGAGCTGGGAAACCATTGGGTCACAGCTTTGGGAGGATGCATGACATGGGGGCAGTTACATGCTAGGCCAAGATTTCTGGTTCCTGCTATCATGGCCCCAAATCCGGAAGGAAAACACATCACTGCTTGGTTGATGTTAGAAGGTTGATAATTGAATTTATAGTTTTCATAATTTTGTCCTTTGAGACAAACCAAATAAAAACAATATCAACAACTTTGACTGGTAGTGTGCCGAATAGGTAGAGATTTATTATAGGACAATGATCCCACCAAAAAAATAATAATAATGGGATGTTGCCCATAGCAACCCAACAGATTCAATCTATTATCTTCTAGAAGGTGCTAAATAAATAATAAGTATGATCTAAATGGTTGTTATGGACAACATAGAATAGAATAGAATCAACTTTATTGGCCATGTATGCTTGCGCACACTAGGATTTTTTTGTGGATTACAGTGCAGCATCAGGGATGAAAGGGTGGGGGAGACATACATTACATATATTACATAAAGACATTACATGCATTCCATTTCTAGCTACCTCTATGGGGGTCAAGTTGCCAAGTAGGGACACGTTGTTGGGCTGTTGATATTAGGATTGCATTCGCTGTGATTGGATTGTTCAGGTGATGGACGGCTAACGGAAAGCAGCTTCTTGCGGGTCTGGACGTTTTGACGGGGATGGACCTGAACCGTCTTCTGGATGGTAGGATGTCGAACAGGTTGTGCACGGGATGCAGCTTGTCCTTCGCGATCTTCTCAGCGCGTTTCCTTACCCTGGATGAAAACAGATCCCTTATCGGGGGGAGGTCGGTCCCTATGATCCTTTCCGCAGTCTTCACTACCCTCTGCAGTTTTTGTTTGTCATTCTCGCTTGCGCCACCGTACCAGATTGTGATCGAGGAACATAAGACATTCTCCACAATGGCGGTGTAGAATATGCACAGCAGCTCCTGTGGGATGTTGAATTTCCTGAGTTGCCTCAGGAAGAACAGGCGCTGTTGGGCCTTTTTGATGTTTGTGGTTATGTTTAATCCCCATCTTAGGTTGCTGGGCATGGTTGTCCCAAGGAATTTGAAGGATTCAACCCGCGACACCACTGAATTGGCTATTGTTAGCAGGACCAGTGCATTTGTTTTTTTCCTGTAGTCGACCACCATCTCAACTGTTTTGGTGGGGTTTAGAACGAGGTTGTTGCTGCTGCACCACTGTGTCAGCTTCTCCACTGCATGCCTGTACGCGGTCTCGTCACCATCCTTGGTTAGGCCGATGATAGTGGTGTCATCTGCAAATTTGATGATTTTCACTGACTGCTCAGCTGAGGTGCAGTCATTCATGTAGAGAGAGAAGAGCATAGGGGAGAGGACGCATCCTTAGGGGGCTCCAGTACTGATTGTTCGTGTGCTGGACGAGAAGGCGCCAGCTTTGACCACCTGTTCCCTTGCCGTTAGAAAGTCCACTATCCATGAGCATGTTGATCCTGGGACTCCTAAGGAGAGGAGTTTTGGCTGCAGCATGCCGGGGACGATAGTGTTAAATGCTGAGCTGAAGTCCACGAATAGGACTCTCGCATAGGTGCCTTGGTGGTCAAGGTGTTGTAAGATATGGTGCAGCCCGAGGTTGACCGCATCCTCTACGCTTATGTTCGCCCGGTAGGCGAACTGTATGGGGTCAAGGTGAGAGTTTGTCACTTCTCTCCTGTATGGGGTCAAGGTGAGAGTTTGTCACTTCTCTCAGGTGCTTCAGTACTAGTCTTTCGAATGCTTTCATGGCCACTGAGGTTAGTGCAATTGGCCTGAAGTCATTTAGGTCCTTTGCGGGTGTTTTCTTAGGGACCGGGACGATGATAGAGCTTTTCAAGCAGGCAGGAACCTTCCACAAGTCCAGGGAGGAGTTGAATATCATTGTGAAGATGGGGGCGAGCTGAGCTGCACAGGTCCTAAGGCTGGATGGTGACACACCATCCGGTCCCTCAGCCATCTTAGGTTGTATTCTTTTGAGTACTATCTTCAGTAGAGCTCCCATTTTAGTACATTTACACCTAAGCCGCAATGGCATCAGAGTGGGGGTTTATTCTCCATGTGATTGACAGGTAGCATTTACAGGAGATAACTGGGTGGTGGCTCCTCAAACACAGGTGTGTCATGACACTATAAGCATAGGCGAATCTAGGGGGTGGTCCGGGGGTGCACAGGACCACTCATTAGCCCATTTTGTAGCTGAGGGATGGGGCTTTCCAACTAGACCAGCCCCATGTCTCTAGCCCCCTGGGAACGTTTTCCCTATAGGATAACATGGGACCCGCTAATTCCGACCCCCACCCAGTTCAACGGCTGCCAGTTCCCCCTTCGGCATCACTGAAGCTCGAGGTTGATCTCAGTCGAACCCAAATCGCTGGGCCTTCAATCTGATACCAAGCTGGATCCATATGGGTTAATTGGTTCCAGGGATATTGAGGTTAAACCGTTTTTTTTTTTTTTCATTCCTTAACTGTTTATGTTCTTTGAGGGCAGATTTCTCTGGAACCAAACAGTCCAGTTTCACGGGACCAAAATCATTCGAAGCCAACTCAAAAGTTCTTCAATATGATACTGGTCTCATGTAAATGGGTCAGTTGGTTCTGAAGATATAGCTGGTTGGTTAAAGGGGGGTAGGAAGAGGGGAGTGGTTGTCTCTCCCCCTCACACCAGAAAATGCAGGGACTAGGCTGGTGTATAAGGGGTCAGCCTGGGAATGTCCCTGCATGATCCTGGGACCATATTCCCGGGTAAATCCCTGCATTTTCTGTTGTGAAAGGGGTATTATTTCAAACAGCCGTGACCTGCAGTGCTCTGAATACAGCCGGGCAGCCCCCTGCTCTCTGCCCAGCTGTCAATGACTGTCACCCCTGCAGCTTCCGCTCCAATTCTTCTCCCCGCTTTCACCTCAGCCCGCCCCCCCTTTAATCATGTGGTGCCGGCGCCCGGCATGCTCCCCCGACGTCATGCACAGCAACAGCGTGCACAATATTTCAAATGTCCACTCGGCTAGAGGGGACACCAGGAGGGGAGTGGGAGCGTGCGCTGTGCTCTGCTCCTCTCCCCATAGAAGCAGCTGCACCACTCTCCATCTCTCCCTACAGCAGCAGCGAAGGCTCATATAAAAATTTACAGTAAGTTGGACTTTTTGGGCATTGCTTAAGGGACGCTACAAGTGGCGGTATGTGGGGGGCATTACGCATAATGTGTGGCTTAATGTGTAAGGGGCATTAAGGTGTGCAGCATCATGTGTAAGCAGCATTATGTGTGAAGCATCATGTGTAAGGGACATTATGTGTGCAGCATCATGTTTAATGGGTGCTATGGTGTGCGGAATCATTTGTAATGGGTACTATGGTGCCATCAAGCAAGAACCCCCTAGCAATGAGCACGTAGGTAAGCAGCACTTATGTGGCAAATATGTAATGGGCATTATGGTTTGTTATATAGTATGACAGAGTATATAGTATGTAATGGGCATCATGATGTGTGGCACAATGTGTAATGGGCATTATGGTGTGTGGCCTTATGTGTAATTGGCATTACGGCTTGTGGCTTTATGTGTAATGGGTATTACGGAGTTTGCTAAAATGTGTAATGGGCATTACTGTGTATGGTCTAAAGTGTAATACCACACCCCTTTTTGTGATGACATGCCTCCTTCCCGTGAGGCCGCACCCCCTTTTTGATGCGCGGCTGCGCCGCGCAAAGGTCCCCCTGCTGTTATGTCTAGATCTAGGACCACCCATTACCATAATTCTAGATTCACCTATGACTATAAGGTCACATGGTTCTGTCATCTTTTTATGGACATGTCATCGATCATCAACAGATGTGCACCCAATGGTTGTGTCATGATTCACAAGCGAGGGATCGAAGATGCCACCAATAAGGCAATACAAATCCTAACATTTGCATATTTTTGCACGGCCGCTGCGTACTGCTAAGGGATTTGCTTACATCTCAGATATTATAAGCAGGAGACTGGCCGTGTTGTGGTGTCCATTTTAATACATTTGAGAAAGAAGTCATAATTGTGCTAATGATAGAAAAGCTAGTAATGTATTACACTGAAGACTCCTAGATGCTTTTCTGCATTTGTTGTCCGAACACCATTGGCATGTATTCAATGCCGCAGCGAGCGGCCGGCGAGGTGGTTAAACAGCGAGGATTGCTGAAAACCAGCGATCCTCGCTGTTTAACCCCCACGCCGGCCGCTCGCTCTATTCAACGTTGTGGGGAAATCCTCTCCGTCACAGGACGGCGAGAATTCCCCAAAACAGCGAGACCCACGGCTGCTGCAGAAAACTCGCAGTTTTTAGCCGCGGGTCTCGCTGATTCTGGAGCCGCATCCGCCAATTCCCCCTCGCTCAAAAAACGGAGCAAGGGGGAATTGGCGGATGCGGAGGCTGTGCTGAATACTGTCAGGGTGAGTGGTGACAGCGAGCAGGAAGCCCTGCTCGCTGTCACCACTCGCCCACAGCATTGAATACATACCATAGAGTTTATTCAGTTGCTCCTAAGTGTCTGCATTTTCGCATCACCCTGCCACTTGTCTGTGTATTATGTTCTGTTCCGTCTCTTGGTGCCTGACTCCAAGTCAGAAAGGGCCATGAATGGCGGATCAGTAGTTTGGGTCTGTGCCAACGGATGTCCCTGTTACATATGAGTGTAGATAATTATTTCCTTTAGCCTGGGATTTTTTCCTGTGTGAGTATGAGGAAGAACCATGACTCTCCTGCTTTATTGTAAAAATATAATTGGCTGCGGTAAATGGTCCCTTTTTCCCCATGCAGAACCTTATTGTATGTTACAAGGAATATGTCAGGTACTCCTCTGTCATTTCAGTCTGCTCCTAAGTGCTGCTAAATCCATTGCATGTTACAGAAATAATGAAATACATATGTTATTCATATATGAAAATCAGTCTGTTATTTATTTTGCACGGTAGAATTGATGTCTCATGAGAGTACTGGAAATATTATAAACATGTTATAAATGAACTCAATATTTAATTGCACCAGAATATGAGCATTCTGTTCATTTGGCTCAGTGCTGTTAATTTGGCCCACTTCCATGGGGCCCACCCTCCTGGGTGGTGATAAATACCTGTACTAGTCAATGTATCCTAAATAATGATTGATTAACCCATCGCTCATCACTAAACTAATCTTTAATCATGTCCCCTATTACTAAATAAACCTCTATTTGTCTGGATTTTTACTTCTGTTGGTGAATAAATAATTGGGAATGACCACATTGAGTTTAAAAATAAATAATACTGGAAAATTTTAATAGACATCTAAATTAATAATATTGGCCTCTTATATACCATATATACTCGAGTATAAGCCTACTTTTTCAGAACATTTTTTATGCTGGAAAAGCCCCCCTCGGCTTATACTCGAGTGAGGGTCCCAATTGAGTCAATAAGTTTTCCCAGTTTTTTGTTGTAAAATTTGGTGCCTCGGCTTATATTCGGGTCGACTTATACTCGAGTATATACGGTAATTAATTTTGGCCCAGTTTTTCCTTTCCTTTTATGTGAGTTCTTGAAAGTTTTATGGCTTAGACCCTTGATGGCTAACCTTGACACTCCAGATGTTGTTGAACTACATATCTCAGCATGCCCTGCATCCGTTTTAGCATGGCCAAATAGCAAAACTGTAGCAGAGCATGCTGGGATGTGTAGTTCAACAACATCTGTAGTCTCAAGGCTAGCCATCAAGGGCTTAGACCAGTGGTTCCCAACCTGGGGTACTAGTACCCCTGGGGGTACTCTGCAGACCAGTTGGGGGTACTTGGAAATAATATTGGTAATGGCGGAAGAAGAAAAAGAAGTCTCCCAATGGCAAAAGAAGTCTACCATTGACATGGAAACAAGCCACGTTGTGTCATTTCCAGTCCCATCTGCAGCGTCATCAGCATCTCCTCGTGCTTTTGCCCAACCAGCAATTAACTGAGAGCTACCTGTGAACATCTGCCTCGCACTGACATGGGTGGAAGAAGCATTAATCCTACAGGCGTTAGCGGGAACTCTGGAGACAATACACAGCCAGCGGCCCGACAAAGACGGACCTGATTCCTGACCATATACTAGTCCACGGCTACTCCTTAAGGATTCAGTATTGAATCCCGGCGGTCGGGATCCCGGCGTTCAGAATCCCGACGCCGGAATCCCGACAGCCGAAATGCCGACAAGGGGGGGACGTGGATCGCCCCCCCTTGCGGGCTCGCTACGCTTGCCACGCAGCGGGCCCGGTGCCTCGCAACGCTCGGCACACTAATTTATTCTCCCTCCTGGGGTGTCGTGGACACCCCAGGAGGGAGAATGTGTCGGCATTTCGGCGGTCGGGATTCCGGCGTCGGGATTCTGAACGCCGGGATCCCGACCGCCGGGATTTTAACTGCATCCCCTCCTTAATATTAGGACACGCTTCCACTCTCACTTCCACTCATAAGTACTGGGGAAATTTCAAATTGAGAGAAGGGGTACTTATAAATGAAAAGCCTAATCAAGGGGTACGGGAGAGAAAAAAAGGTTGGGAACCACTGGCTTAGACTATGGTTTGAATTACATATTTTGCTAATGTGTCTATAATTAAAATCAGAGCTAGTGTACTGTAAATAATGTTATGGAGATATAAGTGACAATTATAATAATGTTCAGTGTAATGTGACATTGGCATTGTCTTGGGCAAACAGGAAATCATTTGAACATATCATTGATCCTGATTCATGTCCCTGCCCTTTTTTTGCTTTGTCCCTTTTTTATTAATTGTCCCTAGCTGAAACATTTTCCCTACAGACCTCATTCATTAGGCAGACAGGATGTACAGCACTGTGCACTTAATTATCTTTTCCATTCGAATTTTGCTGATGCATCAGGCTCTGCACCTGTTTGATGGTTGATAACAGCACACTGACAGTATGTCTATTACCAGGGAAGGAATTGCTCCGTCGCACATTTGCAAGCCGTTTAAGGCCCCCTTATATTAGTCCGACTTGGTTTAAGGGCAAGTTGGACCCGATTTCCCTTGGACTCCCCCGGCAGCTCCCTGAGAGGAGTACATATGATTTGTCACTTGATGTGCCATGTTATACATGTGATAAATCGCATGCGATTTATCGCATGCAAAAGGACTCCCAGGGGAGCTGCCGGTGGGGTTCAAGTAAAGTAGGATGCGATACATGGTGGGTGCTAAAAATCAACTGTGATGTGCCACTGACGGCTGCACATATGATTTATACTAAGTGTAGCATGTCCGACCCGATGCGCACGGGACCAGGGCCGGACTTATCACGGGTGGCAGGCAGCCACTAATAGAATTAGCGCTGACAGTATTTAAAAGCGACACCGGCCACAAGCTTATTGGAACTTGCAGTCAGGCAGCCAATCAAGAAGCAGCGGCTCATGATTGGCTGCCCCCAGGCAACTAGGAAGAACGTACGCCACTGTATGTATGTACAGTATGCTGTGTGTATATGTATGCATGCTGTGTGTGTGTGTGTATTTACTGTAGCAGAATCGGGGGGGGGGGGGTTCCCAGATCCCACTCAGCCATCCACATAAACGATATTTGTGGCCCTGCATCCCGGTCCGGAGGCTCTGCCGCTCGGCTCACTGAGCCACTTCCGCACAGGGCCTATTGGCTGCTGTGTATAAAATGGGCGTGCAGGGGCGGGGACAGCTGAGTTGGGCCTCCGGGTCCAGGGGGCGGCCATGAATATTGTGCCTAGGTGCTGCCTGACCCCTAAATCCGGTACGGGACCATAATCTTACAGAATGTTGACACCACAATGTCAGCATGGCCTGAATGCTGACATTAACACAAGCTAGCAGGTGCAAACTGAGTATAATAGTTTGTGGGGGAACTTTACTAAGATGAGTGTTCTATTTCAGAAGGGATGTTGCTATTGGCAATCAATCAGATGATATCTATTACCTTCCAAAAGGTGTTAAATAAATAAGAAGTAGATTGTGATTGGTTGCCCATAGCACCATCCCATGTGGAATAGACCACCCATCTAAGTAAATGACCCCCTTTGTTTCTTTTATTCCCAAAGTTACGTATTGTTTCTGATTGACGCATCCGGAGTAAGTTTAAAGAGGCTTTAAATGGGTTCTGTGTCCTGCAGCTACATATACAGCAAATAATTACTGTTCTGTTGAACCATGAACATACTTCTGTGGACAGATGAATAATCTCAGCTTCTCGGGGATGTCAGCGACACCGACGTCTGATGGCAGGAATACTATTGGGTGTAGCACAGACTCTATGCCAGAGGCGCTTTTACCTTCTTGGGGTGTTTAACAAAGATGAATATTTTTAACTAGTAGCGACATGTAATTGGTATGACAGTGGTACCTATTAGTTGTTATTGGTAATATTATTAATATAATCATTTTTTTTTAGTAGGGAAGGCTAAAAGTCTTGCTATGCATGAAGGGGCGAGGTGAGGGTAAGTATCTAGAATTGAGTTCTAGAGCAGTGGTTCCCAACCTGTGGTACGCGTACCCCTGGGGGTACGCGTCCACCCGCTCGGCACTGTAGGGGCATTGTTGGCGCATACCCAGTACCATGGGGTCATACCTGGCACTGTGGTGGCATTCCCGTTTCTGGCACTGTGGGGGCATACCTGGCACCATTGGAGCATATGTGTATCTGGCACTTTTGGGGGCATATGTGTATCTGGCACTATTGGAGGGCTAACGTGATCCCTTGGAATGTCTGTTGCTTCAGTAATAGAGATTTGACAGTGTTCTGTTATTTTATATGCTGTCCGCAGAATGGGCTGAGCTTATATTGTGGTCAAGTGGTTGCACTTTTTTTTTTCTCTTCATTGCCAGTATGACTTGCCCCTGTTAAGCCACACCCTTCAAATGAGGCCACACCCCTTTTTAGGCCACACACCCTAAAAATTCACGACGGGGTACTCATAAATGAAAAGCCTAATCAAGGGGTACAGGAGACAAAAAAGGTTGGGAACCACTGTTCTAGAGGATATAAGGAAAATAATGGATCAAAGTGAGAAGATAACGCTTATGGTAGCATTTAACATACAGTAAAGTTATATACTGTAGGTGGGTGAGAAAAATACCTAATGGAAGAAAGTTGCAGTAGTCAAGGCGGGAGATGCAAAAGCAAACTCCTTCTTTAATGGACAAAACCAAATGTGCACTGCAGGTAGGGCTGATGTAACACAGGGTTGCCCACCCTCCCGGAATTTCCGGGAGTCTCCCAAAAATCGGGGCCCCCTCCCGGCCCCCCCGGAAGGGTGGGCAACCCTCCCGGATTCAGGGGGGACCCCCACTGACCCCCGGATCGCGGCATTAAAATGCCGCAATCCTCGGGTCTCAGAGGAGGGGGTGGAGCTAAAATGACACAATCGCGTCATTTTAGCCCCCCCCCTGCCACCAAGTCTTCCTTCATAGACCGTCAAGAATGTCTATGATTGTCCTTGTTGTACTTAAGGCTCCCTGTCATTCCGGAGTGTTAGGCAGGTATGCCTAAAGGGTTCTGGAAAGTAGTTGGAAGTATGAAGGGGGGGGGGGGGGGGGGGGGGTGGTACAGTAGGTTGAAGTTTTGCCTAGGGTACTGAGCAGCCTTACACTGGCCCTGCATTTGGTGAGTTATTTCTTAGTAAATACGGACTGCTTTATTTTTACACTGCAATTCATGGTTGTCGACTTTTTGGCTGCCAGCTCAGTAAAGCAGGGAGGCGGGGCCATCGCCAGTAGGGGAAAAGGGTCCGGGAGAGGGACCCGATTTCCGGGACAACCCCCCCCCCGGCCATTCCGGGAGGGTAGGCAAACCTGCTGCAATTTACATTTCAGTTAAAACACTCCTCACCCAAATCTAACTCTCTCTGAACATGTTACATCAGCCCCACCTGCAGTGCACATGGTTTTGCCCATTAAAGAATGAGTTTGCTTTTGTAAACCAACCAGAATCATTCCCTTGGTTGCATCTTGTGTAAGAAAATAGAAAATATTATTGGAAGATTTCAAAGCTACTGTAGGTCCAACAGGATTGGGGAGAGACAGGACGTGAGTCAGGGTAAATGATGACACCAAAGCAAGTGGCTGGAGAGACTGAGGCATATTGCTGTTGTTGATGAGGGAGATTTGGGAGGAGGCCGATAAGCTTTGTCTTGCACATGTTAAGTTCGGTACACCTGGAACAGAGGGTCAGTTGGTCAGGTGAGATAGTAAGGAATCAGCGGCGGTAGCTTTATGTGTGTCAGCGATGAGCCAGCGTAGAGATGGTGCTGGGGGCCAAGCGGCGTAGGCTAAAGAAAAACCTTTGTATGATCACAATAGGTAGCACATGAGTGGAAAGGGAGATCTATATACTGGCGTCACCTGCTCCAGTTACTATGGGCTTCCATTCAGCCATCAATTACAAGTCCTGTTTGACACGACTTATCCTATGCTTCAGGATTATCTCTAACAGAACAGTCGCTGTTTATTTCTTTTAAGAGACCTCAAAACATATTTTTGTTTTATCTTAAAAGCGAGCAGGGGAATGCCAGGAGAGGATTCCACAAGCCAAGTCAGGAGATGGGAATAGGGGAGGGAGTGCGGTGTCAGGCTGTGGGTGGGTGTTCCCTATGCTAGCTGATGGCAAGTGCTTTGTGTGTGTGTGTATATGTGAATCATGACTTTGTACAGGTGGCAGCTGCTGAGCATGTCACGGGGAGGTTGTGACTCACTGTGGGAACCCGGCATTACTGAATAGGCACCCAGCTGCTACAATGCTTCCCACGCACCGCCACTGGGCCACGCAGCGTCATCTCTCTGAGGGATAATCTGCAGACTATCAGATGTTGCTAAGCGCAGAGATGTCTGGCTGGCTGCAAGGCCTTTAGAACTAGAAAGGTGACAAAGAGCTCTGCAGCCCCTAAGCTTTAATAGATGCAGCGAGTGACTCATCAGAAGCTCACTTACAGGCAGCAATCTCGGGCCAGGGAGTTTCCTCAAGTATTCTACCAAGGATTTCTGCGTAGCTTATAGGAAACAATTGTTCTTCAGATTTCACCAGTTGCCATAGCATATTATGTGGGGGTTTTTTTTAAGTTAAGGCCCCCATACATTAGGCCAACTTCGGAAATCGTACCTGATTACTCCGACAGCTCTTTGGGAGGGCGTCGGGCTGCAAGAAAACCCCAAAACATACAAATTAATGGGAAGCCACTGATTGGCTAAGACTGGCTAAGCCAATCAGTGGCTGCCCATTTATTTTTTATGTTTTTGTTTGTTTTTGTTACACTCGCCCACCTCTCTGCGTCCCCCCGCCGGTTCCCAGCGCAAAGTGTTCTGTCTGTCTATAAAGGTAAAGAGGGATATTCAATGCCCTGATGCACAGAAGTGCCGATAACTCGCCGTCAGGGTATTCAATGAATCCTCGCCTGTTCCCTGAGGCGAGGTGGAAGTGGTGAGTGTGACCAATAAAATAGCGAGGCTCACCACAAAATGAGGCGGACTCACTGCATTTGCGGCAAACCCTTCCAGACATAAAATGGCTTTTTTGACTGGAAAGGGTTGGTTCACAAATAGCGTAATAGGTATTTAGGATTAGTGTTTTGGTGCAGCTAAGTACATTCTGTACCATGCTAAATTAGGCCATTTGGTGGGATTTGACGATAGGTTTATGTGGACACATCTGTACCTGTCTGTTTATGTGTTGCCAGGAAATATTTTATATGTATATTTACTGTATATTTTTATTAAAAAAATCATGGGTTTTGGGCAAGGATGTGTCTTATTATGGGCCAGATTCTCTAAGCTTCAAAAGTGATAAAATGGAGAGTGATAAACAGCCAGCCAATCAGCTCCTGCCTGACATTTTTCAAACACAGTCTGTGACATGGCAGGTAGGAGCTGATTGGCTGGCTGTTTATCACTCTCCATTTTATCACTTTTGAAGCTTAGAGAATCTGGCCCTATGTCATTATGGTAGATAAAGCTGTAAATCCCTTCACTGTTCATTTATTGTATTGGTGTTGGCATGAGCAGGCTGGTTGGACCCCTTCTCCCTGCTCTCATGTGCATATTATATGTGAAATGATTGTGTATACCGTAGATCCTATCTGCCCTATAAATACAAGTTGATTTCAATCCTGCATCTCACCAGGGATCATAACCCCGTCCTTGGTTTCCCTGCAAGGTTTTTGACATATTTAGTGAGCGGCACGATTGCTGCTGCCTATAATATTTATCAGAGTGTTAGCTGGGTCTGCAGCGCTGTGTGCAAGTGGCAAGCAATCAATTATTTAATGTTCTGGAACTGCTCCTGCTCCCCAAGATGAAATACTCCTCTATCTCCGCGGCACTTTCCTTCCTTCTCACAGTCATCCTCTCCCGTCCCCTTCATTGCTTCATCTATTTACCCAGATCTTGTATCCATAGTTTGGCTCCAAGTCATCTCCAAGTTCAATATTGTCCCCCCCTCCATCTCTGTTCCTTCATTATCTGTTTCAAAGCCTCCTCCTCATATCTTTAACTCTTTCTTCTTGGAAATGATGTGACAGTGTCGGCTTTGTGGAAACTGCAGTGTTTGCAGATAATGAGGCATCTGTAGTAATAAATTGCTGTGTGGCTCGGAGTCCAGGCGTTGTAACACCAGGGTAGAACGTCTAGTTTAGTTTTCGTTCCAAATGTAGGCAGATAATTAGTTCTTCAGTAACCGTTCTATGACCGCTGTATGCAGATCCTGTTTGGCATTGATGTGGATATCGATTCGATATGTAGAAAGGGAATAATGCCTGATGCCACTTGGGCCCTTATTCAGATCTGATCGCAGTACAAATTTGTTCTCAAAATGGGCAAAACCATGTGCACTGCAGGTGGGGCAGATGTAAGATGTGCAGAGAAAGTTAGATATGGGTGAGTTATTTTGTTTCTGTGCAGGGTAAATACTGGCTGCATTATTTTTAAAATGCAATTTAGATTTCAGTTTCAACACACCCCACCCAAATGTAACTCTCTCTGCACATGTTACATCTGCCCCACCTGCAGTGAACATGGTTTTGCCCATTTTCAGAACAAATTTGTACTGCGATCAGATCTGAATAAGGGCCATTGTCTAGGAAATGGGTCCCGCTATGGGATACCATATACCATGGGTCTTCAACCTGTGGCCCTCCAGATGTTGTGAAACTACATATTCCAACATGCATTTCCACATTTTTTCCTATAAGAGCATGCCAAAACTGTCAGGGCATGCTGGTACATGTAGTGCCAAACATCTGGAGGGCCACAGGTTGAAGACCTGTGCCATATACCATACATACCTACTTTCTGGCTGTCCTTTCTGGGAGAGGGCAGCCAGCTCAGGGGGTGCAGGGCTGCTGGGAGTGAAAAGGCGGGGGGGGGGGGGGGGTGGAGCCACATGAGTGGCTACTTTGGGGGCGTGGCCAGAGTGATTACAACATTTTAGCCACATCCCCAGACGTGCAATGCTGTTTTTAAGGCATTGCACTGCGGGGAGCAGGGCTAAAATGGCGTGATACAAGTCATTTGTGCCACGGGAGTGTCTCAAAAAAAGAAATGTTTGTTTTTTCCATAAAACTCCTGCTCCCCCGGATTTTCCCATTCCTCTTGGTCCCAAAAATGAGTATACAAAATTTGAGCTTCGTTAGGTGCGGGGAAAAGTTTGCCCTTAGGGGCCAAAAGTTTAAGAAATTTGGCTCCTTTCCAGTATTTCCTCCCTATTTTGATTTTTTTGGCGGGAACTGGTTAGGCTCATAATATTCATGTTAAACTGTTATTGTACATTGATAACAGTACCCTAAAAGTAAAAATGACCATTTTCGCCTTTCTTGATGGTCAAAAATGTACCCCAGATTTATTGCGAAATAGTAAAAACAAGCTAATATGAAAGTTTTATTGCATGACCTCACCAATAACCATCATTACTTCTGCTGCGTAACTCTCCACAGCACAGGTCTTCAACCTGTGGCCCTCCAGATGTTGTGTAACTACATGTCCCAGCATGCCCTGATGTTTTTTGGCATGCTCTTCTAGGAAAAAATGTGGCAATGCATGTTGGAACATGTAGTTTGACAACATCTGGAGGGTCACAGGTTGAAGACCCATGCTCCACAGTGAAGCCATGCTGGAAGGGGCTTTAGTACATCTGAAAATGTGGAAAAACCCAGAAAACAGGGTTTTTAGTACATTTTTTTCGAAGTACATCCCGCCCTCTATTACTTCACCAGACTTAATACATCTGCCCCTAAGTTACATATTTGTTTTTTCCTCCACATATTTGGTGATATGTCTCCATCTACTTGAGTCACAGTTACATGAAAATGCCCTTACTGTACTTGGCTGAGGTTTGCCGCCCTGTCCTTCCCCCTTGCTGCTCCTCAGACCTAAAATGTTGTGAGTGTGAGGAAAACCTGTATATGGAACTTTGCATACTTTTGTATATGTGCTCAGTATATAAATGCATTTATTACATTTTTCACCACACAAGATCAGTAACAAGTGCTGGGCATAGCATGACAGAATAATGGATGCCATAGTTGCTGCATTTGAATTCACAGGCCTCCTAAAATGCCGTAATTGCATACCCTTCAACATAACCCATTCCATTAGGTACAAAATACTCTGTTTCTGGACTTCCTTGCCAGTGGCAGTTGCAGAGGTGGGGCTGCAGCACAGTCCAATATTCACAAAGGGGATCCACACCTACTGCCATCTCAAACATCACTGTCCTGGACTCACTGGCAGTTGATGTGACCCCCCTCTTTGAATTTTGGACTGTGCTGGAGCCCCACCTCTGTAATTGCCACTAGCAGGGAAGTCCAGGAACAGAGTATTTTGTACCTAATGGAATGGGTTATTTTGGTGGGTATGCAATTGATGACACCCTGCACAGTGTTCATACAACTTTAATTTTTCAGTAGTTTAATACTAATATTTAGGTCACGTTTGTAGCCTACATGGAGAAGCCTCCCTCCCGCATCTATCTGCACTCTCCCTCTCTGCTATCTCTTCCTGTATATAATAGGACAGCTGCTACTTGTCATCACCTATTCTCATCCTACTGTTTCTCTCCACAGAAACCAAAGCAGATTTGGAAGAGCTGATGTCGGACATCAAAAAGACAGCCAACAAGGTCCGGTCAAAGCTGAAGAGTGAGTGCTCACAACCTCTCCCAACCTCTCCTTTCATCTATGGCAGTTTTTCTCATGTCCGCCGGCAGTGCCTATTGTTATGGGAATGCACTATTACTACTATGTACAGAAAGGGGTTATACCAGGGAGAACAGTAATACCTTAGGACATTAAATACAGCAGTGTAAATCTTGGCTCGGAAGGCGTTAAGTGAAACCGCAAAGCTAATGAGGAAAACACATCTCCTGTTATGAACAGAGCAGACATTCTCGGAATCTGGCATTGGTTTGATTATTGATATTCGGAACTGTTTTGTAGCGGTGGCGTCATGACCTGTATGACTTGTTCAACACTGCGGCCAATTACGTCTGCAAGCACGGCATTAGTGAGAAAGCAGCAACACTCCCTGCTGGATTGTATTATTATGCTGCTTTGTGCATGTGTCTTTCCTACTGTAGCCCAAGGCTTTCTTGATGTACGGTGCAACGCCTAGATTGTCCACCGCACTACAAGGGTGGCATTGTCAAGTCTCTGAAGGGCTGTTATTCATTGTGCATTGTGCCTCTAGACATGCGCTTAAGTGTAATTAAAACTTGAAAAATGTGTCCAGTTATATGGTGCAAGCTAGCTTTTGTTGGGTAGATATTTATATTTGCCCCTTCCGTACAGAAGCAATCGCCCCCTGGCATTTTCAGCACGGGTCTAACCCAAGTCCCAGCTCAGAGAACCGCTTTTGCAATACACCCTAGACCTGGGTTGAACACACACATAAGCTGTGTCTGCCCTGGCAATCTACAAGACAGAACACGTTAGAGAGAAAGTGTTGTCCTTTATTTTGGTGCACCTGAGGTTTATTAAAAATTCACTTTTATTGAAATAAAAATAAAAACTGCGAAATATTAAGGCGGGCGCTTTTGAAGACTCCGCGGCACCCCACTTGGTGAGTGCTCATTACATGTGCACGTATGCAAAGTGTATCGATAATCGCTCGTTGCGATACAGCTTGCAGTTGCTTCTGATGCTGAATGAGGGCCTTAGGTACTAGGCTCTCAAAAGCCACCTGGTGGTAGAAAAGGTGTACTGCTGGAAGATTCAAGATTTTACTTTCAGAAACACTTAACGTAATGCAATGAAATTCTTCAAAACAGCAGCATGTGGAGGAATAATACAATTACCTGGCATTAGCATGCAATTTGTGCTATATCTGTACTTGTTACGGTAATTTCCCTACTTCCCTGTTACTGGTGTGTCCAGAGACTTTTCTTGCATTTGACTTGTTACAATATATATATATATATATATATATATATATATATATATATATATATATATATATATATATATATATACACACAGTGGCAAACACAGGATTTTTAGAGGGGGTTTCCAAACGTAATCCAAAGTCTCCCACTCTGCAGCACATAGGAGTAAGTACGGGAGTCTGGGGGAGAGGTAACGGGATACGGTCATTTGGACTACAGCATGATGGTCGACAAGCATTCGGTCGATACCATTAGGTCGACATGGTTCTAGGTCAACATGGTTCTAGGTTGACAGGTCATTAGGTCGACACAATCATTATGTTGACATGGTCTAGGTCGACAGTCAAAAGGTCGTGTGCTTTTTGGTGGCACTCCATAGAAGCCAGTAGCTGCAAGGCTAAATTAGTAGAATCATAAAACCGGTGCCCTCCAATGAACAGTATGGCAACTGTTAAATGTAGACTTGCTGGGGGACGGCGGCACTCGGACTAACATTAGACCAGACAGTGGCTGATGTTATTCCGAGTGCCGCCGCCCCCCAGTCTGTGTATAGTCTACATTTTATATATATATATATATATATATATATATATATATATATATATATATATATATATATATAAAATATTCAATGTGAAAGGTGCTGACCTGGGATGTCCCTGCTTCAATAGCATGTGGAAACGGGGCCAGCCCAGGACTGTCCCTGCATGTCCCTGGAATAAAATTCCCTGGTTGGTCTCTGCATTTCTGGTGTGAAAGAGATATAAGTATGTAAAACATTGGAGGCTTGGGAGGATTTCTGGGGTCACAGTAGACCATTTTCTCTAAGTATACAAGAAAATCACATCTTGCTGCCTGTAATATTATTGACATATTGGGTTAAATATACTCAAGCTTTTATAAATGTAAAGATGTGATGTTGCCCATAGCAACCAATCAGATTATGTCTATTTCTCTATTGCATCCTAGAAAAGGATAGAATCTGATTGGTTGTTATTACCATCCTTCTATTGTTACCCAGTCCATATGTCCACAGTGTCTAGCTTAGCACTGACCAGGTTGACATAGGCAAAAGGTACAGTACAGCTCCGCCTTTATCTACAAATAGTGCAAACGCCAGGTTATTATAGCCGCGCCTCTCAGCTCATCACACGTCCTGGTTAAGTCTAAAGGTGGCCATATACTAGTGCAATTTCGGCCCTTTTCACAAGACTTCAACGCATCAGGCCTATAAATCGCGTGAAAGCGTAAAATTGTCTTCCGTTTACGTCCGATTTTATTTGCGGTCCTGAGCACATCGGATCTGGAGATTGTCATGGCTGCCACAAGGCTTTGTTGTATCCCTTAGTGGTGAATGGGATTGCACACAATACATTGTAAGCAAAAGGGCTGCGTACAATATATAGCATACCTTACTGTAATGAATGGGGGGCCTTAATAAGTCTCTCTTTTTGTGTCTGTCACTACAAATGGGCTGTGCCTCAGTGAGCAGCACTGACTTCTACTGTGACTCATTAGCATGATTTATGTATTAGCAGTTGCTTCGATAGCGCCATCATATTCTGTTGTACTGTAAACTCTTGTCAGTGAGGACGTCCTCCTTATCATGTCTCCTCCGCTCTAGGCATTGAACAGAGCATTGAACAGGAAGAAGCAATAACGCGCTCCTCTGCGGATCTTCGCATCCGGAAGACGCAGGTAAGATGAGGGGGGTCAATTTAAAAATTATACATTAAAGTAGCTTTTACGATCAAGTTAAGACAAACTCCTTCATTTCTTTAAACTTTTCTGAATATACTGCTCAGCTTAACCGTAATTTTATTTAATGGGGCAATATGGACTACCAATATGGACGTATCGTGTGTATGCGCATATAGACTAATCATTAGAGGGAAGCGATATCAGAACGTTTATATTATGGGTCCCTATTGTGTGTTTATGGGGCAGATTTATTAAGCTTGGAGAAGAGATAAACTGGAGATAAAGCGGAGAAAAGGTAAAAGGAGATAAAGCACCAGCCAATCAGCTGTGTTTGAAAAAGACAGTTGGGAGTTGATTGGCTGGTGCTTTATCTCCTTTTACCTTTTCTCCGCTTTATCTCCAGTTTATCTCTTCTCCAAGCTTAATAAATCTGCCCCTAAATCCTATTTATACATATGGAAGTGTGCCGCTCAGGGAGTTCCTCCCCTCCAGACACATTATAAACTACTCCCACCAAGACAAAGACTGAATACCTGAGTGGCCTAGGTGAGCAAACTGTGTCGCAGAGCAAGGGTTGGAGCAGATAAACCGTTACTTGAAGGAGGGGGGAAGCTCCAGATGGGAACCCCTTTTAGATTAGAAGAGGACAATTAGTAGCTTCTACACTTATACTGCTTTCACATTGCAGAAATGGGTAATGACACGGTATTCTTAAATGGGACTTTAAAATGGGTCTGAGCCTTGAGACCTTTCACATTGCAGGTGAAAACCGTT
Organism: Crinia signifera; assembly: GCF_055691185.1. Lineage (NCBI taxonomy): Eukaryota > Metazoa > Chordata > Amphibia > Anura > Myobatrachidae > Crinia > Crinia signifera. The sequence goes on from NC_139218.1 coordinate 52,036,879, forward strand.
TTTAAAATCATTTAATACCATTCAAAATTCAACCCGTTTAACCCCCAAGGGACACGTTTCAAGCCATTGAAATAGAGCCATTCACACTGCCTAAAAAACGGCTTTAAAACGTGTAGGACTCTGCTTTTTAACTGTGTTGAAATACCGGTTATCTTTAACCGGTAAATCAACTGTGGCACTTTCACATTGCAGCCTTAAACGTTTTAAAATGGGAAAAAAACGGCAATATACCGTTTTAAAAGTGCAATGTGAAAGGGGTATTATACACATCTAACTGTATTTATCAGATGTTTTACATGATCTATACATTTTGCAGCTGATTTTTTTTCCTGTGTTTTACTGTATCACATAAGCTGACTGAATGAAACATATCGGAGTACTGGATACTGCATCATTATGACTGCACTTTTATTTCCTTCCAGCATTCAACGCTGTCTCGCAAGTTTGTAGAGGTGATGTCTGAATATAACGCCACTCAGTCAGATTACCGTGAGCGCTGCAAAGGCCGCATCCAAAGACAGCTTGAAATCAGTAAGTTTGGCATTGGCAAGTGTGTTATTTTAGTTTGTTAGTTTTTTTATTATTGACTTTTCCATGTAGAGAAAAAAAACTTGTAGTTGTTTGTTTTTCGGCAATGGTGTATTCTCCAGTCCCACAAGGTCAGCAGCATACACTGCTGTTGTCACTGAAGTAGACATTGAGTTAGCAGTCTATCCCTCGTATTTGTTTGCAGGCGATCCTTTGGGGCTATCTGTGTTCTCCTCAAGCTCGTCAGCGCAGCAATTCGTGACTGACCAGCCACAAGAGGCATGTTATGCAGGGTATTGCCCTCCAAGGAGCTCCAAGCTTTGGTCTGGAGTTGTCATAATTCATTGACCGTGTCTTGAATTGGTCATGTGACTGGTGCAGCAAAAGACCGGTGCAGAGGGGTTCAGACAGTATAAGGGGATGTGGAGGGAGACAAGAGCAATGACATTGGAGGTGAGGGATCTTCTAAATAGTACAATACGTAGATTTTCTAACCATTTTTAGAATGACAATACCTGTATCTTGTATAGTTGCAGTTACAAGCAGCAAGTTTTACTTCTAGACAATGGGCCCAATTCAGACTTGATCGCAGGGAAAATTTGTTCTCAAAACTGGCAAATCCATGGGCACTGCAGGTGGGGCAGATGTAACATGTTCAGACGGGGGTAAATTTACTAAGATGGGAGTTCTGTTGAAGACTTGACATTGCCCACATCATACCTTCCAGACTACAAATTCTGGTGCTTAAATAATTAATTAAAAAGTTAATAATTTATAAAAAATATATATAAAAATATGGATATATCATATGTATCCACTGCTGCCGCAGGTGTTTCAGTGAGTTTACTGGAACTCACACAAAAATGAATACAAGAGAGGAGGTGGTTTAAACACCCTGCACTGCTAGATGGACATTGATTTTTGTATAATACACCTTGCTGAATAGAATGCACACTGGACACACTGTATAACTTTAAATTTTATATAAAGAATAGCATAAATTGAAAATATCACAAATAAAATCACAATGAATATACATAAAATACAAATGTAGCATAAAAAGTATCAATCTGTTTGGTTAGCATAGTTGCAGTGGTATTCCATACATTAGTCTAGACCAGGGGTGGCCAAACCTGTCCTCAAGATCTACCAACAGTGCATGTTTTCCAGGCAACCTGTGGATCTATAGTAGGAATGAATGCAGCAGGTTTGAAAATGTGACCGTACAGCTGTGCAACAGCTAGGTGATCTGGAAAACATGGACCGTTGGTAGATCTCGAGGACCGGTTTGGCCACCCCTGGTCTAGACCAAGGGTCCTCAAACTATTTTGCTCTGGGACCCCATCAGACTATAATAATAATTACAGGACCCCAGGAAGTTACTGCAGAAGGTCATCACATCACATGTGTAGTCAGCAGACAGCACATACATGGCAGCATTGTGGAGGCACAACATGATGGGAGGAGTCTAAATAACAGACAATTCAACAGATCTTTCAGACTCCTTGAATCACTGACAGAGATTAGAAAAGTCATCAGCCTGATGGTGAGCAACATGGAGTTGCGAGCCCATGCTGAGAAGGTCCGGCCCACTTTGGGGTTAGGACCCACAGTTTGAGAACCGCTTGTCTAGACTGTATAGTCAATAAGGGGTTAATATCCAATTGCTGGTCAGAGTTAATATTATAATGAATTGCCAAGCTGGTTAGTAGCAAATAATAAATGGGAGTTGCAAAGCAAGCTGTATTAATGGAGGCAGTTGGTTGAAATTGCACAATTAATACAGCTTGCTTTGCAACTCCCATTTATTCTTTGCTACTAACCAGTTTGGCAATTCATTATCATGTTAACTCTGACCAGCAATTGGATATTAACCCCTTATTGACTATACAGTCTAGAGGACTAATGTATGGAATGCCATTGCAAACGTGCTCACAAAACAGATTGATACTTTTTATGCTACATTTGTATTTTATGTATATTCATTGTGATTTTATTTGTGAATTTTTTTCAATTTATGCTATTCTTTATATAAAACTTAAAGCAGGGTTGCCGACTTTAATATTCTCCTCTCCGGGAGAAGCCCGGAGAGGAGAGTTTCAGCAGCTGCTCGGGGGCTCGAGTGTGACGTCACTAAGCCCCGCCCCATTATGTTAAAGCGTTGAATTCACGGATCTCCGTTGAGGGGGCGGGGCTAAAATTACGCGGTTTTTCCATTTTAGCTCCGTCCCCTCCTCTGAGACCCGCGGATTGCGGCATTCAAATGCCGCGATCGGGGGCGCAGCGGGAGGTCCCCCCCCCCCGCCATTCCGGGAGGGTAGGCAACCCTGACTTAAAGGGCAGTATTCAATGAGAATTTTGACGATGTGCAGCGAATCCTGTTTAGGATCCGCTGCACATTCGCCACTGCCCGGCGCGTTCCGGAGCCTCGCCGGCTCCAGTATTCAACGAGTCAGTGGCTCACTGCCCCTGACCGGCGAATTTCAACTCCTGCGGCGATGCCGCAGGGAGCCTGAGGACGGCTGCAGGCAGGGAGATGGAAGTCTCCCTGCCTGCCCCAGAACGTTTGTGGGGGTGAGGTGGGCTCCCCGGGAGCCAGGCAGCACAGGCTGCCCCCCCGGGATAGCCAACAGGGGACCGGGTATTCACTACACCCGATCGTGCATATGTAATGATCGGGTGCAGTGAATATATGAATATCTAATGAGCAGCTCGGCTCCCGGCCCCCTGCTGGCTGCTCTGTGTAAAAAATAATTTTTTTTTAATTAAATATATATTCATGTGCTATAAGCACATGAATAAAAATAGCATGCCCCTTCACAGAATAAAATTCCTGATTTTTTGACACCAAATGTAAAAAAAAAAAAACACTTTATTTTAAAAGTTCACATTCCACTTCACCATAAAAAGATAGCGATTGCTACTCGGTGAAGCATGGCGATAAAAACCTTGAAATGTATTCGCCATCTGGTCATTGAATAGGGTGATTCACCGTTTTAGTCAAAAAATCGCCTTACAGCACGAAAATAGCACAAAAATCGCCGTAGAACATGGCGAATCAGCCTCATTGAATACGGCCCTTAAAGTTATACAGTGCGTCCAGTGTGCATCCTATTCAGCAAGGTGTATTATACAAAAATCAATGTCCATCTAGCAGCGCATGGTGTTTAAACCACCCCCTCTATTGCACCATATCAACCAATCAGATTCTATCCTACTTTCTAAAATGTGCTAAATAAATAAGAATTTATATAATAATAAATAAGAATTAACTAAGAAGGGAGGTCTATTTTACATGGGATGTTGCTTATTTATTTAGCACCTTCTTGAAGATTATAGATAGTATCTGATTGGTTGCCCATAGCAACAATTTCTGTGAAATAGAAGTCCCATCTTAGTAAATTGGGTCTGAATTAGGCCCAGTGTGTACATTCTGTTGCTTCAGGAAATCTGCACCTGCTTAGCTTAAATCCTCTAACTTGTACTGTAATGCAATCTGTAATGAAATGTGTAAATAATACCCCTTTCAGACATACTACCCGGTATTTTAGACCCGGTTCAAACCCGGGTTTTTAAAAATCCCGGGTCCATTGCAGGTGCGCAGGACCCGGGATTTTAGAGGACTAAAATCCCGGTAGAGCCTTTCAGACAAACGCTAGTCCCGGGATTGTGCGCGTGCTCGTGAAATATCCCGGGATTTTGCTGTATGCCTGAAAGGGGTATAAATGGGTTGCATAGTTTAACCCCTTCCCGACATTTGACGTACATGTACGTCATGGCCGGGATGTACTTCCCGACACATGACGTACATGTACGTCATGACTTCAAAGTGCCACCGCGTCTACAGACGCGGTGACAGAGGGACGATGTCTGCTGTCCCTGACAGCAGACATCCTCCCTCATTGCCCAGGGGGGGCAGAGATGCCCCCCGTCATGGGCGATCGCTGCGATTGGCTGTTCAAACGTGAACAGCCAAAAACAGCGTTTTAATGTGTGATGTGTAAAATTTAGACTCTGCCGCCCCCTAGTGTCCAAAAAAATTAAAGGAGGTTGAAATAATGATTTAAAAATAAAGTTTAGATATGGTCTATGTTAGTTATTAACTATTTTGAGTGGTATGATTATTTGTCTCACAAGCAGAAAATTTTACATTTTGCAAATAGCAAAATGTTCCATTTTTTTACGACATTTTGGTATTTTTCACACAAAAAAAAACCTGTATCGACCAAAATTTACCACTAATTTAAAGTACAATGTGTCACGGGAAAACAATCTCAAAATCACTGGGATAAGTAAAAGCAAAAAAAAGTTATCCCCACTTAAGTGATACATGTCAGATTTGAAAAAAAGGGCTGTCAGGAAGGCAAAAACAGGCTGCGTCGGGAAGGGGTTAACAGATGCAGAGGCCCTACACATTTGTACAGACCCTATTAGCCAATCGCACATTCCCCTCTGCTGTGCACACCTTTTAGTAGAAGCAGCTCTCCGTAGAACAGAACCATTCCAGCAATGCAGCCACAGCAGGAGAGTGCCAGTGCTGTGGGCCCAGCTCCTGTTGAAGTAAACTTGGCTACTGAATGGATATCACTAATGCCACATTCAGTATTTCCATGGAGCAAGAGTTTATTTATTTTATTTTTTCAAATTACATTTTTATTGAATGCTTCAAAACAAACGAGCTAGAGTTTATTAGTTGTGAGTTCCTGTCTGTGCCAGAGGGAGTGAGCTGTGGCAATCTTTTCTATTGCACATGCAGAGGTGGCCATGCGGAGTTGGCTGTCATATTGGTGTGTTATGGACGTGTTGCAGGCGGGCGTGCCACTGAACTGGTTGCAAACTCAGAGGCATTATCATTCATATTGGAGACCACACTATGGGCCAGATGTATCAAGCTTCAAAAGTGATAAAATGGAGAGTGATAAACAGCCAGCCAATCAGCTCATACCTGTCATGTCACAGACTGTGTTTGAAAAATGTCAGGCAGGAGCTGATTGGTTGGCTGTTTATCACTTTCCATTTTATCACTTTTGAAGCTTGATACATCTGTCACACAATAGTGCGGCAGATGGTTGTGTATAAAGATCCAACAAGCAGGATTGCAGCATCTGCAGTTGCTAAAAGGGGGCGTGTCACCATTGCAGAGTCAGGCGCATGGGTATACCCCAGAGAGGGGCGTGTAGTAATATTTGCATATAGATCCACAAGACACACACGGGAGCCACTGCATCTGACTCAGTTAAGCCCATAGACGCACACACTTGATACATGATGCATTTTCAAACTACTGTATGAGGAAACACCTCTTGATATGTTACATATCATGTTCTGTAGCACTCACTGTATGAAGTCTCAAATAGTAGACTTCAGAATTTAATATTGGCACCTTCTTGCTGTTACACCACCTCATGATATTAAATGCTTTAGACCATGGGTCTTTAAACTGTGGCCCTCCAGATGTTGTGAAACTACATGTTCCAACATGCATTGCCACATTTTTTCCTTTAAGAGCATGCCAAAACTGTCAGGGCATGCTGGGACATGTAGTTCCACAACATCTGGAGGGCCACAGTTTGAAGACCCACGCTTTAGACTGTACCCATGAATAAGGCAATATTGCTTTCTCTAAAGGCAGCTAACGATATCTTTAATGATTTCCCTTGAACTCCCCGGAGCTACAGAATGAGTGATATAGAGCATACACACTGAACGATTTTAAACGATACATAGTATTCTTTTACCCAGTGGTGCAAAAAAGAGGGCACAAGGTACCGTTGAGAAATATGTTGCAGGTGTGCGGTACCACCTCGTGCCCCCTGCTGTCATTTAGGATTGACAAAAAAATATTGATGGTGCAGCCCGCACCTGTAAGTCACCCTTCAGAGGGGTGAACCATTCTGGACGCCTGTGTCCATTTGAAATGTGGTGCTGGCTCGTGAGCCAATCAGAGCCAGCGACGCATTTCAAATGGACAAGGGCCGCCAGAGCAATGGTAGTTCAAGAGCAAAAACTGCAGGGGGTCTCCGGCATGGTACCACCCCTCTTAAGGGTGACTCGTGGGTGTGGGCTGCACTACCCACACCCTAATAGCAGCAGCCGGAAAGAGGCCAGCCCGGGCCAGAGCAGTGAGTCTACTAGCGGGCATTATGCATAAGCGGCACTGGTGGGGGCATAATGTGTAATGGGCATTACAGTATGAGGCATATTGTGTAATGGGCATTACAGTATGTGGCATAATGTGTAATGGGCGCATTATGTGGTATAATGTGTAATAGTTGTTGCGGTGTGTTACATAATGTGTAACATCCAATACAGTGTGCGGTCAATTGGCATTAGGGTGTGTGTTATAATATTTTTAAGGCATTATGGTGTATTTTATAATGTGTAAGGAGCATTAGGGTGTTTGGCGTAATATGTAATAGGCATTATGGTGTTTGTGGCATAATGTGTAATTGGCATTATGGTGTGTGGCACAATGTGTAAGGGGCATTATGGTGTGTGGCATAATGTGGTCACGCCTATATTGTCATGTAGCCACTCCCCTTGCTGCATGTGACCACACCCCCTTGCTGCACGTGACCACACCCACACCGCTAAGAAAGCACCACTGCTCTTACCACTGACCATGTTGGTACTTGTTTAGTTTCACGGCGGCAGATAAATCGCATGCTATCAAATCAGATGCGATTTGATGCAATTTTGTTCCTGTTCATAACCCCACTATCCACTACGCATGGAGTTGACTTTATATAGTGATAAAAAATCAACTCCATGCGTAGTGGATAGTGGGGTTATGAACAGGTACAAAATCGCATCAAATCTCATCGCATGCAATTGCTGTCGCCGTGAAACTAAACAAGTACCACCATGTTTTATTAAAAATTTATCTTTACCTTATTGTTCATACACACTGAACTATTTGCATCTAGTCATAAATGGAATATGCAAAATCAGACTGCAGGTTCAGACGAGGGAGGAGGTTGATAATGACCCCAATTACATAGCTCAGAGAATAACATGTAGGCATCTATGTATTTCCTTTTATATATGAAATTGGGATACGGATAATGAACCGCTATCATTTCTGCAGCAGACATGGATGATGAGAGGTGTAGTACACTGTAAGATGCCAAGAGGTCATGGGACTCCCAGTCAGCTTTGGAGATGTCTGATCAGTTTCCATGAAGTAGACATCATCCCTGCCAGAGCTTATATCCACAGTGACAGTGACAGAGAGAGGAAGAACTCTCCGGCATGGATTTACCCTTGAGCTCTGCCAGAGGTTGCCCTATGATTTGTAGGCCTTGTATGTTATTTTTATTGGAATTGAGACGTGTCCTATTTGGTAATGCAAAAGAACACCATGAGGACAGAGCACTAATAGGTACATTACACTGTAGGCTACAGCTTCCACATCATTATTGTCATTACTATATTGGATATATAGGTGACCGCGGTTGCACTGTGACAGAAGCAATCCGCACACACCGGGAGAGGTGATCATCCTGACCTGGATGGAGCTGATTGAAATGGAAGTTTTACACTTTTGTCAGTTTAGCCGCTAGACATGTTGCTGAAGACAACCTTAATGACTTTGGGCCTTCTTCTGCATGGATTGCAGAATGGGGGTTATTCTGGTTTGATTCGCAAGGCTGCAAATTCGCAGCCTTGCGAGTCCACCAAACCCCGTCTTACCAATGGTTGGCTGGTGCCACCCATTCGCAAGGGTGAATCGCTCGCAGGGGCTTGCAAATGGTAACAGTAACATCTATTTGCAGGGCAGGGGGAACCTCCCACATCTTTTGATGGACGCCGACCGTCGAAAGATGTGGATGGTGCACGTATATAAAAGTGATTCTCAAATCACTTATATATGCACGTAAGCTGGGAAGGAAATGGGCGGGTAGCTGACATCCGGTGATGTCAGCTGCCCCCCTCCCACACCTGCGTCATGGCCTCATTAGCGTGAGAACGGCCAACGTTCTTATGGGAACGCCCATAAAACACTGGGCATTTTTATATGCTAATGGGGCCGCACGCCGACCAACACCCCTCTCCACCCCCCCACCCGCCGGCACCTAGCAAGCAGACTGTTCGCCGTGGGTGCATAATGCACATGTGCTAAAATGCGCATGCGCAGTACAAAAACATCGGTCCCCGTGCGAACTCAGCCCTGCTGCGAACGGACCAGAATAAGGGCCAATATCACATCTACTATCTCATCTGCGATCACTGCGTCAACATTACAAATTAAGCCAACACCCATTGCACACAATCCTACAAAATTTAAATTGTGATCATTTTATCTAAACGCAGCACCAAGATAGCTGCATCGCCACTGTGCCATTGACATTTGTACTATGCCAAACAATGCATTTGCTACTCACTTAAAACCCAGCAATTGGTTAACTGATTGCCATTAATTAATCTATTAACCAGATTATTTTAGACAGTCATTTTGTGAGACACTTGGTAAAAAAGACAACATAAATAAAAGTGTTACTTTTGTACACTGCAAAGAGTTAATGAATGTCATTTGGCATGCCCCAGACTACACAGCATTCCCTGCATCCGTGTGAGGAGCATCAGCTGGCTGTGATTATGCAATTATTATCCTGAGCAAAGATGATTTTTCAGCAGCCGTCAGTGCTTCCTCAGTCCGCGGTAGTCCTGTAGTTTTTCAGCCAGTGGGAATGATGCCTTCACATTTTATACTATTGGCTTCGCAGTTTTTGCAAAGGCGACACCCACTACACGCCCTGCATCGCAGAATTTGTGAACCCCTCCCATTGACACGCCTCCGCCATTCTTTTTCCCTCGGTATGAAATGCAATCACTCATGCTGTCGCTTTGTGTGATCACAAATACATGCTTGGCGTGTGCGCATTACGTTGTGTACCGATAGTTGCAATTCAAATTTGCAGTAGCAACTGATAAATAAGACCCTTTATCTCTATGGAAACAATATATTTGAAGTTGCTGAATGGAACGTCTCATTATTGTAGGGGTGAGCATTCATCTTCATGCTGAATACATCAGTTTTTTTATTATTATTATTATTATTATTATTATTTTTCTGTAACCAATTATGGAGGCATGAGATATCAATAAGGTCGATACAAAAATCAGGATGCTGATGGCGAACTTCTTACTTTTTATATTTTTGGTGTGCATTCGCAACCTTTCCCCCACTGCATAACTACACATGTGTAACAATATCAATATATTTTTATGCCATATCCATCCAAAAGATTTATACAGGACCACTGATTTCTACATTATACAATGACTACTCTGTACCAGCAACTAAAGATGGTCAAACTCTCGGCTAGTGTTGTGTAGTTTCCAAACAGGGATTTAATAAAATATTAATCCTAAAAATAAAATGGACTAACAGCTAAAGGGGGTCATTCTGAATGATTCACTCCCCCGCACGTTCGCACGGTGGAGCAATGTTTTCCGTCTGCACATGCATGTGCAAGAATATTTGGCATGGGAGGGGGGGGGGGCATTCGTGCGGGCAGTGTTTAAAGCACACGCAAAGCTGCAAATTTCGCTGCTTTGCTTGTGAACCAGAATGACCTCCAAAAGCCCTGGTGCTCAGTCCATAAAACAAGCAAAAAAGGAATACATTCCATTAAACAGCATAAGGACAAAGGATAGAATGCTCTAAACCAGGACAGGCTGACCTGTGGCTCTCCAGATGGTGTGAAACTACAAACCCCAGCATGCCTTGCCACAGTTTTAACACTCCCTGATGGGATTTGTAGTTTGACAACATCTGGAGAGCCACAGGTTGGCCAGGCCTGCTCTAAACCAGAAATGTGGGAACTGACGGAGTGGGGCAGCGGTTGTTAGAACATTCAGTCCACAGTCTGATACTGTACTTGATCCTAGTTACTCCCTTTATCTCTCAGCATCTTTTCTAAGAATAGGCATCCATGTTTGATCATCTGAACAGATTGATTTCCGGCGGGTAATTCTGAGGCGGATTGTTTCACCAAAAGCGAGATGGTTGGGTGGTATTAATCATATATAATGAAAGCCAAACGCTGCTCCTTACCTCTGTGTTGCTGCCAGCGGCCACACACACACAATTTCTCAGCATGACAGAGACCTGGCTTCCATGCAGCGTTGTTGGCCTCACCTTACATGCTGCGGTGCACAATTTATGGATAAATGCAGATACCGGGCCTCATTCAGAGTTGGGATCAAATGAAAAAGAAGCAATTGTCACCTTAATAAAACCATGTTGGACTGCAGAGGGGATGGTGGGTGCTTAAAATGTGCAGAGAGATTTTTAGTTGGGGCACGTTCTAGCTGAACTGTATATTTCAGTGCTAACACAGAGCAGCCTAGTATATGTTTTCTGCATGTAGAAGCGAAGCAGACAGTATTTGCCCTGCATGTAAACCTTTTTTCCCCAAAAAAGGTACCATATATACTCGAGTATAAGCCTACTTTTTCAGAACATTTTTTATGCTAAAAAAGACCCCCTCGGCTTATACTCGAGTGAGGGTCCCGCTTGAGTCAATAAGTTTTCCCAGTTTTTTGTTGTAAAATTAGGTGCCTCGGCTTATATTCGGGTCGACTTATACTCGAGTATATACGGTATTTGCACCCCTTGTATTGCAACATGGTTTTATCATTTATGCTGTTTCTATAATATAATATTTTAGAATATTTATAAAATAACCTCCTGTGTCTACGCAGCTGGCAGAACCACAACAAGTGAGGAACTGGAGGATATGTTGGAGAGCGGAAACCCAGCCATCTTCTCATCAGGGGTATGTCCCTATTTATTAACCTTACATTAGCAGTGACCGTCTGCGAGCAGTGTGACAGCTCACACACACGCCCATTCTTTCATTTATATTTGTCAAGTCAGTGGTGGAACTAGCCAGCAGTGGGCCCAGGTTCTAGTATGCAAGGGGCCCTCTGCCCCCACATATGTGGCAGTGCTGAACTTATTTACTCTGGGCTCACTGCAGAGTACAGAATAGCCTCTCTGCCCATCTTCCCGCTTTCTTCTGGCCAGTCTTTTACTGTTCATTGGTCAGCACTGCTCAGTGTCAGTGACATTGAAAGTGTTTGCGGATCACTGCGATGTTCAAATCGCCATTGGCATTGAGCCCAGGGCATGTGCCACCACCTTAATCCGGATCTATGACTGTGGCGGGGGTCAGTTCAGTATGAAAAATGCCCATATTTAATCGTATTCTGTTACATATTTATGCACCACATAGTGTGCTGGGTTACCCAGAATCCCTTGCCACATGGCAACATTTAAGCAGCAACATTTAAGCAGCAGGAGACAAAACAAGAAGTAATTTTAGGATTATTTTATTCCAAAAAATCCACATTTTTTTGTTAACTCACTTATGGGATTTTATTAACAAAGTGCTGAATATCCACTTGCAGCACAAATCTTCGGCCATGTACCTCATTTGTACAAGAACGCTGATTTCTATGGAAAGCTGTGTACACACGGGGGCGATAGGGGTTGAAATTGCTGGTAATATGGTTGCTGGCGACCATATTGCCAGTGATGGGAGTGTGCCCCGGCGATAAATCGCCGGGTGCGCGCTCCCGTTTTCAGCCCTGTTCTAATCGCTGGTCGCAGGAGCTGGCTCCTGCAACCAGCTAATTACCTCTGCGGCTCCCCCAGCAGAGGTTCCTTCTCATCAGCGACCATCTCTGGTCGCTGATGAAAAGGGGACACTGAGCATTATATCATACCCTCCAACATGACCCATTCCATTAGGTACAAAATGCTCTGTTCCTGGACTTACCTGCCAGTGGCAGTTACAGAGGTGGGGCTCCAGCACAGTCCAATATTCAAAGAGGGGGGGTCACATCAACTGCCAGTAAGTCCAGGACAGTGATGTTTGGGGTGGCAGTAGGTGTGGCTCCCCTTTTTGAATATTGGACTGTGCTGCAGGCTCACATCTGTAACTCCCACTGACAGGGAAGTCAAGGAACAGAGCATTTTGTACTGTACCTAATGGAATGGGTCATGTTGGAGGGTATGTTATATTGCTCAGCAATATATTGCTGAGCAATATATCTCCCAGTGTGTACGGGGCTGAAGAGAATTGGTCTGAAGTGTGGCAGGCAGAACATGCTGGGACATGTAGTTAACCCACAGCTGGCAATCTATATGTGCAGGATATGGCATTTGTGTTTTTTTAGTATAATTAGATAAAAGTCGGCTGATTTGCTCTCTATTTCTTCTCTCCTACGCAAGTACATGTATTATCTCTACAGGTCCCCATCACATTCAAGCAGCGTCTAGCATGAATTAATAGATGTACCGCGAAGACAGCATTGTCTTCCTTTACGTCATCTCTGCTGTCCACGGACGGTAATCGCTCCCTGATCTTCTCTTCGCAGATCATAATGGACTCTAACATTACTAAACAGGCTCTCAATGAAATCGAGACCCGGCACAGTGAGATCATTAAGCTGGAGAACAGCATCCGGGAGCTGCATGATATGTTCATGGACATGGCCATGCTCGTGGAGAGTCAGGTGCGTTGAATCTCTTTGTCTATGGTTCTTATTCACATTGAAGGGTGGAGGCTCCCACTCGGATGCATTTACTGCATAAAAGTTTGTTGACATATATTAATAAACATCCCGTATTTTCCCTTTTACCATAATATGTTAGTTGACACATAAAATGGAGGTGCTCTTGTCAACACTTTACTTGGCCATTGGGTTTCTCACCCTGGCTCCTGTCTTTACTCCCCATGCTGCACGTGGGATGAGCACTCAGCTGGTAGGTGCCAACCGCTTATATGTTGTGATGAGTGTTGTCAGTCTTCTTTATTGTCCTTTTCTCTCTGCGTGTATATAGGCCACTTTTCATGGTAGCGTTATCATTCAGATGAAGTATACAATATAAAAATGGTCATTAATTATGTAGACCCTGTACCTCTGTAAGCTAGAAGGTCACCATGAATTAACATATTTCAATCAACAGCACATCAAACACTTCCCACATATATCATTTGCATTTGTGTCTCCTGCTGGCACCGCAATGCCCGTGGTGGCTACGTAAAGAGCAATGGCAGAATGGTATCCTCACATTGTAGTTCTATTTACAAATCTCAATCAATTAGACAATTTCTCCCTATTTCTCGCTTAATATTGCTGGGTTTTGTAAGGAATAATGGGGGTTATTCAGACCCGATGGCGCGGGTATGAATTTGCAGGCCGGACGATAATCGATAGACTGCGCGTGTGTTTGGATTGTAGTACACATGTGTGAGGCCGTACTGCGATAATATCTAGTGTTCCCGCTAGGCTGTTTGCGCCCTGCCCCTCTCGCAGCGCCCCACTAAAACCTCACAGGAAGCCCAGCGTCGCAGTAGACAGCGATGCCCGGCGCTTTCCCGGCAGCATAGTGACTTCGGAGGGGCCGGGCCCAGCCGCCGCCGTCATCAAGGGGGCGGGCCCGGCCCCTTCGAAGTCACTATGATCACTTTGATGACGGTGGCGGCCGGGCCTGCCCCCTTTCATGACGTCGGCGGCCAGGCCCGCCCCCTGTCATGATGTCGGCGGCCGGGCCCGCCCCTTTCATGGCTGCGGCGCCCCGAGCATGCCCCTCTTGTGACGATGGTGGCCCGGGACCGCCCCCAGCTGTGACGTCAGCGGGTCCGGTCCGCCCCCGGCGCCCTGCTCGCTGTGAAACCTAGAGTGAACACTAAATATCCTGCTACTTTTTTAACTGCTGGCTGTACAGAAGTTGACTGACATGAAGCCGGCATTTGGGGGTAGTATCCGTCCATGTTCTAGGAGTGTCAGGGAAAACGCAGGCATGGCCTGGTGTTTGAAGGGAAGGTGTGGGACGTCAGCTCCGGTTTGGAGCTGACAGCTCGATGGTGAGCGGCTTGAATTTGGGCCGAGTATACCTGATCACAGGGCTCTGCAATTTAGCAGAGCAGCGATCAGGTCTGAATAACCCCCAATATCTGCAATGGTTTATAGCAGTGGTTCCCAACCCTGGTCCTCAAGTAGCCCCAACAGTGCATGTGTTCCAGGTCTCCACACAGAATCACAGGTGACATAATTAGCTCCACCTGTGGATCTTATAAAATGTGTCTGAATAATGAGTGCACCTGCCGGGTGACCTGGAAAACGTGCACTGTTGGGGGTACTTGAGGACCAGGGTTGGGAACCACTGGTTAATAGCATACAACCCTGGTGAACATCTTGGCAGTAATCTGCCCATATTTCTATATATACCTTTGTTGTCGAGCTTTACATTTATGGGAATTGATCCTGCTTGCTTTTCCCATAGACACTCCACCTTTTGTGTAATCTATAATGAATAAACACGGAGATATATGTATGGAGTTGTGGCTTTAAGCTCTGCATTTAAAGTGGAACTAATATTAAGTGAAAAACACATTTAGGCTTTGCTCTAAATATTTGTGCTGCAGAGATGTTGGGCTGCTCCGGAGACTCATCTACCTGCTTTGCCGGCTCCTACACTGTGACAGGAGCCAAATGCTAAACAATGTCACAGTGCAGCACTAGTGGCGTCACTACCCAGGTGCAGAGGGTGTGGCCCACACCCAAGTGTCACCATCAAAAGAGATGACACCAAAGTGCCACTTCTGCAGATAGAGGAGAAAGCCAGCATCTGGAGTGCCAGAAATGGGCTCCTCTGAAACAGACCCCACCCTTTTCAGCCACGATAGGGGTGACAGTGTAGAATTCGCACTGGGAGAAAATATACAAACTCCACACATTTACTGTGATTGAATCGATGCCCCAGGTTGCATTATTAATCACTGTACCCTAATACAGCAGTTTCCACAACACATTCTTTACCATTTTCTGTGGGTTTCTGAGTTCTGTGTCTTGCTGTTGTAGTCTAGCATTACATCTTGTGGTCTTACATTGTCTTGTAACGTTGGCTGATAAAACTTACTTTGTTCTGATGCAGGTTACAGCTGAGCGGAGCAGCAAGTGGGGCTGACAGTCACCCACAGAAGAACAGGTAACGTGCAAGTGATAAAGATTTAACTACAAAGATATTAAGTATCTCTCTTTTTTTGGCCCTCTTCTGTTCTCCCTCACTCTTCCCGTATCGCTCTCTTACTTCTCTGTCCCCTGACTGCTGTCTCCTGCTGTTATTTATTGTCCTGATTGTGTCTCTGTACTTGGAACTTCTTCATGTTCTTTTTTGTGCATTTCGTCATTCACCTTCATCTCTTTTTGTGCACTCTTTCTTCTACACTTTGCTTTTCTTACTGGAGTGTTTTTCTTCTCTCTCTCTCTCTCTCTCTCTCTCTCTCTCTCTCTCCTTCTCGCTATCTTCCATACACGTTGTCATTCACCTACTAACCGATGACGCATGTCCGCTCCTGATGTGTACACGGCTACGGTCACTTGCATGTGTCTTATCTTGTTATGTCGCTTTTTGTATTTCTACAACCTTTCTTCTCTGTGTTACTTTCTTATCTCTTGATGTCTTCCGAAAATCTCTGGCTCCTTCTTTTCGGCCTCTTCTATTCCTCCCTTTCCCTGCCCCCTCTTTCCACACACCATCAGGGAGAGATGATTGACCGTATAGAGTACAACGTGGAACATGCCGTAGACTACGTGGAGAGAGCCGTGTCTGACACCAAAAAGGCTGTCAAGTACCAGAGCAAAGCCAGGAGGGTGAGTGCCTGTTGTTTACATAAGAGGGGTAGTGGGCAGAAGAATTGAACCATGATTGTTTAAAGCTTCCTGCGCAACGTAGCACGTTATGGTTCTGCAACTGTCAAAATCAGTATCTGCATTTGCAGCAGCCGCATGCTAGGTGTTATGGGCCCCATACATCAGCAATCACAATTAATGGATTTCCAGATCCAGTGATTTTTTTGGCCAGATAAATGGTTTCTACATTCTATTTGACTTGACCACACATTACAGATTTATTTCAGTGATCGGCAGATTTTTCCATCTAAAGATTGCATCTTCATATCTGGAAATTGCCCAATCGATTGCTGTTCATAATGTAAATAGATGAAGAAGATGAATTGGGAATGCCCACACATATAAAAAAGATCCGCAGATAATACCAGATTATTAAGCATGTTTAAAAATCTTAATCAGCAATCGATTGGCGATCCCTATTCATTTTTGATTGGGATTGCCAAAAGGGGGAGCCCACACATCTAAAATTAATTGTGGCAATCATCTCCAGATCTCAGGATTGTCACAATTAATTGCTGATGTACAGTATGGGGCCCATAAGACATATACACGACATGCCCACAAGACAATGCCGTTCCCTATGATACCCAAATATAAAGGGAGAGGGTTTGAATTGATTCCCTTTAACAGATGTGGGCACCACACATTGGGCCAGATGCACAAGGGGGGTTATTCTGATTCCCTCGTAAAGGCACAATCACTCTCTAATGGACAAAACCATATGCACTGCAGGTGGGGCTGATGTCACATGTACAGAGAGAGTTAGATATGGGTGGGGGGTGTACTTCAAACTGATATCTATATTGCAGTGTAAAAATAATGCAGCCAGTATTTACCCTGCACAGAAACACTAAAACACCCAAATCTAACTCTCTCTGCACCTGTTACATCAGCCCCACCTGCAGTACACATGGTTTTGTCCATTAGAGGGTAATTGTGCCTTTCTGAGTGAATCAGAATAACCCTCTAAGCTTCGAAAGTGGTAAAATGGAGACTGATAAACAGCCAGCCAATCAGCTCCTACCTGCCATGTCACCGACTGTGTTTGAAAAATGTCAGGCAGGAGCTGATTTGTTGGTTGTTTATCACTCTGCATTTTATAAGCATCTGGCCCATTATGGTGATCTGTATTATGCTGTATTGTATGAGAAAGCCATTTTGTATGCAGAAAGCAAAGCCAGGACTTGAACTCAATGTAATCTAGAGGTGACATTTGGTGACTTTTATTCTCCTGTTCCCTGCAGAAGAAGATCATGATCATTATCTGCTGTGTGGTTCTTGGTATCGTCATTGCATCAACGTTTGGAGGGATTTTCGGATAGAGAGCGGAGCGGCAGCCACAGATTGCATGTTCTGGACATATCAGGAAAAATGCGGCACACCGCAAGAGCCGCACCAGATGGTGGGGGATGAGAGAGCGAAACACGCTTCCCGAGAGGAGAGCCCCTCTGCATGACTACCCAGTGTGTTACCCAGCGCACGGACCCAGGGAGAGACTATTGGGTGTGGGAGGGGGAGGAAGGGATATACACAAAGCCAGACCGCTGACTTGGCATTGGATGCAATGATACCCCTTCTTCCCTTCATGAAGAGCATTCTCCAGCAATGGACCCAAAGTTGGTGCTTTTAGGGATCAATATAGGGTTAGATTTCCTGCGCTGCCTTTATATTCTGTCCCCCGTGCCCACCAGATGCCTTTTGGGTTTGGATAAGGATTTGTCTCTGCCACAGCCAACTAGACACCAGTGTTGGGCCAAAGTGCCAAGCAAAACCAATTTTTACTTCTTTTACTTAACACGCACATTCCTCCCCCTCTGGAAAACATGATAACTTGGGACAGCGCGCTGGGACAGACCATGTCGGCCTCTCCTTTGCATGACAGGGGTTCAGTGTTTGGTTAAACATTTTAAAGTTGGGATATGTTTTGTGTGATCCTTGTCCTTTATTTTAACCTCTCCTGGAGAGGGGCACACCCCCCCCCCCCCTTTTTTTTTTGTATCCTATGCATACATTCCATTTTGTAATTGTGTGAGCAAGTTGTCCACCAGTGTGTGTGTGTGTGCGTGTGTGTATGTCTCTCCAAGCCACATATGCAGACAAATCAATGTGTGAGAAGACTCCTATGTACTGGAAGCTGTGGAGATGTCACAGTTGGGCAGGGCGGCGCCATCAGTCGGGTTGACGATGGCAAACCACGCCCTCATGTGCCTTACGGCTTGCACCAGTCGGGAGCTAACCCCTTTTAGAGCTGCAAAGATCACAGTGGTTCCCCAGCTCAGAAGGGATTATCACCAGCATGCTTTGTGAGGAGAGTTTTATATTTGGTGTTCTATCTACCTGGTGTACTGTATGTTGTCAGAAGCCTTTGTGCGGCATTTAATAAATGATGTGAGTTTGGGAACATTAAATGAATCCAATTTTTCATTCCGTTAACTATCGACAAATAAGTTGTACAGGGAAGAATTCATTTAGTCACAAGACTTTGGCACAGCCGCACCCCTAGGAGGCGAGAGAAGATCATTACCCGTAAACCTCTTGTGTCCGTACTACTGGGTACTGGTAAGTGAATCGAGACTGGCTGGTACTTTACCTCTCTCCTGGGTTTGATAAATCCCACTATAGTGAGGTACAGTTAAATAAAATTACAAATATAAGACTGGTATAATGCTACACATAATGGTTGACAGAGAGTTGGGAAAGAGAAGGGCGGAAAAGTGTTTCACTAGATTAGTAAAATACCTTATGTAATGTACGAGTCACTGACTTGCATCCATGGTACACACCGATGTGTTGCTCTAATTACGAGGTGACTCCGCAGCTGTTGTTCAACCAGGATGTGGATCCCATCTGATTCAAATACTGTATCTAGGATCAGTGACCAGTGATCTAATTACTGACTCCATATGAACCATTAGGAGGGATTCGGTATGAAATCCCGACGGTCAAAATCCCGTATGGGTCAAAATACCGACAAGGACAAAATCCCGAAATTTTAAATCCCGACAAGGACAAAATACCGACATTTAAAATCCCGACATATACAATGTACAGGTTAAACAGTCAACATGAATGTCTGTCGACAGGTCCCGAGGTTGACATGGGTTTATTCACTGTTTTTGACCCGAATGTCGACACGGTCGACATGGACACAGTTGGAAGTGAACCGCAGTCCCTCGCATCGCTCGCAATGCTTCGGGCACGGTGCCTCGCTGCGCTCGGCACACTATTTTATTCTCCCACCACGCCCTAGTGGATGGTAGGGCATGAAATACCGCCTGTCGGCACATGTCGAGTCAAAAAACAGTGAAAAAAGCCATGTCGACCTCGCGACCTGTCAACAGACATATTAATGTTGACTTTCCCCTTTACATTGTATATGTTGGTATTTTGACCTTGTCGGGATTTTTAATGTCGGGATTTTTAATGTCGGGATTTTGTCCTTGTCGGGATTTTGTCCTTGTCTGTATTTTGACCATCGGGATTTTGACTGCATCCCATTAGGAGAGCCCGGGGCACTCATCAGCTCCCGTAAACAGCTATCTGTATTATTGTGAAGGTTCTCTGACACACATACTACCAGCATGAGCAGTAACATTGCATAATCATGCATGAGTGCCAATTACTGAGAAATAACTTTTGGACACTGTATACATGCATTAACATGCAGGAATAGATTTGTTTAAAATGCTCCCACCCATGTCCTATAGGAACGGTGTGAAGGATGGAGCGACTTAGTCTAGTGCTGTCTCCTAAAACAGAAATTTCCCAATTTCCCAAACCTGGGGCCTGATTCAGAGTTGATCTCAAAATCTTTCACAAGTGGACAAAACCATGTTGCACTGCAGGTGGGGTAAATGTAACATGTGCAGAGAGAGTTTAGAAACAAAATACCCCACCCAAGTCTCTCTGGACATGTTACATTTACCCCTCCTGCTGTGTCCATATAAGAATGATTTTGCTTTTGCGATCAACTCGGAATAAAGCCCTTGGTACTCAGTGCAGCCAAAGCTGGGTACACACCAAAAGATTTATCTGTCCAACCAGTCTGGCGGTACCAAAAATCTGGAAATGTATATGAGCAAATGACAATCCAAAATTTTCTCCCAAGTGCTAGAAAATAGATAAAAACAATTGATTGGATTAATTTGGTAGAATATTGACTTAACCAATTCGTCTAACTGACCATTATCTGTTTATTACACTATTAGGGAGCAAATTATTGATAGTCATTTGCTCCCATAAATTTCGTAGATTTTTAGGGGAGGGGGGGGAATTGGGTGTATCCGCACAGGCAAGTGCTATAGCACTAGTGAACCCCAAATGAGATAATTTTGTGTGTAAAGCTCGGAGGGGGTGCAGCCAAAGACAATAAATTTACCAAAGAAAAAAGGACAGAGAAGAATGTCTTTTTTGTTGGCGCACAAAGATGAGTTTGAAAAAAGTTATATTTTTAAAATTTTAATGTTTTAATTCATATATTAAAATAAGTACTGTCCTAGGAGTGAAATATTTTCCGGATATATGAGAGAATTCTTTTATCTTTAATTCAGTTTTTAAATTTTTATTAAAATATTTATATGGTTGTCAGTGTCCTTTATTTGTTCTTAATTTGTTCCTTATTCCCAGGGGAGGTTAATTTTAAATATCTTTCTTAGAGGAGAATTTATTTATCTCGCTCTTTTTGTCAACTCCCACTGTGTTAAAACTGTGTGTGATATAGTTGTGGTTTTACTTCCTTAGTGAGCAGAAATATGTGCTTCAGTATTCTTTAAATTCTGTGTCACTTTTGCTTTAAATAGTCCCGTGGGTTCAAACAATGCGTGGCGGTTTGGCATATATATTTATCAGTTTCGTGCTCTAAGTGTATAGCAATTGATTGATTTCCCTTCTTATCAGCCAGTTCCCTGCAAGTAAGAGAATGCACAGGGATTTATTGCTGAGAGTGAGGAATATCTAATGCCTTTTGTGTGTCCACAGACTTAATATCCAGTTTTATCAAACTGTTCCTGCGTATCTTTGCCTTGTCAGGTATCTGCAAAGTACGCTGGGATGTTGCGTTGATGTAAGACAATCAAAAGCGCAGATTTTAAAGGGTATCCAGCGATCTGGCATACACACCATCAGATATCTGCAAGATATGCTAAGATACCGGATTGGTGCACACAGATTTTAAAGGGTATCCAGTGATCTGGCATACACACCATCAGATATCTGCAAGATACGCTAGGATATTAGATTGGTGTACGCAGGTTTTGAGGGGTATCCAGTGATCTGACATATACACCATCAGATATCTGCACGATACATTAAGATATTGGATTGGTGCGAAGCAATCACACCTGCAGATTTACAGAATATCCGGCAATTTGACATACATACAATCAATTAAAGCAAATGTCTAATGCTATTATGTCGCTGTTGTTTTAACTCAATTTGCGGTGTATCCAGATTCTGGTATACACTTCGTCACTTTATTGTGACTTGTGTTGAATTTTACCCATCTGCGGGTGTCTCGCTGATTTAAAGAGTGTGCTTCAGTTTGGCATATACGTCTGTCAAATTTATTTGACTTACTTTCTGCGAGTGTTTAAACTGATTCACCAATCTCTAGTTTACCAGCAATCCCTGTGTATCCTCACTTATCCGGTGTTCATAAGATACATGTAGAATAAATCCTATCAATCCCACAAGATTTTTTTGGATATAATTGTGATTTGGTGTGCACACCTAGTATACACACCTATCAATTTAGTGTGACTTGTCTTCTGCAACTGTTTATCGATTTAGCATACACACTTATCGATTTGGTGTGATTTATTGGCCGTTACTCGCGTGGATATTGTGCATGTTATCACTTTATCAGCGTTTTTAGAAAGCATGCACAGTTATAAAGCTGCGGATTGTCAGTTTATTGTGCTGACTTTTACATCTGTTTAAAGGTTGTATTATACCTGCGGGTTATTTGTATAAGTCTGCTAATTATTTCTCCCGTTTCTGCTTATGCAGTTTATTGAGTATCTGGCTTGAATTGCCGTTAATTCAAGCCAGATACTCAATAAACTGCATAAGCAGAAACGGGAGAAATAATTAGCAGACTTATACAAATAACCCGCAGGTATAATACAACCTTTAAACAGATGTAAAAGTCAGCACAATAAACTGACAATCCGCAGCTTTATAACTGTGCATGCTTTCTAAAAACGCTGATAAAGTGATAACATGCACAATATCCACGCGAGTAACGGCCAATAAATCACACCAAATCGATAAGTGTGTATGCTAAATCGATAAACAGTTGCAGAAGACAAGTCACACTAAATTGATAGGTGTGTATACTAGGTGTGCACACCAAATCACAATTATATCCAAAAAAATCTTGTGGGATTGATAGGATTTATTCTACATGTATCTTATGAACACCGGATAAGTGAGGATACACAGGGATTGCTGGTAAACTAGAGATTGGTGAATCAGTTTAAACACTCGCAGAAAGTAAGTCAAATAAATTTGACAGACGTATATGCCAAACTGAAGCACACTCTTTAAATCAGCGAGACACCCGCAGATGGGTAAAATTCAACACAAGTCACAATAAAGTGACGAAGTGTATACCAGAATCTGGATACACCGCAAATTGAGTTAAAACAACAGCGACATAATAGCATTAGACATTTGCTTTAATTGATTGTATGTATGTCAAATTGCCGGATATTCTGTAAATCTGCAGGTGTGATTGCTTCGCACCAATCCAATATCTTAATGTATCGTGCAGATATCTGATGGTGTATATGTCAGATCACTGGATACCCCTCAAAACCTGCGTACACCAATCTAATATCCTAGCGTATCTTGCAGATATCTGATGGTGTGTATGCCAGATCACTGGATACCCTTTAAAATCTGTGTGCACCAATCCGGTATCTTAGCATATCTTGCAGATATCTGATGGTGTGTATGCCAGATCGCTGGATACCCTTTAAAATCTGCGCTTTTGATTGTCTTACATCAACGCAACATCCCAGCGTACTTTGCAGATACCTGACAAGGCAAAGATACGCAGGAACAGTTTGATAAAACTGGATATTAAGTCTGTGGACACACAAAAGGCATTAGATATTCCTCACTCTCAGCAATAAATCCCTGTGCATTCTCTTACTTGCAGGGAACTGGCTGATAAGAAGGGAAATCAATCAATTGCTATACACTTAGAGCACGAAACTGATAAATATATATGCCAAACCGCCACGCATTGTTTGAACCCACGGGACTATTTAAAGCAAAAGTGACACAGAATTTAAAGAATACTGAAGCACATATTTCTGCTCACTAAGGAAGTAAAACCACAACTATATCACACACAGTTTTAACACAGTGGGAGTTGACAAAAAGAGCGAGATAAATAAATTCTCCTCTAAGAAAGATATTTAAAATTAACCTCCCCTGGGAATAAGGAACAAATTAAGAACAAATAAAGGACACTGACAACCATATAAATATTTTAATAAAAATTTAAAAACTGAATTAAAGATAAAAGAATTCTCTCATATATCCGGAAAATATTTCACTCCTAGGACAGTACTTATTTTAATATATGAATTAAAACATTAAAATTTTAAAAATATAACTTTTTTCAAACTCATCTTTGTGCGCCAACAAAAAAGACATTCTTCTCTGTCCTTTTTTCTTTTTTTTTTTGCTCCCATAAATTTTCAGGTTTTTTTGTTCCCACCAGATAGATTGGACAGATAAATCTAGGTGATATTTACATGTAGGTGTGTATCCAGCTTAAAGCGGGGTACACACGTAAAGATTTATCTGTCCAATCCATCTGGTAGGAGCAAAAATCTGGTAATGTATTGGATCCTATGACAATCGACCATTTGTTCCCAAACTCTGGAAAACTGACGATGGGCTTTGGGCATTAAATTAATTTAACAGATTTGTTTAAATTATAATTTTTGCCCGTTTTCCAGCATTTGGGAGCTAATGAATGATTAGCATATGCTTTCATTCATTACCAGATTTTTGTTCATACCAGACAAATTGGACAGATAAATCTATAGGACACAAAGATTTATCTGTCCAATCTGTGGTGGGAACTAGAACCACGTAATGTACTGGAGCACATGACAATCAACCATTTGTCATAAATGCTGGAAAATGGATAAAAATGATTGTTCTAAAACATTTTTTAAATCAAATGGTTTAACAAATTTTTCTGAATGACTATTGTCTCTTTTCAAGTGTTTGCTTAACAAATGGTTAATTGTCATATGCTCCCAGACAGTTACAGATGTATGTTTCCACCAGACAGATTGGACAGATAAATCTTTGTGTGTGTACCCAGCTTTACAGTCCATGTTTAATGGATGCTTATGCACCTGACGTAATTAGTACCTGTGGGTGCTCACGCCTGGATATTCTCGGATCGGTATGTGAATAGAATACGCTGGTGATTGTAGCCAGGTTTACAAAACATTGGAGCCTTCACTATATTTCCTTAAGCTGGGTACACACTAATAGATATATCTGCAGATCAGTTGAACTGCAGATATATCTACAGACGGATCGGGTAGCTTGTTCTCCATACACGCTGCCAAATCCGTCGGGACGGACGTCACAATGCGCTCGCCCACTGAGCTGTCAACCACCGACGGCTCCCGGCGAGGCTGTACTGGCAGTTGGCGGATCGCTCCCGTACACACAGCGCGATGCACCGATATATCTTTAGACATATTGGGCATCGGCAGCCGACGCAATATATATCTGTGAACGACACTGTTCAGATAGATCACTAGTACATACTGGCCGATGGTACATCGATATATTGGCCATTGCGTACGGACCGTTACACTGAGGCTGGTAATCGGTCCTTATTAACTGCATGAAGATCATGTGTGCACATCACTGCGGTAGCAGCAATCATCTCCTGTATCTTTCCAGTTTGCTTTTCAATATTATAGAAGTCCTGGAGATTTGGGAAGAGCTTATTCACCTGGCTATGATGTATATTCCTGGAGCACCGAACAAGCCAGTTTGTTCTCTCACACCAGCATCTTTCCTCTGCTCGTGATCATGTGGAAATTAGTATTTCCACAAATAGTTCAAGCTTAGGAAGAGATCTATTGGCAACCTTGTCCAATGCTCGGGTTCCCTTGTGTACACAAGGAGCATATAAGATGGATGCAATGTCTTCCACATGCTCAGACCTCATTTTTCCCACCTACCCAAACAAGATTTCTCTGGGACTATCCAAAGACTGCTTCCAGTGGAACCAAGTATCTCCTGATCAATTTCCCACTAGGCTTGTGTACACACCTAAAGGTTTATCAGTGTATTCTGTCTGGTGGGAAACAAAACATGGAAATGTATGAAACATGGCAATCAAAAATTTGCTCCCAAATGCTTGAAAACAGACAAAAGTCGTTCAGACAAACTGATTAAATCAATTGGATTTAACACATTTATTCAAGCAATTGTTGTTGTCCATTCTTCAGCATTTAGGAGCAAATGGTTGATTACATTTTTGTGCTTATACATATGTAGGAAAGCATTGGGCCTGATAGTGTATGGCAGTGGTTCTCAACCTGGGTCCTCAAGGACCCCCAACAGTGCACGTTTTCCAGGTCTCCACACACAGTCAAAGGTGAAATAATTAGCTCCACCTGTGATCTTTTAAGATGTGTCCGTGACTAATGAGTGCACCTGTGCACCTGCAGGGTGACCTGGAAAACGTGCACTGTTGGTGGTCCTTGAGGACCTAGGTTGAGAGCCACTGGTGTATGGAATGTATGGACCATCACAGAAGTAGTTGCAGCTCCTTACTGTGGGGAAATTTACACCTTTTCAGCCCTGTGTGGCTAATGGACATCCATCTACATCAACACAAAAAAGGTCCACATGAAAAAGGTTGACATGGGTTTTTATTAAACTTTCCATACTGTACCATCCACGTGGTCTCCGAGTGGGACTAGCCCGAAGCATAGCGAGCTAAACGAGTCATGAGGGAGAGTTATTGGAGTCAGATCTAGGCATTGACATTGACTCCTGTAGACTTTGTGCTATTGTTGATCGTTTGTCAATGTCAAACTACAGATGCGGCCGCTCTTATCTGAGCAACCCCCATCGCGACTACTGCCGTCCACGAATAGGGCGCGCGCACCTCAAGGCCTAAAAGCAAATTCATTCAAAGCGTACATCTGTTTAACCTGTCCTAATAATGTAGCTGCTACATCGACATCTAGATAAGTGGTTGTCTGTTACAATGGTGTGTATTTATGTCAGCATTCATTTTAGTAGTTACATTTTCCTAGTTAGTAAGATATTCATTAGGCAGCACTTCAGCCAATGACCTGCCTGCAGGGAACATCAGGACTGCTGTTATATAGAAAGTATCAATTGTGTTTGTCAGCTTTCTAAGTACATCACTTGCCGTGCACCTAAAAGGGGCTTTACAGATACTCAAGGAGTCCCAAAGACACAGAGCTATGATCTGGAACACAGTTTATGTCCTTTTTAGGGTTTAAATTGAGCTTGTAAAAATACATGCTGCAAATCACAGGTGTGGTATAACTGCCCAACAATCAGGATCCCGACAGTCAATATACAAACATCGGAATCTTGACTGCCGTTGCTTTGACAGGGGGGGGCGAGCACAAAGAAGGCCCTTGCAGCCCCTAGGAAGGTTCTATTCTTCCTATATGGGGGTCGTGGACCCCCAACAAGGGAGAATAGCCCCTGTCAGTTGGGATCTCCTCTGTCGGAGCACATGCAGTCGGGATTCCAATGTTGGTAGACTGACTGTTGGGATCCCAACTGTCAGGCAGTCATCCAGCACCCACAAATGACAACCACATTTAACTCCCAAACGCTGGACAATGGACAAAATCTGTTGTTCAAAAAAATAAAGGGTTTAGTGAATTCGTGAAAGTCTGCGCACCAGTTGTTAATATGTAGTGTCCAAAATTCAAGTTTTGAGTATCCCTTCACCCACAATATATACAAACAATAATGCATAGAAAAATTATGGAAACCATTATTGGCATTTGAAAAGTAAACAAGAAAAATAAATATTCAGTAAAAATATATATACACTATACGCTCCTTCAACTGTGACGAGTCGTGTAGTTGACGTGATGAAAAAATAAAAATAGAAGACAATGTGTAATACTGCACTAACAAAGCGTGAAAAACGGTCACTTTCTATGGTCAATAGCCAGTGAGCAGTACTCACTGCCACTGGTGAGGGGGTTTGTACGACGAGCATGGCTTTTCCTCACCGTCAAACCCCCCCTCCGTGAGAGGCCTGTGAGCATCTCCCTTAAACAGTGAGTTTTGACAACAATTCAGCGAGTCTGCTACATTTTGTGGTGACCCTCGCCAGTTCCACCTCGCCTCAAGGAACAGCTGAGGAGGCAAACGGCTAGTGAACCAGAGTTGTTGAATACCCTGACGGCGAGCTATTGGCACCTCTATGTGATGATAGCTTGCCGTCGGGATTGAATACGGCTCAATATGTGAACTAGCTAGAGAGCGTACCCCACATAGTGGATATGTGTGTCAAAATGGTTTCTTTTTACTCCTTCAACAGTGCTACCATCACCAGATAAGCGAATACGGTTCTTCGTACCCTAACACACACAAAACAGGTGCTGACAATCCACATAAAGGTACCTTTCACTCCCCACAACTTCCCTTGTTGGACTGATATTATTTCACAGTCTCCTACATATGCTGGCCATACATCAGACCAACTTTCCTCCAACTATCCAACTAGTTGATTGGATGGAATAAAAATCTGGTACTGGATAGGAGCAAATGTAATTTGTAATTAAGTCATTTGTTTCTCAAATCTGAAAATGGACAACTGTCCAATTTAAACAATTTCACTGAAGGTTTTTGTCCATTCTCCTGAGTTTGTGAGCAAATAGCTTATTGGCATTTGCCCCCATACAGTACCAGATTTTCAGTCCAACCAATCAACTAGTTGGTCTGATGTGTGGCCAGCAATAGCCGTGTATACTGGGCAGGGGTGTGGAAGGGAATAATACAATATATGCTGTTACCAAACTCAAATAAAACAATTATGTAATTTTCTTGAAAAGAAACACTTTAGTAAGTAAGGAGGCATATCCCGCTCACATCAAACGGAATGGATATGTGAGTTGAAAGGTTCCTTTAAATTCATCTTCAAACATGCTACCATCATCCAGTAGAATAGATCAGAGTACCACAACTCACAAGGAAGAAGTAATGATGATACACTTAAAGGTATCTTTTTAGTTCTCACAACTTCTCCTTCTGTTAAACCTCTAGTACTCCGTACTCACATAGCCCAGATGCTAATCATACACATGGCTATATATAATGTAGAAAGCTGAGGCTGGCGTAACACACTCAAGATTTCTAAGTCGAGTTCAATTCTATAAAGGTTGCTTTTGTTGCAGGCTCCAATTTGGGTGAATATCAGTTTATGTTATAAAATAATTTTATTATAAAAAATGAAAAACAGTTCTTAATAGTGTCAAATCACATGGACAAGTCACAAAAAATGTAAGAACAATATTAAAAATACATTTAAAAAAAATGGAAAAGGTGGAGCGGATACAGCATTCAAATTTTCAAATATATGAGGTTGAATGTGTGACCAGGAGAGGAGAGTGCCGGGCCGCACTTTCTTTCCCCACGAGGGAGAATAGAAAAGGTGGCGAGCGTTGCAAGCCACTGTGCCCGCAAGGGGCTTAGTTGCGCTCACCATGCTTGTCTGGGTCCGGCCAGTCGGGATCCCGATGTCGGGCTAATGACTGTCGGACCCCTGTACCGCACCCCAATTAACATTCCTGAACAGAGAAACAATATTGTTATGGAGTGAAACTATTTTTATAAAACACCACATTTATTTAACAACATATGCTTGCCCACTTTCCCCACGCCAAAGGAACCTTGTGAGGTGGCCGTTAATTTGTGCACTGGAAGCTGGTTCCACGGCTGCAGTGACAAGGAGACTACCGCCGCGTGGTACAGCTGTGACAGATTGTATGCAGCACCTAAGCGGAGGATTCAGAGACGGGAGTAGAGGTATTTCATATATTAACAAACCTTTTGCAAATCTTTTTGCAAACATCAATACACAGATGCAAGAGTCACTGAACTATAATAAAATACACATACACAACGGTCAGCTCTATTTTAATTTATTGTCACTTTATTTTCACTTCTCACAATTTTTTTTAACATTTTGCAGCTTTTTAAACTGGTAATTAATAAAAGTTAAATTTCAATATTTTTTCTTGGGACACCAAACAATTATAAAGAGTGCTGAATAAGCCAATTAGTCAGCTTAAAGTGCCCCTTGTAGGAATTCTTTTTCTTGCTATATGACTATACAAATTCCTGGGTAGCACCTCCCTACACATACTAGCCTGAATCAATGGCAATATACTTCCTATAGGGAATATCTGACTATTATAATATAAGATTCGACTGTGCGGATTACTTTCCTTTGCTCAACTGTAAATTATACTGAGATCAGTTCCTCCTTCCTGCCTGGGGTGTCACTCTCTGCTGTGGTGTTTCTACAACAGTCTTGGTTTGTATCTCAACACTGAGGTACAATCCAGACTGTTCTTGAAGTACCACAGCAGACAGCGACACTCCAGGCAGAAAGGCGGAACTACAAGGATTTTACAAGGAGCAGGGTGCTAGAATAAACACAACTAGTGTGATTGTAGTTTATATGGGTGCCAACGGGTTTCGTTTTTTATTCCTGTGGTAATCCCATGGTGTGCCTTGGCAATTTTAAAATATTATTTAGTGTGCCGCAAGGTAAAAAGGTTGAAAATCACTGGCCTAGTGTGATAACTGCCTCTATTACATGGCACACCTACATTACCCATTGTCATCTGTGCTAATGGGAACTTGAAAAGACAAACGTTCTCAAATGAAAGTAAAAGCAACCGGAGTGGACTAATGTGGTTGGTAAAACATTTAATCACAATATAAATTATCCAGCGTTTTATTTCTGGCATAACTGTTGCTTTTCTACAAGTATTAAACAAGTCTTTGGAAAATGCAGAAATCTTGTAGAACCGGTATAGTGTGCTGTCCGGCTTTCAGGAACCATAGATCCATTTGATCAGATACTCATCGTTCTGGTACACCGCAACAACAAAGGCACTCCAGATCAGTTTCATATGTAAGCATACATTCATAACCCCAGACATGTGCTTCACATGGCGAAGCTTGATCACATTCGCATTAAAGTCACTATGTTTACTAAAAATGAGGCCTTCTCTTGCGCCCACTGAACTTCGTGTCTGCTCGAACTTCCCTGCATTGGCAAACAAACAGTACAGGTTATGGCGAGTGGGAATTTTTCAGAAGAGTGACAGCACTTGACATAATCACAATAAAAACATGTCAGTCTGGACAGAGACAATGAGATAACTGATCAATGTACTGTTCACTGTTCTCTTATCATTTTAAGTACCCAGACATTGCTGAGAAACAGAAATACATAAATTGTCGCTGGTCACTTATGACATCATCTACAGATACGATCCTCAAAAATAGTGACTTCTAAAGTCAAAGAGAAGGCTACAAAATGAAACAGCTGTAATTCCTAAGATCTTCCTCCAGTTTGGATGTGGAAACCCTCAAATTAAAGCAGATAGTTATATAACGAATGGTTAAAGTGCAGACTAACTTGAATAGGTTTTGGGAAAACAGCTAATATAATGAAAATCAGTGTCCAAATATATACCTAACTAGATGGATGAGATAGGATAGGTTTCTTACTGTCTAAAGGTGCCCATGGTAAGATTTTTTAAAATTATATGGCTGTTTCTGACTGATAAGAATGACCAATCGTTTAAAAACTTGGTGGGTGGGCTTGATGACAATCCCATGTGGGTGCCCACATGTCTCTCTCTTCCCATCCCCCCCGCCTCCAACTGCCTCAAAGGCCGGCATTGGGCAGGAGACTTCAAATGAATACGACGGCTACGGATTAGCTGAGAGCACTCTCTCAACCAATCATCAGTCACCCTATTCATTTGTAATCTCATGCCCGACACTGACCTCTCTCTCTCTCTCTCTGCCAGTGGCGGAGGTGTTGAAGCTGGTAGAGCGACAGACCCAGAACACCCCTGATTATGGCCACACTGAATGATTTAGTAAACCCTCTGATCGTTGAGTCAATCGTTCGGTGTGTGACCATTATCAGGGGTGTTCTGGATTTCAAAATAAATTGGACAGACATCGGATTGGATCCAATATCTATGTAATGTGTGAGAGCACCTTTACACCTTCAAAAAGTACAAAATATAATTTCATAAAAAAAATAAAAGTACTAGAAATCAGGGTAGACATTATGCGCCCAATATCTGCAAACATATCTCATGATCCGAATATGCCAAGAAAGGGCCCAGTGCTGGATTCAGAAGTGAGAACTGCATCCAAAGACTGTCACCAAATGGTCGTGACCGGGCTTCATATTAGATACCTCCACCCGAACATTTAGGTTTACATTTACGAAGATGGGATGTTGCCATTAGCAACCAGAGTCTACTACTTATTTATTTAGCACCTTCTAGAAGAGAAGATCCCATCTTAGTAAATGTACCCCTTAGTCCCCGCTGCCCTGTACCTCCACCTAGACATTCGCTTCCTGTCCATGAATCTGCTTATAAATTTATACTGCGAACGCTGTCCACGACCATGGTGGCACAGGCACAGTGTAGCTCAGAAATATGCACAGACCACAAGACATCAGTTATTTGCAACCGGATCTAAACTGAGTGCACCTCGGAATCATGACCCCAAGTTCCCAGATTCAGAATGTGTGTTCTACTGGTTTATGGTGCAAAGTGTTACCCAGCACACTCTGAGGATACTCTATATACTTACTTTCCTTGCCGTCTGCGTCGTTCTTTTTTCTCAAGTATCCAGTCTTTGCTCTTCTTCACGGATTTCCCTCGGGCCGTTTTAAATCTCATCCTGAATGTTATAAAATGGTTATTGCTCTAGGCACAAATCGGTGGCATTTCCCTAATATATGTGAGAGGAAGGAAAACATGCCAGCACCTAGTAGCAGGCACGACGATGGACCTCTCTTTGCTTTCCGGTCTGTCATGGAAGCTGTCAGAGTACCCAGTCCCTCTCAGCTTGTACAGACAGACAGATTTACATACTATACATTTCTGGCCTGTGCAATCTCTGCATGCAGTCAATATAGTCTGACAATGATGTCATGCTCCTGGCTGCCTTTAACAATTAGCACTACAGAACCTACGGAGTGTGTTTTAGAACAGCGGTCATAACAGGTGACCTATAGAAGGCGTCAACTGGTGTTGGAGACTTAATGATGCAGTTTGTACTGTTTGGAATTCAGCAGAAGGACAATGATTTTTGTTTTCAGTCTCAGCCATTAATGATGGTCCCAGACTTAGGTGCAGCAGTGCCATCTACTGTGTGAAAATATACAGCAATCCCTCAGAAAACACAATCGTTACCTTTGGTTAGTGAAGGAAGCTTGATGCAGTATCCCCTGTTCAGAGGACTCTTCTCCCAGACCCTGTAACAGGAGAGGATTCTTACAGGCTGCTAATGCCAACAGACCCATCAATAGCGCTGCGTAAGCTCCCACAAGCTGGGCCCTCGCTATCCTCTGCCTCATGTCTGCACCTACTCTTTCTAACTTATATCCACTCCTTATAGTTATAGGTTTAACTTATAGGCATTAATATTCAGGTAAATTATGAACACAACACGACTTCTATGTAATGCTGGACACACGGTCAGATAAAATACAGACATGGGGGTGTATTTAATGCGGCTGCTGAGGGGGTTAAACTGCGGGTATCGCAGAAAACAAGGGATCCTCACTGTTTAACCCCCGCACTGGCCGATCACCCTATTCAATGTTCCGGGGGAATCCTCGCTGTCAGAGGACGGTGAGGATTCCCCCAAACAGCGAGCCCGCGGTACTTAGCTGCCAGTCACGCTGTTTTAGCAGCCGTATATATGCCATTTCCCCCTCGCTCCAAAACAAGAGCGAGGGGGAAACGGCATATGCAGTGGGGTCAGTTGAATACTGACCCTGCGAGCTGTGACAGCGAGCAGGAAGCACTGCTCGTTGTCACTGCTCGCCCGCGGCATTGAATACTGCCCATGTAAAAGGACAAGCTGATACCATCAGACCCGTGGTAATACACATAGATATGACCACACTATCTTTGCTCCTCCCCTGGGGAGGAGACATTTTCTTAATTCATCCACCATGAAGGAATAATCAAGTCTTTCAGACATGCAGGACTATTTCAGTACGTCCAAAAGAAAAATAATTAGTGGTCGGGCGCAACTATGCCTTGTGCAATTACCTGGGCGATCCTCTGATAAACCGCAGATTGGTCAGATCATTGAATAGTGTATGCCCAGCATAAATTCTTAACCGCAAATTTACAATCTAACATTATTGCTTTGTGCCGCCGTATTGGTTGGGTATACATAGCATAGTGTGTGCTCAGCTTAAAACATGCTCCCTCTTTAAATGTATTTGAGACCTAACCGCAGTTAAGTGCATGTATTTACTGTTTCGATTTGCGAGTTCTTTGATACGTCCCTTTAATGGCTTGCAGTTTCAGTAAAGTTTAAATGAGTAAGGCATACACATTCTAAGGCCTAATAACAAGTATGCTGTCTGTGGACACTTACCTTAGGTAAAATTCCAGATGCGCCTACAAATAGACATAAGAAAAATCTGCAAAAATAAAAACAGTCAACATTTACATTAATACACATTTAATGCTGAGCTGTTGTACTTGAGAATCAAAAAACCTCTATGACAGGCTGCAGTAGTACAGACAGATGAATAACAATAAAAAGGTCATTGTTATGCCCCATACAAACTTGTGTATGGGCAATGTGTTCAGTTAAAGATATGGTTGAACAGTTTCCCTTGAACTTTCAAACAATATTGTGCATAGACACTGAAAGATATGCCAAACGATGATCGATCTAGCTATAGGGGTGTATTTAATATGTGCCGATACTTCCCAACAGGGAAAGATAAGCCAAACGATGATCGATCTAGCTATAGGGGTGTATTTAATATGTGCCCATACTTCCCAACAGGGGAAATAATCGGCACTCACCTATTCAATGCTGCCGTTAACAACAGCATTGAAGAGGGTCAGATCCGTCTTTTTTAAAGTCGGATCCGTTTTGTTGGAAATGGCCATGTATTGTCGAGTTCACGGCCGCCTTTGCCAATCCACAGACACTCGACAGCCGGAACATTGAATTCTGACTTTCAAGTTACTGTCAGATGAAACGAAAATGGCCAACTGCCATGACGTTCCGAATACGGTCATTGGGTCACCAGCAAGTTATTAGACAGTCATTAGGTCGATATGCATTAAGGTCGACATGACTCTAGGTCGACAGGGTCATTAGGTCGACATGGGGTTTTTCACTGT
Organism: Crinia signifera; assembly: GCF_055691185.1. Classification (NCBI taxonomy): domain Eukaryota; kingdom Metazoa; phylum Chordata; class Amphibia; order Anura; family Myobatrachidae; genus Crinia; species Crinia signifera. The sequence goes on from NC_139218.1 coordinate 52,071,594, forward strand.
TTTTTGAGACACGTGCCGAGAGGCGGCATTTCATGCACTAGGGCATGGTGGGAGAATAGAATAGTGCCTGAAGCATGGTGAGCCATGCGAGGGGACACAGTACATTTTAACCTGTGTCCATGTCGACTGTGTCGACATTCAGGTAAAAAAACTAGTGAAAACCCCCATGTCGACATTATGACCCTGTCGACCTAGACTGATGTTGTCCTAGACACATGTCGACCTAGAAAAGACATATTTTATCATTTCCTTGTGAAAGTAGAACTCACTTTTTAGCTTTGGTGCTGTTAGGATAATCCACTACCATCCCACCGGTAAAGCCAGCTCTCATCGCCTGAGCGGTCATCAGTTCCAGCTATAACGAAGAGCAAAATGGTCAGTATTACCCTTTTCAGATCAGGCAAGTTCATTCTAGCACTCAGCATGTGTCACAACCGATGCAGTTCCTCTATTCTGCCTGGGGTGTCACTCTCTGCTGTGGTGCTTCTATCACACTCTGATCTGTATCTCAGTGCGGACAGACCATAGTGTGATAGAAACACAAGGGCAGAGAACAGCACCCCAGGCAAGAAAGAGGAACTGCGTAGGTTTGTGAGAGGTGCAGAGTTCTACAATGTACAATAGAGGGTGACAAAACAGCCATGTGATTGGAACGGGTGAGTGGAGAGGTTATTGTATAACTGGACAAACAGACAACAGCACAGTGTACAGTATAAAACACATATGTATAAACTAACACTGCACTCACCTGCTGTGCATTCTCAGGGTACATCTGCAGAACCGCACGGGAGCCACGACTCTACAAGAGTAACAGATTTGTTTGATTTAAAAGGACAGATCAAGCAGGATCATCCTATATGATAACATCTCGTGCAAAAGTAATACAATAAGAGACTGGGAACAAATGATACGAACAAAAAGTATCCCACAATCTGTAAAAATATCAATAAAATGCTTGCTTTACTGTATCAGATGGATTTGGAAGGGTTTTACTAGCAAGAAAGACATTCAGGAACTAATCACCTTTTCAAATATGTCCTCGATAAATCAAATTTCTATTTAATCAACACTTAAACACACCTACAAGCCATTATTTTACTCATTTATGGCTTATGAAGCTGAGGAATACACGATCGTATCACTCCACTTAGGTCTTACACCCTGATGTTCTGCAAGTGCCAGGATGCAGTACATAGACAGCCCCTATAATATAATATCTACATGTTTTAAGGATTACTATATAAGTTTTACTGCACTCTCCTTCCTTTACTAAACCCAAATAGTTTCAACTGGATAAAAGGCTGCTCCTGTTGTTCATTGGGTCCCTGGTGTGGCCCTTCAGTGCACTCTACTATATTCTGTGCGAGTCCCCTTCCTCAGCAGGGAGTGGTTATACTGTGCGTGGTCTGAGAAGGGACAGGGGAAGAGTTTTGTGACAAGATTTTGCACGTTGCAAAAATGTGTTTTTTCTACATGAAAAGCTTTTATCATCTTTTATTACATTGTTATAAAACACACACAGCTCAATATTAAAAAAAAAACTAGACAGCATAAAAGAAGAAAGGAAATATCAAACAATTAAATATTTAATCAGTGACAGCTAAAATCCTTAGCACTTAGTGACCCAAGGCCCTGGACAGGGTGGATATCACAGTCTTCGATTTTTCTAATGCTAATTCTGTAGGGTTAGGGTGGCCAAACCAGCCCATGAGATCTACCAACAGTCCATGTTTTCCGAGCAACCTGTAGATCTGTAGAATGGGTCGATTAGGAATGAATGCAGTACATGTTCAAAAAGGTGATAGTAATGACTACAGGACCAGTTTTGGCCACCCCTGCTGTAGGGGAAGGGGAGTTGTTGAAGAAGAGGAGAGGTTGAATCAGAGTCACAAGACAGATGAGACAAGGAGAGTTTCAAGAGAGGAAGAACAGAATGTAGGAGGTTGCAATAATTCCCACCAGAGCTGACAAGAGCATGAGACAATTGGTAGCCATCTGGGAGAAGATGGGTCAAACCCTAGATATACTACAGGGTTGGAAGTTGTAAAATTGGGATAATTACAGGAATGCAGTTTGGTGGTGAAGGAGTCAAATAAGACCCCAAAGTGTGAACAAGAGGGACCAAAAGAGTGAGGTGGGAGGGATAAGGGACTTTGGAGAGGAAGAAAATAAGCTCAGTCTTACACATAAGTTTAAATGGGCATACACACGGGCGATTGCTTAAAAAGGGACTATGGATAGCTCCGTGTGTATGCCCTGCAGCGATGGCGATGCATGGTCCCATGCGGCGCTATTCCCCACAGGGAGAGCCAGTGCTTACATTGGTTTTCCCTTTGGTTATTAAAAGTAGGAAAAGCCCGTTCAGCACAAAGTATCGCAAGTGCATCACACGACACCCACGATGTGTGCTGAAGCATGATGTTTAGCTAAAAAGCCGAGTCTGAGATAACCAAGAGGAAACGGAAGAGACAGTTGGAGGGGAGGGAAGGCGAGCTAGGAGCTAGATTGGTTTGTCATTATTGGGAGCCAATGGAGGGGATGAGATCTTTAACCAAGGAGATGGAAAGATGAAAGGATAAAGCCTTTAACTGCCAACAGTGAGTGAGAAAGGTGCAGATGGAAATACGGAATACTTACCATCGCAGAGTACAGGGTGGAGAAAAATCGGAAGATACGTTGAGGTGGGTTGTGGCTCTTCTTATCAGCATTACAGAGCCACTGCAGAGCCGATATACTGTCAGAAAAACAAAGAACAGTTCATCTGACCTTCAACAAAATGAAAGCATTAATGTATGTCTCTTTATGCTGAACTCATGTACAACACTCATACCTGATGCAGCCATCAAAGGTACCAGGGCGAAAAGGAATACCCTGCCCCATGTCTCCAAGGATCAGATCCCCTTCCACCTCACGTTCTAGCGCCACATCTTCAGAAATAACAGAGAGTAAAGTCATAAATGCAAAACGGGTTTGTACATGGACACATTCACGGAAGGAAGAAACAGCAACTCACCCAACATGGCGGTACTGATGTCAATCCCAACCCAGTGATGCCCCTGCTCCGATATGTGGTCTCCACTCAGACCTGAACCGCAGCTACAAAGGAATGGAGGATGACGAGGATGTTTTAGTACCAGCGCTGCTGCAGGATTTGGAACATATGTAACAATACTGGGACAAAGCGATACAACCTACCCCACGTCCAGCAGGAGGCATGGCTGGTCCTCGGGCAAGCACAAAAGCTCCACCGCACGCTCCGACATCTGTGTCTGAATATCCATAATACGGGAGCTGCACAAAAGCAACAAAGTTTCCATAAAATGAGCAGAATTGGTTTATCCATGCTGAGACATAACAAGAGAATAAGCAAGTTTCTTACTTGTGTGTGTATTTTCTGGCTTCATTTTCATTGTAATACTAAAAATAAACGAGAACACTGAGGTTTTATAAGCAAAGAGGTATTACAGAAGTGTAAAACAATGCATGTTAGATTTGATGATCTGTGCACTGAACAGTGTAGTCACACGCATTTTTGCTCTCTACATATCAGGGGTGATTCAATTATATGCATACTGTCCATTTTAGAACCCTTCATCTTCTAAAAACCCATGCAATTGTACTTGCCTGCCTGGGGTGCCGCTCCTGTCTGTGGTGCTTCTATCACAGTGTGGTCTGTATTTCAGCACTGATATGTAGAAAATACCAGTGCTAGAAGGAACACAGCAGAGAGTGACACTTCAGACAGGGAGGAGAAACTGCAAGTGGGTTTTGAGAGATGCCGGGTGCTAGAATGAACACTAATTCCCCTTTACACGGCAAATGCCGGGATTTGGAAATGGCTCCACCCCAGGAGCAACCTTAGCGGTGTGAATGCCAACACTGCAACCCAGCAATAAGTCGGGTTGTTGATGTCAGACAGGGGCATGGCGAAGCTGGAGCTCGCTGTCAGGGGATGGGGAGAAGGAGCTTACGCTTTCTCCAAGCACTACCTTCTCCATAGCATAAACGGTTACCCGTTCATACTGCACAGCAGCTCAGAGCAGCGTTTAACTCTGGTTGTGACCAGGGTTGAAATGCCGGGTTGCTCGACCCAGGGAATTTGGTCAGTGGTGCTTTTACACCGCAGATCGACCTGGGTTGACACGGCAATAACTTAGGTTGCGTTGGCGGTGTAAAAGGGTATAATACATGCATATGTGTAAGAGCTGAGAGCAGTCATCCTGGACAGTATGGTGCTGTTCAAGTCTGGCATTGCTGTCTCACAGCCTTGAGATCATGAGTACAATAACAAATACAGCAAACGATAGCTACATGAAAAAAAAAGTCTGACTGCAATATGGAAGGCCATGGGTTTGAATCCTGGGTATTGCAGTATGGTGAATTGTGTGTTTAAGAAAAGGAGGAAGTCACTGAAAGTTCTAGGTATGAATGCTATAAAATATGATTTAAAACAAAGCATATTGCAACAAAAAGACAAAGAGGGTATAAAAGAAAAGCCAATTTCTTGGTAGTGTTCTATGACTATATTATGTTGAAAGGGGGAGTACTAAAAGGAATGACAGTCTGGTAAGAGTAGGGCTATAGGCGGGCGTATATGGAAAAGAATGAGTGTGCGTTTATTGAATCATAGTAAAATCGGGGTCTTAATATTGCATAATGGAGCTGTTTTAATGCTATTTTTGTTTGGGGATGGCAAATTATATGGGCATCATTCACATGTGTAATTGTTTTAAGAAAGTGGTTAGGGAACAGGGGTAAAGAACCACAAATGGAGTAAAAATGAATTTCCTAGGGATAATGGACGGTCGCGCTTGCGAGACACAGCCAACTTCTCCCCTCAGAAAAGTCGCCCACAATCCCACTTGAGCTGCCAGGGACCTTCCCAGGTAGCAGGATAGCATGCAGTGCAACCATCCATTACCCCCAAGAATTTCACTTAATTGCATTAAAAAAAAAAATATATATATATATATATATATATATATATATATATATATATATATATATATATATATAGATTATATATGCATGCCCAGATGTGTGTTACAGTACTGTAGTGTACAAGGACCTGACACAGGTCAGTGAGTCAGGTCCTTGTGTATTAAAACACTTCCCTGGGTGATACCCTGGGCCCTGCCTCCATGTCCACCCGCATACTTCAGTAGAGTTGACTAGTTGCTGCACCATCTCGGTAGTGCGCAGTCTGTACTGCCGCGCCGAGTTTCTTTGCCTGGTTATAGGCTCCTGTCAAGGAACACCCATCTCTAGTCTAGGGGAAAAAAATGTGCACAGGCTTTCACTACATCATCTTGAAATACTGACACTAGTAGATGTCTGGACGTCACATTATCAATGGCTATACCACACACAGCCTGGCAGCCATTGATGTTGATTACCATGTATGGCTGTGTGGTACAAACGTTGTACCACACACAGCCATACATGGTCATCATCATTATCATCAATAGCTGCCAGGCTGTGTACCGTACTAGCCGGATATATCATCAACTTCTGGGGGTAGAGTATTACAATTTTATGATATCCTTTCTTTCAAATCATTGGGGTAACAGCAGCGTAACTAAATACATTTTGGGGTAAAAGGTAAAAAAGTTCCCTGACCCCTGTTTTAGGTAGATGTAAAGATATAGAGCATAGGTTCCAGATTTTATTAAATAATCTTAACAATTAAATCTGCGTCAATTGGCGTTCCTTTTCAGCAGACCGAACTGTCATTCCTTTTTAGCACATTCCTTTGAAAGGTGCATCAGAGCAAGTTGTTTCATTGGGGGCAATGCTTTTCTGGCCCAGGGCACCTTATATTTCTGGTTACGCCTCTGGCTGTAATAACCATGAGGAGCAATCTGTGACTCTTTAGCTCTGCCTATGGCTCACTGATACAAGTGGACTCTCACCAGCTCCGGCGGTCCGGTCTGCTCCGGGCGCCTCACACTGCCAGCCATGATTCCAAAACAGTCACTACAGCTGAACACACGTGAGAGAGGCGCACAGACCGCACGTCACACGCAGTGTACCGCTCCTACATGAAGCCGAAAGCCACTGTGTGACTGTGTCTCCGCTTCAGGAGTCATTCTTACACCACTATACACTGTAAGCAAGCTAAGTTGTCCACGACAAAATGGCCGCCGTGTACAGCACAAAGGCAAAGGTGTATAGACAACATAACGTAACAGTTAGCACGCCTAGCATACAACTTAGTGCGGCTCAAACCTCGTTTTGGAATTCCAGTAAAATTATTGGTTGAAGATGTTATTGGCATATTGTCTTATCAATCACGTTGATGGAAGCTATTGACGCAATTGTAACCGCCCACTCGGCACCCCGTGGTGCCATTGGCTGGAACATTGCCTGCCGGGCGGCCCTCGGTCCGGGACCCGTAGATATGGCGGAGGTCAGCCTGAGGTGGCTCCGGGGAAGATCTTGGCTGTGCAGTATAGAGGGATGGGTCCCTGGCAGAGGACGTACAGGCTTTCCCCAGACTGTATCCTGTGTGTTGTCTGGCACGTCCTGCAGAGGAAATGCAGACTATGCCCCACAGGCCAGCCATAAGCTGCTATTTAAGACTGTGTGGTCCTCAGGGGCCACCACCTGCAACTCTGTCTGGGTGACCAGGGAAGGAGGAATGAAGGTGAAGCTCTTCCTCTCCAGGTGGGCTAGCTCCAGATCTTTTTCTGACCAGAAAGGGGGTCGCCGCGGTGGCCCTGGAAATGGCAGTTCGGATATGGTGGACCCTCTGTACAGGAGCCGCACTGGCTACTATGACATCCTGGAGGTGTCCGGGAAAGCCACGCAGGCCCAGATCAAGTCCGCATACTACAAGCAGTCCTTCCGCTTCCACCCAGACCGCAATAGGGGAGACGAGGCCTCTGCCAGGCAGTTTGGGATGGTGACCGAGGCGTATCATGTACTGGGGAGCATCAGCTTGAGGAAGAAATACGACCGGGGAACCCTAAGCTTAAATGATGTCCAGACGGCCAAGAAGCCCAACGGAAAAGAAGGCGCCTCTACTTCTAAAGGGGCTACTGGTCAAAGAGCATCCAGCACATCAACCACCAACAGCCCCACCAAGCCGATGTTCGATTTTGATGCCTTCTACCAGGCACATTATGGGGAGCAGCTGGCGAGAGAGCAGTCTTGGAAGGCGAGGCGGGAACATATAGAGAAAATCAAGGAAGAGAAGAAAGTATCACAGCGTCTGAACCGAAAAAGTGAATTTTCGGCAATGCTTTTTTTCATAACGGCTGCAGTTTTGCTGGCATCCTACAGAAGTTGAGCAGGGGCCCACTGCATAGACACTCCTAGTGAATGGAAGCTTTTGGGAAATTATTTGACCTAATTACTGTTCAGGGATCTTAAACTTTAATCGATTCTTATAGACCTCTTGTTTTATGTCCTGTGTTCCATGGCAATTAGAAAAGTGACTACAAATATATTATAATGAAATAACATTGGTGTTACTTGAAAACCGTAAATGCTTTATATGACAGCTTTAACATTGTACGTGGTCTCTGGACAAAGTACATAGGTGGATCTATTTATAGTGCTGTCACATTATCTCTTGTGACGGTGAACTGTCTCAGACATGTCATGCTTAGTAGTAATGAAAAGTGAGAAGGTGGTGTGTGATGTAAGCCAAAGAGTTTTCTTCACGTCCAATCTTAAATATTCTTTTGTGCCCAGGTGAATTTATAAACCTGTGAAACTTGTAACGGGGTGCGACACTGTAGAGATGAAACTGGTGCCTTTTCCACAACCTTTATTCTGGAAGCAGGACAGCTGCACTTTATTTTGTCTAAATTATAAATACTATATTTAAAAAAAAATGTACAATGCCTTGTGCAAGTCTATACACACATATATATAAAAGCGGTTAGGGAATTTCATTGGTATCCATTGCATTTACTGGTGATAAAGTGTTCATGCAGAATTATTTCAGACACAGAAATATTGTCCTACTGTATATACTTTTACTACCACAATGTTAACAAATGTGTATATTCTTCCTTTTGCAGAAGCTGCAAATTTAAAATGGGGTTAACTCTCAATGACCCAGTGTACGTATAAATTGACGTTTAAAAAAAAAAAAGAAGTGTAGACTGTATTGTGACGATTGCCATACAAATGTTTATTTGGTACTGACTCATCTTTGTGGCCACCGCTTACACTACGGAACTTACGTAGCATCATCTTCCCCTTCGGGTTCGGTGGCTCGCTCTGCTTCACTCACAACTGTACTAAAGTAATAGATGGTGGCGTGGACACAGGATGGTGGCAGGGAAACCAAATAAGTAGCGGCTAACGTAACTGGTGTAAGTGGAGGCTGCAAAGATGAGGAAGTACCATTTATTTAAATGTATGAAAATGCTGTAAAAATGATTCATCAGAGTATCAAAGTATTGAATTGGAATAGATCACAATGTTCTGGTGTACAAGATACAATATTTTATGTACTGAAACAAATATAACGACCATATTTCTTGTGGGTTACATAGGGCCTCATTCTTCTATTATATTCACCCCATATTCTGTGGATCTAGAATGAGCATTTTTGTTATTTTAAATATTGCCCAGAATAATCTTAACCATTCTCTCTTCAGTGCCATGTTCTCAGTGAGAGCTTGTTGCCGAGGTGTGCAGCTTCTATTCACTTGAACAGTGTTTTCAGGGGAGTATTCAATTAGCCCATTTTGTCCATTGGTCCAAAATTGCACCATCAAATTAAAGCCCGTTCTTTTCGGGTGAATACTTTCCTGTTTTCGTGTACATGAGATCCGGGATAAGTATGCACAACCATGTGTTACTACAACTCTGAGGGCTGCTTATAGGGGATAATGCTTTGTGTACCCAAAGCATAATCCTGATAATTGCCTGGTATCAGGGCTCGTTGATTAGTTCCTGTTGAATTAATAAACTTTGGTAATTTATATCAATTAGCTGTTGTAAATAACCATAGCTAAATGAATACAGATTTAAAAAGTCTGCTGATATCTAATGTGAGATGTACTCAGATTTAGATTTTACCCAATAATCAATTCTTCTCCTTCTCCTTCTTCCCTTTTTTTTTTCTTTATTAATTGAGACAGCCAGGTTGGGATGTTTAATTTAAAAAAATCCAAAAACAGGGGATGATTCAGACTCATTCACTTGGGTCTGAATTTTATCCCCGACACCAATAATCGGAGTTTGCACATTTTGCAAATTCCAGGAATGAACAGGGTGAAACTCGCAGAGCTCTTCGCTACAAGAGGGTCAGGCAGGGGAATGCCCAGCATTTAATGGGTGTTCCCCTTAGGTTGGACGTACAGCAGGTCCGACCACTGATCAGATGCGCCCCCAGGACCACACCTTGGATTGGACACCTCCAATTTGCCCACTCCTCACATGATTTCTCAGTCCGATCCATCGGAATCGGGTGAAAAGAGGCCAAATCGGACAAGTGTATGGGGGCCTAAACAGTTGGCTTCGGATTCCTGATAACTTTTCTTTGTGAGGATTTATCTCAAAGTGGAAGTAAAATGTTATTTGATCTTCATCGTGTATATGAGCAGCTTTGGGCGCAACAAGAGCAGAATCCCGTTACCTCAGCATTTCATGTTACACTGGCAAGATCAAACATTAGTGGGAACAGTTTTGAAGCTTTATACTGCAGGGGATAAAATGATTTGCACAGGGTGCAACTGATAACCTAATATCATGATACAAAGTGCATCAAATTTAATGAACACAGAGGCCCAAATGTAATTGGGTGAGAGTTTCAGAAAGTGCGAGATTTTGGGAGAGTTTTCCCATGTTTTTTTAAAGCCGCAATCAATTACATGGCAAAATCAACCTGGTTTTGCAGTGTGATTGCTGCTTTAAATAACATGGGAAAACTCTCCCAAAATCTCTCACTTTCTGAAACTTTTACCCTATTACATTTGGCCCATGATATCATGAATTCTGCACAGCTGGGAATGGAGGTTTGCAATGCCCAGATCAACTGTGTCTTCAAGATTACTATAGAAGAAAAACTCTGCTGCCTAATGGTCACCAGAATCAGCTTCCAGTTACCTTCACAGAAAATCCCAGCCATGGAAAGCAGCCTTCTGGTGCAGTATCCAATGTTCTCAACATAGGACCCTAATTCAGACCAGATCACAGGACAAATTTGGGTACTTGTGTATTTTCACGGCGCCAGTTTGAAGCTACTCTAATAGCGTAGCCCAACAGCTGCCTGTGGCAGTCTAAGCTACGTTATCGGCGTAACCCAATGGCTGCCTTACTTGTGTAGTTTTACTGCAGCAGCGTAAGCTGCATTATCAGTGTAGGCTGGCGCCGTGAAACTACACAAGTAACTAGCGTGCTGTTGCCGGGAACAGCATCTCTGGCCCCCGCGTCCCTTGGAAGCCTAGTCAGCGCCTTTCACACTGGCAGCGTCAGCATGATCCCCTCTCTTTGTCGGAGAGGGGATCATGCTGGCGCCGGCGGAGAGGCACTCCATCTGTTTGACATTGAGGAGCGTCTCAGACGCTCCATTAATAATACGCTCCTGCGTCTGAGTATCTATTGCTGAGATCTATGATATGACAGGTGTGAATGTGTTCCTGAAACACCCCCACTATCCACGGCAGCCTAAAGTGTGGCGAGCGGACGCGTTACGCATCCTCCCGACCTTTTCATACCCCCACTATCCACTTTGGCGTGGAGTTGCTTTCATATAGTGTGGCGAGCCACCGAGCACAAATCGTGGCGAGCGGACGCGCATGACCATACATGTAATCTTCGTCCCGTCGCGGGGCTCGCTGCACTTGCCACACTATATAAAATCAACTCCACGCCGACGTGGATAGTGGGGGTATGAAAAGATCGGGAGGACGCGTAACGCTCGCCACGGATAGTGGGGGTGTTTCAGGAACACATTCACACCCACCATATCATACATCTCAACAATAGATACTCAGACGCAGGAACGTATCATTAATGGAGCGTCTGAGACGCTCCTGCGTGTCAAACAGATGGAGCGCCTCTCCGCTGGCGCCAGCATGATCCCCTCTCCGACAAAGAGAGGGGATCATGCCGGCGCTGCCGGTGTGAGAGAGGCGCTGACTAGGCTTAACAGTTACGCCGGGGACAGAGATGCTGTTCCCGCCAACAGCCTGGTAGTTACTTGTGTAGTTTCACCGCGCCAGCCTACGCAGATAACGCAGCTTACACTGCTGCCGTGAATCTACACAAGTAAGGCAGCCAGGGACACTACGCTACTTCTGACACTACGCTACTACGCTGGGCACGAGAACACTACGCTGATTCTGACAGGTACGCTATGCTGACTGCGTAAATTTTTTCACAAAATGGGCAAAACCATGTGCACTGCAGGTGTGGCGGATGTAATATGTGCAGAGAGTTAGATTTGGGGGAATTAAATACTGGCTGCTTTATTTTTACAGTACGATTTAAGTTTGAACACACCCCTCCCAAATCTAACTCTCTGCACATTACATCTGCCCCACCTGCATTGCAGTATAATTTTGCCCATTTTAAGAACAATTTTTTACTGCAATCTAGTCTGAAATAAGTCCATAAAGGAGAACAACGAGCCATGTGACATCAGCCACCCACCCCGAGCAGGATACGCCACGCCTGCATTCCCAGAGGAACACTCAGTGTTTTCATGGGGATGTCCATTCTCCGGCAGCCGCTCCCTGCCCAGCCCTCCCTCCCCACAGCGAACAGTCTGGTGAGTATGTAACGCGGCAAGGCGTTCCGTGCCTGGGTTTGCACATGCGCAGAAATACACATGTGCAAACCCTGACCATCGGGGCTGGGGACAAATTTGGATTGCGCAGAGCGATCCTGAATTGGCCCCTTGCTTTTTGTTCATCATTAAGATCCAATAACTGATGCAAGAATGTATTTAGACAAAGGCCTTAACCCTTTTAGCGCCAAGTGAATTTGTCAAAATTGGTGTGAAAATTGGCAAGCAAACATTTTTATTCATTATAATGACCTGTAATTGTTACCTTATATAGGAAATATATAGGCGATATCCAAAACTTGTCGAGCTGGATGCCTCTTGCCTATACCGCCTAGCAAAATGCAGATTTCACTGGTCATAGTCTTTTATTTTTAAGTCTCTTTAGGGTACTGATTCTGAATCTTACATTAGTTTTTTCAGATTGACTCAATTTTCTGAGATAATTGGGTACCCAATGAACTAGAGTAATACGTGCATTACATTCTGTACATGCAGAACAGTGTTTGCTTAGCATTCAGAAGTTACTACAAATCTCTTCAAATTAAACTCAATATACTCATAATGAATATCACTGGCCAACAAAATATTTTTTTTGCTATAGTCAAGGATATTTAACTGAATTAAGGGTAATTTGATGGTACTGATTCCAAATATGCCATTAGTTTTCCCATATTGGCTCTAGTTTTTTAGATATTGCATATACCCTTGTCTTGTCTAAAAAAAAATTTGTTGGCCAGTGTTTTCATTGGGTGCATATTGTTCTTGTTATTTACATGCATTTTCCATCCAACTCTACATACTGTATGCTCCAACACTGCAAGGACAAAGGTCAAATGGTTTCATATGGAGCGGTAATGAAGTGATAAATGCATGAAACATCTCCGCACACATCGGGGAATACAGATCCAAAACCAACATTTCCAGTGCAGATGCTACTAGTGGTGCTCCCTAGAATCAGTATGTACAGAAATGAGAGACTAAAGGCGGCCATCCACTAGTTCGATATGACCACTTTTTATGCAATTCCGACACATAGCGGATTGCATGAAAAGTGACACATCGCATGTTATATTCCTGCGATTGTGCATATTTGCAAAAGCACCGCATACAATGTATCATATGCGATCCTGCCTGCCGGCTGCATTGGCTCAATATCTCAATTGATGCTTGTTAAAAAATTAACTTGAAGTATAAGTTTGGTGATAAATCTAGACTAAAATTAGCATCGCATTAATATAAACGTTTCTCATTCAGGTTACCTTAACAGCAGAGATGAAAAGTTCTATTTCTGGTCACCAGATGTCAGTGTTGTTCCTACTTTTCTGTATAATTTATTTATTTACAGTTTCTTATATAGCGCAGCAGATTCCGTTGCGCTTTACAATAGTAGACAGTGATAAAACAAACTGGGTAACAACAGACAGACTTGGAGGTTAGAGGGCCCTGCTGCAAGCTTACAATCTATAGGGATATAGGAGGGAAACACAAGGACAGGCACCAGTAATAGCATAGCAGTCCCACTAGGTTACAAGTCCAGAAGGGAAGCTATGTGATACATAAGTGCCTCAGAGGGTTATGCGTGTAGAACTTAAATATGATAGGCTTGCCTGAAGAGGTGAGTTTTCAGGGAACACTTGAAAGTTTGGAGTTTTCAGGGAACACTTGAAAGTATAATATAATTTACTAGTAAGCCCGCTCGAAGTAAAAGCTTCGAAAGCTAGTCTACCTTCTGTGTTCGTGCATGTATGAGAAAGAGATGTTGTTTCACTCTCTGCTAGCAGATGGCGGTGTTTTGGAGACTCACAGAATCCTGCTCAGTTCTGTTCCATGGGCAGACAAAACATCATAAAGTCTTAACTAACTGCCATGTCATAAAGTCATCCTAACTGCATACTTGCCTACCTGACCCTCACCATGCGGGAGAAAATGCTGTTTCTGGAGTTCCCTGGTAATGTATGATTGCCATCACCTGTGGGGAGCTAGGTAAAGGTGTTTCACCACAGGTGATGGCAATCATACATTACCAGGGAAGTCCAGGAGCAGAGCATTTTCTCGCGCATGGAGAGGGTCAGGTAGGCAAGTATGCTGTTAGGATGACTTTATGACATGGCAGTTAGTTAAGACTTTATGATGTTTTGTCTGCCCATGGAACAGAATTGGACTGGATTCTGCATCAGGATTCAGGTATCCAATGTCCATAGCAGGGTTTCCAGTCCATGGATATGATTCCAGGACTGTAATCCTAGCTACGAGGGCCCCAAATCCTGTACCTGTAAACTCATTTGGAGCTTGCTCATTGAGAGGGAAGCTTGCAGACTAAAGTCAAGCTTGATTACTTAAGTGACTTGTGAGTTGGAAACTGAAGCAGGTGAGTTAGAATACTGAAAAAGGTGAGTTTGAAGACAGTCTAAATTTTCATATTCTAATTTATTGTAATATATTAATCTTCTTTCTATCCTATTGTAACCTGTTGCTCAATTTTGACATTTAATTAATTTTATCTATATTTTTTCCAACATTGTATTTCATTTTACTCATTCACTATTATTTTCTCTTATCTTTCCACACATTTATTGCACTCTGTTTCCCTCTTCACGCCTGCTCACATTTGCCTCACTTCTGATCTTCTTTGTTCCCTTCATCCTCTCACTTGTTGTTGTTTCATACTTAATTGGATTACTCAATCAACCTGATTTTACCCACTTGTCTCCTCTCTGACAGTTGTTCATTGCCTGTTACCTTCTCTCCTCTTTCATATCCCAAGCTCTCTCACTCTGTTTTCTACCACATCCTCGCAAATCTACTACAGACGCTGTCTGTCCTCCCAAATTCCTCTCTGTCTGCCTTCACTAACCTACCCTCTCACCTCTGGTCCTCATGGCTGTTAATCTCTCAACTTCACTTTCTCCAACCGCTCCTCCCCCCTCCCATCCCTATCCTGACCACTCGCCCCCCCACCCTCCCAACGACCCCCCCCTCACTTCTGCAATCCCAAAAACCTTATCCACATAAATACACAACCCACCCCCCCTCTTTCCTGTGCACTATGGAACGCCAGATCCATATGCAACAAACTCCCTGCCATCCATGACCTATTCATCCCTAGCGCATTCCACCTCCTTGATATCACCGAGACCTGGTTTTCCACCTCTGATTCTGTCTCTCCAGCTGCTCTCTCCCATGGTGGCCTCTCTTTCTCTCACACTCCCAGGCCTGACGGTCGCCAAGGTGGTGGCGTGGGTTTTCTCCTCTCAGCCTCATTCACCCTGAACCCTCTCTCCTTTTCTCCTCCTTTGAGTCTCACTCTATCCGTCTATACTACCCCTACCACCTCTGTGTCGCTGCAATCTACCGCCGCCCCTGGCCCTATCTCCCAATTTCTTGACAGCTTCGCCGCCTGGCTTCCACACTTCCTCTCCTCTGACCTGCCATCTGCTGATCCTGGCACCTCCAAACTCCTCTCTCTCTGCTCCTCTCTTGGCCTATCTCAGTGGACTACCTCTCCCACCCACATTCAAGGACACTCCCTCGATCTCGTCTTCTCTCGCTCTTGTTCCCTTACTGACTACACTATCTCGGCTTTTCCTCTTTCTGACCATCACCTCATCTCCTTCTCCCTCACTGCTTCCCCCTCTCCCACCCCCCCTCCCAAGCGCATTGTCTCACGGCATAACGTCAACACACTTGATCTTGCTGCCTTCTCAAACACGCTGTGTCCTCTTCTCGCCCCAATCACCGTCATGTCCTGCCCGAACCTCGCCGCCTCCCTCTATAATGACACCCTATCTTCGGAATTGGACTCTGCCTGCCCTCCCTCCTCTATCCCCCTTCGATGCTCCAACCCCCAACCGTGGCACTCGCCTATCACCCGATTCCTTAAAAAGTGCTATCGCACTGCTGAGCGCTTCTGGAAGAAATCACGCTCCCTCGCGGATTATCTCCATTTCAAATTCATTCTTTCCTCCTTCAGCTCTGCCCTTGCTCTGGCCAAGGAATCCTACTTTAAGTCCCTCATCCTTTCCCAATCATCCAATCCCCGCAGGCTCTTCGCCACCTTCAACTCCTTGCTCTCCCCCCCTCCTCCAGCTCTTCCGTCCTCCATCGCTGATTTTGCTACCTACTTTTCAACCAAAATCTCCTCTCTCAGGACTGCTATCACTGCTGCCATGACCTCACCCTCTCCCTCCTCCATCTCCACTCCCCTCCTTCCAACCCCTGTCCTCATTTTACCCCACCACTGCCGCTGAAGTCCACTCTATCCTTCAATCCGATTTTCCCTCCACCTGGCCACTCGATCCTATCCCCTCCAATATTATCCGTCGTCTCAGTACGTCAGTCTGCTCTCACCTGGATCACCTCTTTAATCTTTCCCTATCCTCTGGGATCTTCCCTTCCTCCTTCAAACACGCTCCTGTCTCCCCAATTCTCAAAAAAACAAATCTGGACCCTATCTCTCCATCCAACTACAGGCCCATCTCCCTCCTCCCTTTTGCCTCCAAGCTCCTAGAACGTCTGACCTATAATCGTCTCCTAAGCCACCTTACTGCTAACTCCATTCTAGACCCCCTCCAATCCGGGTTCCGCCCTTTACATTCCACTGAAACTGCCCTGACCAAAGTCACTAACGATCTACTATCGGCTAAATCCAAAGGCCTCTTCTCTATCCTCATCCAGCTTGATCTGTCGGCTGCCTTTGACACTGTTGACCACCCTCTCCTGCTCAACACCTCCGCTCCTTTGGCATCACTGGCACGGTCTTCTCCTGGTTTACCTCATACCTCTCCGATCGCTCCTTCTCCGTCTCCACTCCGAGCTCCTCCTCTCCTACTACCCCGCAGCCAGTCGGTGTTCCCCAAGGGTCAGTCCTTGGCCCTTTCCTCTTCTCCCTCTACACCACCTCTCTGGGCACCCTCATCAGCTCCTATGGTTTTCATTACCACCTTTATGCTGATGATACTCTAATCTATCTCTCCTCCCCCGACCTATCCCCATCACTCCTGTCCAAGGTCTCCGAATGCCTCACGGCCATCTCAGCCTGGATGACCCAATGCTTCCTGAAACTAAACATGGCTAAAACTGAACTTCTAATCTTCCATCCTCTGAACATCCCCTCTTCTCCCACTATCTCAATCAGCATTGGTGAAACCGAGATCACCTCCACCGACCAAACGCGCTGCCTCGGTGTCATCATTGACTCCTCCCTCTCTTTCACCCCCCACATTCATGCTCTCTCATAGTCTTGCCGCTTTCACCTACGCAACATCTCACGCATCAGACCATTCCTCTCCACTGACGCGACCAAAATTCTCTTGTCATCTCCCACCTTGACTACTGCAACATCCTTCTCTCTGGGCTACCTCTCACCCGCCTCGCACCTCTCTAATCCATTCTTAACGCTGCTGCTAGGCTCATCTTCCTCTCCCGCCGCTCTACCTCCGCCTCCCCCCTCTGTCTATCTCTTCACTGGCTCCCCATTCCTTTCCGAGTTCCCTTTAAACTCCTCACCACCACCTACAAGGCTCTCTCCTCCTCCACCGCTCCTTACCTCTCTTCACTGATCTCTATCCACACTCCCTCCAGTCCTCTTCGCTCCATCGCTGACTGACCTCTCACCTAATCACCTCCTCCCACTCCCGTGTCCAAGACTTCTCTCGCGCTGCCCCCCTGCACTGGAACAACCTCCCACCACCCATCAGGCTTTCTGATTCCCTTACCTCCTTCAAGCGCTCCCTCAAAACCCACTTTTTTCGACTAGCCTATCCCTCCTCCTAACCTCTTTTGATCCTCCTATCCTGCCTCCGTTCCCATCCGTTCCTACTTATCCTATTGTTTTTCGTTCGTCCACCCACCTCCTTTTAGTATGTTAACTCTTATGAGTAGGGCCCTCCTTCCTCACGTACTCACCCTACCTCTTTACCTCACCTGTGCTCCTGTCCTGTTCTTCCCTTACTCTACTTCATCTTCAGTCTCCTCGACAATTTTGACACCTACTTCTGAACTGATGCTGATTTTAGTTCTACCAGCTATACCCCTATTTATACTGTATTTTTCAACACACCCTGTACGTTACCTTGTAATTTGTTTGCTATGTACAGCGCTGCGGACACTTTGTGGCACCTTATAAATAAACATACTACTACTACCTGTATCCTGGTGCAGAGTCCAGTCTAAGGCTTCCAGTCCATGGATACGATTCCAGGACTGTAATCCTTACCACAAGGACCTGAAATCTGTACCTGTATCCTGAGTCCTGTTCCGGGGCTTTCACTGGAAATCTAGCCATGAGGACCTTGAACCAGTTGTATGGAACTGATGCCCAACACCTGGACTCAGGAGCCTAAGACTAGAACCTATTACTGGGAACTCAGGCCCACACCTGGACTCAGGAGCTCAAGGCTAGAACCTACTACTGGGAACTGTAGAGACTCAGAGCTGCATATTACCTAACCTGGAATTGAGAAACTCAGAACTAGTGTCAGGAATGGGCGATTCATGGTGGGGGACACAATGGTTGTATCATTGTGGAACCCACATCCTAATGTTCTGAGTATCACCCTATAGCTACACAGAGCAGGAAAAACCAGCCGCATTACCAGCTTACGGAAGGAAGTCAAATAAACACTAGATGGCACTCCTGTAGATAGTCACAGTATATGGATACCAGTGGGCGAAGGTGGGAAAAGCAGAAATGCAGAAGACTACTAAGAACTGTGGACAGTACTAAAATACTAGCAGGTGGTCTACTTGCATAGACTGTGCGGGGAACTGCAGAATCCGGGAGATGTGAAGATTTCTGTGCTAAGAACTTGTACCAGGAGAAAGCTGTAGGAATTCAAATACAGGAGTACAGCAATAGGTATCAGACAAACGTAATAGGAATGTCTGAAGCCTGATGACCAGGAACTATCCCAGAAGTAAAATATTTGGACTGGACTAGGAAGTTACACAGGGAAATCCAGGACACACGCATCAGGGGAGCCAGCGTCAGAGGGGTCTGCAGGGTCATGCTGGAAATTCCCCCAAGCTGCTATTCTTTGTGCTTTCCAGAAATCTGCAATTGAATCTCCTTCTATCTGCATATACCTAATCTCTGCTTATTTTAAAGTAAGTTTGTCAGACATCTGGGCTTGCGCCAAATATTTGTCATATCAGTTAGGAATCATTTACATACGTAAATGAAAACTAAAATAATATTTTATGGTAATTTGTAAAATAATGGATCCTACAGACTGTAAGCTACAGACATGGCCTCTTACCACTTTGTTATTACACGGTCTTGTTTTATAACTGTTTTTCTATTATAAAGTACAACAGAATATTCAGACGTTATATATGTAACTTAATAATCATAATCCTAGCACGGTTTGGGGGAACTATATCCTGTAGGACATTTGTTTAATCAGGAGTCATGTGATCCGCGCTCCTCCAGTCTTGGGTACGCCATCTGTATCCACATATGATTCAATGCTGATAAGTCTTCGGCTCCCTCTGTAGCTGAAGTCCATGGACACTTCTACACCTGGCACACTCCAGACCACACAGAACAATGACATTACTAGTGTTCGAAGTAGGTGGAAAACTCTAGTGGGTTAGTGGTAGCGCTAGTTTGCAAACATGAAATGTGTCCAAATAAGTGCGCAAGCCATACCAGCCTGTACCCCCCTCTGGAGAGAGTGCTCGGGTGGACCGGGGCACTTCCACTCCGCACCCTCCTTATGGACCCATAATTCACAGCATTATGCTCCCTGTCTTACCCATTTCAATAGGAAGTAGAGGCATGATGCAGGTGGGACATTTACTCTCCCAGGACCCCACAGGACTCCCAAAAATTTGTCAGTCCTGAAAATTCCAAAAGGCAGAGTAGATAAGTATGCTGAAAAATGCTCCAGGTAGCTTATACTGAACATGTTCCTAATGTAACACATCCTTTATATGGTAGTCAGCAGTACAGACCTGATGCAGAGGTGGACAGGTCTTAGCGCAAGGTAATAATGTGTATATCAGGTATTCCCAACTACGGCCCTCAAGGCACACCTTGATATCCAGGCTTCAGCAAAGATGGTTAAATCAAAATAACTCAGTACTAATTAAGTCACCTGTGCTCAAGCCTGGATATCACTAAATTCTGCACTGTTGGTGTGCCTTGAGGACCGAGGTTGGGAATGCATGGTGTGTATTCACACGTATACAGACACTTGTTGCGGTGAGCACCTACCCTATACCAGGTGGAATATATATTCCAGAAAATGACAGTTTTGCCAACACACCCTCACCAGGGTTGCCTACCTGACCCTCTCCTTCAGGGAGTATATGCTCTCTTCCTGGACTTAACTGGTAATGTATGATTGCCATCCGGGATTGAAACACCTTTCTTATTAACCAGCTCACCACAGGTGATGGCAATCATACATTACCAGGGAAGTCCAGGAACAGAGCATGTTCTCCCTCATGGAGAGGGTCAGGTAGGCAACCATGACCCTCACTGCCTATGTTGTATGGTATATGACAATACTCTGCATCACCCATATTTACATGCGCTAGGACTCTGAGCATGAGCATTGTGGAAATGGGTATGGGTCATAGGGTTGACAGTAATTAGGTCGACAATCAATAGTGCGACCACTATTGGTCAACAGACAAAGGGTCCACATGGTTAAAAGGTCGAAATGAGCAATAGGCTGACACAGAAAAGGGTGATAAGAAAAAAGGTTGCCATGAGTTTTTTTTAAGGTTTTTATGGTTGTTGTTTGTCAATATAAGTCGACATGAACATATATATATATATAATTGTATGGCGTTTGCTCGCCATTTCTTGGGCATTATTATAATCTCACTATATGCCCACTTGGATAGTAAAGTATGAAAAAACACCTTTTTTTGAAAAAAAAATTGTGAAAAACTCATATCAACCTTTTCCATGTTGACCTATTGCATGTGTCGACCTTTGAGCATGTTAACCTAATGCATGTAGATCTTTTCAATTTGTCGACGTTTTGTCTGTCCACCAATAGAGGCCGAACTATTGACTATCGACAGCATCCTGTGACAACAAGTGTAATATGCTCTGGAAACAGGGGACCGTTCATCTCTGCATCAGTTCCATAGTGACAATGGAGCTGCACCTCGGAATCCAAGGTTCCGTGCTGAATGAATTTGTGATCAACTGCAAGGGGCTGTTCACTTCTACATTAGATGCACTGGTTATACCACTTTCAGACCACAAATGCAGGGTCGCACCGGGACTTTGAAACGGTTCAGTCCCGGTGCGACCCTGCATATGCGTTCTGTTCAGATATTCAGAATATTGCCAGTTTGCTGGCGTCATGTGGGGGCTCGGTGGAGCGTTATCTGGGGCGAGGGAGGAGGCCGCGTTTAGAGCTGGCGCTGCTCCGAGCACTGCCTCCTCCATAGTGTTAAAGGGAAACGGGTCGCTTGACCCGATTAACCCGTTCCCACTGCACAGCAACACGGCAACGAACCTGTAAGATCCCTTCTTTTTACCCGGTTCGTATTGCCATGTTGCTACTGGTTAGCTGTATCCGGTAACCCCTTTCACATCGCACCAATTATTGGGTCGAACCAGCAAGAAACCGCCATGAACCTGGTAATCAGGCGCCATTACATACAGAAATATTGTTAATTCAGTGATTCTAGAACTATTTAATAAAACTCTGACCAGTATCTGGAACACCAAGGAGACTGTCATATGGAAACCACAGATATCTCTAACTAGGACAGCGGGCACATGTCATTTTTCATAGAAAGCATTTTATTGCCTTTTAACAAACACATGAGAAATTTTTTGTTTTTTGTCTCTTTTTGATATAAAACTCCCTAAACGGTTATACATTAGGTACTGCATTCTGAAAAATCTGAGAAACACAAACACATCAAGGTATTGTTAGAGGCTTATCTGGGCCCACGTCGCGTGTCTTATGGTCAGTATGCAGCAACACTTTTTACAGAGGCAGAATGAGGCCAGATAGCGGCTGTTTAAAAAAAAAAAAAAACTTCTAACAAAGTGTACAGATCATTAACCACCCTAATTAGTCAATGAGTGAGGAGTGTAAGTGAAAACTGCTGGGCAGCAATTAGAGGAAATGAGAGAGGACCAGGCTCTCCAGCTGAGAAGAGGTGCCCTCAACTGTACCGTAACAGATACCACCGTCCGGGGGGTCTTGGGATGACGCTACAGAGAGATGGTTTAGTATCAAAGAAATCAAACAGATAAGATAGGATTGGAAACCAAGGTGCGAAAGAAACAGGATTTATTTGTATATGTCAGAGGATCATAAAGAGTTACAGCAACCAAACTACTGCGCAGACTGAGCAACACGCAGTGCTCACACAGAAACAGAAAGAGAGGCGTCTGAACCCTCATCCGCAGAGCCTCACTGCACACACTTACATACTGACATTCTAGGGGTGCCACTGCTACTGCGCACTGGCAGACATCACTGTGTATACACTAAATCCCATAATGCACACCATCATCCATCACCACACAGCATAAGCTGCCACACACACACACCAGCGCACACTGCATGACTGACAGAAAGTGAATCTCATCCTAGTTTCCGGTCACACTCATCGACACTAGCACACACATACGGGCAGACACACAGCCAGAGACTTGAAAATATAATCACAGCCACACTAAAAAATATTTAAACACCTGCTGCTGCCATGTGTAGTTACATATGGCCGCATACCATAAGTCTACTTGCGACAAGAATAAATAAATAGTCAAACATTCTTTCTCACGGGCCAGTCAGCATTTAGATGAGTTTAGACTTTCCCATCGGACACACTATTGCCATGCATACTGTAGTTCTGCACTCGGCAGTCAGTGATACTGGCAGCTTAGGCTTTTCGTGCATTTCCTATAACTCCCATGATACCCTCTATCATGACATAATTATATTCTAGTTTTTTTTTATGGTTGTCCATTAACTATGTGGATTACACCAGGTTTAGGCAATCTGTGGTTGCCCACCTACTTAAGAACTACAAGTGCCAGAATGCCATGACTGCCAATGACACATAAACTGGCACTGCAATCTGGGACATGTATTTCAACAGCAGCTGGCAGGTCAGAGGTCGCCTTTATTTCATGTACTGGACGTGAAGTTTTATACAGCCGTTATCTTCTCAGGCCGTCTGAATATTTTATATTTTAAAGAGGAAACAATGACATTTATGCTGAAGCAAACGTAAGCATGTTTTCTGCAATGGTTGATAAAATGGAGACACTGGAGTATATTCAATGGTGCCAGCAAGCTATACAGCGAGCAGTGCCGATACTGTCGCTCGCCCTTCACTTGGCGTTTCCACCTCGCTGGTTCTTTTTCAGGAGGTGAAAACGGCGGAACACAGCAAGCAAGCAGCCGGCGAGGGTGTTAGACAGCGATGATGGCTTGTTTTCAGAAATCCTTGCCAAAAACAAGCCATCCTCGCCATACAAACCTCCTAGTCGGTGGCATTGAATGTACCCCATTGTTGGTAACCTGTACCTGTTTTACAGTACATGTATGCATTGCCAGCTTGTGAGTTGCTAGAAGATATAACTCGAATACATGGTAATTCTAACCTGTTGGTTATAACCCTCTCTAATATAATATAATATAAACAATATACTCTAGGGCAGCGGTGGCCAATCCGCGGCTCTTGAGTCGCATGCGGCTTCTGACACTGACAGCCTCCACTGAGTTTCCTGCCTTGTGAGCAGTGTACCAGATAGTGTGCAGACTAGCCAGTGACAGTGTGCCCCATCTCTCTCCTCTGTTGTGTGATAACGGCAGCAGCTGTAGGAGCCGGCGGTACACGGCATGCAACTGTCTCCCATTCATCACTCTTGGTTGCCTGCCAGCTGGACCAGGTATTAGATTGGTCCCTGTGACTAGTGCCATTTTCAAGAGGCTTCTGGCGGTCCTAAAGGTGGCCATACATTACTGCAATGTATCACAGCAATATATGCCCCCCGCCCCATCCCTTGAGCCAACGGGACCTTCCCAGTTGGCATGATCGCATGTCATGTATCACATGCGACTCCATTCCCCCTCACTGGGAAGGGAACCTAGTCGGGGGTCAGACAGGTCATAAGGTTGGTCTGGTGCTGGAGCGGACATTTGCTATATGAATCTGGCTTTTTCATTGTATTTTATGTTGGATCTTGCTTTTTCAGAATGTACTTTATACCAGGCGCATGGTCTAGTGGACACAAGGCCATGCCCTATTTTTGGCACACGCATGATGTTGGCTCAGGGGCACCCCTAAATATATTTTTGGGTTGTCTCTGTCTAGTTGGCCATCCCTGCTCTAGGAGGTATACAGGGTATTTACTAAAGTGCAGGTTTCTAGAAGTGTAGACGTTGCCCGTAGCAACCAGATTCTAGAACTTGATATATAAATGATAAGTAGAATATGATTGGTGGCTATTTGCACCTGTACTTTAGTAAATATACCCCTCAGATTCTTTTTGGTACAAAATGACTCTTCTTAAATCACCATAATAGATAAAAACTTGAATAATACAGGTTGAGTATCCCTTATCCAAAATGCTCAGAACCAGAAGAATTTTGGATAAGGGATTATTCAGTATTTTGGAACATTTTTATATTTCAATGAAGTATCTTGAGGTATCTTGCATTTATGTTGTTGAAACACAATAAACACATGAAATACACACAAATATATTTTATTTGTGCATGAAACAAGGTTTGTGTACTATCTCAGGCACTGATTTTGAATGGCAATCATTTTCTTGCACATATTTAGTGCCAATTACAAGTTATTTCCCCAGTGGTGCCAATTACAGATGTCCCAGTAGTGCCAGTTACATATAACGTCCTCAGTAGTGCCAGTTACATATCATATTCTCAGTAGTGCCAGTTACATATCATAGCCTCAGTAGTGCCAGTTACATATCATAGCCTCAGTAGTGCCAGTTACATATATTCTCAGTAGTGCCAGTTACATATCATGTCCCCAGTAGTGCCAGTTACATATTATATCCTCAGTAGTGCCAGTTACATATCAAAGCCTCAGTAGTGCCAGTTACATATCATGTCCCCAGTAGTGCCAGTTACATATCAAAGCCTCAGTAGTGCCAGTTACATATCATGTCCCCAGTAGTGCCAGTTACATATCATGTCCCCAGTAGTGCCAGTTACATATCAAAGCCTCAGTAGTGCCAGTTACATATCAAAGCCTCAGTAGTGCCAGTTACATATCATGTCCCCAGTAATGCCAGTTACATATCATATCCACAGTAGTGCCAGTTATATATCATATCCTCAGTAGTGCCAGTTTTACAGTATATCATGTCCCCAGTAGTGCCAGTAATATATCATATCCTCAGTAGTGCCAGTAACATATGTACCAGTAGTGCTTTTAGCAAAAAAAAATAATTACATTCTGGAAACCATGGTTAAGGGATATTTGGATATGGGATACTCAACCTGTATACATTATAAATAATAATAACCAAAACAACAGCACAGGGTAAATCTTACATCGTAACTTCAGCTTCAATTAAAATATAGTCTTCATTCTTTAACTTTTTGTTAACACATTTTCTATGTCACCCCTATATCCCTGACACACAGTGTATTATGAAACACACGTGTATTCAATTTATTAACCTACAATTCATGTTATGTGAATATCGCACAGGTAGACCTGACACAAGAATACATCTCTTTGTTAAATCAAAGAAAAAATAACTAATGACCATGACATTTGAAAAGACAAATGAAAAAGTAAATAAGAGCGCAGCACACACACACACACCGCTGTTCACAAGCAATATTCATGACGTTTGGCATAACAATGAAATCTGTGCTGTGCTATTATATGACTGCACCGCACATGTTATTATATGCTATTGCTATGCTATTATATGACTGCACCGCACATGGTATTATATGCTATTGCTATGCTATTATATGACTGCACCGCACATGTTACAAGAGCCACGCATCTCCAGTGTTTCATGGGTCTTTAAACTGTGGCCCTCCAGATGTTGTGAAACTACATGTTCCAACATGCATGGCCACATTTTTTCCTATAAGAGCATGCCAAAACTGTCAGGGCATACTGGGACATGTAGTTCCACAACATCTGGAGGGCCACAGTTTGAAGACCCATGGTTTAGGCCATCTCCATTTATCAGGCTCTCATCCCATTGGTCCCTCATTAAAGATCAAATGCCCAACAGGGCATAGCAGGAATTTTGAATTTGAGAACTCAAAGATCTCTTGAGCTCTGATAGAAGAAGAGAAGCTCTTAGAAAAGCTGTGGTGTAGGCTAGTAAACATTTTCTGTTCTTAAGAAGTATAGATTGGTAAGTGGAGGCTTTCCAGACAACACATTTAAGGTGTGTACACACGCATCAATTTACTTTTCGATTCCATTAGGACTCGATTTGGCCTTTGCTTTCCTTTCGATTTCACATTCGATCTGCACTTCTGCATTTCGATACATCGACTTCGATGTGCATTCAAGGAAGTGTACAAATTCGATTTACTGGATCGAATTTGATATTTCCTTGCCTGCACAATCTATTTTTTTTCTCGATACAGAGGAATCGAATGAGGATCGAAAGAGTCTTAAAAAAAATTCAATTTCAATTTTATTTTGCTTCTATAAGCAAAATTGAATCGAAAACTGTCAAAATCAAAGCGTGTGTGCACCCCTTTAAGGGAGGGAATTTATCTACTCTCCTTGAATGTGTGTTTAATGTCAAACTGCGTTGTCATGATCCAACATTTTCTCTTGAATCTCCCTTCCAGGTATCTCCCCAAAGTAGAGCAAGCAACATAAAGGGGGCTATTCAATGCAGGATCCTGTCCTGTTCTTGGCCTGCTCGACGCTGAATCGGCTGGCGGAATTCTATGTCCCGTCTGCCGAATGCCAAAAGGGGGCGTGGTCACAAGATACAGCCATGGATCATCGAGCTGCAGCTGGGAGCTCGACAATCCACGGCCGTACTCGGTAGAATGTGCCCGACCGCTTCTAAAGTCGTGTCCGTTCTGCCGAGATCCCTGTTCAATGCAGTTGGGCAAGAAAGCATTGAATAGGGCCTTGCCACTATTTCCCACATCGGGAATAGTGGCGGGAGATTGAATACCCCCAAAGTACAATGTACGATCTGGTTAAAGATCTTCCTTATAAGAGCATTTATGTGGCACTTCCCAATTAATCATGTGCCTGGAGCCTTGATGTGCACATACTTGTTGCCTATACACAGCAGGATGATGTAATATGTATGACAATGGAATTAAAATGTTACACACCGGTTTGCAGTGCAGCTTATAAATAATAATACATGAATCTACAGACGGTATTTTCCTAAATATTTATTGAGCAATAAAAATATCTTCCTCCAGGGTGTAGGGCACCAATCTGAGTACTGGTCTGCACTCAATTTCTTCAAACTTCATACAATCAGTGAATCCGCACTTAAGGCAAATTATCACTGACAATTTGGTGAAAATTTCCCAAATGCAAAACAACACAGCATCAGTTTTGGGCCTACTGTGCAAAAAAATTTACACATTTTTGCCAAAATTTACAGATTTGCCCCCCAGGTTTACAAGTTTTGCACAATTTTGCCAAAATTTACACAATTTTGCTCAGATTTACACAAAGGTACATTAACAACAAAGGTGACATTTACAAAGGCCAATGAAAGGAGATGTATGGAGTGAGTGCATTTCTTGCAAAAGCAAGGATACAAATTACTGGGGCAGAACCAAGATTTAATTTGCAGAGTGAAGCATAGAAGGTATGCAATTCCAGGTGCATTTCAATATAAAGAGGCACACACCAAAAAATTATACATATAATAAAAGAAAAACTGATGTCCCCACAGTATATCCTATTAGTTGCAATGAGTCATGAATTGCAATAGACACATTGGGCAGCAAGTGCGGTGTAATGGTTAGTATGATAGTTAGGGGCATGGTGGGTTCAATTCCCACCATGCTCCTAACTGTGCGGAGTTTGTATATTCCCCCCCGTGATTGCGTGGGTCTCCTCCGATAATCCCAAAATATACTGGTAGGTTAATTGGCTCCCAACAGAAAATTAACCTTAGAATGTGTGCGTGTGCGTGTGGTAGGGAATATAGATTGTAAGCTCCACTGGGGCAGGGACTGATGTGAATGCTCAAATATTCTCGAATATTTGTGCGCTATATAAATAACTGGTAATAAATAATAATTCGAATTTGCACCACCTAATTTTGTACCCTGCTAGGTAGGAATATTTATCATAATTTTTTTTTTTTTATTTAAAAACTGAATAGTACAAAAATGATGACCAAGTGTGCGTGTGTGACAGACCCTGAAATGCAGATCCTGGTCTGCTTAATGAGGTAAAAAGGCAAACATGCATGCAGGAAGTAACGATGTGGAGAGCTCAGATTGATGGAATGTGACAAAGCTACAATGGTGTTGAATAGCTAGTCAAGAGAAAACCGAGAGCTGCCTTGGGCACATCATATTTGGCAGGAACACCATGGAAACACAGAGGAAGCGTCTTTCGGAGATAGGATTGCAGGCAGGCATTATGACCGGACTAACAGACAAGTGATCAGTCTTATAATGGAAGGATGAACAATGTCAACTGAGTTTTTTAAACTGGTTTACGAATGACCTTTTGTAACTTAAAAATAACAATGATTCCGGATTTTTCTCAGTGGGTCAATTTTGAGAGGGATATTTTGGTGGGTCAAGAAGAACGGATTCCATACCATAAAAAAAAATTCGAATATTCTTACTAATGATTCAGAGTTATTATTATTCAAAATGGCATTAGTAATGAGTACTATATATGGTGTGTGCAGTGAACGTTCTTTATATTTTTTTACGGTTTGCAGGGTCCCACTAAGAGGGAATCTTTTAGAGGTGCAGCTGTTTGTAGTTTGTTCAAGATAAGGGTATTTGATATACATACATACAACCACACATACATATATACATACATACATACATACTAGCTACCAGTCCATCAAAAGGACATAACAGCGTAACAGTAATGTCAGCACCACCAGCTTATGCTGCAGAATGTAGCAACACTTGAAGGAATAAGGTCGTTATGTTGACCACTGCAGGTCACCATGGCTTAGATCGAAACCCAAAATAGGTGGAAATGCATTAGGTCAACAATAGCTGGGTCAACAGTCAAAAGATCGACATGTGGTTTTTCACTTTTTTTTTTTTTTTGAGCTGACATGTGCTGACGGGCGGTATTTCATTCCCTACCATCCACTAGGGAATGGAGGGAGAATAGAATAATGTGCTGAGTGTAGCCAGGCACCGTGCCCGAAGCATGGTGAGCGCAGCAAGCCATGCGAAGGGACGCAGTGCCCCGAATAAAGTGTCCATGTCATGTCCAGTGTCCATGTCAACCATGTCTTTTTGGCTGTCAATCTAATGCTTGTTTCAACCTTCCATCCATGTTGACTTTCAGGGGTGGACCTAATGTGGACCCATACCCCACTTGAGCTGCTCCAAAGACCAC
Source organism: Crinia signifera (assembly GCF_055691185.1). Taxonomy (NCBI): domain Eukaryota; kingdom Metazoa; phylum Chordata; class Amphibia; order Anura; family Myobatrachidae; genus Crinia; species Crinia signifera. Next base: position 52,100,872 of record NC_139218.1, read on the forward strand.
CATGTAGTGGTCGCCGGTAGTGCGCAAACACTTCAATTCTCCCCATAGAGATGAGGAGCAGTATTGGTATTTTATGATATAGGGTAAAATTTACTAAGATGTCTATTCTACTTCACATGTGATGTTGCCATGGGCAACCAATCAGATCCTGTCTACTATCTTCTCGAGGCTGCTAAATAAATAAGAAGTAGATTCTGATTGGTTGCCCATCGCAACATCACATGTGAAGTAGAATACACATCTTAGTAAATTTCCCCCGCAGTATTCACACCCACACACATATATGTACTAGACTTGCCTCAATCTGAGGCTTAATCTGCGCTCTGTGGATACAATGCTCGCTTCACTATTTATGCCTCAGTCTGTGCCTTAACCTCCATTTCCCTCCTCACATTGGGCCAGCTTCACTAAGGGCCTTATTCTGCTTGGTGCGGTCGGATGCGTATTTGCGGACAGGAACCGAGCGTTCTTAGCCCACCTTCCGTACGGATCGCTCACTCCGTCCAAATGCGGTAAGACGCTGGCCGAACGGAGCGCGAGTGGATTTATCATGTGAACACCTCCTCCATCTCTGGGAACCTCCCCCATCATTCGATGGTCGCAGACCATCGAATGCAGGACCGATTGGTCATGCAGCACCGAGTGCTCCAGACCACTCGGGCATTTCTCCATGCAAAAGCAGGGATATGGGCGGGCAGCTGGCATCCGGCTATGTCATATGTCCGCCCCCCACACGTGCGTCACGGCCGCATTACCATACGTACGCCCCGCGTTTTCATGGGAACGCCCATGAAACGAAGGGTGTACACATATGGTAATGAGCCCAAACAGCCCTTCACGCCCCTCTCCTCCTCCTGTTCGTTGTGTACAACATTCATGCCGTATTTGGACGTGCGCGGCGTTCGCACATGCGCAGATATGCCTCTGCACATGCGCTATCACCAAACATCGACCGTCCGACCGCACGCGGACAGAACCGCACCAAGCAGAATAAGCCCCTAAGCTTCAAAAGTGATCAAATGGAGAGTGATAAACAACCAGCCAATCAGCTCCTGCCTGACATATTTCAAACACATGTAGGAGCTGATTGGCTGGCTGTTTATCATTCTCCATTTGATCACTTTTGAAGCTTATTGCATCTGGCCTCTATGAATGAGAATGCCAGTCTTCATTAATGTGATCACATAACAGAGGAGGCCACTCCCCCCATAACATCAGCAAGCTCATTACTGTGTTGCTGTAGAGATGATCAGATGGGATTGGCTGCAGATTGTTCCACTTTGGGGGAAACTATATATTTAAATATACCTCTGTTAAGTCTCCCGGCACCTTTCACTCATGGTAATAAAGTATGCAGGCAAGTTCTAAAGATGCAGTGGCAGTAAAAAATAGTATATTTTCTCTTAATGAATTACATTTTTCTTTATTTATAGGGAATAAACTACTGTATACACCAGCATACTGTATGATGTCACAGTAGCTGCTTATTCACATTAAGCCACTTCTGATTCTAATGATAGATACTGGTTTCACAGTGCAAAGCCACAGCACTAGATTATTTTTCCATATAATATACCTTGAATTATTATTATCCACATAATATTAAATGGTCACATTATTTTTGAAAACTATTTTTAGCCGTTTCAGTGATAGCTACCTCATATATATTTAATATTAAAATGAATAGAATTAAGATACTAGCCTTAATCAGACATGTATTTAGCATAAAATTATCTTCATTATTCCATTGCACACAGCGACCAACTAAGAATAGAATTTGTAGAATTTTAAGAAAAACTTTGAAAAAAACTCAGAATGTTTGAAATTTAAATTCACAAAAATGTCACCTTTGTATTCTGCTTTTGAAAATGTTTTTACTCCCAAATATACCTAAAGTAAAAACAAGTTTATTAAGGTAGCATGAAAATCAAAACTGTATTCATTTGCAATCCAGCACTGTGCCAATATGGTTGAAAGCTGTAATGGACAGCTGCAAATCAGACCTTTTTGAGACTGTGGGACAAATGTAAAAGGGTATGAGAATCAGAAAGTGTTTTTTCAAAGTGGCAATCATTTACCTAAAACCAGGTTGATTTTGTCATGTTACTAATTGCTGCTTTAAAAAAAAAAAATGGTAAAACTCTTCCAAAATCTCCCACTTTCCGATTCTCACATTCTATTACATTTGGCCCGGACAGTTGTTGATGCTCCTCTACCTCTTTATAGGAACCATCGAGACTGCTAATTGTCTTTGGATTCTGTTTTGGTTTTGCAAAACCGCCCTCAAGTGTTTTGGTTTCAGAATCCAAATTTCAAATTCGAATATTGGTTTTTGGATTTCTTGAAAATGGATAGAAACAGGTAAGATCTTTCAAAACCCCAAACTTGTAAAGATCTGAACTGTGATCTGTTCGGTTCAGATCTCCTCAGAAGATCCTAATCGGGACTTGGTTTGGTTTGGATCCACAAAATTCAGATGTGTGCGTATTGGATAAAGAACCGAACCACGTCCACATGTCTCTGCATAATTCAGCAGTCTCTGTTACAATGTTGTAATACAAATAAAAAGTTTTAATTAATATATATATATATATATATATAACCTCTTTGCAAACTCAGGACCAGTGTTTTATGCAAAATTAGTATAACAACACAAGTTTAATTACACACAGCCAGGATGTAGCGGGTGTGAATCGTTTGGTCTACAACAACTAGGTCGACAAGCATTGGGTCGACACCACTAGGTCGACATGGGTTAAGGTCGACCTTGAACTAGGTCGACATGGGCTAGGTCGACAGTCAAAAGGTCGATATGGGGGTTTTTCACAGTTTTTTTTACCCAAATGTCGACACAGTCGACATGGACACAGTTTGACGTGCACCACTTCCCCTCGTATTGCTCGAAACACTCGGCACACTATTTTATTCTCCCACCACGCCCTAGTGGATGGTAGGGCATGAAATACATCCTGTCGGCACATGTCGGCTTAAAAAACTGTAAAAAACCCCTTGTCGACCTTTTGACTGTCGACCTAGCCCATGTCGACATAATGCTTGTGTCGACCTAGACCTATGTCGTCCTAGATCCATGTCAACCTTGACCCATGTCGACCTAGTGGTGTCGACCCAATGCTTGTCGACCTAGTTGTTGTAGACCTAATGACCGTATCCCAATGTAGCCTACGGAAAGAAAATGACACAATAAACCACAATAAATCAAGCAACTGCAAAAATAAATAAAACCAGCATATATATTTTGCAAATAATCTTTGCAACAACTGTCTGAAGAAAAAAAAGTTTACCTTGTAAAGGCCCTCATACACTATGCGATTTGGGCCCGATTTCACCCGATTCCTGTGGATCAGGTGCACAAATCGTGTAGTCGCATGTGTTTGACATCCGATCCAATGTGGGGTCCTGTGCGCATCAGATTGGAGCCGGAGATCATACTTGCTGCACCTTAAGATAAATCTTATGTGCAGTCGCCAGCGGCACATCGTGGGTGGTTTTTATCACTTGCGATGTATCGCATCCGATGCGGGGGGACGATGAGAGCTGGGCGGAGGGAGCCAGGCCGGGGGACAACTAAAGCCGGGTAGGGGGAGCCTGGGCGGCGGGGGAATAAAAATAAGAAACATACAAATAAATACAGCCACTGATTGGCTGAGAGCTCTCTAAGCCAATCAGTGGCTGCCCATTCATTTGTATGGGTTTTTTTTTTCATCTTCTCCCACTGACCGAGCTCCCGGCTCTCGGCGTCCCCCCACCCAGCTCCCTGGTCCCTCCGCCTGCATCCAAAAAATGGCACATGAAGTGCCTAAATTGTATCTCAGCCTGCCAGGGAAAACAGGTTCGACAGTCTGCACTGATCTTAACAAGCCACAAGGTGGAGACACAGTGCCACTCAAACACAGTTAAGCCACCTCTTCTGAAACATACTGTACATCTCAAATAAAAAATAAAATAAAAACTTTACACAGAGAGCTTGCATGAGGATGCTATAAAATCAGCTTTAAATTTAGACATTTGCTAGTAATTTGGTTATTACAATGTATAAACACATTTGAAATCTCATATAATGGCCCCAACGTTGTCTGCATGACACGTATACTCTAAATTGTATATATATATATATATATATATATATATATATATATATATATATATATATATATATATATATATATATATATATATATAGCAATTTTAACCATGTAAGTAAATAATGAGTGCAAAACTGCTAATTTAATAATTATCCACATATTGTACACTGCCATAATTTATCCTAACACATGGAGCTGAACAACCTACACCAGTGGTTCCCAACCCTGGGGTTGCACAAGGCTTTTGCAGGGGTGATTCAGGTTGGTGGTCCAGGAGTATAGAATAATTTACTGTCAAAGTGATAGGCAACACCAAAGCTAGTGGCTGCCAATCATAAAACATGTGGGCATGTGACAGAAGATGTAGCGCAACTTTGTACAACACCACATAACTGACCTTATGGATGACAGGAGAACAATTGAGATTTTCTTTTTGGTTTTTAAATTCCAATTAAAAAAAAATAATAATAATTTTATTCTAGGGCTGCTGTGAAAAGAAAATGATACTCTAGGGCAGTGGTTCTCAACCTCAGACCTCAAGGACCCCCAACAGTGCACGTTTTCCCGGTCACCCGGCAGGTGCACAGGTGCACTCAATACTCACTGACACATTTTAAAAGACCCACAGGTGAAGCTGATTATTTCACCTGTGATTCTGTGTGGAGACCTGGAAAATGTGCACTGTTGGGGGTCCTTGAGAACCAAGGTTGAGAACCACTGCTCTAGGGTGTTGCGATTCAAGAAAGTTTGGGAACCACTGGCCTAAACACTTGTCTTCAGCAGTTTCACCTGACGTTAACCATGCATGCAGTATGTACATGACAAGGGCCACACACACACACACACACACACACACACACACACACACTTGGACATTCATCATCCTTCGCTTACATGTGCTCGGCATACACAGTGTGTCTGCACAGACATTCCGCATTTATTATTAGATAGTAAACAATCAGGAGGGGAAGTACGGAGTATACATTGCATTCACAGACACACATTGCATCCCGAAGATAACGCACTAGAGTGATTCTTTTCACTCACGCAAGAGCTCATTTGGAACCAGTCTACATAGACACACCCACCAATCATACGTTGAAAAGAATCATATGAACATCCCGCCTTGGCAAAGGAACATCATCTGCAGAAAGACCCACACGCATATTCATACGCACACCGACTCACAGACAACTACCCTGTCCCCCGTCCCATAAATTGCCCCACTCCCTTGTCCACCCGCAGCTCCTCACTTATCGCTTTGGAGGGTGTTGCTGCTGCTGCTGCCGCTGGGCTCTGGACAGCACCCTTAGGTGCCGAGTGCTCAGGAAGTAGATGCGAGTGATGAAACGCAAAGGAGCCCGGGGTGGCTGCTGCTGTTGACCGTTGCTGCGCCCCAGTGGTGGGCCACAACCTGGGGACTGGGCATTAGAACCCTGAAAAGGAGACAGCACCTCCGCAGGGATCAGCAATGCAGGTGTCATCCCGCACGGCAGAGGAGGCAGGCGGAATACAGCAGGGGGCATCTGTGAGGGGGCAGCAGGAGATGGGATTGATTGAGCACAGGCCTGGGGGGTCTGATCTCTCTGATTGTGGGGCTTTTCCTTGGGGTTGGAAGGCAGTTTCCTTTCAGGGGGCAGTTTGCTGGTTTGGATGGGCAGTTCTCTGGGTCGAATAGGCTGCTTGCCCCCAGGAGCCACATCACGAGACTTCATTTGAGGATCCCGGTTTGGGGGCATTTTGGTGGATTGAGGAACAGGCAGGGCCTGCTTGGGGGGCAGTTTTCTGGACTGTGGGGGAAGTTCCTGAAGCTTTGAGGCCAGGTTCTGCTCAGAGGGTAGTTTGGTGGGTTGTGGGGGCAATTCCCGGTCGGGAGGCAGTTCCTGGTTTTGGGGGAATGTGTCCTGTTCAAGAGTCTCTCCCAGAAGCTCGAGCAGCTTCTCATTCTGGATCCTGCGGATGTGACACTGAGCCCGGAGCAAGTGGTAAGAATCCAGGAACACAAGGAGAGGAAGGGAGCCCTCCAGGAACAGCTGGGAGAGGGCCTAGTGGAAGGTAGAGTATGTTGCAGGGTGAGAGGAATAGGTAGAGCCATGTCAGAGTGGGAAGTATGGGTATAAGCAAGATAATGCCATTGTAATGGATGAAATTTTTGAAAAAATAATGAATGTTAAAAAATATTTTACAAAATATAGACATAAGAATATGGAGGGTTATAATGAAGTACATGACAGAATGAAAAATTGAGGAGAAAAGGGAGAGAAAAATTTTCATTAGCTGCAGACAATCAACATCGGAATAAACTTTATGGAATCTGTAGAAGAGGTACTTCACATAAATCTGTTTTTATGTCCAACCATAGATAACAAAGTAATATTTACAGATCATTCAGTTTTATATAAGACACTTATAATAAGAACACTCTAAATGCTAGGCGTTCCCCCGCCACACATCCCGTGCGTACTGGTGGGTGCGAATGGGATGGCGAACTTGCAGTTTGCCGTACCCATTTGCACCCACCAGTGCATGCGGGGGGTGTGGTGGCGGAGTCGTGCCCTTGGGAATGCCTAGCGTTTCATGGGCGTTCTCATGGCAATGCATGGATGACGCAGATGCCGGGGGCGGGCAGCTGACATCACCGGTTGTCAGCTGCCCACCCTGCCCTTGCACAGGGTGCACACAAAGCTAGGAGAGTGTCTTAGTTTCGCATGTATGTTGTACATCATTCGATGTTCGACAACCATCGAATGATGTGGGTCTCGCCCACTAGGCTGCGAATGCAAAACATTCATTCGCAGCCGTGCGGGTGAATTTTGGCAAATTTGAGTTTACCAAACAAAACCTGAATGCACTGTAAATAGGGGACCAGCTACAAAACAAAAGTATGCTTTAAATGTTTCCCCAAGGCACATCTGTGAAATGTTCTTGACTTAAATTTAAAATGATGGATTCAGTGTTTCCATGGAGTCATTGAATAAAATGTATTGGGGTGGATTGAATTAGCTGCCTTGTGTCATGCATTGTGTTCCATAATGGCATATCGCAGGTCCCCTACATTGTTAATTTTGTCCCACAGCTACAGAGTTTTAAAGAATCGTCACACACACACATATACAAGTTCAGTCCCTGGCACTGGTCGCTGTAGCAGCAACTGCTCCGGTACACACTGTCTTGTTGTCAGGAGCAATATATGGTTGTGTGAGCTGGCACTCGTGAGGCTTAGCCAATACGTTTGTAGAAAGAATAACAGACCACTGTGGGACTGAACCCACAGTGGTCTGTTATTCTTTCTACAAACGTATTGACTAAGCCTCACGAGTGTCAGCTCACACAACCAATATATCTATCTATATATATATATATATCTATATATATATATATCTATATATATATATATATATATTCTTGTTAGCCCGGCACTCATGCTATTTGCAGGCACTTTATCTATGTGCTGCTGGATATATGTGTGTGTGTGTGTGTGTGTGTGTGTGTGCGCCCAATTTGTCAAGGCCTTAGATGCTGAATGATAAAATTCTGGCTGTCTGTGTCTTGCCCTACATCCAGAAAAGGCTGCGTATATAGCAGCAAGGTGAAAGGGCTGCGTATATATATATATATATATAAAAATAGGGTGATGACCCCAAGTGCGCTACCAAGAAGCAGCTACTCTATAAATCACCCCTGTTAGCGGGAGATGATACTAAGAAATGTGGAAACCAAGATATAGATAGCGCTAAGTATGTATTCCACCACCTGGTATGAGTGTAATATTTCACTTTACAAATTGATACATACAACTTTGTATAAACAGGATGATTTATTAAAACTTTTTCTTAAAAATCCATTGTTGTGTTCTTTCAAGTCAACAGAAAAATAACCCAACGCGTTTCGCCTTTCAGGAAGGCTTCATCAGGGGGGGGGGGGGTTTTATGCGCACATGCACTGCAAGTGGTAGAAAGAATGCCAAACATAAATAACATAAATAACACTGTTCAATCAATGTTTTTAGGTTTAAAAAGAAATACAATAATGAGGTACAATGAAGAAGGAGGTACATACCACGAAAGAACAGTATAAAAACAATCACTGACGGAAGTGTAGGCTTTAGTAGAACTTCCCACAATCTAGAGAGATAAAGTGATTTTCTAATCAGATTTTTTTGGAGGAAAAGGATAAGGAGGATAGCATGTAGAATTAAATATTACCTGCGGTAATAATGTGGGGTCCGACGGAAAAATGCCCGGATTGGACTTTTCACTATTTAGTGACCCCTTATTAGGAGAGGCGTGATAGCCTATCTGGAGGAAAAGTATATAGTATTAGCCCTAAGAAGCTTATTTTAGGGAATATAAGTAGTAATACAACTGTCTTACGTACCACATGTGGGGGGAGATCTGTCCAAAACTTAGGTGGAAGGATTTTTTCTCACTTATAGTGAGGATTTTCACAACTTTCTAAAAGGCTATCAGCCTGTCAATAGGGAGATGGTGTATAGTTAGCATCCATGCCATTTAATTATGGGGTTTATAAAACATGTGTAAATATAAGTTTTACATACCACGTATAAAAGTGAATATTTATCGTTTTGATGTAGAGGTTTTATTCCAATAATCCTCCAGGAATGTGTGACGAAAATCTCACTAGTGGTAAGGATTTTCCACAACCGCACAACATTTTGGTTGGTAAGCTGCTCAATCAGAGGTGTGTCATTCAGGTGCCAAAAGGGAGGGGTAATTCTGTCTAGGAAAAAAAAACATTTTGTATCCCAATTGCACACTGAATGAGAAAATAACTACATATTGATCAGATAATACAGAGATGTTGGTTGCATATATCTGCAGATATAGGGCTAAGCCCCCAGGCCGTGCGTCAAGGCCTCTCTGCCACTGGGGGTCCCTAATACTGGGTATGGGTCTGGGGTGTGGGCCCCCAATATGCCGACACAGGCTGAGTACTCCAGGGCAGCACACAAATGAAAATTAGTAAGGGTTAATAAGAAGCACATAAGTGCTATGTAGGGAAGTGAAGGTGGGATTAAAATACAAAATATATACAATGTGATAGGAAAAATAAGAGTTAATAAAGTGTTAGGGTGTGCTGACCTGGAGCAGACCAGCCCTACCAACACAGGGGGAACCACATTCCCAAACCCATCCCATAAGCAATAACATATATGTCTGGGCTTAATAGCCCAGTGTAAGGCCACATGATAATGGCTTATAACGTCTGAGAGCCAGCTTACCTGGAGATACCCCTGGCTTCTCCAATGGCACTCAGGTGTCAGCAATCCCTCCTAATGCTGACCCATCTATGCCTCTCAACTGCACAACATTTTGGTTGGTAAGCTGCTCAATCAGAGGTGTGTCATTCAGGTGCCAAAAGGGAGGGGTAATTCTGTCTAGGAAAAAAAAACATTTTGTATCCCAATTGCACACTGAATGAGAAAATAACTACATATTGATCAGATAATACAGAGATGTTGGTTGCATATATCTGCAGATATAGGGCTAAGCCCCCAGGCCGTGCGTCAAGGCCTCTCTTAGCCCTATATCTGCAGATATATGCAACCAACATCTCTGTATTATCTGATCAATATGTAGTTATTTTCTCATTCAGTGTGCAATTGGGATACAAAATGTTTTTTTTTCCTAGACAGAATTACCCCTCCCTTTTGGCACCTGAATGACACACCTCTGATTGAGCAGCTTACCAACCAAAATGTTGTGCAGTTGAGAGGCATAGATGGGTCAGCATTAGGAGGGATTGCTGACACCTGAGTGCCATTGGAGAAGCCAGGGGTATCTCCAGGTAAGCTGGCTCTCAGACGTTATAAGCCATTATCATGTGGCCTTACACTGGGCTATTAAGCCCAGACATATATGTTATTGCTTATGGGATGGGTTTGGGAATGTGGTTCCCCCTGTGTTGGTAGGGCTGGTCTGCTCCAGGTCAGCACACCCTAACACTTTATTAACTCTTATTTTTCCTATCACATTGTATATATTTTGTATTTTAATCCCACCTTCACTTCCCTACATAGCACTTATGTGCTTCTTATTAACCCTTACTAATTTTCATTTGTGTGCTGCCCTGGAGTACTCAGCCTGTGTCGGCATATTGGGGGCCCACACCCCAGACCCATACCCAGTATTAGGGACCCCCAGTGGCAGAGAGGCCTTGACGCACGGCCTGGGGGCTTAGCCCTATATCTGCAGATATATGCAACCAACATCTCTGTATTATCTGATCAATATGTAGTTATTTTCTCATTCAGTGTGCAATTGGGATACAAAATGTTTTTTTTTCCTAGACAGAATTACCCCTCCCTTTTGGCACCTGAATGACACACCTCTGATTGAGCAGCTTACCAACCAAAATGTTGTGCAGTTGAGAGGCATAGATGGGTCAGCATTAGGAGGGATTGCTGACACCTGAGTGCCATTGGAGAAGCCAGGGGTATCTCCAGGTAAGCTGGCTCTCAGACGTTATAAGCCATTATCATGTGGCCTTACACTGGGCTATTAAGCCCAGACATATATGTTATTGCTTATGGGATGGGTTTGGGAATGTGGTTCCCCCTGTGTTGGTAGGGCTGGTCTGCTCCAGGTCAGCACACCCTAACACTTTATTAACTCTTATTTTTCCTATCACATTGTATATATTTTGTATTTTAATCCCACCTTCACTTCCCTACATAGCACTTATGTGCTTCTTATTAACCCTCACTAATTTTCATTTGTGTGCTGCCCTGGAGTACTCAGCCTGTGTCGGCATATTGGGGGCCCACACCCCAGACCCATACCCAGTATTAGGGACCCCCAGTGGCAGAGAGGCCTTGACGCACGGCCTGGGGGCTTAGCCCTATATCTGCAGATATATGCAACCAACATCTCTGTATTATCTGATCAATATGTAGTTATTTTCTCATTCAGTGTGCAATTGGGATACAAAATGTTTTTTTTTTCCACAACCTTTTAAAAAGGCTATAAGCCTATCAATTGGGAAATAGTTATAATTAACTTCCATGCTTCTTAATCCTGATGTTTATAGGACAATATAAGTTTTACATACCACGCATAAATGAAAAAAACTCTCGATCTGATGTGGAGGTTTTTCGAAAGTCCTCAGGGCACCAGTGGCAAATATCTATAGGAACAATATTTCTCATTTAGCATTGATACATAGGGGATCTTAATATTGTCCCCTACATTCGCTGGAATATATTTAACAGGCTTAACGTATCGTTTGGTTTATAATATACCATAATATTGGCTTAATTTTTTAGTGTCACAAATTTCATTTACAAGGCTTGGAAAAATTCAGAAATAATGATAAAAAATATATAATAATATAATATAAAAAAATATAATATAAAAAAACCACGATTACCTAGGGTAATTAGAGTGATGGACCGCATAGCTGGAACGCACAATTAATTTGATAATCACAACTACTTGTAGCTGTGGCTGATTAAACCTCTCTGCCCCGCTGTCATCCAGTTGACACGCAGAGGTGAAACGCAAACAGCGTCCCCAACCCACACTTCCTGAAAGCGGAAGCATGATTCGGATGACCCGCATGTTTGGAGCGCAAGTAATGTCCCATATAGAGGTCAGCGCTAATACAGGAAGCGGTTGTAAGCTAAGGGGCGTACAGCTAAGCTGAAACGCATGTAGCGTCACACATTTAGATCAGCCCCCTCACACTTTGATGTTAATATAGAACCAGGAAGCGGAAGCGGAAGCCTGTTTCAGGTGAACCGCACAGATGAAACGCATGTAGCGTTCCCGATGTGACTACAACGTACACTATCACCATTATGACAGGAATTTATTTTTTTAGGATGGTTCTTGGATCCCCTACTAGCCCATAGTAAAACTTAAGGCACCATGACATTTAAACGTCGCTTAAATTAGATTTACCTTCTCTGGTCTAAACCGGATATGACCTCATTAGATTCTGCTATAAAAGAATACACTCAGCACATCCACTATCATTCTGGTGGGAGTCTCACTAGGGAGAAGTCGTCTCAAGGTAAGGTTGCAGTGGGATGTACTGGGCTATGCATTTGCTATACCTCTGTAGAAACTTACCTTATATCTGAACAAATGTACTTTGTTTCAATAACACATTGAACCACTTTTGTAGTAGGTCTAACATGACCAAAGCGGAATAAGGTTAAAGATATACCGCAAAAAATACATTATTGAAGAATATGTTATACATATATTTTTTTATATTATATTTTTTTATATTATATTATTATATATTTTTTATCATTATTTCTGAATTTTTCCAAGCCTTGTAAATGAAATTTGTGACACTAAAAAATTAAGCCAATATTATGGTATATTATAAACCAAACGATACGTTAAGCCTGTTAAATATATTCCAGCGAATGTAGGGGACAATATTAAGATCCCCTATGTATCAATGCTAAATGAGAAATATTGTTCCTATAGATATTTGCCACTGGTGCCCTGAGGACTTTCGAAAAACCTCCACATCAGATCGAGAGTTTTTTTCATTTATGCGTGGTATGTAAAACTTATATTGTCCTATAAACATCAGGATTAAGAAGCATGGAAGTTAATTATAACTATTTCCCAATTGATAGGCTTATAGCCTTTTTAAAAGGTTGTGGAAAATCCTTACCACTAGTGAGATTTTCGTCACACATTCCTGGAGGATTATTGGAATAAAACCTCTACATCAAAACGATAAATATTCACTTTTATACGTGGTATGTAAAACTTATATTTACACATGTTTTATAAACCCCATAATTAAATGGCATGGATGCTAACTATACACCATCTCCCTATTGACAGGCTGATAGCCTTTTAGAAAGTTGTGAAAATCCTCACTATAAGTGAGAAAAAATCCTTCCACCTAAGTTTTGGACAGATCTCCCCCCACATGTGGTACGTAAGACAGTTGTATTACTACTTATATTCCCTAAAATAAGCTTCTTAGGGCTAATACTATATACTTTTCCTCCAGATAGGCTATCACGCCTCTCCTAATAAGGGGTCACTAAATAGTGAAAAGTCCAATCCGGGCATTTTTCCGTCGGACCCCACATTATTACCGCAGGTAATATTTAATTCTACATGCTATCCTCCTTATCCTTTTCCTCCAAAAAAATCTGATTAGAAAATCACTTTATCTCTCTAGATTGTGGGAAGTTCTACTAAAGCCTACACTTCCGTCAGTGATTGTTTTTATACTGTTCTTTCGTGGTATGTACCTCCTTCTTCATTGTACCTCATTATTGTATTTCTTTTTAAACCTAAAAACATTGATTGAACAGTGTTATTTATGTTATTTATGTTTGGCATTCTTTCTACCACTTGCAGTGCATGTGCGCATAAAAAAAAACCCCCTGATGAAGCCTTCCTGAAAGGCGAAACGCGTTGGGTTATTTTTCTGTTGACTTGAAAGAACACAACAATGGATTTTTAAGAAAAAGTTTTAATAAATCATCCTGTTTATACAAAGTTGTATGTATCAATTTGTAAAGTGAAATATTACACTCATACCAGGTGGTGGAATACATACTTAGCGCTATCTATATCTTGGTTTCCATATATATATATATATATATATATATATATATATATATATATATATATAGAATAGCAGGAGATGCGGCACTCGAATATAGATGAAATAAACACGCTGTACAAGCGAAGGTTTGTGCAAAAACCTTCGCTTGTACAGCGTGTTTATTTCATCTATATTCGAGTGCCGCATCTCCTGCTATTCTACATGCCCTACATTATGCTGGCACCGGAGAAACTATATCAAAAAGAGCGGAGTGCCGGTTCCCCCTGCTAAGCTATATATATATATATATATATATATATATATATGTATATATAGCAGCAAGGGTGGCGGGCAGGCACCCGGTTCTGCATTCCTACCAGATGTCAAAAAAATTAGGGAATATGCTGTCTTTGAGACCACAGAATACGGACCGACCGATTTGTTTTGCCCATATTTCATATGTATTATGGTCCAAAAAAATATAAACACTTTCATTGTTCATTAAATTTATAATCAATGAGAAATGCTAGCGTAATGTGCCTGCAATGTTGCCATATACTGCAGGAATGCGGAGGGTTAGAGGGAGAGGGATAGGTTACCTATGGAGCCCCTGTCGGGACTATAAAAGCCTGAATTTGAAACATTTGTACTTGGCAATTATACTTAAAAGTTATAAAAAAAATGTACTGACCTCACATTCTGCCTCCGTACTCTGCAGCTCCTCCTGCAGGTGGCTGAGTGCAACATGTGGATTACATTCCTGCAAGAGGCACTCTGGAAAAGACCAATAGAGAATTAGTTTTCTCCTGCTAACCATAGTTGGATTTCTCTTGATATCCAGCATCTGGGTCTTTATGCTGGGCCCATGTCTCACTGCCATAGATTATGATACTGAGTCTGACAGACAGAGGGGTAAATTATGTAATAGGGTATTAGAACTCGGAGGTGCGGGACTTTGGGGAAGAATGCCCGCATTTAGAAAGTGGCAATTATTTACAGAGCAAAACCAGGTTAGTTTTACCTTGGAAAGAATTGCAGCTTTAAAAAATACAGGCTCTCTCGCACTTCCGATCTCTCACACCCTATTACATATAGGGGGGAATTCAATCCTGGGCGATATTTCCGATAGGAAATATCGTTCATTTCCAACAAGATTAGGTCGATTTTACATTCGACCTATTCAATGTCAAGTCCATTTTTTTCAACTGTTGGAATCTATTCCGACAGTCAAAGAAAGTCCGTGGCTCTGCAAAAAACAGACCCGGATTGGACAATCCAGCAGACGTTTTCGACAATGCAGATTCGACTTTATACAAAGTCGAATCCGCACAATCTGGAAATATCACCCAAGATTGAATACCCCCCCCCCTAGTTAAGAGTCAATCAGTATGGAGCAAGGAGGTCCCAGGGAAAAGGTAGATGAATGCAATAGAAGGAGTCGGACTAACCCAACATGTACTTTGTTGCAGAAAGATTGTATACATCACCTGTGTAAGTCCATGGTGTAATATCAGAGCATTATACGGTTCCAGACAATGCCTATAAAACACTGCCATCTGAATACAGAATGATTAGCTCATTTACGTATGTCAGGAAAAAAAAACTATGACACGTAATTAGTGCAATGTGCACACAAATGTAAAAAATACCCATCATTCTCAATGGATCGCCAACTGGAGTTAATCGATTAGCAAATCTGATTGTCGATTGGCAGATTGGATCAGCAGACTGAGAAGCATTAAAGGGCTGTACACACGCTTCGATTTTGACAGGTTTTCGATTCGATTTTGCTTATAGAGGCAAAATCGAATCGAAATCGATCAGTTTTTAAGACGCTTTCTATCTGTATTCAATTCGATGCGCACTCCCATTTTCTCTATATCGAAAAGAAAAATAGACTGTGCAGGCAAGGAAATATCGAATTCGATCTAGTAAGTCCAATATGCCTTGAATGCACATCGAAATCGATATCGAATGCAAAAGTGCAAATCGAATGTGAAATCGAAAGGAAAGCAAACGCAAAATCGAAAGAGGGTTGAATTGGATGGAATCGAGAGCAAATCAAATCAAAATCGAATTGAATGTAAATCGATGCGTGTGTACACACCTTTACTCTGTTGTCTGGCATGGCTACTGCTATTTAAACTTTGGTAACTTCCACAAATATCATAACATTTGCTAATACTACATTGTTACATTTTGGTAATTTGCTAGTTTGTGTGTAGATCATAATTTTTTTTTATTTTTTTTTACGAATTCTGTGTCCTGCGGATGCAGAAGTATATTTAGAGGTTAGGGTGCCTTTAGGTATGACAGTAATGGCTTTTAAAAAAACAAAAAAAAAATGCATTCATATTTACTAAGAGCTTTCACGGGCAGGCTCGAACCACACTCCACTGCAGATAGCATATGGTACAGTATAGTGGAAATAATTTGTAGTTTACTTTGATATTTCAGGCTCACAATAATAAAGCAAGGATCTGAGCACAACCCCCAAAACAGCGGCTCCCCTAGGCAGGGTCAGATTGGTCCACAGGGTTAGATTAACCATGGGACAGATGGAACTACAGCCTCCACATAAAGTAGGCCCATCATCATAACAGTATGATCATAACAAGCTGCCTACCGTGTTTCCCCGATAATAAGACACTGTCTTATTTTTTTTTTTCACCCAAAAAAGACCATAGGTCTTATTTTCGGGGGAGGGCTTATTTTAATAGACCTTGACAGGTCCATTAAAACATGCCCCACTGTGCCTTTAAAAAAATGCCCCACTGCGCCTTTATAAAAATGCCCCAGTCCACAATTACCAGTCATCCATTGTACCTGTTTGTGTAATGGATAAAGGACCTGCCGGCGCTGTGTGTGCTGAGCGGCGTTGAGCTGAGAGGTGATGTGCGCAGCGTGATGTGCGCGGCGTGACGTCACGCCGCGCCTACCGCAATGCATCCCTGGGAACGGGAGCTGCGGTGTTGCAGGCGTGAGAGGAGGTGAGCGGAGGGCAGCGGGGGTCAGCGGGGCTGAGCGGGGCCTACCGTACACCTACGGTACAAAATACCGGTACCAAAAAATAAATGGAAAATTTGATAGGGCTTAATTTCGGGGGAGGGCTTATTTTGGACCAGCGTCCAAAATCTGGGGTAGGGCTTATTATCGGGGTAGGTCTAATTATCGGGGAAACACGGTAGCTGTCCATAGTTTCCAGTGGCCCTGAGGGTGCTTCTTAGTACAGTCCGTCCATGCAACCACATAGTGCAATGAGATCCTGGGTGTTTTGTAATATTGCACTCTGGTCGCATTTTATATGCGATCAATGATAAATGGGCTCCAAAATCAGCAAAAAATGACCTCGCTTAGGACAACTGAAATAAAACCAACAGCCCTTGTGTGATAATGCGCTGCAATAATTCATATGGGAACACAGGTTTGAGACTTATGAGGGTTTTCAAATTACATTACTTAATATTTTTATTACACAGGTCCTCAGGACCCCACACAGTGCATGTTTTGCAGGTCTCCTCACAGAACCAAGTGAAATAATTAGCTCCACCTGTGGATCTTTTACAATGTGTCAGTCAGTAATGAGTGCAACTGTCGGGTGAGCTGGAAAACGTGTACTGTGTAGGGTCCTGAGGACCGAGCTTGTGAACTTTATTACTTTATGCCCGAATGGTCTTATAGTGAAATTATTATCAAGTGGACTCATTGAACATTAATTTAACAAACAAAACAAAATGATAAAGAATTTCTATAACCTGGGACAGTGCAATACTCCTAATGTGTGCAGACAGGTGAGTGGGTTAATTCACCTTATCGATCCACAAAGGGTTGTAACTCGAACAAGGAGAAAAATATTTGTAATTATTAGTATTTTTTATTTTAATGGTTTTTTTTTAATATACAGAAGATGTCCCGCCCCCTTTTCTAAAAGTTCCATCCTACAACGGTCTGTTTTTCTTGTCAGTAAAAAATGCATCTAGGAACCAGGTTTGAGGTCCGCCCCCCCATGACACGACTCGAGGGCCACCCAGTCAGAGGCGTGCTAGGGCTTACCGCCCTTCCCAGTCAGAGGCGTGCTAGAGCTTACTACACTCCCAGTGGAAGCCATGCTAGTGCTTACTACGCACTTACTATGCCACCGTGCCTGCCAGTAGCTCAGGGTAGTTCTGGGACACTTGAAGATTAGTCACTGTGACATTGCACTTCTAGGCACTGTGCAGCAGCGCCACCAGGGCAAGAGAGTCTGTTATACTTTGTATTTCATATCAAAATATGTTTACTGTTATGTAATGTGTTAACTGTTGTGTAATAACAGTACTGGGACACCTCGTGTCCCAGTACCCCATCCCCATGGTTTGGACTGCTGTACATTGCTGGATTATTGCCACTGCCTTGATAAAGGTCCATACTAGGACCGAAACATTGGCAGGCTATTCCCGATTGGATTAAACTTTGGACTTTCTTATTTATGAGAAGACTGGTGAGTGCTGTTTTTCCCTCTTTTGGGATTTCTGGTTATGTAATTGGGAGTGCTGACTCATTACAGTACTCTGTAAACAGCACCCCAGCGGACGCCTGGGTTAAAGGTGAAGAGTGCAGGGCTTTTGTGGTGCCCCTTTAATGCATTCAGGGTGGATGGCAATAGTCTTGCACACCAGGAAAGAAGTTACCTGGTGAGAGGGGTAGTAGTTTCAAGAGGGCGGTGCTGAGGACTGGGGGTGTAGGCTGGGAGTATCTCAATTTCTGTGGGGGGGAAAGAACCTGTGTCTGTGAGTGCACGAGCCCTGGTGACTCGGCAATGACAGCTGAGGATCCCTAAACTCTGTCCCCCTAGCGGACAGCCCGGCCTTTGATTACGATTGCTGCATATTGCCTGCCAATACCACGCTGGTTACCACAGAAAGGGACAGATGATGTGCTAAGTCTTGGTAAGTGGAAACAGGCAAAAATGTGAAAACATGGGATCTGAAGAACTTTCAAAAGGGCCAAATTGCATCTCCAAAACGAAGCTCTTGTGGGGTGTTTCCGGAATGCAGTGGTTTGTACCTATCAGAAGTGGTCCAAGGAAGGACAACCAGTAAACTGGTGGCAGGCTCAGGGCCCCCAAAGCTCACTGGTACAATAAAGGCTAAGCTAACTGGGCCAGTTCATAAGGAAGAGCTATTGCAGCAGAAAATTGCTGAGAACGTTATGCTGACTGTGGCAGATAAGTGTCAGAACATAGAGTGCATCACAGATCCCGGAATATGAGGTCTCATATCTCAGGCTGGTCAGAGTGCCCATGCTGACCTCTGTCCACCACCAAAAGTCCCTACATTGGGCACAAGAGCATGAGAACTGAAAGATTCATTGGAGAATCACTTCAACTGAAGAAGGTGGCCTGGTCTGATGAATTACGTTTTCGTTTACAACAAGTGGAACATTTCGAAGGTTGACCGTTATACTGAATCCATAAATGCATAATGTTACAGGCTGCTGGTGAGATTGCTAACAATATCTTCCTGATATCTCTGGGTATCTGGATATTTAGAAGCCCAAAACTCTGGAATAAGCGAAACATAATTGACTAAATGGTCAGTTGTAAAACTCCAAACTCTCACCTAGAATCTGTTAACAGAAAGACAAGAACAAAGGCAGTGGCGTAGGTCTGCTGAAGCAGGACAACATTTGGGAAAGAAGGGTTCTCCAATATACTTTTCAGGAGCCCACATTTTCCCGGTCACCTGACAGGTGCACTCATTACTGAATGACACATTTTAAAAGATCCACAGTTGGAGCTAATAATTTCTCTTGATTCTGTGAGACCTGCAAAACATGCACTGTGTGGAGCCCTGGGGACAGACTTTGAGAACCTGTGCTTTAGAGGAATACCCTAGAAGATTAAATGAGTTGCGCTCAGCATCCCGGCGGTCAGGATGCCAGCATTCGACACCTTCATCCAGACTACCGCCTGGAGACCGATTCCAGAATCAATTAGGATGCCGATGCTGGAATCCTGACTGCAGGGATAGCAAACAAGAAGTATGCGGGTGTATGGAGAGTTTAGGTTAGGCAGTGGGGTGGGGGGGTTAGGGAATAGCGTGAAGGGCTACGTTTAGGCTGCATGGAGGTGGGGTTAGGTTGCTTGGAGTGAGGGTTGTGGTTAGGTAGGGGCAGGGGGAAGCTAAGTCTGCTTACCTGACCCCTGCCGGGATTCCCTTAATCGTGATGCCGGCGTCGGTATTCTGACCACTGGTCATCCGTATGTATCCCAGTAAAATGTATGAGCGGTAGAAAATGTTAAGATACCTCTCTGTATATTTGCCCATCAAAAAAGTATTAATACAATATTGTAAGAATTTCATCGATGCTTGAGGATGGAAAATGTTTTAGCCATTAAGCCACCCCTACCCTCATAGACGAGTGTTCCACAGAAGCACTGAAAAAATCTATAATATGAAGACATTGTTCCCCTAGCTAAGGGAGGTACCAATAATGAGTTGTCCAGAGAGTTATCCCAATCTCCCAACGAGATGAGGTTAGAAATTCCGCTCACATAATATTGTGCCTGAATAAAGGATAACTAAAAAGCACCAATAATAGGAATTTGGCAACAGTTTCCAAATGACACATTTGTTTATACATTTTGGAATCAATAAGTTGAGCCACTATATGTAGTCCTCCAGCCTCCCAATTCCCCCCAAAACTGGTATGCCTCACAATTTTGAAAATTTTAATGAATCGAATAATGTGGATTCCATTTAAACTTATGCCGTAACAGCAGCACATTTCCTTATAGTCCTAAGAAGAGAATTGTCAAGGACTTCAGATGGTATGTCTCTATCCGCCATATGCAGAAAGGCCACCAAGAAGACCCGAGGCAAAACATTTTGCTCGTGTGGAGTGGGGTTAGCATAAGTCTGATGAGCCATCAGCCATTCCTTTAAGTAATAGAGTAATGCTGTGTGTAATATATATATATATATATATATATATATATATATATATATATATAGGTAAGTAGGTGTATCGGGTTGGCACTCGTGGCTTCAATAAAAATCCGGTGCCAGGAACATAATAGAGCAATAAGAGACACTTACCCCCTCAGAGAAAGGATGGATCCGGCACACGGTAGTATAGGTGAAGAAAAAGAGGTTTATTAAGAGTGCAACATTGCACTAAGTAACAGCTGCTGTCACTTAGGGCCTTATTCTGATCGGTGCGGCCCGATCAGAAATAATCGGCCATGTCCGTGCAGGCGAATCCCCGCCTTCCATACGGATCGCCACCTCCGTCCGTAAGCGGATATGTGGCGATCCGCATGAAATTGGACGGGGATACGCCTCCTCCGTCTTGGGAGCTGCCCCTGCATTCGATGGTCGCCGAACATCGAATGCAGGGCCGCACGCTCCACCAGGTCCCGCCACACAAGACCACACGGACACTTGTCCGTGTGAAATCATGTATGGGGGCGGGCAGCTGACATCCGGCGATGTCAGATGCCCGCCCCCTACACACGCGTCACGGCCTCATTACCATGCATACGCCCCGCGTTTGCATGGGAACGTCCATGAAACGCGGGGCGTATGCATAGGGTAATGAGGCTAAGTAGCCCCTCACGCCCCTCTACGCCCCCTGTGCGGCGTATAAAGAATACGTGCGGCGAATTCGCCTGCACATGCGCAGACTGACCTCTGCACATGCGCAGACGATCAACATCGGCGGGACGTCCGCATGCGGTAAAATCCGCACCGATCAGAATAAGGGCCTTAGTGCAATGTTGCACTCTTAATAAACCTCTTTTTCTTCACCTATACTACCGTGTGCCGGATCTATCCTTTCTCTGAGGGGGTAAGTGTCTCATATATATATATATATATATATATATATATATATATATATATATATATATATATATATATATATATATATATATATATATATATATATATATATATATATATATATATAGACAAAATGTAGATCCAGACTGCGCACAGCCGCAAGCTTCAGAAAATAGGAGTGCGTCCTTGGGTCAGGATGTAGTGCAGCTCTCTCCAAATAAAGCCAGACCTTAGCTTTAATTGTCCCAAGATATGTATATTCCTTTGACATATGTAATGTTGAGAATATTGCTGTCCATAATCAAAGCTATAGACGGACTTTCTGTTTATATAATGTGACTAATAGTTATCTCTTTTCTCCTTTTCTTCTTCTTTTTTATTCATGATTACATGTTAGTATATCAAATCCTGTTTATATATAAAAGTCTCTTTCTTGCATGAATAATGATGGCATGTTTCTTATAATGCGGAGTTGCTACAATGAGCATATGTATCTTTATGCTTCGCTACATAATTTTTTTTTAAAAAGTAATCATTAAACATTTTATGATATTTTTACATACCTGCATATTGTGCAGATTTATATTTTCTATGTATATGCATTTTTTGTATTTTTGAATTGTTGTATATTAATTGTATTGTATTATATTTGTATTTTTATGTATTGATTGTATTTTACTTATGTGTGTGAGAGGCACATATATTTTTTCTTTCTTTGTGTCTTTATAAATGGTTTATTACTACTGCTAGGCAATTAGCTTTAACGATGTTGATAGGTATCAGTGAGAGCTTGGAGCATGACTAAAGCAGCTCGTCAGCACATAAATTTCAGCTGTGCGACCTACTATAAGTATAACACAGGTACTTTGGATGGCCACACCCCCTGACGAAGTCCCCAGATGAGGAAACCGGTTGGGCGTGGCCTAAACTGACAAAGCTGTGCTTTTGGAGTTCCTGACCACGGAGGCCCTGGTGGTGGCGAAAAGGCTGGTCCCGGCTATTCAAGTCGTTGGTGCACCGTGTTGGATATCACTGTGGCAAGCTGTTTGCTGTTATCTATGATGTATGTGAGCCTGCACTTTTAATAAAATTTGTTTTACACTTTGCTCATATCTGCACTTTTTCTCCAATTTCTTTCTATATATATATATATATATATATATATATATATATATATATATGTCAAAATGGGCTTACACAGTTTAATCATTCTAATCCTAGCTCTCATGTTATTCCAAAAGAAATGGCTAAACAATTGTGTAATTGAGAGAGTGACCTAAGTTAACATGATTTTAAGCACTTATACCCCTTTTACACCGAGACAAAAAGCCGGGTGGACCCAGGTCAGCGTTGGTGTAAAAGGGGTGGCTGCGATTCCTACCCTGGTCCTGACCAGGGTGGAACACGGGGAGGACTCTGGTGGGGCGCAGTGGAACATGGGTATGCCGGGTCATCAGACCCGGATCCCGTTTACAGCAATGGGGAAGATCAACCTCCGGAATGCAGCGTCCTGCGGTCAGTATGGAGGTTGGAAGGGGGGCACACATCCTCCGCGGTTGTCTGCTATACTGTGAAGACAGCAGTGGAGATAAATGGATGCCTATGTGTGGCATCCATTCAACTCGCCGACGGGGGCTAGGGGGGTGCACGGAGGCTGGGGGCAGCCCAGCAGCTTACCCTGGTGCCCCGGCATGGAGGTCGGCAGTCCCGACACTTGGAAATGATGTCATCTCCAAGCGCCACCACCGTTTACACACTGGGTCGGCACCGCAGTGTAAATGGCGCAAATCCCAGATCCGACCTGGCTTGGAAACATGTTCCAAATACAGGGTCAGATTTGGGATTTTGGTGTAAAAGACGTATTAGAGAGGATACATGAGCTTTGGGCAGTATACCATATGTAAAAGATTTGCCCTACCCATATAAGATAACTTGAGATGGCTTATCCCTCTCAATTCAGCCATAAATTGACCTAAAATTGTCCCCATATTATATTTGTACAAATGGAAGAGATAAAGGAGCAAAAACCATAACATTAATTTCAGCATTACCCATGGTTCCCTAAAAAATAGGCCTCTTTCCTTATCTCTAGGGAGATAAGGAAAGAGGGGGCATCCCTTAGGGGTTCCTAAGGGGTTTTCCTGTTCATTGCTTTAGGATTACTTCTAGTACCATTTAGCAATAGGGGAAGATTTATTAAGCTTGGTGACGTGATAATGTGGCTGGTACTTTATCACCGGCCAATCAGCTCTCAACTGTGTAGTTACAGGCTTGGTTTGAAAAATGACAGCTAGGAGCTGATTGGCCGGCGATAAAGACCAGCCACTTTATCACTTCACCGAGCTTAATAAATCTGCCCCAGAGTAACATAGTAGTTGAGGTTGAAAAAGACTTACGTCCATCAAGTTCAACCTTGTATAGGACCTGTTAGGTGGTATGGACTAGATGTGATTATTTCCCCATTTTAGTTTTACCATTTGTTTCAACTATGGGCTGAATAGTGATTAGTTGTACCCCTGAATGGTTTTATTTTCCCCAGAAAATGTTTGTCCATCCTTATTTTACATGTGTTCAATATATCTGCCATCACCACTTTTTCTTTACTGCCCTGACCGAAAAAAACAAAAACTTTATAAGGGTACGGAATGTTCTCTTCTCTAGTCTGATCGCATGCCCCCATGTCCTAGTTTCTGACCCCAGAGTAAAGAGGTTGCCTGATAGTTATTTCCCTTGATATATTTGTACATGTTAAGCATTGTCTCACCTTAAACGTATCTTTTCTAGTGTAAACATTCCTAATTTGTCTGTCTTTCTTCGTAGCTTAAGGACTCCCTTTTATTAGCTTGGTTATTCTTCTCTGGAGTTTACCAAATTCTATAATGTCCTTTTTTGTAATGTGGGGCTCAGAATTGCACTCCAAATTCCAGGTGAGGTCTAACCAGTGCCTTGTAGAGTGGCATAATTACACTGTCTTCCCTAGTTTCCATCCCCCTTTGTATACAGGCTTGTATCCTGTTGGCCTTATAGGTAAAAGGCGAGGTGTAAAACAATGTTATTAAACTAAGAAAATCAGACCCAAATGCACGAGAAGCTACTGTAACACTTAAAAAAAAAAAAAAAAAAAACAAGAGACAAAATCAGAAGCTTTAAAAGCATCTAAGCCTCACAACCAATACTGACGCAATTGCCTGGCATATGCCTTTAACTGAGAGCCTCCCAGAGAACTACCCTATTCAGACCTGCTCGCTGAGAGTGTTCAGAACCCTGGCCCTTATTCTGGTTCACTCGCAAAGGCAAATTCCTTCTCAAATGGACTAAACCATGTGCACTGCAGGTGGGGCAGATGTAACATGTTCAGAGAGAATTAGATTTGGGTGAGTTATTTTGTTTCTGTGCAGGGAAAATACTGACTGCTTTATTCTTACACTGCAATATAGATCTCACTTTGATGTAAAACCCCACCCAAATCTAACTCTCTCTGTGCAAGTTACATCTGCCCTCGGCCGGGGAATGACTGCGTTTTCTCGGGCACTCCCAAAAACCGCAGGTACACTTCCCCCAAGCGGCGCAAGGTGTCAATCACCCTGTGGGCAGCCTGCGATGGCTAGCCTTCGCTGGCTGTCTTCCTACAGACGGCTTGCAGCAGAGTGAGCAAGTCTGAATCAGGCCCAGTATGACATGGCCAGTGGGTCAGGGTCAGACTCATAAGGTTCAGCGTGCAGAATCAGTTATCGCTGGCGGATCCCATCTCACGGTCTAGCAGCAGCGGCAGGTACACCATTGCTTGCTGCAGCACAGGCTGCCGCTGAACGGTACCAGGCAGGAGCAGTCCTGTCCCCTATTGCAGGTGTTGGCAGAGCTTCTAGGACAGAGCAGATTAACTCTACTGTAACGGAGGCTGCGCCGCTCCACTGTCGTAGCACGCAGGTGCTGCTGTACATACATGTGCCCCTTTTATACATACATGGACTACGAAATCCAATTTAAACCTGCAAATTAAAACTTTGTATTTTAAGTTAGGTCTAATAATTCTTCAACTCGTACCTACATGTTGACTTTACGGTCTAAAGCAGTGTTCCCAACCTCGATCCACAAAGCACACTAATACTCAGGTAATCAGGATAGCCATACTTAAGCACAGGTGACTTAAAGTTCCTCAGTTGCAGTATTATGATTGAACCATCTGTACAAGCACAGCTATCCTTTCAACTTGGACTGTTCATGTGCTCTGAGGACAGAGGTTGGGAAACCTGTTCTAAAGGGACTATGAACCAGATTCTCATCTGTACTGTATTGTACAGCCTCAGGGAAGAAGCTGTGCAATACCATACAAATAAAGGAGGTCATTTAGGTTCAAATTCGCAGCTTGCAAGTCAACCAAACGCTGCATGTGTTTGACCGTCCGCATCACCGCCCATCGAATGATTTCTACAGCGTTCGCAGAAGACACTTCTCTGGTGTCTTACATCTGTGAGCGCCCTGTGAGGGAAGCGGACAGGCAGCTGTCCGCCCCCCGCTTTATCGGCACCCCGTGCCCCCCACCCGCAGTGCTGTGCGCGAGCAGCCGGTGAATAATTTATTTGCCCTGACCGCTCGCACCAAGTGGTTGCACATGCGCATAAATGTGTATGAGCATGCGCAGTCGCGAAACATAGTGCATGAGCCAAAGCTTTGCCGTCCGAACCGGTCACAGTTCCAGGAAGCCTGCGTCTGGCGACAAAGACCCTTGTTTTGTAGAATAGACCTGGTTGCAGCACAAGCTCCAGGCTGCAGCTCATCAATCATGCTGCAGCTAAGGGGGTACTGCTAGTGATATATCCCAGACCAGGAGAGGCTCCAGCACTGTTCAAAATTCAAATAGGGGAGCCTCACCTCAGTATTCCATACGGACTCACTGACAGTTGGTGTGGCTCCCCTATTTGAATTTTGAACTGTGCTGCCACCCCACTTCTGAAGACACCACCACTTATGCCCAGTTCCACAGGATTTGTACATAAACCATCAGGTTTGCATAAACATCCGATTCAGGCCCATTAAACTCAACTTTGCAAAATGAAATTAAAAAAAAGTACAAATTCTTGCATGACAATGACCATTACACAATTAAGTTTTGCTAGTCCATATTTCCATTTGTCATTTAATAATTAGCAATTATTAGGATATCAGCTTATGCATGCCTAGTAGTAAAAATACAATATCCAACACAATTAAACTGTAACATTGGTAGACTCTGTATAAGTGTCAAGAAATGGAACCGATCATTTATTGATTGAAATCAATGTAAAAAGGTAGAGCACCCAGGCACACAGACACAATAGAGCAGAGCTTCTCGAATCCAGTCCTTGGGGACCACTAACAGTGCATGTTTTCCAGGTCTCCTTACAGAATCACAAGTGAAATTATATGAACCACCTGTGGATCTTTTAAAAATGTGACATCGGTAATGAATACACCTGTGCTGCAGGAAGGAGATACAGAAAACATGCACTGTGAGTCCCGAGGAATGGCGCTTTGAGATCACTGCAACACAGGACATCACTCACGGATTTTTCGTAGTTTTCCACGACAGGATGCGCAGGTCTCGCGCAGCAGCTGGTACTTAATTGCCAGGTTGGCTTTCCCAGTCTCTAGACGTGGACGAAGGGACAAGTTTTTCTGAGCAAGCTCAAAGTTAGAAGCCAAAGATGTTTTCCTCTCCTCTTGAAGAGACTGCACCTGTGGGAAAGGCAACAGAGAAATAACAGAAGGTATAGAAGTAAGTACAAGAGAAGGGAGCTAGAGCAGCAGTTTTCAACCACTGTGCCGTGGCACACCAGTGTGCCTTGAGATGTTTTCAAGTGTGCCCCCAGATCTAAAGATGTCCACACAAGCTTACAACCACCACCACCAGTTCAACTGTTTTTCACTCTTGTGTTCATGTGAGGGCCAATGCATTTTATTTTTGCTACCTGTGAGGACAAGTGTGATTGTTTTTTCATATGGGGACCAATGAGTTTTTTTGTCCTGTGGGGGCCAATGTTATTTTCCCTGTGGGGGTCTGATGGTGTGCCTTGTCAATTTTAATATCTTTTTTTGGTGTGGCACGAGTTGAAAAAGGGTGAAAATCCCTGAGCTAGGGGATAAAAATGGATTGAGAATATTAAATGGTTCATGGGGGCGTGATAATCATTTTCCAATGGCTAAACAGTTGTTTAATAAAGAAAAAGCAGTTTGTGGTCTTTCATCAAAATGTGAAATCAATGGTTCTCTCTGTTTAGAGGCTATGACCCAGCCTAAATTTACCCACGCCACTAAAGCTGATTACACATGTAGCACTCAATGCCAGGCAATTTTCTCAATATTGTATCATGTGTGGCTGCAGAGTGACCAGAATCCTGATAAGGATCCTACCTAAATGGATCTGAATATCTAGCATAGTGGAAAATGCGTTTGATAATGAGCAATATGAGCCGGTGTGTACAGTTATCTTCCGCAGCCCTAACCGCATAGCCAGGCGTAATCCGTAACTTGGCACAAGAGCTGGACAGACAAATATGGTCAGATTTGGAACGTCATGATCCTGTCTTTGCCAACCTTTTGTGTATTTCTTGTAATAAACTAATTATGAATAATGTTTTAATATTGTGTTATACAAGTTCTAAATTACTTATGTATTAGAATTAACAACAAAATACTTAAAACATAAAAAAAAAACATAAGAGCAATTACAAAGAGTAAATTATGGGATTTGAAACGGATTTACTGGAAACACAAAAATCAGGTTCCAATAGACTAAGCCAGGGGTTCCCATCATTTTTGAATCACGGCACTGGAGAGCTTCAAAATGTTTTCAAGGCACCTCTAGGCCGGACGTTTCATATTGAAAAATTCAGACACAAATATTAAATGAAGTATATTGTGTATATATACGTATGTTGTCCTTAGGGTGGGGGTGGGGGGGCAAGATTTGGTTCTGCTTGTCCACATGATATGATTGATGGCCACCAGCACTGGTTTTGCCTGTTACATTGACCATAAAAAAATTTGAATTGGACTTGGAAGCCCGTATCCGGTCAACGGATCTATGATGGCTACATTAACCATGCTTAGTTGAACCAGTCTAGATAGACGCCTAGAGATAGTCCACCGCGTCTAGATGGGCAGTAACGGAAGTTAGAAGCCAACGTTAAAGAACCACATGGTCGACGTGAGTTTTTCATGTGTTTTTACCACAAGTCGACTTGGTTCATTCTTTACTATACAAGTGGACATAGGCCCTTAATCTAGTTGAAATGGACGGATGCATATTTCGGACAGGAACCGAGTGTTCTTAGCCCCTCCTACCGTCCGGATCGCTCACACCGTCCGAATGTGGTAAGATGCAGAGTGAACGGACTGCTAGTGGATGTTTCATGTGAACACCTCCCCCATCTGTGGGTACTTTCGGCACCAAAAAAAAAAAAGAAAAACTCACGTCTACCATGTGACATTCGACCACGCTCTGTCGCTCAAACGCTGGCATCTAACTTACGTTACTGACGATCTAGAGGGGTTTGACTAAGGGTTTGACTAAGGGTGGCCGACCATAACACGTTCCATCTAGACAGCTTCAATCTGCTATACCATAACCCTGGAAACCGACCCAATTCACCACTGCATATACTGGAAACCCCACTATCCACGTCGGCGTGGAGTTGATTTTAGATAGTGTGGCGAGCGCAGCGAGGGGACGCGGAATACATGTGAAGTAATACACGTCCCCTCGCAGGGCTCGCCACGCTTCAGGCTCGGGGGCTCGCTACACTCGCCACACTATCTAAAATCAACTCCACGCCGACGTGGATAGTGGGGGTATGAAAAGGTCGGAGGACGCGTACCGCCGCCCCTCGCGTGCTCGCTGCGCTTGCCACGCTTCAGGTTGGCGTCGATAGTGGGGGTGTCGTTAACAATGGGGGTGCATTTAACATAGTAATCACCCTTCAGGGTGCCTGTACAATTAAAAATCGGGTCGGATCGCATCGCATGCGATCGGATCACATGCGATGCGATCCGACCGATACGATGCCCTACGATAGAAATCTTGGGCACCGTGATAATACACAGGTACCTTGTATACAATATTGCATCTCATCGCTTCTCGTATTGCGATGAGATGCGATGTGATGTATGTGCTGCACATAGATTTTGTACTAGATCTCATAGCAAAACCGAGATGCGATATTGTATACAATAATTGTAACGTGTATGGGAACCTTTATAGGGGAGATGTAGCAAACTTTCTATAGTGGAGAAGGGGACAAGTGGAGAAGTTGCGCATACCAGTTTTATAGCATTTATAAAGTGCATTCTATATAATGACAGATAAAATTTTATTGGTCGTTATGGCTAACATTTTTATATGTTTTAGAAAGATTGATACATCTCCCTCAAAATCTTTAGTCTTTTAATGGGAACAACAGAGGCCCAGGCTTTTCTAAACTGTACACTTTTTGAGACTATTGGGAGGTTTTCAATCTGGGATTCACTAACTCGACAGTCAGAATTCAATGTTCTGGCTCTCAAGAGTTGTAAAGTCTGCGGATTGCGAAAACAGCAACGGATTGACAGAAAATGGCCGCAAATTTGACAATCCATAGCTGTTTCCAAAAAAAACACAAATTCAACTTTTTCTTAAAAAAAGTCGAAACTGACAGCCTTCAATGCGGTCGGAATAGAAGCATTGAATAGGCAAGTGATGATATTTCTACCTGTTGGAAATGTTGGCACAGATTGAGTGGGTCATTCTAGTTTACTCGCTATTTAGCAAGTTCAGCCCCGTCCCGATGTTTTGGGGACTGCGCGTGCACGTGTTCTATTATGCGCACGTGCAGCTTCCTTTTACGAATGGTTTGGGCGACTTGCATAGTTGCAGGCCTCGGGAGTGGGCCGGGGAGGACAGCGGTGGGGACGCGGAATTGCCCATGGGAACACCCAGCGTGGGCGTTCCCATGGATATGTGGGCGGGCCAATCACATACCCATGACCCATCACAGGACGTCAGCCACCCGCCCCGTCTTTGCACAGGCGCACGCAAATAAAAGTCAGTTGCCACTTGATCGGCGACCATCAAATGATTTCTCCTACAGTGGAGGCATGCAAGGGGATCGGTACTCGTTACACATTCCCTCACATGTTACCGAGGGAAATCGGCAGCGGCGCTGGGGCGGATGTTTGGACGGGCGACGTCTCAGTCGCTCGGTAAGCTACAATCTTCAAAGCTAACCGAAACAACCTGAATCGGCCCCTGAATAACCCCCCCCCCCAATGCCCAAAAGTACACAAAATGTCAATCGCAGGAAAAGAGCCCAAATTGCATGTGAGCGCCGCAGGTCCGATGCAATACGTGGTCCCATGCACATCACACTGGAGCCTGGGAGTCGCTCAGCTACACAAGACATCTCTTGGATTGTTGTGAGCTGGGCAGACTTGGCTGGGATCGCATGCGATATATCACATGTGGTCCTTTATTATATATTGTATGCAATCCTGTGGTCCCGGGTCAAGGGGGGATCGCTGGCGACTTCTCCGTAGTTTATGACCAGCCTCACCCCCACACCTAACCCCCCACTTCTAAGCGCCTAAACCTAACCTCCCCTCCCCACAGCCTAATAACTTTATGTCCCCCCACTAGTGCCTAAACCTAACCCCCCTCTCCTACCCGCCCAGCATACTCACAGATGGGAGTGCCACCACAAAGCTCTATATCTACTGTGGAGAATGGTGGCACCTCTATCAGTGCTCTGGGCATTTCTCTGCTTCCGCCACCGGAGAACTTGGTCAAATAGATGGAGCAAGATACAGATAAATCCTGGGACAAAATATTCTGCTTTCTACATGAGATCTATGAATTAGGCAATAGATATTTCAGCAGGACAGAGACTGAAATAATACACCAAAAGTTATATTAGAGAGGCTTACATAAATAAATCTAGGATGTACCCACTGATAGTCTAATGGGGCATAAACACGGGAGATTTCTGCTTAACCACTAGAAAATTCGGTACTTGTTTAGTTTCCCGGCGGCTGATATATCGGTCGATATATCGGCCGATCCAATGCGATTTTTACCTGTTCTACGCACGGAGTTGATTTAATATTTTGTGGCGAGCGCAGTAATCCACGTCCGCTCGTCACTCTTCGGGCTCGTTGGCTCGCTGCGCTCGCCACACTATATAAAATCAACTCCATGCGCAGTGGATAGTGGGGTTATGAACAGGTAAAAAATCGCATCGGATCGGCCGATATAGCATCCGATATATTGGCCGCCGTGAAACTAAACAAGTACCGAAAATTCCCCTACATCATTCCATGTGTAGGGGCATAGTGTAGCGTGGCTCCATGCATCGATATCGCCCGAAGATTAAATTCCAGCATGCTGGATATTAATCAGTCAGGGCAAGTGTTCTCATTGGAGAACCGGTGCGTCACTATCGATGGTCTAGATCATATAAGAATGCAGTATATCTCTAGTCAGACCTGAGTGATCTACATCACCCTCACTCCTGTAATACCCACCCATTATTTCAATAAATTTATTTTTTGCGCAGTGCAAATCTCTCAGTGTGTATGTGAAATCTAGACTGTGGGAAATCTCCCACATTAAATTGCTCAGAACACATTGCTTGTTCAAATCTCCCTGTGTGTACAATAAGGTGAATTTAATGGCCCAATTTGACTATATTGTTAGTGACTGCATGTACGGAGCGGGGAGATGATGTCACAGAACGAAGTAGGCACTATACTGATTTCCTGGGAGTTCAGCGAGATTCGATAACATGTGTACCTGGCTTAACTGTGCTGGTTTTGGTGATATATAGGTTAAATAAAAGTAACAGAGGTTTTAATTAAGTCACCTTTGTTTAAGCATGGATTTTAATTAAAACCTGGACTATTAAACCCCCCCCCATACACTATGGGGCACGTTCACCCGATTCCGACGGATCGGGACGAGAAATCGTGTGATATTGGCCCAAATTGGATGTGTTTGACATCTGCTCCGACCCAATGCACGGTCCGTATAAGATAAATCGTATGTGCAGCCGTCAGCGGCACATCGCGGGTGCTTTTTAGTACCCATGATATATCATATGCGATTTCCTTTGTACTCCCCCGCAGCTCCCGAGACGGCACGTCAAGTGCAAAGTTGGGGGGTCAGCTTTCAAAGGAAAACTGGTCTGACTTGTGCCTCTGACAAGTTGGATCACAGTATGGGGGCCTTTAGTGTGCCTAGAGGACCAAGGTTGGGAATGCCTGTCATAGGCATTTGGCTGGCTATGTGAAGGATGCAAAAAGGGGTGCTGTTGTCGACATTACATGCCAGGGCAATTCGCTCCCTTCACACAGAATTGAATTCCCCCCTAAAACTTTATTACATTGGAAAAACAAACTGATGGAACTCAAGCAATATACCAAATGATAGTAGGTGATAGTGCATATGGCCTAATTTGCTGATGTGATAGAAGTGTACCCAAGTCGCCTCACACAGAGATTCCAGGTAATGGTGCTTCTATGATCCCCCCTCCTGGTATACGTGGACCCAGGGCATGATGGGAAAATTGTCAAAACTGAAGGGGATCTAGACACTACCGTGCTTTCTATCTCACACACACACACACACACACACACTAATATGTATGTAGATAGATAACCATACCAACAACATATCACTTTGCTCTTTTCACATCATCCCATTTACCAATGTGGAGCTTACTGCATACATTTTTATTACCACACAGAAACCCGCACTAACATTAACAAATTAATATGTACCCTACTGATATTAGACTCAACTTTTGTACCGTGACATGTGAGTACATACAGATGGCGTGGTATAAATGGTAAAATTATTGATAATCATAACTGTGTGTTCACCCATAAGGAAGTATCAATCTATCCCAAATGCAAAAATGAGGTTTAGCTTAATGTCAGGGAAGGCAGGTGAGTTAACAAGCAGCATCTGCAGACGTACTGTAACAGGGCGATTAATAGTAAGTTGATGTGTTAAATAAAAATAAAAAAAGGCTATGCAACCAGTAAGCAATGCAAACACGGTTACACAACAGTCGACATACAAACACAGATTTGTGGAGCTGAAAACAAAACGAAAAAAAAAAATATATATAAGATCAGAAAAACAATAACAAAAGGCATTACAAAAAAAAAAAAACAACAACAACATGGAAAGCATTGCAAAACCAGGGCGTCATGCAGGTAAACAAGCATATAACGTGCACATAGGAATAAACAATAGGATGACCAATGACAATAATGAGATAGAGAGAACAGGGAACAAAGGAAAGATGTAAGGGGTGGGAGACGTAAAGAATAGACAAAAAAAAAAAGAGAGGGATCAGCTCACCGATACAAAAGCGTGTCAACACCACTAGGCCTGAAATATCATAACAAAACACTGCTGGCAAATGAATTCCATTGTGTAATATATATATATATATATATATATATACACATACACACATATATATATATATGTATGTATTTTAATGTGTGGCAAGGATGATCCACAAATAACTCAAACACGGCTCCTACATCTCTGTACAGATTTGGAGGCCTCTATGGATACGTGCATGACAAAGAAGGCTACAGGTTCTGTGTACATGATATTGCTGTACTGTAGTTACAGGCGGTGTGTTAGCATAGGGATATGTGGGTGGTACAGGCCTAGTCTGTGCTTGCTACTATCACTCTGCCCATACATACTGTATAAACATGTACTGTTGTCGTAGGCTTACAGTATATGTGTACATCACAGAGAAGTCACAGCTTGGGGAAGACACCGACACACTAAGCTGGATGCTCAGAGAGCTTTGTGTAAACACAACACAGCCAGTGAATGAGTGCATTAAGCATCTGGGCTATATGACACCCACAGAGGCTGTAGGCTAGGAGTGTGTGTGCATCCTATGTGTGTCTGTGATGCTGCAAAGGTCCCTGCATAGAAAACAAGGTGTGGATAGACCCTCATCTGGAGGAAATGTCAGAGATACAGGCCGCAGAAACACAACTGAATAGTACATGCACAGCACACACTCAAAATAAACTCAATCTGTCTAGACACTATCTCCACATCTAGACGGAGGCATCTGTGGCTGGGGTGGGAATGGGGCTCTTCTCTTATTTACCAACAAGGCAAATGCTGGTCCAGATGGTGTTGTGGAATAATATAGGGTGCACATTAAAGCGTGAAAGTCAGATGTGCTCCTGATAACAATGAGGATGCAGTGATTTGCAGGTGATCATGTCTCTATGGAAAGAGACACAAGAAGGGGCCTATAGAGAAACAAGCACTTGGACTCTGAGGTGTAGAACCAGCAAGGTCTGGCCATTGCATCTATACAGTGCAATGCAAAGTGTGGGCCATATGGTGTGTGTCTATAGCGGATGCTAGCTTCTTATACAGGATGGGAATAAATAAAAGCTATTTATGGCAGCAGCTGAGAGGATGATGTAAAGGCTACAAAGGCTCCATTGATGGTACAGCAGCAGCAGCAGCTGGAAGGTGTCTGGCTGGCCCAGGCTGCATGGAGACATACTGATGAGGGGATAGGAGATGGAGGCAGTTAGAATGAATGCAGCCCGGGATTTGCACAGGGGTCCCCGGGATTGCACAGGGGTGGCTGTGCATGTATTAGGGTTCCAGGCTCAACAGGCAGGGTCTGCAGCTGCCCCATACATGCACATAGCAACACACACATAGACAGGGGACACTACCTGCTCGCTCAGGCGGACGATGCGTTGCAGCTTCCCCTCGTCCTGCAGCAGCTGCCGGAGCTGCTCGGTGCTCAGCACCCCAAATCGGTCCGTCGGGCTGGAGCCGCCGTTGCCGGCCTCCGGGGAAGGATCAATGCGGGCGGTGGGCTTCGAGCTACCGGGCTCTGATGACGGGTGGGGGCGTGCAGCCCCCGGCTTGGCGCTGTCGTGCTCCGGGGACGGGTGGGAGCGGCTCCCCGGGTTCATGCTGCCGGGCTCCGGGTCCACTCTCAATCCCGCGGTCCCCGCAGTCTGCAGCGGGGGGGTGCAATAACCCGGAGCAGCCGGCAGAGGGCGCCCGGAGCCTTCGATATGTGTGTCCAGCAACAGCGGCAGCAGCAGCCTCGCACTTTGTAGTGTAATAGCTGCCTCCTGGAGCTGGGTCTGCCTGTACACAGAGCTAAATATAATCCATCACCACACAAACATATATATTACATATCTATTATACATACATGTACCTTCCCATGTGCTGTATGGTCATTATTACATGTAGCAGCTCACACCAATGGGGACCTGCTACTCTACATAGCAACTACCTGTGTGGGTAACTCTGATGAGAACATAATGCACAATATTAGGGATTCCCTGTCAGGAAAATATTTATATCTCACATCATTTTTTTTTTGTGTCAAAAAAAAACTAAAATGTAATATTTTTACTGCATTTTATTTTACTCATCCAAAACATCAATTATGTTTTTTTTTTTTTAGAAAGATAAATATTGAGGAATAAATGTTTCAGTTAATAAAGTAAAAGCAGCTTTTGCTCAATAAAAGTGAGGTGTGTGACTATGTCAGTGCGTGCAGCCCAGTCATGCATTATACTGTACTGTAATTATGCAGCTGGCAGATTTTGGGGGGAACCAAGGACAAGCGCCTTCAATAGTTGCATAAGGGGGGGGTGAGGAAATCGTCGCACACCCAGTGTAGCGACTACAGTCAATGGGAGAGTAGAGCTATGTTTTGTGTGGGGCCCTGCAGGCACTACATGATAAATTTACTAAGATGGGAATTCTATTGAAGATGGGATGTTTCCCATGGCAACATAACATAAACATAGGGGTGCCGCATACAAACACCCCCCAGCTGTCAATCAACTTGTCAACAGCAACGATGGCTAGCTGTGATCTCATGGTCCTCCAATAACCGCTCAGACTGCAAATTCACAGACCAGCAAATGGGGCTGAATTAGCCCCTATAATATACCGGAACTTAATACTGTTCTGACCCAAAACTATTTCGCGCCAGTGCCCAGTATAAGCAATAATCCCATACACACCATCGTATCATAGTGGTCCCTTATAAAATACATATATTTATTTACCATATAAAATGTGTGGGATATTCCCCCAAAACAATGTTCTCAATGGATAACTACAAATATTAAGGATCCCCGAATGTATGAAGGTGAGAGAGATACTGTATCCACTGCAGTCCCTTTATTTCTGACTGGAGCGACAGTCCCCATAGGTTTCTACACAACAACAGCTTTTGGTCTTCTAATTTCTATGGCACAGTATGAAAGTTTAACATTTAATCTCCAACCTTCAGGTTCACCTTAACACCTTGGCAAGGAGAAATGACAAGTGCAATAATCTCAGATAAGTAATTGTAGGTAGTGAGGCCAATACAGGGGCATTTTTTTAATCCCAGGAATCGGAATTGAAAAATGCTCAATCCTAGCCGGTTATGCTTGTGTGCGGCTGGGAGAGGTTGGGTGGCGGAGCGTTCTGGCGGCAGACGCGCAGTGATGCAGCCTCAGAGTGACCTATGACCAAATCACGCTGCACAGGACGCATGCCGGGTCAGGAACAGCCAAGAAGCTTCTGAGCAGTTGCTCAGACCCTGCCAGGCATTAATCCCGAAATCCCGGGACTGAAATCCTGGACATTTTGAGGTCAAATCCCGGGAACCTGCCGATCCTGGGATTGGCCACCCTAATTGTAGACGATCATGAGTCGCTACAGTTTTAAAAGACTATTTCAAAGAATTTCAAGTCCATTGTACAGCAAGATAAATGATGTGCCAGTCAAGTACACTGAAGACAGTTTCCATTGGTAATACCCCTAGGAGTGGGTACCACAGAGAATTCAGCCAAAGGTGAAACCACGTAATGCTCAGAGAAGTCACCAAATGCCCGACAAACATTTATATGCAGGGATCTACAGGCCTCTGTCAACACAATAAATTATAACATTTATTATAAAAACACTGAACAAGTATTTCTTTCATGCAAAATTAGCCAGTGCTGACATCATCATTTTCCCCATAACAAAAATGTATGTGTTGAATGATACACAATTTTGAATCAGCCACAGAAGTTATATTCACGGCTTTCATTTAACTCATTTAAACTCACGGGAGAGGAGAGGTGCCCCTATTGGGAGCAGGAGCCCAGCGGCAGATGACTCCATTGCCTCTTAAAGTTATGCCTCTGCTGCTTATGAGACCCCAGAAGTCATCCCAGGTTTGTATTTGTTACTTTCCCGTTGCCCTGTGAGCAGTACTTCACCTTTTGGCCAGGTCTGCGCTAAAGAGACAATTACCAACTACTGAAGAACTAACCAATCAGCTTCTGTTATTTTGCAGCTGTGCTAGAAATATGACAGAGGCTACTTGGCTGTTATAGACTCCAAGATTTGATAACCTCTCTTATATTTGGTGAAAGACAAATATCTGATTGAGGAGGGAGAGGTGAGAGTTTGGGGTTGTTTTTGTAAAGTGGTCTATATATATATATATATATATATATATATATATATATATGCCATGAGAGAGAGAGCGGGTACTAATTACTGGGACCTGGTTCCTGGGGGGACCCAGTGCCGTTACTACTGCCATCCCTTCCCCAGTATACCTGTGCTGCGCCATTTTCCTGGTGCTATCTTCGGGAAGATGTCTCAGTGCATAGAAAAAAAGACTTCCAAAGTCTTTGCTCTCTAGTGGCCAGCACCATCTCCCAAATATCACTGGGAATATGGTGCTTGCTTGGCACCAATTACCCTCTTCCTGATTAGTAAGGAAGATCACTGCAAAGTCCTCTCTATATCAAATCCCACAGGAGTTTGGATGCAGACAGGGGAGAATGGTCTTAATGGGATGTGTTATTATGAGTGGCTTTGAACTGCAATGTGAGTACTGTAGAGCTTCTTGGACATTGGCCCTTATTCTGGTTGGTGCGGCCGGAGCTGCATATGCGGCTCCGACCGTGCATGCGAATCCCCGCCTTCCATACGGATCGCCACGGCCGTCCGTACGCGGATATGTGGCGATCCGCATGAAATTGGACGGGGATACGCCTCCTCCATGGTGGGAGCAGCCCCTGCATTCGATGGTCGCCGAACATCGAATGCAGGGCCGCACGCTCCACCAGGTCCCGCAACACAAGACCACACGGACACTTGTCCGTGTGAAATCTTGTATGGGGGCTTGCAGCTGACATCCGGCGATGTCAGATGCCCGCCCCGTACCAACGCGTCACGGCCTCATTACCATGCATACGCCCCGCGTTTGCATGGGAACGCCCATGAAACGCGGGGCGTATGCATAGGGTAATGAGGATAAGTAGCCCCTCACGCCCCTCTACGCCCCCTGTGCGGCGTATAGAGAATCCTTGCGGCGAAATCGCCTGCACATGCGCAGAGTGACCTCTGCACATGCGCAGAAGATAAACATCGGCGGCCCGTACGCAAGCGGGAATATCCGCACCAACCAGAATAAGGGCAATTGTTGTCTACTTTTGGTCAAACTTTACACTTTGTAGTGGGCTGGACTGGGGGGGGGGGGGTGGCAGGGTGACATGTGCCCCCCAGGCTGGTTCACTTGTAAGCATTTGGCCCGCCCTTCAAAAAGAAGGCTGTCTGTCCCTGCCTGACTCCACACAACTAGTTGTACATCCTGCGCGCTCACGCTGCACTGCAGCCTTTTTGACAGAGAGGTCCAGCCACTGTGTGATGCCCAGCTGGCGGTAAGCTAATACAGCCGCTAATACAGCCTGATGATGCAAGCCGAGCCACGGCCACTGACATGAGTGGTGCACACAGCTGCCCTGTCTCCTCTGTTGGCATGCACAACGTTGTCTCTGGCACTCTATTGGCATGCTAGTGTGAAGACCACTGTCACACTAGTACGCCAATAGAGGAGCCAGAGATGGGTGTGGTACAGGGGTCCGACAGTCGGGATCCTGACAGCCATTAGCCCGACGTTGGGATCCCGACTGGCTGGACTCAGACAGCATGGTGAGCGCAACTAAGCCCCTTGCAGGCGCGATGGCAATTGCAAAGATGACATCCCTATGAAGGACCAAGGTAATTTTGTATTTTTACTATTTACCACACACAATCCTGTTCCTGATGAGCTTACTTTCTAATGCACCATAATCAAATTTCTATACACATTTATAACATTTTTAATATAAAAAAACTGTTTTTATTAATGTTTCTGGATCCTCCTGATCATCCCCGAGTAGACAAATGTCTCTGTCTCTGCCTCA
Source organism: Crinia signifera (assembly GCF_055691185.1). Classification (NCBI taxonomy): domain Eukaryota; kingdom Metazoa; phylum Chordata; class Amphibia; order Anura; family Myobatrachidae; genus Crinia; species Crinia signifera. Next base: position 52,140,626 of record NC_139218.1, read on the forward strand.
GCCCCAACTGATTAGAGGAAACTACAGCTGTTGGCTTTAGGCACTAGGACAGTGGTTCCCAACCCTGGTCCTCAAGTACCCCCAACAGTGCACGTTTTCCAGGTCACCCGGCAGGTGCACTCATTATTCAGACGGGATGCGGTCATCTATTAGAATGAACTTAGGTCTACAGTCATTAGGTCGACCCCACTAGGTCGACTGGCAGGAAGGTCGACCTAACTTAAGGTCGACATGACTTAAGGTCGAATTTGCATAAAGGTCGACATGAGGAAGGTCGACTGGTCATAAGGTCGACATGGGGTTTTCACTGTTTTTTGAGCCGACATGTGCCGACAGGCGGTATTTCATGCCCTACCATCCACTAGGGCGTGGTGGGAGAATAAAATAGTGTGCCGAGCGCAGCGAGGCACCGTGCCCGAAGCATCGCGAGCGAAGCGAGTGATGCGAGGGTCCGATTCTCATTGCCAACTGTGTCCATGTCGACTGTGTCGACATTCGGATAAAAAAACAGTGAAAAACCCATGTCGACCTTATGACCAGTCGACCTTCCTCATGTCGACCTTTATGCAAATTCGACCTTAAGTCATGTCGACCTTGGCCCATGTCGACCTTAAGTCAGGTCGATCTTCCTGCCAGTCGACCTAGTGGGGTCGACCTAATGACTGTAGACCTAAATGCAGTCTGACGAATGATCCCATTCCATTCAGACACAGTTTAAAAGATCCACAGGTGGAGCTAATTATATCACCTGTGATTCTGTGTGGAGACCTGGAAAACAGGCACTGTTGGGGGTACTTTAAGACCAGGGTTGGGAACCACTGCACTAGAGGGATTGTTAGAGTTATGCTGAGGGATGGGGGAGGCTAGGGTTAAGCTGCAGGGAGGGCTAAACTGCAGGAGCGGGAGGTCAGAGTTCGGCTGGTAAGGTGGGTCAGGTTTGCCTACCCTCCTGGAATGGCAGTGATCGGCAAACCGGGTCATTTTCCATCATGGGGGCGGGGCTTAAAGATGTCACTCTCAAAAGTCGGCAACCCTGAAGATGGGTACGGGTTAGGGAATTAGGGTGAAAATACTTACCAGGATATGTTGGGAATTCTGCCCGTTGGTATCCTGCATCCTGCTACCGGACTTCTGACTGTTGTATCTGGATGCCTTGCAGTCATTGGGGCTGATGCAGTGTCTGAAAATTGGGCGTACATTGCTCCAAAATGATGTGCATGGAAGAATGTGTGTGGTTTCATATAGACAGACCGGTCTGCATCTTGAGATAGGCCTTCATCTGCATCGGTCAAATGTATAATTAGTTTGCTAATATGCATCATCACTTGTATGCAGAGGCTTGCATGTACAACTTTGCTTACTTGAAAATGATCCGCTACACCCACATTCTTTCTCTTACAAAAAAATGCCTTGTGAGACTTGCATACACCCATTTTTTTAACATGTGCAGTGTGAATCTGGAAAAGGGAAGTGCAAAATGCGCACAACCACAGGTGTACATAGTAGTTCTAATTAGGTCTATATTTTCGACCATGCCGTGCAGCTCTCTCCAAGTGAGCCCAACCGCCAGCCCCAAATCCCGATGCAGATAGAGAAGACAAAAGGGGGAGCGCACAATGAGCAAAAATTCTGATATTTTACTTAGATAAATAAAAGCTCACATACATGGCGTTAAGGTAACAGCTTGCCAACCTGAGCGGTAACCATCGGAAGCAGAGAAAGCACCGGGAGACTGTGACCGGCCTTGTATTGCTGCTGTTATCTCTTCGATGTGGAATAACCGTCTCAAATGCTGTAGCTGAGAAGCCACGACCAACGCGTTTCATCATCAAATGACTTCATCAGGTTGTGTTGTTATCAGGTCTGACAGTCTATCACATATACCCTACAGTTCAGCTGAAGGTTATCACAGTGTGATTGATACACATCACTCATTACATATAAGGAAAAAAAGACAGTACTTACACATAAAATAGCCCTGCAATTATAATAGCTATTCCACTACTTGAAATATTTGTATCAATTTAAAATAAATATAGAAAGCAGGGTTTGATATATATACAATCAAACTAAGGTTACGCATCTATAAACTAACATGATAGTATTTCATAAAATGTGCAGTGTGAATGTATAAAAGATACTGTCAGTGCCATATTCACCATTAACTTCTTCTTATAACAGAGAATTTGGGAGAAATAGGAGTTTTCTGCCCACAGAAAGGCCACATGGGGCGACATGTAATGACACTCGAATTGGCCAGAGGTGAGGGCTCCCGCCCAAACTCAGACAATGAATTTAAAATTATTGACGCACCTCCGCCCACCTCGGGCATCATTATATCTGACCCAAGGTGTGAAGATGGCTAAATAGCAGATATTTACCAAAATACAGACAGGGGCTTTAACCCTTTGAGTGCCGAGTGAATTTGTCAAAATTGGTGTGAAAATTGGCAAGCAAACATTTTTATTCATCATAATGACCTTTTTTTTTTACACAGCATTTTATATTTGAATTTATATAACAAGTGTGAGCGGCGCTGGCATTTTTAGCCGATATTTTGGGCATCTCTCACAGAGATACTGGCATTTTCACCGAGATGTTTCTAATACCAGTAAACATTTGTATATCATTTTACTCTTTCTAGTTGAAACCACCAGTATTACTTATATGTACCGTAGTCAAGCTTACATAATTATCTGTTCGAAGTGGGCTCTGCTTTAAAAATTGAAATTTTGTGGTCACGCAATTAAGTGAAACTAATTTTGTAGGAACTAAGCATATTACTACATTAAATATATTATTACTTCTACCTATAACTACTGTAACAAATAGAAAAACAAATTAATATATTTTGTATGTATAATATGCAGAATGCATATAACGGTGTGCTTGGAAAAATAATTACTTTTTTTAAGTTGTTACTGAATGCATTTTGCTTTTTTTTTCTAGTTTAATTACTGGATTTTACAGGGTTAAAAGAATTTAACGGAAATCAGGAAAAGAATAGTCTGACTCCTAGGGTTACCACCCATCCAGGATTACTCCAACAGTCCGGTAATTGAGCCCGATGTCCGGAGTCCGGATGGGTGCCATTCCCGGACTATACAATGTCCGGCAAAAAACGGGGGCACTCACAGTCCAGCAGGCCGCGGGATGCCAGCACCATCCACCGAGTCCGACATGGGCCGCGGAGAGTCTCCCAGCCGCATCGCTGACAGTGACATGCGGGCCACAGACAGTTCGGGCTTGCTCTGCGCTGCTGTTCATGTTGATAGCGGCGATGCGCAGGCAGCGTGGCTGTGTGCGACGTATCCTAGACTGTTCAGCTGCTGCTGCCCATAGCAGGTCCTAGGAGCGGTCCTGGACAGCACCTGCCACCATTTTACGAGGCTGGCGCGCCGCTGAGAATGATCACCACGGAATGCTCACAAATTGGTTTGCTGCTGGCCTGCCCTGCCTCGCTCCAATCTCAAGCCAGTCAGTCCAAGTGTGCCACTGCCTCCGCTGGCCCCCCATGCCCCATATAATGTATGGCAGTCCTGGCATTGAGCATGAAACCCCCAGCAATTAACATGTAGGTAAGAGGCCCTTATGTGGCATAATATGAAATAGCCATTATGGTGTGTGGTATAATATGTAATGGGTGTCCTGGTGTGATGTATAATGTGTAATGAGCGTCACAGTGTGAGGCGTAATGTGTAATGGGCGTCATAGTGTGAGGCGTAACATGTAATGGGCATCACGGTGTGGGATTCAGTATTGAATCCCGGCGGTCGGGATCCCGGCGTTCAGAATCCCGACGCCGAAATCCCGACAGCCGAAATGCCGACAAGGGGGGGACGTGGATCGCCCCCCCTTGCGGGCTCGCTGTGCTCGCCACGCAGCGGGCCCGGTGCCTCGCTACCCTCGGCACACTAATTTATTCTCCCTCCAGGGGTGTCGTGGACACCCCAGGAGGGAGAATGTGTCTGCATTTCGGCGGTCGGGATTCCGGCGTCGGGATTCTGAACGCTGGGATCCCGACCGCCGGGATTTTAACTGCATCCCACGGTGTGAGGCATAACATGTAATGGGCGTCATGGTGTGAGGTGTAATGTACAATGGGCGTCATGATGTGTTGTGTAACATGTTATGGGCATCATGGTGTGAGGCATAACGTGTAATGGGTGTCACGGTGTGAGGTGTAATGTATAATGGGCGTCATAGTGTGAGGCGTAACATGTAATGGGCATCACGGTGTGAGGCATAACGTGTAATGGGTGTCATGGTGTGAGGTGTAATGTGTAATGGGCGTCATAGTGTGAGGCATAGCGTGTAATGGGCGTCATGGTGTGAGGTGTAATGTGTAATGGGCGTCATGATGTGTTGTGTAACATGTTATGGGCATCATGGTGTGCAAAATTCGAAGAATAGAATTGAAGCGAGTCAAGGGGTGGGTCTGGGTGCAGGTCAGTGGGTGGGCTGTGAGTGGGTCAAGGGGCGGACCACCCAGGAATCTCTCAACACAAAGGTGGTAACCCTACTGACTTCCCATGCTGTTCCCAAAGATCGCATAAACACTGTCAGCACCTGCACAAGTGGCATCATGACTACATGCACTGCATATGGGGTCTAATTAAGACCTGATCGCTATACTGCAGGTAATACAGATGTTCCATGTACAGAGAGAGTTAGATTTGGGTGTTATTTTGTGAAGTAATTTTTCCTCAAATTTCCCCTGAACCTTCCTCCCTCTAGTGTCAGTGCATGTTCTCTTGTTCTGTTGCTCCTCTTCCTGTGAAGAATGTCTCCCACCTGTACCTTGTTAAAACCCTTGATATATTTGAAAGTTTCTATCATGTCCCCCCTTTCCCTTCTCTGCTCTAAAGTATACATATTAAGATCTTTTAGTCTTTCCTGGTACGTTTTGTGATGTAGGCCATGCACCATTTTAGTTGCCCTTCTTTGTACAGTCTCTAATGTATTTATATACTTCTGTAGATATGGCCTCCAGAACTGGACACAGTACTCTAGATGAGGTCGTACCAATGACCTATACAGTGGCATTATTACTTCTTTCTTTCTACTACTGATACCTCTCCCTATGCAACCAAGCATCTGACTTGCCTTCTTCATTGCTTTGTTACATTGCCTACCTGCCTTTAAGTCCGATGAAGTGCAACAAAATGGCTGAATAGACATGCAGTGTATTAAACAGACAAAGCTGGGTGTGTACCTTGGGCAGCATGTGACTCGCAGGAGCCATTAGGGACATTAGGAATGGCCAGTTAGCTGGGATAATGGTACAGGAAAAGGAGGAGTCTTCCTCTTTTTCCTGAGAAGTTTCCCACCCTCCCTTCCCTATTCCGTGTGTTTTTTGGGGTGGGTGTTAAGCGCGTTAGCTGAAAGGCGGGAAAGAACGGCAGTTTCATAGATTTTAAGGCTTGCTTTAAGTTATGTTTACTGCGGATTTGGCTTGTTTTCGGTGCGCTCGCCTCTCATTGGCTTAGGCCTTCGCTGGATCACCCGCTCGGGGACAGCAACCCCACCCGGCTGGGTGGGTAGTCAATGTAGTAGGTGGAGTGGATACCGCTGTTTCTGAGTTAGGCTGAATTATGCAGGATAGTTTTGGGGTGGAGCTTAGTTTTTAGAGCCGTTCTTTCTGGCCACCAAAAAATTATTAATGAAATAATCAAATAATAAATTAGCTTAACTTCTTTCAAATAAATTCAGCTAACAATTTCTGCCAAACCTAAGTCTCTGAGTCTTTATTTCAGGTTTTAAGTGTTGTAGAAGTTAAGTTATCATCTTACACATGCTCACACATCCGCTGATAGAATGTTTAATAGTGACACCTAGATCCCTCTCTTCCTCAGTAGTTGCCATTAAAGTGCCATTTATACTAGATTTAGTCTTTTGATTTTTTGAGAACCAAGTGATGAACCAACCATGATTTTTGGCATTAAACTGTAGTTGCCATGCTCTTGAACATTCCTCTAATCTACCTAGATCATCAATCATTTGTTTTACCCCTTAAGCTTGTGTCGACTTTCTGTCATTGTTGACCTAAGGTATGTCGACCATTCTTAGATGTTGTTGACTAATAGTGGTGGACCTAGTGGCTGTCGGCCTAGACATTGTCAACCCAGGGACCAGATACCCCCAAATCTAAAGGTGTGTACACACTGACAATCCAGAGCCGCACCAGGAGCTGGCGGTGATTGACAGCTCAGTGTAATGTGATGTCAGTCCGGACAGATTGGGCAGCATGTATGGAGAACACGCTGCCCAATCCGTCTGTATCTGCTAGTGTATACCCAGCTTAACTCTCTCTGTACATGGTTCCATTTGCCCCACCTGCAGTTCACAGGCTTTTGTCCATTTGCAAACAAAATGTGCCCAGCGATCAGGCCTGAATTAGTCCCAAGATATTGGAGTGCATATTCTTTGAAGCTGGGCATGTCTGCCGGAATAGATTAGTCTGATTTCCTAGCAATATAATCATCCCAGATCATATATATAGTAATGTTAGCTTTTTCATAAACTTACTGTATGGACTCTGCTACATCTGTAACTATTTTGGGGCCACAATGTTCCGGATTTTTTACAGAATTGTTTAACTTAACTGGCAAAAACATGTTTTCCAAAAACTGCACAGAATTGGTCTTTTATGATTGAAATAGGTCAAGAACATATATTTAAAATCGAAATTAGTTTCTAAAAAATAATAAATAACATTTGAAAAATATCGGTATTCCGAACATCGGAACATAACAATCAGAGAATCAGGAACATAAGAATTATCGCAACTTTGATTTCCCTAGTGGCTTCAGCCACCAGATACACGTTAAGGTCTAAAGGTGCCTAATTTACATTTTGCAGGTGGCTGCTCCTCTTTACAGCCACCAGGTGTGGGGTCCTTGGTGATTGGCAGCATGGTCATTGTCACCAAGGTGGGGGGGTTACTAATTACCAGGGTCATGGGGGCCCTGGTCTATCGATCTCCTCCTTACCTGTCAGCAGCAGCACCTTCGTTCTCCAGCCAGGGACTATGGTGGCGCAGGACGAGAAACATTGCTTTCTTCTATCAGTAGTCTCACCCATTTGTTCTGAATTAAATCTGCAGTAATGAGGTGCCCTGATTTATTTTTAATTCACTTATTTTATTTTTACTTATACTCATGCTCATTGGCGTAAGGATATTCAGTGGCAGAAAAAAAATGGGGGGAGAGAGTGGGGGGAGAGAGAGAGGCTCCTAAGTTCTAAATAGGCGACTGACCAGGGGGTCGTCAGGTTAAGAAAGAACCACCAATGTTGTGGAAAGGTCTCTCATTCATAAAATAATGAAAGTTTCAGATATGTTTTGTGACCAGTAGAAAAGTAGCCCATAGCCATAGCAACCAATCACCTTTGAGGAAACTTTATGAAATACATTCTTTAAAATAATAGATAGTAGCGCAGGGTCGCCTACCCTCCCGGAATGGCCGGGAGGGTCCCGGAAATTGGGTCCCCCTCCCGGCCCCACTCCCACGAACCCCCACCTGGTGGGGGGGGGTCCGCGGGTCAAATGATGCGATTGCGTCATTTTAGCCCTCGATGCGGGGGGGGGGCCTAAAATGACGCAATCGCACTAGACACACCCCCAATAGTGCAGCCGCCCCCTGCTTCAGTCAGTTTAAGGGCAGCAGAAAAGTCAGCAACTATGAAGTAGCTGATTGGTTGCTTTGGGCAACTTCTCCACTGGTCCTCTTCTCAACTTTTGCTTAATTCAAGGGATGGCCATCGGTGTGCCTGACATTGATGGTTGCTATTGATGGCGATAGTGCAAACGGCATGGTAGCATACTAGGTATTTGAAAAACATTAATGGTTTCGCCTATTGATGGTCATCCCTGTTCTTTGGCTGACTGGCCCGTGGGACAATCAGTACCTAGGGATGGGGTTTCATAGGTGTCAGGAGCAGAGCTCTATGTTCCGGTTATGCTGTGCCATCGATGACAGCAGTATCCTACATCGCTCATCCCATCCCTACTTCATTTATCTCCCTCAGAGTGTGATAGTGAGCCATGGATTCTGTGTTGGGCTGGAGGGCTCTGCCCACTCATGAAAGAAGGAGGAGGTGTGGCACCTAGAGAATGACCAGTTGAGACAGTCAAAGAGGGGCTGTGGCAGTCAGGCGAGGCTGCTGTGTGTATACAGCCTAGCTGGGGTGGTGGTAGCTAGTCAGGCTGCCTGTGAATACAGTCCAAGTGGGTCTGTGGCAGCCAATAAGAGCCCAGCGGTCCAGGAGGCCAGGGAGGGACAGGAGCCAGTGTACAAATCAGCAGGAGGCAGAGAGGACCATACAACTCTGTGGGGGGAATTTCCTTACATGGGATGTTGCTCTGGGTAACCAATCAGAATCTAATTCTTATTTATTTAGCACTAGAATATAATAGATAGTATCTGATTGGTTGCCTATAGCAACATCCCATGTGAAATAGAACTCCCATCTTAGTAAGTTTCACATTGCATCTGAGCATATAACATTGGAGACCACGCCGGGCAAAAGTTGCTATAGTATGCCTGAGAGGGACAGAACTGTAAAAACGTTGGGACTTTGCATGTAAACTAGCTGCCCTTTGCAGAGAGGGGCCAAGAAATAATGTACAGTAGTGCCCTGCTTGGGGGCTAGATTTGTCTTGTTCAGTGTGGTATGCTGATAGTAAAAGCTACATTCTTATTTATATAACTTGGAAAAGCTGTGTGTGTGGAGACGGGCCTGGCAATGTCTAGGGCCTGGCAATGTGTAGGTGGACAGTCACTGTCACTTGGTCGACTACCAATGGTCGACAGTGGGACTGCCTTGAGTTACTGGCAGGTTGTACTTCCAATAGGAAGTCACCGACAGTGAAGCCAATGTAGTCTCACAGACTGCATCTAGCTTCACTTAGGAGAGCACAGTGGCTGATTTTATCTTGGGGGGGGGGGGGGGCTACAGCCCTGTAGCCAATAGGCAAAACCTGCCACTGGCAGTGGCAGCTCTTACCTCTCTCTGGAGAAGGGGGGCTGCTACAATGCTGCCTCCCCTCTACTGCTGCCGCTACTGGACCCCACCACCTGTGCCCACTGGTCTCCGTTTGTCGGTCCTGACCCCCTTCGCGGTCACGTGACCAGCACATGCCACAGCAGCCCATAGAGGCATCCCAGAGGGAGGGAACGCCTCCCAATGGGACTGCCATGGGTGACTTGCAGCTCAGACTTCCAATAAGAAACCACTGCCAGTCACCGAGCAAACACACTGGACGATATGAACATTTTTCATTTCCGACCCGTTGGAATTCACAAAATTGTCTAGGGCGCAGGTTCTCAAACTCGGTCCTCAGGACCCCACGCGGTGCATGTTTTGCAGGTCTCCTCACAGAATCACAAGTGAAATAATTAGCTCCACTTGTAGATCTTTTAAAATGTGTCGATGAGTATTGAATGCACCTGTGCACCTGCCGGGTGACCTGGAAAACGTGAACTGTGTGGGGTCCTGAGGACTGAGTTTGAGAACCACTGGTCTAGTGTGTACCCAGCTTTACAGCCAAGAGGAAAATCTTTGCTACAGTTTCTTAAATCTAGGAAAATATCTTTGGACAGGTGATCTAGTTACATCTGTACATTAGCTCTATGCCAAACTGTAAGAGATGGTGATTTCCTGCTGATGGGAGGCCTTTAGACTAGGAAACCAGAGAAGGAAGGAAACTGTCCAAGGGTGGTTCAGACCTCATCCCTCAGCTGCAAATTTGCAGACTGGGCAATTATCAATAGACTGCACAGATGTATGGCTCGTTGACCTGCGATAAATTCCTGCTACTTTTGTAATCGCTGGCCGTTAGTGCTGTAACTAGGTATCTGCCAGTGGTGCCTTGCCCACAGCACATCTGCACTGTAGGCACTAGTCTGCAGAGTGAGGAGCCCCCCAGGCAGGAAAGGTGATCTCCATGTTCTGCATCCTGCTGTATGGCTACTGTGGGAAAAGAGGTCAGCAAAGAGGAGTAGAGGAGTGGCATTGTTTGGGAACAGGCGGCGGTGGGAAAGCAGGAGATTTCAAAAGTAACATCGCACTGCCAACACAACTGCCACTAGGAATGCCGACGCCATCGGCACTCCTGAACTGCCAACACTGTTGATTCCCTCAAACTGAGGAGACCAATGCCACACTCGAACTGAGGACACCACCATCATAACTGTACTGCCGACACAGCCGGCTCTCCTGCACTGCCAACACCCCACTCTGTGAACATTGACAGCAACCCTGCTCTGCCAACACAACGTGTCACAGTAAGTGTACTATGGGTGTATCCGACCCATACTGTAGCCAACTTGCAATGTATCCAGTACACGCTATGTACCGCACTGTAGCCAAACTACTCTGTGGCCCTTTTTCAGATCTGATCGTAGTACAAATTTGTTCTCAAAATGGGCAAAACCATGAGCACTGTAGGGGGGCAGATGTAACATGTGCAGAGAGAGTTAATTTTGGGCAGTTATTTTGTTTCTGTGCAGGGTAAATACAGGCTGCATTATTTTGACACTGCAATTTAGATTTCAGTTTCAACACACCCCACCCAAATTTAACTCTCTCTGCACGTGTTACATCTGATCCACCTGCAGTGCACATGGTTTTGCCATTTTGAGAACAAATTTGTACCCCAGCCTTGATCTGGCTGCTTTTATCACAGCCGCAAAATTTAGCAAAACTGCAACTGTAGCCAGTAGTCTGTGGGGTGGTTTGCAGTACAGGGCAAGGGTGCTCCACTTGCCTGGTCCCTCGCTTGATAGAAATGTGCCCACAAAATTTTGTGGGCACATCGCTATCAAGTGAGCGCTTCGCTACATAGCAAAGCAATCGAACTGTCCATGCTGCCTCCTGTGTGTATAAGAAACATGACTGCTGTGAGCAGTGTGTGTGTAAGGGGCACTACTACTGTGGGCATTGTGTGTGTCTAAGGGGCACTACTACTGTGGGGATTGTGTGTAAGTGATATTATTACTGTGGGCATTATGTAAGGGGCATTACTACTGTGGAGCATTGTGGCCCTTAGGGCGGGATGTATTAATACACCCCTCGTCGCCCGGCTGCCGCAATGCCAGCGCATATGTACTAACATATGCGGCTGGCATCGCGGTGCGGTGACGGAGGCCCCCCGTGATACCTGTAATGTGGTGTGCGGGGGGTCTCCGTCACCTCCCTGGCACCTCCTCCTCCCCTCATGCCGGGAAAGCTCAGTGTGGCTGTCCCCGGGGCCTCCTCCTCCCCCCTGCAGCCAGAAGGACGTCCGGCTGCGTTGCTAGGGGGAGGAGGGGTTTACCTTCCGGGTCCAGGAGGACCTGCAGCAAGTTAAGCCAGAGGGAGGGGGAGAGGGGGGTCAGCTGAGGCGGCGGATTTGCGGCGGAGGAGGCTGGCGGCAAAAAGAAACCCATAGGCTTCTATAGCTATCGCCACCCAAAGGTGGTCGGACATTAATACATTAGGAAATGCTAATCGCAATTATTCTGATTGCTTTGCTCGGACCCGAATTCAGCCAGTGTTGTGCGTATATGCATGCACAGAACCATTTCTGCGCATGTCTGTACACAGGGAGCGTGTGAACTCTGAGAGAAGTCCGGTTGCTGAGTGCTCGCTCCTGGCCTTCCGAGCAGAGGGTGGAGAGGCGCGCTGCGGCCATATCAGGGTCATTACCATATGTGCACGCCATGCGTTTCATGGACGTTCCCATGAAACCGCCGGGCATGAGTATGGAAATACGGTCGTGACGTGGATGTCAGCTGCCTGCCCATATCCCTGCTTTTCTTCGCTCATATGTACAAGTGGTCCAGTCCACTCGTGCATGGGCGAGCGCTTTCCGCATCATTCGATTGTCACTGACCATCGAATGATGAGGGAGGTTCCCACAGGCATGCGAATGGATGTTCACATAAAACATTTGTTCACATGCCGACCGGCGTGCAAATAGGCAGTGCCGGCGATCCATTCGCTATGCAGGGTTTGGTACATTTGTTTCAGCCCATGCACGGGTCCGAGCGAAGCGATCAGAATAAGGGCCATTGTGTAAGGGGCACTACTACTGTGGGCATTGTGTAACAGCCACTTCTACTGCGGGCTTTGTGTTTGTAAGTAACATTACTACTGTGGGCATTGTGTGTAAGGGGCAAATTATGTGTGTAAGCTATGGCAATCAAAAATTAAGAGGGAAGTCCAGAAATAAAGAATTCTGTCCCTCTGGGAATGGGTCATGTTGGGAGATATGAGTAAATAAATGCAAACACAAGCTTGCTCTCTTTCATGCATCTTATTTTGGGTTATACATATCTTGAAATTGCATTTCTTTCCAAGCATTAACCCCACACAATTTTTGGTATTGCATTTTTTTCATGCGCTAAACCATGGGTCTTCAAACTGCGGCCCTCCAGATGTTGTGAAACTACAAATCCCAGCATGCCTTGCCACAGTTTTAACACTCCCTTATAGCAAAACTGTGGCAAGGCATGCTGGGATTTGTAGTTTCACAACATCTGGAGGGCCGCAGTTTGAAGACCCATGCGCTAAACAGTCAAAGTCAAGACGTGTAGAACTTAAAATCCAGAACAGGCCACACAAGCTGTCAGATTCATGTTGCACATCCACAAACTGGAACTTTTATGGTGAATTCTAAAAATCCCTTCTACAGTTTATCATCTGTAATGTATAGATCAAAAGACTTTATATTCATGTAAATGATTAACTTTCTCCTCGCTGCTTGGTAACTTCAATAGTAATGGTTTTCAATAAAAGAACCTGTAAGAACAAGGTAAATACAAACTTCAAATTAGACTTCTTTTATACACAATTTACTGTATGTAATTAAACCATAGGTACCAGGGAATGGGAACACTTTCCATAGTAAATAGGACAAGGGCAAGTCAAACACGTATACACACACATTAGCAACGTCCATACAAGCAGCAATTAAGGAGCAGGCAAACAGCTGAAGCTAAGTTGTACTGCAGGAACAAGCAAACACAATACAGGAGCAATACAAGCAATGCATACAGGACAGGAATAATTAACATCTTGAGCCAACAGGTGCTCCAAATGAGCTCAATTGGGAAGCGAGAACAGAAGCGAACCCTCTACTGGAGAAACGTAAAACAACCTGTAGCTGTTGCCATCTAGTGGTAAAAAAGCAGAATGCAGATTTTAGAAACAAGTACATTATGTTCAATCTAAGCAAGGCCATGTTTTACAATGAATTAAAAGCCCATACACAAAGGGGGGTATTTTAGGGCTATTTCTAAGTAATCTGACCAGATCGCTTAGAAATTAAGCACACATAGCCCCATGTGTATACTCCTGGTGTGTATACCCCTTGCTATCGCCTGACTGGAGTTTGACTTCATGCAGTCAAAATCTAGTCACTGCCAGTGTTCTCTGGTGGGATAACACTGTCCCACTCAGATGGCTCAGCACACATCGTCAATGCATTGTGGGTGTGTAGCAATGTGTGCTCAGCTATCCGTTCTTAAGCACAACGCTCAGCTCCCTGCTGCACCTGTCGCCCCATGTGTATGGGCCTTAAGGCAGGGGACTGACTAGAAGAGAGAAGTAAATATAATTAAAATAAAAATATATCCCGTGTCTCCGAGCATATGCATTGGCAGCGAATTATAGGATAGCACTCGATTGGATCGGAGGTGCTAATGTGTACACAGACAAACAATTAGAGCATATCTTTTGTGGCAAATTGGGATTTAGTGTACTTACTGCATACTTCCCCACGATCCATGTCAGAGGTGATCAAGGATAATGTACTATTGATTTCCACATGTACAGCATGGAGAGCACTTAGGTCCAAATTTAAAACATCACGAGATGTATCTATTTTTCTTCCTTTGTGGGGTAACCCCTCATTCACACCTTGCAAAACCTTCCCAATATTCCGCACATGGTATTATGGAGGCTTGATAAGTATACATAATTAACCTGGGACACACTCCCAGGTTAAATAAAAATTCCCCTCCTTGAATATCCCCCTTTTTTCAGTTCTACAGGCGTGTAGCTATGTGCGAACAATTGTCTCTTCTTTAACGAAAGCAGATAAAAAGAATGGTTTAGATGGTGCAATAAGACATAGATCAGGAGAAGGTTTTCCCACTTCATTGATATACGCACATTCCCGCCCATTGTTGAATTTAGAATCTGGCAATGTGGGATTGCTACGCTGGCAATCAGAGTTTCCAGACTTGACAATGAAAGATATCTTAGCTGCCACCACTAAATTAGACAAACAGCTGGTTTCTATCTCTTATGCCGTAATGCACCAAAAAATCTTACATCGATCTTACTTTACTCCAAAATTAAAGTTTATAATAGGGGACGCTTCTACCTCTAATTGCTATAAATGTGGATCTCTGGATGCAGACATAACCCATTGCCTTTGGTCTTGTCCGAAGGTACAAACATAATGGCAAAACCTTCAAACATATGTTAACAGGGACTTAGGAATTAACTTCATAATTGACAAGACCTGGGCCTTTTGGGGCATATACCCACAAATCTTTCCCCTAATTTACCCAAAGGTGCCCGCCTTTTACTTAACAAACTAGCTGCGGCCACCAAGAAAACTATTCTCTCCCAATGGATAACTCCTGACCCCGTTCCGATAGCTTTATTACACCCTAGAGTAGCGTATTTATTTTGCATGGACTGGACCAACACCACACTCCAGAAAGACAAACTAACTAAACCAGTGGTTCCCAAACTGTGTGCCGCGGCTCCCTGGGGTGCCTCAGGACACTTGCAGGGGTGCCTCGGGTTGGTGGTCCAGGACCAATTCAAATTATTTATGGTTAATTATTTATAGGCAAAACCAGTGCTGGTGGTTGCCATCCATAAGATATGTACAAACAGAAGCAAATCCTGCCCTTTACCACATAACTGACCCTAGGAATCACATATAAATCCAATCTACTTAATGTTATATTTATTCTGCATTTTTGGGGGGGGGCCTAGGGGTGCCGTGATTCAATAAAGATTGGGAACCGCTGAACTAAACGTTTCTTTGAAACATGGCTTTCAAACATTCGTACCTTATCCGAGTCAATTAAAGAAGCACTCCGTGAATGTTTTCAATTCACTACATGGTACAACATGGAAATTCTAGCCACGGTCAAGCCGTTTTAGATTAGTAGGCTGATCACTTTCTATAGTTATAAGCATGGTATAAAGTTTTCTGTTTACCCTTGATCAACCCAACTAGACAAAAATAGAATTACGTTATATTTTTGCATATTGTGTAAAAAGTTTGTTACTTGACAGACTGAAAGGAGATAGCTCTATATGTTTATTTGTACCCAGTCTGTAGGTTGTTTAAGCAGGCTTTGTGTCTGGAATGTGTACTGATGTACTGTTATCTGTCAATAAAAATATTTTGAAAAAAATATATATATATTTGAAAACAATATCAAATGATGATACACACATAAAGAAACAAAAAACTATTATTTTTTTACATTTATTTATATGGAAGTAGTGCTTTACAGTTGAATATAAATCCACATCACGGCAGCCAAAACGTCAAATACCTGTAATAAAAAACAGATAGTAATAATTGTATGTGGAGCTGTAGCTGCATGCACTTTTCTTACTGTTGTAGGGAACCTGCTGCATACATGACTATTGCAGAGGTGGATCAAGGCGAAGCATCCTGAACTGATTTCTGCATATTGTAAATGGTTATGCCTGGAGAAGAGATAAAGTGGAGATAAAGTGAAAGGAGATAAAGCACCAGCCAATCGGCTGTGTTTGAAAATGACAGTTGGGAGTTGATTGGCTCGTCCTTTGATATTTGTGTACCACCGGTGACCTGTGCTTATCTGCACTCACTTTACTGCATACATAATCTATTGTGGAACAACTATTTTCAGTTATCTGTGTACATCATGTAGTTTTTTAGCCGCGCCCCAAATCCATCCCTAAATGTGCCCATACATTCATCGAGTGGCTGCATGCAATCTTTTTGCAATGTGGGCGGGACCTTCATTGGGGACAGGATCACATATGATACATTGTATGCGATACTTTTGCATACAATGTATCACATGTGATCTTAGTAGGGGCTACAGGCTGCAAGAAATATTAAGGGCATTAAGGGATTGAGATGCGAGGCACACGGGAGCGCGCCTGGCATTGCAATCGCACTAAAACCACCTGCAATGATCCAGTTTTCATGAGATCCACTGCAGCAATGTGTCGCAATGTTATGAAAAAAGGCCAAATCGCACCAGTGTATGGGCACCTTTAGACTAGCATTCTAAGGACCCCGTCTTGCCGGGTCACGCAGCAACCTACACGTGTGGTGGTATGTATAAAATGTTTGTACATTATTTATTGCTTGTATGTATGTCCTGATGAAGAAGCACTATCATTAAAGCTTCAAAACGTTGACTACCAATGCCGACCCTGTTATGATTTATTAAGTGCCGCCGTCTGTACATTACATTGGATCCCTGATGGAAGGCACCCTTACTAAGATTCATTAAACAGTGCTGCTCATACATTGTTTCATTATATATATTATATATATACACAAACAAACTTGATCTACCGGATCCAAATGTAGGTGTTCAGTCCTAAACAGCAGATTGTTTTATAGGTTCGGCTAAAATCAAATTATCATCCAAAATAGTTGCATCGAAAAAATTGTCTTTGGAAATAGCAATCATTTGAAAGGTTGTTTTTGCCTTTTGAAAGATTTCTTTTTAAGAAAATTTGCCAGAATTTCTGAAGAGCATGCTGTTTGTAAGCCCCACTGTCTCATAATGTGAATTGGGGGATACTGTGACCCCCAGTAATGTGTACTGGTAGGCCCCAAATGTAACACAATATGCACCTCATTTGGGTCATGACATTAACTAAGGTACTACTTTGGTTCAGAAAATGAACTAGGGTCTTTAATGGTGCATAAACTTATTATCTGCTGTGGAGGGGCCCGTCTCCCCTTCAAAATGTTGCTATGGTGCCCACAAGGATCTGTATATGGCCCTGTTGGTATTCTGTGCTAGCAATAGTAAACAACAAGTGGGTGAGAATTTGAGGTGTGAGCTCTTAAAAAAAAGTTTATGCATAATTTACAGTTGCCAGATAATGTAAGTTTTGTTGTTTGTTTGTTTATTGATTGATTGATTGATTGGTTTATGCGTTAACAGTTTCTTATATAGGGCAGCAAATTATTTTATTACAATTGGAAACAACAGTGATATAACAGAACTGCGTAATTACAGACAGTAAGGTAGGCCCTGCTCACAAGCTTACAATCTATGGGGCATTGATACACAAGGATGGAGGCTAACTATTGCATAATGGTCTACCAGATTGCACAGGTTCTTGGTGGGCTGTATGATACAGGGACCCAGCAGTGTTGTCTTGGGGTCAGGAGGATAGGAAAGTGAAGATATGTGAGACTATGTTTGTCTGCATGATTGGCTAATGGGGCATCAAAGGAAGTGGTTAATGTTACAATATATTTTGACCATATTTAGCAATACCAATTATTGCATTGCCATGTCAGGCAGTGGCCTTACTTATTACGCTGTGGCTACATAGATGAAGCCACTTTAAGAAATGATCCCAGGGCAGTGGTAAAAGCAGGATTTCTAGAGAGGGGTTTCCAAATGCAGTCCACAATCACCCACTCTGTAGAACATTGGAGCAAGCGTGGGAGTCTGGTGGAGTGGTAGAAGAATCAAGTAACCACCATGGACATTAATGTAAAAATGTATCTTTTTATACACTATGTATTGAATACAATACTAATATCTAACAATATAAATGGTCTAAAGTATCGGCTGTATCAAACATTTAAAAAATATAAATGAGTGGTCAGGAAAAAGTTAAGCATTCCATAATAAATACACAAAAATAATAGAACCAGCACTGCACTTTCTAAGCTCATGTTCTGCCACTTATTGGTAAGACTCCTGCCACTTCTTCCTGCTAGCTGCTTTCTGGTCCAGTGCACTGATTGAGGACTCCACACACAGCAAACTTGGTAGAAGAAGCTGGTACACTAGGCATGTGCAGCAGCTCCGCTCTGTCTCTTACACTGCATGATGTGACAGCAGCTGCAGTAATCATATTATATGCCATTGCTATTGTCATCATTTGAGACACTTAACAAGAGGAGGGGGTTTTAAGGCCAACCAGAAGGGTGCCGGACGGGGACCCAACAGTCGGGATCTCAACAGGCATTTACCCGAAGTCGGGATCCCGACTGTCGAAACACCGACAGCCGGGTTCCCGACGGTCACCGGCTATTTTCCCTTGTGGGGGTCCACGACCCCCATAGAGGGAGAATAGAATAGGTGGTGAGCGTAGCGAGCCACCGTGCCCGCAGCGTGGGCATCATGCGCTCACCATGCTGTCTGAGTCCGGCCAGTCAGGATCCCGACGTCGGGCTAATGACTGTCTGGATCCCGACTGTCAGACCCTTGTACCACACCCAACCAGAACACCCCCCCCCCCCCTGCATTTGCCTATGCAGGGCCACAAGTTTCCAATTCATCCCTGTTTTAGCTATTAATCCCTCAATTTTTCATGATTAAATTGTAAATAAAATCTATATAAATGCAATAGTTGCACTTGTACATTTCCTAAGGCACAAACAGGTATGCCACTGGGAATATGAGACAAACTTCCAATCTGCCTACAAGCAAGCCACATACAGATCAATAACTACCAGCAATGAAGGAGTTAACTTGTTCCGGTTTCCACATGTTGCTCTCTGTCCAGAATGTTTGCTCCAGCTGTTCATAAAGACCTTTGTACTGTACTTATTTTCTCTTGGTTTAATGAAGCTCTGATTGCAGGTCACATGACTGCTGCCCAATATGATCACTAGAAAACAGGAAACTGCGCGGCAAATGCACAATACAGAGACATTACTAAGGCTCCCGTTATTTACAATAACAACAACCATATCTGCTCATGCCACACACAATGTAACCCCATTCCATAGCTATAATGACAAAACCAGATAAATCAAATTTGTAACAGAATTGTTACATGAAGATCCGAATAACAGACACCCAAATAAATGTCAATATACATAAAACTAAAACAATAATACATTGTAATGAGTATATACAGCTTTGCTGCATAGAACAAGCAGATCAAGTCGCAACACCAATCCCAATATAAATACACACAGCAGGAAAAGGTTAATACATCCCTGTCTTGATGTTCCAAGGTTCCTTCTCAGGAGGTTCCGATAGCTTCACAATCCATGGCTCTCATACAGTATATATATGATTCAGACCTGATCGCACAGCCACAAATTTCCACGGCCGGTGTTTAGTGAAGATGCCGTCCGCTAGAGGGGAATTCAGCCTTGAAAATGAATGTGTGCACTGTGCAAATGAATGTGCATGGAGACACATTTATACGCAGCCGTGCAAATATATCCAAAACCTTCAAAATAATTTTTACACTGACCACAACTCATTGCAGGTGCGACGTATCCCTGGACTTACTCGGCGGCACAATGGGAAAAAGTATATCCAGCCTGAAGCTAAACACAAACACCCTCCCCTAAAACGTTCAGGCACGCCTAGCGTTTTCCTGGACACTCCCAGCATTTTCCTAGTCACGCCCGTTTTTTTTTTAGCCCTCCCACTAGAGGCCGATTTCCACCCCCAGCCGCCTACTTCCTGTCAATCGCCTTGTGAACGGAGTGCGTATAGAAAAAGTTGCAGGACTTTGTCGCCAGATGGCTTTGCGCATGCTTACTACGGGCCGTATACATGTGCAGTTTATCGATATCCGCTACTATGTGATCAGGTCTGAATCAGACCCATAATGTGGAAACCATGCAAATGAGAAAAGAAGCCTTCTGGTGCAGTATACTTAATAAACAATGATAAAAGTTCACTAGAATCACATAGAAGTATGTAGTAGCTGAGGTTAAAACAATTACCAGCAAGTAATGAGAACTAATTCGCGGTAGATATTATATAGTCACCAGGTGGTCTCTCAGGTTGGTCCGCTGTGACTGCGCCATGCCAGAAGAGCAGTGTCCCCAGACTGCTCCCGGTCCTGTTGTCACAATGGCCGGATGATTTGTGCCAGTTGAGTTAAATGCTGAGAATATTGCATTACATACTAAAAACACAGGAAATTCAAGTACATGTGTTATATATGTCACAAAGCATTGTCATTTAAATTGTTAAGACAGAGCGAGGGCCGCATAGGCTGGAGGGAATTTAAGAGCCTGTGAATTTGTTGTCCACAAGCAATGTACAGCAGAAGCATTCTGTGTAAAGCCCTATGGAAATAGTAGTGGAGTGGCAGTTAGTTCTGCCAATCAGGTAGCAGGGGGGCGGCAGCCAGAGAGGGTTATATCAGTGATCAGAGACAGGAAGTGAGCCTCTTTGATTCTGGATCCCCACCCTCCCTACCCTTCTCTCTGTGCTACCTGGCATCAAGCCATTTCCACCAAATTTGGTTCTCTATTTCCATAGCTTTAGTTAACAATCGGTGAGAAGGCGCTCTCGACCAGCAAGCAGGTGGGGTGTCAGGTGGTCTCTGTGCGGTATTGCCCCCCCTTTGCCAAGAAGGCGGGCGAGTCCCCAGTTCCGGCTGGGGGCGTTGGCCTTCATGGACGGTCCATGTCATGCAATAGAAGGGGGCGGTATGTCCGTCACAGCGCAGGCTGTACCCACAAGAAGGGGTGTGGCCATTGGCGGCGCTGAGGTCGCTACCATGGCAAGACCCGCGTTTATGGTGCTGGTCTCAAGCGCTTTCTTTGCCATCCCTTATACAAATAGGGGTCATATCACTTAAATAAACAACTATGACCTTTTTAACCTTACGCAGTTGGTGTCAGTGTCGTTATTTTTAGATAAGGTGTTTGTGTCATTTATTTCTAGGCATAAGAGTTAAGTAATGGTATGAGTTAACAACAACATAATTCATTAGGCGCCTTAATGTAAATGCTATGCAGAAAAGGAAATGTGACTGCAATGATAAATTAGCTTTGTGTATCACAGAGATCCCCGTTATAATTCCAGTAAATGGGTAGGTAGCTGCCATAGTACAGTAAATTGCTTTGCCCTGGGCCTACAATGCTGTTAAGATGGCCCTTCCCATAGTTACAATGTTGTTGATATCTGCAGAAGCTGAGCTGGGAGCTGGGACCATGGACCAGCTGCACTTTACTATTTACTCCTGTATAATGTGTGTAATTCTCAGTAAGTGCCACTGACGGCTGCACAGTACCACTTCGGTAATGCTGTATACCCCACCCACCCCATTGTTAATCTGGCCCTGTTATACCGCTTTCAGACCACACTCTAGACCCGGTTTATTGCCGTGTTCTTGCGGCTCCAACATGGGTCAAGGTGCGGTCTGAAAAGGCCACCACGGGTCGAGCAACCCGGGTGTTCAACCCTGGTATTGACATGGGTTGAACGCGGCTATGACCCGTGTCAAGTGCAGTGTGAACGGGTGCCTGGGTCGAGCGACCCGTGTTCCGTTCACAGTATGGAGGAGGCAGCACTGTCAGCTCCAAGTACTGCCTCCTCCCGAGCCCCCGATGACGTGCCGCCGCCCAGCTCCGCCCCATGTGACGTCACCGACTCGGCAATATGCCGTGTCGGTGTCAGAACTTTCAGACTGCATTGCCGTGTTGCTCTGGGGATGGGACCCATGTCCTAATCCCGTGTGCGACACGGCATTTGCGGTCTGAAAGTAGTATTAGTGATCATTTGAGAATTCAATCCTGAATACATGAAGTGATACTGTGCAGCTATTAACAACATATACTGAGAATTACATCCATTCCACATTATTACAGAAGTGGCACTGTGCAATTGTCCACGACATATACTGAGAATGACATCCATTGCACATTATTACAGAAGTGGTACTGTGCAATTGTCACGGACATACTGATAATTACACCCATTGCCCATAAGTACAGATGTGGCACTGTGAAATTGTCAGTGACATAGACTGAGAATTACATACATTGCACATGATGACAGAAGTAGTACTTTGCAGATGTCAGTGACATATAATGAGAATTACATACATTGCCGTGATTACAGTAGTAGTACTGTGCAATTGTCAGCAACATATACCGAGAATTACATTGATTGCACATGATAACAGACGTGGTACTGTTCAATTGTCACTGACATATACTGAGAATTACACCCATCACACATGATTACAGAAGTGGCACTGTGCAATTGTCACTGACAATACCTTTATTACAAATGTACGTAACTTCCCCCCAGTTGAATAATTAGAATAAGACAGCAATATTATTGGTTCTTGTTTCCTAGCACGGCCACACCGATCATGATCTTGGGCATCGCAGGTAAAAAAATCGCGTCGGTCGCATCGCATGCGGGCAAAAAAATCGCATGAGATGCGACCGACGCGATGCCCCCGATTTCCCATAGGGAACAATGTTAAATGCCTCAATTTACCCAAATCATCATAGGGAACAATGGTAAATGGCCCAGAAACCCCCCAAAACACCCCTGAACAGTGAAATGGCCCCCCAAAATTAGTTAACGCCACCCCACGATCAACGTGAACCCGAAGCGTGGCGAGCGCAGCGAGCCCGCGAGGGGCGGCGGTACGCGTCCTCCGACCATTTCATACCCCCACTATCCACGTCGGCGTGGAGTTGAGAATAGAATAGTGTGGCGAGCCTGAAGCGTGGCGAGCGGACGCGCATACCTGTGAAGCCCGCGAAGGGACGCGTTTACCTGTAAAGGTATCCGCGTCCCCTCACGGGGCACGCTGCGCTCGCCACGCTTCGGGCTCGGTGGCTCGCTGTGCTCGCCACACTATTCTATTCTCAACTCCACGCCGACGTGGATAGTGGGGGTATGAAAAGGTCGGAGGACGCATACCGCCGCCCCTCGCGGGCTCGCTGTGCTCGCCACGCTTCGGGTTCACGTTGATCGTGGGGTGGTGTTAACTAATTTTGGGGGGTCATTTCACTGTTCAGGGGTGTTTTGGGGGGTTTCTGGGCCATTTACCATTGTTCCCTATGATGATTTGGGTAAATTGAGGCATTTAACATTGTTCCCTATGGGAAATCGGGGGCATCGCGTCTGGACCATTTAAGCCTTTTTTAGCCGCATGCGATGCGACCGACGCGATTTTGACTTTTTTCAATGCATTTCAATGGGAAATCAGGGGCATCGCGTCGGTCGCGTCGCAGACCACTAAAAATTGCCCGCGATTGTGGCCGTGCTAGGAAACAAGTACCATATTATTTATTAAATAATAATTAAGGGACAATGTTACAGTATGTTTTTGCTAACAGGGACAATAAAAGTCTGTATGATGGGAGCAACAATTTATATTTTATTATGTGACCAACAATTAGATTTGTTAAATAATAATATTTGTTTTATCATAGAAACATTTTTTTCCCATATTAGTGATCAATGAATATTGTCCCATTAATTTAATAAAGTATTGCTACCTTTGATTATATATCCCCCCCCCCCTAATAATGATTGTTGTCTCCTTAGAAGCATATAATTGCACGCAAAAAGGGGTGGGGTCACGGGTCATAGGGGCTGGGTCAGGGCTCATGGAGGCAGTCACTGGTTTAAAGCTTTGCGCTACGCCCCCCTTTCTCTACCACCCTCATAGTAACTGTATTATACCTACTTTTGTGCTGATTTTGACAAGTGTAAAACTGCTGCACATATCCCAATGTTTTATCAGTATAAAGAGGTGAGTGGATGACGGTGTTATGTTACGGTTAGACACTTAGATATATATACAGTAATCAGAGGCGTAACTAGAACTTCATGGGCCCCATAGCAAAATACTGAAAGGGCCCCCCCCCCTCCTGGCATCTGCACCAATGGCCATCCCTAACAATAACATTGTTAAACCTTCCTCTATTATAAAAACAATTTTTTCTTAAAATTGTTACTTATCCCCTTCATCCACCCGCCAATTACTCTCCCAACCACTGTAGTAAATCAATAGGTTTGGTGGTAAAACGCGAATCAAAAGGTGATTATTTGTACATTTCCCCATTCCCCTTTGAGGCCTGTGAATCAGGACAGTTGGGATATGCGCTGTTCTGCCCCCACTTATCCCTAAACAAAATTTGAGACTGTTTTGCTTTAATTTTTTGCTGCATGGCGGCCATCTTGTCCCATGACATCATTATGACATCACAAAGGCTCTGTGGCAGAGGAATTTCTGGCAGCATCAGGAGAAGAAGCTAATATTTTTCTTCTGTGCTATATCTCTATATTTTGGGATTATTTACCTGATATTGTGACATAATGGGCTGTCTGTGCAGTAAACTGTGCATCCCTGCACCCAGCAGGAAGGTAAGTGTGCCGTTATATTTATGGGTTGTACTGTGCACATACAGAGGATTATCACAGGCCGCAATAGGGGGGAGCTTAGCCAATATTGGGTGTTTCTCAGTAGATTGGGGGGTGATTTGTCCAGTTCTGTAACCTACATATGGGGGGGGGGATAGGTATATTGTAATTTTATTCTCAATATGCACAATTTCCACACTTTAACTTGTATTGAACATCCATGTAACAAAAAGGGTAATACTGCTCTTCACCTCTATGGGGGGAATTCAAGTGTTTTTCATGCTGGAGACCAATAGATGGCACATTATTGTTATGTAGCATTAGGGTACATGGGCAGGGGGTGCTCCCTGTAGGTAACATTAGGGGTACATGGACGGGTGATGCTCCCTGGATGTAGCATTAGGGGTACATGAGCGGGTGATGCTCCCTGTATGTAACAACACTCACATTTCACCATTAGCCTCACAGGATCTCACATTATCAGGATTGAAGCATCCATTTCCCCACCTTGCTGGGCTTTGTAGTTCGGCAGCACTTCTGCTGATGTCGCATAGGTCCTTCTCCTACCAGTAGCTGCCTCCTGCCTGACTCTAACTGCCACTAACTGCCCATGCCCCCTGGTGACCAGGGTTGTCAGATCATACATTTTGATATGCGCACATATGAATTACACAGGTTTTAGGAGTCAGTTCATACCCACTGTCATTACATTTGATGAGCAGTCACGTTTAGCCCCAGAACCTGTGTTAAAAAATATTGACTGCTCATCGGATGTAATGACAGTTGGTATGAACTCTGACCCCTGGGACCTGTCTAATTCATATCTGCTCTTATTAAAAGGATGATCTGGCACCCCTGCTGGTGCCAGATCATCATACCAGGGAAAACACAGGATGCAAGAGGGGGGTTTCTCCCAACATGACCCATTCCAGGAGGGACGCAATGCTCTGTTCCTGGGCTTCCCTCTGATATTATCTTTGCTGTCACCAGTGTTGAACTAGTTACTTACTAAGAAAGGTGATAGCAATCCTAAAATATAAATAGGGATGGACAACAACCATCGATGATTCATAGCCATTGATGGTTTATGGCTGATGTACAATAAAACATTTTTGCTATCGATGGGTGAGAATCAGATGGTTTGCCTTCATCGATGGTGCAACATTACACCTGTGATGCCCTGCCCCTGGAACTGATAGGTCCATGAGCCAGTCTGTCACATAAAAGGGATGACCATCGGTCGGATAAACCACAATTACATACTGTAGATGGCTACCATCGATGAGTACATGCAATATCACCATCGATGGCAAACACTGATGGTCATCCCTAATTAAGAGAGAAGTCCAAGAAGAGAACATTTTCTCCATTCTAGAGTGGGTCAAGTTGAATGCATGTAATATCTCCTATATATTTGGCTACATCTGTCACTCAAAGTGGGTGTCTGTGTCTATAACGCTCTGTTCCTGGACTTTCCTCTTAATGTGTGATTGCCTTCATCTGTGCTGAACACCTTTCTGAGAAATTAACCTGTTTAAAACAGGTGATGGCAATCATACATTAAGGGGAAGTCTAGAAACAGAGAATTGTGTCCCTCCTGGAGAGGGTCATGTTGGGAGGTATGTGACAGAGAACCAGCCCAGTGAGCCCACAGACAGTGCCAGACACCCACTGCCTTCCCATGTTGCCCAGCACTGCTACTCCACAGCCACCAGGTGAGCGCCCCCCTCCCGCGATTTGCGGCAAAACCTCCCCCCCCGCGCCCCCCCCTCCCGCGATTCGCGGCAAAAACACCCGCTCCCCCGTGACCCCCCCTACCGCGATTCGCAGCAAAAACACCCCCGCGACCCCCCCTCCCGCGATTCGCTGCAAAAAGAACCCCCCACGACCCCTCCCGCAATTCGCGGAAAAAACACCCCCCCCGCGACCTCCCTCCCGCGATTCGCGGCAAAAAGAACCCCCCCGCGACCCCCCCTTGCACGATTGGCGGCACCCCCCCTGCGACCCCCGTCCCGCGATTCGCGGCACACCCCCCCCCCCCGCAATTCGCAGCAGCCCCAGGATTAAATGGCACATGCAAAACACTGACATGGCTATGGTCGACAATGAAAAAGGTTGACATGAGTTTTTGAAGATTTATTTTTAATTTTTTTAATTTTTTCATATTCATTGTCATGTGTCGACATGGACACCAATGAAGTGGCACACTTATGTCAACATTTACATGTGTTGACCTTTCTGTGTTGATTTTTTCTTGTGGCGATTCGCGTCACACCCCCCCGCAACCCCCCCTCCCACGATTCGCGGCACCCCCCGTGACCCCCCACCTCCCGCAATTCGCGGCAACCCCCCACCGGAACCCCTGTGAACCCCGCCCTCCCGCGATTCGCGGCACCCACCCCCGCGACCCCCCCTCCCGCAATTCGCGGCACCCCCCCGTGATTCGCGGCAGCTCCAGAATTAAATTGCACATGGAAAACACTGACATGGCTATGGTCGACAATGAAAAAGGTTGACATGAGTTTTTGAAGTTTTTTTGTCATTTTCTGAATATTTTCATATTCATTCTCATGTGTCGACATGGACACCAATGAAGTGCCACACTTATGTCAACATTTACATGTGTTGACCTTTCTGTGTTGATTTTTTTTTTGTGGCGATTCGCGTCACACCCCTCGCAACCCCCCCTCCGGCGATTCGCGGCACCCCCCCGCGACCCCCCCCCCTCCCGCAATTCGCAGGAAACCCCCCACCGGAACCCCCATGAACCCCGCTCTCCCGCGATTCGCGGCACCCACCCCCCGCATCCCCCCCCCTCCCGCAAATCGCGGCACCCCCCGCGATTCGCGGCAGCCCCAGGATTAAATGGCACATGCAAAACACTGGCACGGCTATGGTCGACAATGAAAAAGGTTGACATGAGTTTTTGAAGATTTATTTCATTTTTTGAATGTTTTCATATTCATTGTCATGTGTCAACATGGACACCAATGAAGTGGCACACTTATGTCAACATTTACATGTGTTGACCTTTCTGTGTTGATTTTTTCTTGTGGCGATTCGCGTCACACCCCCCCGCAACCCCCCTCCCGCGATTCGCGGCACCCCCCGTGACCCCCCACCTCCCGCAATTCGCGGCAACCCCCCACCGGAACCCCTGTGAACCCCGCCCTCCCGCGATTCGCGGCACCCAACCCCGCGACCCCCCCCTCCCGCAATTCGCGGCACCCCCCGTGATTCGCGGCAGCTCCAGAATTAAATTGCACATGGAAAACACTGACATGGCTATGGTCGACAATGAAAAAGGTTGACATGAGTTTTTGAAGTTTTTTTTTTCATTTTTTGAATATTTTCATATTCATTCTCATGTGTCGACATGGACACCAATGAAGTGCCACACTTATGTCAACATTTACATGTGTTGACCTTTCTGTGTTGATTTTTTCTTGTGGCGATTTGCGTCACACACCCCCCCCCCCCACAACCCCCACTCCCGCGATTCACGGCACACACACACACACCTCCCCCGTGATTCTCGGCACCCCACCCCGTGACCCCCCCTCCCGTGATTCACGGCACACCCCCGCGACCCCCCCTCCCATGATTCGCCGCAACCCCCGCCCCGCAACCCCCCCTCCCACGATTCGCGGCACCCACCCCCGCGACCCCCCCTCCCGCAATTCGCGGCACCCCCCCGCGATTCGCGGCAGCTCCAGAATTAAATTGCACATGGAAAACACTGACATGGCTATGGTCGACAATGAAAAAGGTTGACATGAGTTTTTGAAGTTTTTTTCTTCATTTTTTGAATGTTTTCATATTCATTCTCATGTGTCGACATGGACACCAATGAAGTGCCACACTTATGTCAACAT
Organism: Crinia signifera; assembly: GCF_055691185.1. NCBI lineage: Eukaryota > Metazoa > Chordata > Amphibia > Anura > Myobatrachidae > Crinia > Crinia signifera. The sequence goes on from NC_139218.1 coordinate 52,168,857, forward strand.
TTACATGTGTTGACCTTTCTGTGTTGATTTTTTCTTGTGGCGATTTGCGTCACACCCCCCCACCCCCCACCCCGCACTCCCGCGATTCACGGCACACACACACCCCCCCGCGATTCTCGGCACCCCACCCCGTGACCCCCCCTCCCGTGATTCACGGCACACCCCCCGCGACCCCCCCTACCATGATTCGCTGCAACCCCCGCCCCCGTAACCCCCCTCCCGCGATTTGCGGCAACCCACCCCGCGACCCCCCTCCCGCGATTCTCTGCAATCCCTCCCCTCCCGCGATTCGCAGCATCCACCCCCCCACAACCCCCCCCTCCTGCAATTCGCGGCACCCCCCGCGACCCCCCCTCCTGCAATTCGCGGCACCCTCCGCGACCCCCCCTCCCGCGATTCGCGGACACCTAAGTTGCAATACAGGGCATCTTTCATACAATTCTAACCATATTTCTCATATACAAACGTTCACAAATTAAGGGGGCGCAGCCCCTTACGACGGTGTGAAGAGCGCCCGTAGGGCGCGATGAATCACCTAGTTATATATTATGTATGTACTATTGCATACCCCCTGGTGCCCAGGGACATGGTCACTTTGTCTCACCAGCGAGTGTCACCCTAACAATGGTTACATATTACTGACAGTATATGAAATTTAGTGAATATACAGTAAATAAGCTGAGCGGATCTTATCTCCATCATTATACATTGCTATAATCTTATTATAACTGCTGACCCCGGTACTAATAGTTATAACAATAAAGTACAAGCCACAATGGTGAAGTTACAGCTGGTTCCACCGCCCTGATCTGTTCTATTGCTTCCATGGTAGAAAGTGCTGGCAGTGCGGAGAGTTATGTAGTCACAGCTCATGATGTCTCTTCCTCTGCTCCTTACAGCCAGGCAAGTCTGCTAAGCAGCAGAAGGGAGCGGACAAGCACATCACCAGTGTGCAGCACCCCACCATTGTGCACCCCCCTACCAGTGTGAAGCCCCCCTTGCCCTGTGTCAGTGTGTCTGGTGAACTGCCAGCGACGCCCGACCCTAGACAGGCGCGAGAGGCTCATGTGGCAGCAGCGGTGGCAGCAGCCATACACGAGGTAGTGGCATCCTACCTGCTGTTTGAGGGTAAGCTTCCTCCAGGTGCTATGTACAGTATGGGCTGCATGTATCTGATCACTAGTCTAATTCTAGTGTTGCTTTGTTCGGGCGCACGCACCGGTGGTGCCGACATTACTGTTATGTTCCATCAATGTGACAGGCTGGTAACTAGTATGTACAGTATGTACTAAGCTGTGAGTTCTATGACTGTCTGGTAACCGGTATATATGTAATAGGCTGGGAGTTCTGTGATGGGACAGGAGCTGGTTACTCTATCTCACCAGCCTGATTCTGCCTTATACATTATGTTGCTTTATATCTACAGCAGTGTTAATTTCATGCTTTAGTCTTTTTTTTTTAGTCAATTTCCTATATTTGCCTAAATTATTTGTCACATTTTAGTCAAATGTTTTAATTTCGCCTAAGTCAAGTATTTAGTCAGTGGATCTTGACAAAGATTTTTGTATAATTTTAGTCATTGATTTAGTTATGGCTGTGCAGGTTATTAATACTGTAATGGATTTTGCTGAAGATCATTTCTCTATCAATCCCTTGAATACTTTTTATACCTGACACTATGGGGGAAATTTACTAAGCCAAATACCGCTGAAATATTCGTATTCGTAAATACAAATATTTTAAGCGGATTCGTATTTTTGGCATTTACTTTGGCAAAAATACATATTATGTTTGTATTCATGGCACTTTCGTATTTATGAATACGAATGCATACGCCATCAACAGAAGGGATCAGTATGAAATCCCGGCCGTCGAAATGCAGACGGTCGAAATACCGACGCCGGAATCCCGACCACCGAAATGCTGACAAGGGGGGCTGTGGATCGCCCCCCCCCCCCTTGCGGGCTCGCCACGCAAGGGGCCCGGTGCCTCGCTACGCTTGGCACACTATTTTATTCTCCCTCTATGTGTGTCATGGACACCCATAAAGGGAAAAAGTGCCTGCATTGCGGCGGTCGGGATTTCAACCGCTGGGATTCCTACCACCAGGATTTTGTCCGCATCCCCAAAAGAATACGAATAGGAATCAGCATGCAAAAGAATGGTGATTACTAATTTAGTAAGCAGCCGTATGTAATATACGGGTCGCTAATTACCGACAATTAGCTGGATAAAAATAGAAAAATAAATATTTTTTAAAAATGGAGTGGTGTCATCCCCCCCCCCTTCCCCACGGCTATAACCAACCCTAGGCTACCCTTGCCTGTCCTTGTTTTAAAAAATCAGGGAAACTAACAAATAGGGATACCCCGTATTTTTTAAAACCAGCACCAGGCCCAAGGGCTGGTCCTGGTTCCCAAAATATGGGGGACAAATTGAGTAGGGGTCCCCCGTATTTAAGAAACAGCACCAGGCCCAACCAGCCAGCAGGGTAATGCCACAACAGGGGGCCAAAGCATTTACCCCCTGATCAGTCAGCCTGGGCAGGGGTCCTGGGGAAGTGGGGTCCCCCTCCTCCAGAATTTACCTGCCCAGGCTGAAGCCTGGGGCTGTTCCCGGTACCCCAGGGCTTTGGGTACCAGGTTGATTGCAGTGTAAAATAAAGAATAATCTATTGTATATTGCTGTGGAACTATGAGACCCAGCAAGCGTCCCCTGCTTGCAGGGACTTGGAGAACCATAAGTCCCCTCATGCGGGGCATTAAGGAGTCCGCTGGAACTTGTAGTTCCACAGCAATACAAATAGTAAAATAACCAAATTGACACGCAATAAAAGTAAAACTTTATTACACCCAGAGCCCACCCAAACATAAACTTACCTACCGTAGGTAGGTCTCCATTTATCCGTCCATCCCATGGTTCTTACGAAATCCAATATGGATACCTGTGGAAGTAAACCATACTTATTAGGGTCCTCCGGTATAGATTACGTCCTCTATGTTCGATGTAGGCATCCCAGGGACCTGGCAAAAATAACAAAACGGCTTCCGAACACCAGACCGGACTGTCAGGATGACATGCGGGATGTATGTTTACATCCGAAGGCTCCTCCTCCCAAATAGGTTCAGGCGTCGCTAGGCCGTTGGTAGTCATTTAGTTTTTTCCCAAGTCCCTAGGATGCCTACATGGAATAAAGAGGATGTGGTCCCCACTTCCCCGGACCCCTGCCCAGGCTGACTGGTCAGGGGGTAAATGCTTTGGCTGCCGGACCTTATATAATAGGTGTCCCCCAGCTGTGGCATTTCCCTGCTGGCTGGTTGGGCCTGGTGATGGTTCTTAAAATATGGGGGAGCCCTACTAGTTTTTCCCCCCGTATTTTGGAAACCAGGAAATATGGGGAACCCCTATTTGTTTATTTCCCTGATTTTTTAAAACCAGGACAAACTCTTTGAGCCTGGGGCTGGTTATAGCCATGGGGGCACCCACGCCATTTTTTTTATTATTTATAAAAAAAAAAATTATTTTACACTGCGGCCTGCACGGATCTGACTGATCTTTGCAGGCTGCCAACTCGTATTTGTATTTAGTGGCCATATATCAGGGTTGCCTACCCTCCAGGGAATGGCCGGGAGGGTCCTGGAAATCAGGTCCCCCTCCCGGAAAGGGGGGCAACCCTCCCGCATTGCTGTCCACCTTCCTCAAACCGCAACTCGGCAGGGGGGGGGGGGGTCCATGGGTTAAATGACACAATGGCTGCATTTTAGCCCCACCCCCCGACGTGCAATGCCTGAAATACCGCCATGGCTCCGCCCCCGAACCGCCCCCTTTCCCCTTCCATAGATGGACACACCCCCTGCTTCACAGAGCTGGCTGCCCTCTCCCGGAGAGGGCAGTCTAAAAGTCGGCAACTATACCGTATATACGAATACATCTCAGTCGTATTCGTATTCTAAGTATATATACCCCCATGTGTTTAGTAATCTAGGTATCAAACAAGTGCAACTCAAATGCTACATTCTTCACAGCAGGTCATTTATTTTCTGCAAATATCAATTCAAGAAAACCATCGTTTTCTGTTGTTTTTTTAATTAAACATTTGTATTTAAATAATTAAAGAAAAACAAAACCTTCCAGATACAAGTAAGTAGTACAGAACTAGTCTACTGCAAAATAAAATGAAGCTGTAAGGATGCATATTATAATATATAGCTATTCAGCTAAAGGTAAGTAATTGGCTAGCTACATGACAAAGCGTTGTTGCGCAGCTGCAGCGCAAGTAAGTAAATCTAGGGCCAGAGAGGATGGATAAAACTGTATAAAATATAGTATTATGAATAAGAGAATCCAATAAATCACTCAAAAATATGGTGTCCTGACAAAAATGATACAGGGTCTTTGTCTAGTCAGTTTTTAGTCATGACAACCAGAAAGAATATTAAGTCAACATTTTCGTTATTAAAAAATTCCTATTTTCGTTATTGTTAAATTTTATTCACAGAAAAAACCTTTGTTGATGAATAGTTTTAGTCTAAATTTTCATTGACGAAATGAACACTGATCTACAGAGGAGATTGCGCCTCCGCACAGAACTCGCAACCTATTACATAGAGCCCATAGACAGTACAGGGTACATTTACTACAATGAAAAGAGGTGATTTTGCACATAGCAACCAATCGGAATCTGTCTCTCATTTTCAGATGATACATCATCTGTTGATTCCATTGATAGCAGCAGCAGTGGATGTTCGGAGCTTATTGATCTGGCAGAAACATCCGCAGATAACTGCAGCACCGGCTCTTTTGCGAGCAGTGACTCCTCCCCCAGGTAGGTTGCCGGCACAATACGCGCGTCCTCCCTGCTCCGGTCGCTGGGGTAGATTTTAGGTCTCTTGTATTACACACAGGCTGTGATTTAGAAACGGTATCTCCATATCTGCCTGCAGCTGGGGCTGCTACACAGGTTCTATCACACAGAGCACTGATGGGCTGGTATCCTACTTGTATTACACACATGTATATATCATTATACTAACGAGTGTAACAATATAATAAGAGAAACGCTACATTAGAAATTAAGTCATGTCAGTGATCTGAATGATGCTAGATCGCTCAGATCACTCAGCACAGATCGCTCAGTCAGATCCGGAAGCACACAGCGCAGCACCAGCGCTGTGTGCTGAGTGATCTGTCACTGCCCATGTTCTATATAGGGAGAACACAGGTGATGACTAGATTAATACTGCATGTGTCTACATCTCCTGGCAATAGCGACGCACGGGGCCACACATAACTATCGCTATGGACCCTACACACACAGCGATGTGTGCTTCATTTCTAAGCGATCTAGTCAGATTGCTTAGAAAATCGCTGGGTGAGTAGCCCCATTAGAGGAATCTCACATCACTGTGCACTGTGCTTCCTGTATGGGGCCGTCCTTGTCATGTCACACCCATGGTATCAGTGCTCTTATTGGTCCAAAGAGGAATCACCAGTGGCGGATTAGCCACGGGGCGATAGGGGCGGTCGCCCTGGGGCCCCCACACATCTGGAGGCCCCCATACCCGCCACCCCACTGCTGCAGTGGCAGGTCACGGGTGGCAGGCAGCGAGATCTGGCAGCGCAGGGTGGGTAGCACTGGCAGGCAGGGGGTCCCTGCGGCGTATGTGAAGTGAGCGGCGGGGTCCCTGCAGTAGATGGGAACTAGTTACTAGTTCCCATCTGCTGCAGGGACTCTGCCGCTCACTTCACATACACCGCAGGGACCCCCTGCCCGCCAGCGCTACCCACCCTGCGCTGCCAGATCTCGCTGCCTGACTGCCTGTCACCCACCCTCACTCTGCCCAGGTACGGGGAAGGAGGGGGGGAAATGACACCTCCATCCGGCGGAGGGGGGAGATTATGCCTCTATCCGGCGGAGGGGGGGGGATGCCTCCATCTGGCGGAGGGGTAATTGATGGCTCCGTCTGGCAGAGGGGGGGGGCACAGACCTTTTTGTCCAGGGCCCCCACACACCTTAATCTGGCCCTGGGAATCACACCGATAAATGTACTCAGTAAGGGCCACTAACATGGTGAACATGGTGCAGGCGCTGGTAGCAGCAGGGCAGGGAATAATGAGATGACTTGTACATGGCAAACGTTTGTGTTGTTACAATAACAGTCACTGATCAAAGTCTTTATTTATAGGAAGAGAATCTACAAGACACGTGTGGATGTTGGCTTCCTCTGGGATGATGAGGAGGATGGGCTGCCCAGGGTCGATGTTTAAAACCCGACCAAACCTGGACATCGGACTCACTGAGTCATTAACATCTTATAACGCATGTCCCATAACTTGGGAACTTGCACCTTTGATTTGTTGAAACGTTTATGTTAAGTGCATTAAACTTAAATCATTAAAGTTTATGCAATGTTTATCTTAAAAGCCTGTCCTGTTGACAGGTAATACCCCTACCCTGTCCTGTTGACAGGTACTACCCCTACCCTGTCCCGTTGACAGGTAATACCCCTACCCTGTCCCGTTGACAGGTAATACCCCTACCCTGTCCTGTTGACGGGTAATCCCCCTACCCCCAATCTCTGTCTTCACAACTCCCTCTCTCCATATCCAGCAAGTTTGAAGCATCATGTTGCTTACACTTTCTGGGGAGTAATTTGGTCGCTGAGCAGCCTCTATATAAATCTGTTGTTTCAACAATAAAAAGTAACACAAGTCAATCAGTGTCTGATGTGTTATTTCCCACTAATGTGAATGTTTCCTATTGTGCTACTGTATTGGTCTGACCCATACTCATGTGTTAAATAACTGTGGGAATGTAATGTGTAATAACACGTGTACGGTACTGTAGGTTGGTGCAGTACTGTGGGCTATGAGGATCTGTTCAGCTACACTGAGCCCCAGTGGCTACTGATGCTTCAACACTTGGGGGCCAATTTACTAAGGATCGCATATACAATATGGTCTGGGTGGGATCCTACCGCCCAGGAGCACATTGCAATATGCGATCCTATCAGTGGTATACAGTTACCAGCAGAGGCAGGGACATCGGCTCCAAAAGGTGGCACCCCTGCAAACTGCTCAGCTGGGTGCCGGGGAGTCTGCAAATGGCAGTAGCTGTGGGATTCAATGCAATGGGTGTGGTATAGGGGTCCGACAGTCGGAATCCTGACAGTCATTATCCCGACGTCAGGATCCCGACTGGCAGGACCCAGACAGCATGGCGAGCGCAACAAAGCCCCCACGAGGGAAAATAGCTGAAGGCCGTCGGGAACCCGGCTGTCAGTGTTATGACAGTCGGGATCCCAACGTCGGGTGCCCTGTCCGGCACCCCAATGCAATTGCTGCCTGATATTAGTACATCAGGCAGCATTAAATCCCACATAGAAACCTAGGGGGGATGCAGCTGCGAGGTATTTAAACTTTGCGGTTAACCCCAAAAAACATATATTCGGGGAATTAGACAAAATATTAAATGATAAATGAGCAATATTATACCTTGATGCTGAAAAGCCTTTGACATGGTGCACTGAGACCACCTCTTCAACACGCTAAAACGATTTTGTTTCCCATCAATGTTTATTGAATGGCTAACCACTCTATATACCTCCTCTGCCTCCATAATCTTGTGTAATGATACCATTTCAGAACCATTCCCAGTACTCCGAGGCACACAACAAGGTTGCCCGATGTTGCCACACCTTTTCGCCCTTGCCCTAGAACCACTAGCAATTGCATAGCGCTCATCACCATTATATCAAGGTATACAGTATGCATAAGAGGAAACAAAAAGAAACTGCTCTACTGGAGAGCAGAGAGTGGGCGCCTGATGTACAGTATGTTATGTATCACATCCTTGCTGGCGGGTCGCCAGAACGTACGCGCTGGCGACCCGCCAGCAGCCTCGCCAGCGAGGAGACTGAGACGCACGTGCGTCTCACGCGCACGCGCGTCTCAGTCTCCGTCGCTGGCGCGACGGAAAACCCTGTCCGTCTCCGCCTCAGGGAGACGGACAGGGTTAGGGGGGGTGCGGGCAGGCGGCGGGGACCCCGGGTTACCGCCGGCAAGCCGGCGGGGACCCGGGGGAACGGATCGAAGCGCCGTCGGAAGGGGACGCGCGCGCCTCTCGTGCGCGCGCGTCCCCTTCTCACCATCGCCATGGCGCTGGCGGGGGATGGCGGCTGGCGACGCCAGCGCCATCCCCTGCAAAGATGGACCCTGACCCATCTGTATGAGATGTTCTTACCAAGCAGCTGCTGGGGTACAGGGGTAGTCAGTCCCTGTTGGTCACGAAGAACAAGCAAAAAGTACAAAGAAGCAGCGCTGGAGTTACAATGAACACAAATTACGTTAAATGTAAAATTGACTTTATATATTTCTGCAAGCTAAAAATTACATTTATACACAATTACATAACATAATTACATAATGAACCATAGAAATTAAAAAGAAAAAAGTATAAAATTATGAATCTCACTCTGTGGTTGGATCGGAATTCACGGGGGCCCCTGCCCAATTTTTGTCAATCCAGTTGGTAACTGCACTTAAACATTGAGTTCTCTGCCAAGTGGGGGGGGGGGGGTGTAGGAATTGGTAGGGTACCGGTTCACTGGTCCTCTCTATTGTCGCTGAGATTTATTTGATGCCGCTGGAGGAATCAGTGGGGGGGTGTCCGTGTAAATCCCTTTGTCCAGGGCCCTTCGAAGGTTTTTTGGGGGAAGTTAAAGGCACTCAAACAATGGGGACCTCCTGTGTGTGACTTTATAGATGAGAGTCACTGCTGCTTTGGTACACACAGACAAGGAGGAAGGACGTGAGTTCTCCAAAATGTGACACTTGTGTGGCGGCCTAGACCTCAAGACATTTGGCTGTGATGGTGGTGGCTCACATGGAGGTAGGAATGACTGTAGTGGATGGAGATAGTTGATCGACCCAGATGTCAGTCCTGTTTGGGGGGGGGGCACAGTCTCCACAGATGGCTTAGAATGGCAGGGCTCACCTGGAGTGCTGTGTCTGCGAAGGGTCCCAGAAGAGGTAGGTGGATGTATTCCCGACCGGCAGGTGGTGAATGTGTGGCAATGGATCCAATGGCACAGAAGTGAGAGGCTACAGCTAATGCATTTCGCCACTGGCTTGTGGCTTTTTCAAAGGTGCCTTCTGGTGTGGTGGGTAGTGATATATATACCCACAGCAATAAGTGACCAATTGGTATTCAATTAAAACAATCAGCTCTAAAAAACACAATTATACTGTTATTTGTTGGACAGGAGACAGACAAATCTATACAACATATGTGATATCCTTAGTTTATCAGTATTCACGCTGAAAACTCAGAAATTCAAAGAAAAGATAATATATCATATTTTATTACTTCCGGGTCAGGGGTCATGTGCCCGATCATAGCTTCAGTATGGGTATATATTTAATACTTTGTTTGGCTATACCAATGGGGTGTGGTTGGCCCGTTGCTGTAGTTTCATAGTGGAGAAAGAAACGAGTAATAGAAACTTTAATAAATGATAGAATACATAGGTGGAACGCATATGCGTTCCACCTGCCGATAGCTACTTCCCGTTTCCGCCGGAAGTGTTGATGCTGTATTGGCCGCGGTGGGGGTGACCGGGTGACGCTGCGTGCCCGCGTCAGACCATCCCCCTTGTGTCTACGAGCTCCATATCACTTCCGGTGGAAGTTGGGTTTATCTCCTTGGATACGGAGATATTTGCTATGGCGAGGCGGGACCAGAGTAGGAAGTATGGTCCGGCTTCTTGTTTTGAATATGTCAACCAACTTTATTGTTCATATACAATTAACACTTAGGAGTCTAACGTAATTGCGCCCTCTTGGGGTGTTAGCAGATAGTGTTCTAATTATGGAATGGGAATGGAAAGAGAATGTATATAGTGAAAGGAGCAGAAATACAAAGCGATGGAAATGTGTAGAAGTTTTTTAGGGGATATATAATATAGAAAAATATATATTTACATAATTGTTCCCTACAGTCAAATCCTAAAAATGCATGGAAACAAATAAATAGCAAATAAAAAAAATTATCATTACTTCAATATTTACTTCAGAACTGATATAGTGCCAGAAATGTTGTTAAACGTAATCATATAGAATACATTTTAAATGAGTATATGTTATTTATAAAGACCTCTATTTATTATTAGTAGTGAATCATTTTTACAGAAGTATCGTTGGTACAGGGGAATGATCAGATACATATTAATTATTACAGTTGAAGTTCAGACAGAATATGTGAATCTATAGTACTACATTTAATTCCATTGCCTCGTTGAGGCCTCTAGGATACAGACAGTCGACTTTAAAGGTCCAATATATTTCTTGTTTACAAAGAGCACGGTATCTATCTCCCCCTCGTTTGGTGGGAGGTATGGTTTCAAGACCAGTTATCTGTAGGCACCTCGGGTCGTTCTTATGTGTTTCTCGAAGTGTCTAGAGACACTGTGCATTTGGTAGCCCCTCAAAATGTTCCTGCGGTGTTCCAGGAACCGAATTTTGAGGGACCTGGTGGTCCTGCCTACGTATCTCAAATTGCAGCTGCAAGATAACATATATATGAAGTAGGTCGTTTTACAGTTAATAAAACCCCTGATGTTAAATGACTCATGGGTTAGTTCAATATTGGTTAGTCTATTCGTTATATGGCTACAGGTGATGCACCTCACTTTGCCACACTTAAAACACCCCACATTCTTCTGGTTCAACCAGTTAGAGGCATGGTTGGGTGTGCTCTCATTTTTAATGGTTTTTAGAAAGCTAGGAGCAAGTATGTTCCTTATATATTTGTTTTTACGAAAGATAAAGCAAGGATCCGTAGGTAATATGTCTTTGAGTATTTTATCCTGTTTTAGAATACAATAGTTTTTGCGAATGATTTTTTGTATGTCCTGGTATTGGCTATTGAATGTGGATATGAAAGAAATGTTCCTATCCTCTCTGATAATTGTATCCTTTTTGTTCTGAAGGAGGGATGCTCTGTCTCTTTTTCTTGTTGAGTCATACGCCCATCTATTAGTTGTCTAGGATATCCGCAGGTCTGGAATGCTTCTATCATCCCTGCGGCTTGGGTGTCGAATGTCTCCAGACGGGAACAGTTCCATCTAAGTTGGAGCATCTGCCCCTTGGGAATGTTTTTTATCCACATCGGGTGGTGAGAGCTTTTAAAATTAAGATACAAATTTGTATTGACTGATTTTTGATAATTGGAGGTGTGGATCTTGCCATCAACAACTTCCACTGTGATTCCAGAAAAGATGGGGAATTGATGGCGCTTGACTTGTAGGTCCAATGAGGTGATGAACTCCGGGTGAGAGACAATAAAATAAAAAAAACGTGTATAAGTAACACAAAAAAGCAAAATGGTGGGTGGGGTATAGGGAATCCCAGCGACAAATTTCGTACCGAGACTCACACTGAAGTGATGTGCTTTAAGTGTGTAATGGTATCTTTAAGGGTACACCGACTGTGCTGTAAACAGTTGCTATGGCATGCGTACCATACTCACTGGTGAAATGAAGTGATAAAGTGTGTAAAGGTATCTTTTCAAACTTTGAATCCGAATGCATGAAACCGGTCACCCAGCATGCACTCAGGGTGGCACAAATGATGGCGTACCGTACTTGATAAAGGCGGCTGGGACCGCCGAAACATGTTGGATGACAAGTGAGTTTTTGTTTGCTTTATCTGTATTGTGGCTATTGGCCAATTGGTCACTCTACAGTTTTTTATTAAACTTTTATACTGAGACTGGTCCATTCCCTTTTGTTTTCCGGCCCAACCATTTGGGGAAAACATTGAGAGTGAATTCCGGGGGACTGTCTCTATGAAAGATACCTTTATAGGATTATATTGCCTACATTTGCAGTGAGTATGGTACGCCATCATTTGTGCCACCCTGAGTGCATGCTGGGTGACCGGTTTCATGCATTCGGATTGAAAGTTTGAAAAGATACCTTTACACACTTTATCACTTAATTTCACCCGTGAGTATGGTACGCATGCCATAGCAACTGTTTACAGCACAGTCGGTGTACCCTTAAAGATACCATTACGCACTTAAAGCACATCACTTCAGTGTGAGTCTCGGTACGAAATTTGTCGCTGGGATTCCCTATACCCCACCCACCATTTTGCTTTTTTGTGTTACTTATACACGTTTTTTTCTTTTATTGTCTCCCACCCGGAGTTCATCACATCATTGGACCTACAAGTCAAGCGCCTTCAATTCCCCATCTTTTCTGGAATAGCTTGCAAGTGAGGATTATTGAGTGGTCCTCTTTTCGGAATTGAGGCTGCAAGGACTTTATAGCGCCTTGGGACTTTTCTGTATTTTTTATTGTTTTAACTTCCACTGTGATGTCCAAGAAATCTATGGTGAATGGGTGATGTGTAAAGGTAAAAGATAAATTAAATGTGTTAGAGTTAAGGTGAGAAACAAAGGAGTGAATAGAAGTAATGTCCCCATCCCAGATAAAAAATAAATCGTCAATGTAACGGCCATAGAGGACCAGGTTCGCGCCAAAGTCGGATCCCCATATTAATTAATCTTCCAGGTCCCCCATATATAGGTTGGCATAGCTGGGCGCGAACCTGGTCCCCATGGCCGTCCCCATGACTTGTAGGTAAGAAAGTGTCCAAAAACAAAAAATAATTGTGCTTCAAAATAAACGTGATGGAATTAATAAGAAATTGCTGCATTTCCACTGTGAGATCACCATCGTTCTGTAGTCTCCTCTGAATACATTGAATACCCAAATCATGTGGGATATTCGAGTAGAGACTTTCTACGTCTAAAGTGAGAAATGAGTATGAATCTTTCCAAACAACAGGCCTTATTTTGGTTCATTCTTTCTGTCAAAATCCTTCTTAGATGGACAAAACCATGTGCACTGCAGGGGGGGCAGATGTAACATGTGCAGAGAGAATTAGATTTGGGTGAGTTATTTTGTTTCTGTGCAGGGTAACCACTGGCTGCTTTATTTTTACACTGCAATATAGATCTCACTTTGAAGTAAAACTTCACCCAAATCTAATTCTCTCTGCACAAGTAACATCTGCCCCACCTGCAGTGCACATGGTTTTGTCCATCTAAGAAGGATTTTGTCAGAAAGAATGAACCAAAATAAGGCCCAACGTCCTGTAGTAAATTTAAAAAGTGAGTAGTGTCTTTGATATGTGAGGTCAAAGTGGAAGCACGAGGTTGTAAATAAAACTCAACAAATTGTGAAAGGTTAGATGTGAGGGAGTGGATACCTGAAATAATAGGTTGGCCTGGTGGGGAAGTGAGATTTTTGTGAATTTTGAGGAGGTGGTAGTAAATTGGTGCGGTGGGGTGGGGGTTAAATAAAAATTTATATTCTTCCTTGGTGATGACAAGATCCACAACTGCCTGATCAAGAAGCAGCCTGAGCTCTGAAGCAAATTTCTGTGTTGAATTGTTAGATAATTTGGTATAGAATTTTTCATTGGACAGTTGGCGGGTAGCCTCGTTCACATTATCCGTCCGATTCTGGATCACGAGGCCCCCGCCTTTGTCCGCTTCTTTGAAAACAATTGAATTATCCTTAACAAGATTCTTTAAAGCTATTTGTTCCCATTTGCTCAGGTTGCCTCTGTTTTTGTACTTTTTCTGTTGTCCTTTCGCAAGGACCATTTGGGATTTTCTTTTTTTATTATTGGAAAGACAGAGGTTTTTAAAGTCTTCTAAAGTGGTTTTATAAAAGGATTCTACATTAGTCCCTTTGGCTTTAATGGGGTAGAAATCTGATTTACGTTTGAGTTTAGTTTTGTCAATATCATAGATTTTCTTGGGGCTGTTGTTGCTCTCCATCCATAGTTCTGCTAGGGAATCCAGAGTAGTCTGGTCCCCAGAGTCGAGTAGGATCGGTATGCATAAGAGACATCGACATGAGAATTTCCTTCTTTGCTGATGATATGCTCCTATTCCTTTCCAACCCAACCCGCTCCATTCCAACTGCACTGACAATCATAAAACAATTTAGTAGCTTTTCAGGTTACAAAATTAATATTAACAAATCCGAACTCCTCCCCCTTTAGGACCACCCCCCGGTTTTCTCCTCCCAAGACGAATTTTGCACATTATTACAAAATTAAAAAATCTCACATCAAATATTTAGGATTACAAATTCCCAGTGATCCTGCCAACCTATACAAACTCAACTTCATACCAATTATTGCTACCATAAAATCTACTACGGAAAACTGGCATGACCTATCCCTTTCCCTGCTAGGCAGAATAGAGGTTATCAAATCTATCATCTTCCCTAAAATGACATATACAGTATAACACAGTACAACTACTCCTGTCTTCCTGTGATTCTGCTCATAAATAACCTCTGTAGAAAATTTGTCTGGAGATCAAAAAAAGCCTTCTACTATACTCCCAGGGCTGCCAATAGGGGGGTGCTGTGGGTACAGCTGTCCTGGGCCACGGCCCCTGGAAGGGCCCGTACAGCTCATTTTGCCCACTGCAACCACTCCCCCCCCCCCGACTGCCTCCGCTGTGCTGCCTGCGCTGCGCTCGGTGCACTGAACGAAGCACAGGCTTCTTTAATGCATGACACCAGTGGCCAATTAAAATGCTGCAACAGCTTTTAAGCCAATCAAGCTTGTGTACCATTAGCCAATCAGAGAGGCTGCCGGTACACGAGCTCCAATTTGCTCACCAGCTGGTGCTGCATTTTAATTGGCTGCAGGCATCCTGCATTGAAGAAGCCTGTGCTTCTGGACCTGCTGTGTTCAGCAGGAGGGGATGAGGGAGCAGGAGTCGGGCAATAAGTGAAGGGAGGGGGGAGATGATTGTGTGGAGATATGGGGGGAGGGGGGAATGGGGGGGCCCGGACTGGAAATCAGTCCTGGGCCCCAAAATTCCTAGTGGCAGCCCTTTATACTCCAGAGCACTTCTCACACGATACGCCTTGGATTGGCTGTTGGAAAGCAGTAGTTACTCTCTGCACGAATTAGACTGCGCCCTCTTCTACCCATATTCCCCGGGTGTGCTACTACACACACACCCAAATCACTTTTGCCAAAAACTATTTCCCCCCACATATTCTTTAGGGACACGTATAACGCTTGGTTGTCTTTTTGTGCTGCTATACAGAGGTCCCAGGAAATCTCCCTGGCTTCCAGTGTGGGGCAGCCCCATGTCTAAACCTGGATTAGATTCCCCGATCTTCAGATGCCCGTACTTGCCTACTTTTGAAAACTAGAAAACGAGAAAAGGGGGCGTGTCCTCGTGGGATGACGCGAACTCCGGCCATGGCCCCGCTTTCGATGCTCGTTGGCGCTGAATAGATGCTGTGTGCATGCGCACAGCGTCTATTCTTGGCAGGCTGGGGGGGCTCCCAACTGTCCCCCCCACCGCGGGACAATGGCGGCCCCGGGGGCGGGACGTGGGAACGTCCCCGAATAACGGGACGTTACCCGCGGTAAGCGGGACAGTTGGGAGGTATGCTATGGCACCAACACCTAATCATGCATTTGGGCGCCTGGGAACGCTGCATTGACACTATATAATATGCCCACTGAACGGTCCATTTCTGCACAATGGTCCGTCTACAACTTCTTTTTTTTAAGTAGCCTTGTTTCTTTATTGATGCAGTTACACTATTTATTGGTTTGTGTGTCACAGATATCTTACAATTGAAACATTCTATGTACTTTGCCCTGTAATCTTGTGTAACATACCGATCCCTAGTGCTGTACATTGCTCCGTCTCCATAATACAGACTGGATTTAACAAACTTACTTCAAAACTATTTACAGCAGGGGAATTTTCTATAAATTACATTTGCAATATTTGTTAAGACTGATTGTGGTTTCTGAGCTAGGATTGTCCATTCATTCAGGTTATTTTTATGGATTTGATCATTTACCTGTGTGTGTGTGTGGGGGGGGGGGGGGGAGCGGTAGGTGACACTGGCTACGACTATGGGGAGAAGTGGGTGGTGATATTTATTTCTTGTACGGAGCATTCATCTATGTCACAATGCATCTGTGTCCTGACTGCAACTGTGCTGAGTCGCAGTTGTGATCTCTCACGCATCAGCAGAGGTGTACATTGGTAATATATTGGCCATGGATGGGAGGTGGATATTCATCAAAAGGCACAGACATGGATACAGCTGCATCCCACCAAAGAAACAGTCCCCAAAACACAATTTTTCAGTGTTAAGGCCCATACACCAGTCCAACTTATCTAAACCCCTTCAGTAGTAATCCCAAAAATTTTATGGACTCAGCTTCAGTGCTGCCCGCCTCCGGCTGTTGGCCGGAACCCCCCCCCCAGTTGTGTGCGACTTGCGTGTCTGCGACGTGACTGTGTACTGTCATGCCGCGTTGCAGGGGGCAGGGCTGGGTTGCCGGGAGACACAGTGGTGGGTTATTTTTAGGGAGCAATCCCCCTAAAAACTTGCCCAGTGGGTAGCGCTAACTAATAAAAAACCACACCACTTGAAGGGGTTGAGGGCAGGTCAGACACAATTCTTTTTGACGTCCCCCCCGGCAGCTCCCTGGGAGGGCTAACATCTGCCTTGGCACTTGATGTGCCATTTTTGTACATGCAATAGATCAGGGAGTTGCTGGAGGAGTTCAAGGGAAATCGGCTGCACATACGATTTATTAAATCATGGAGACAGATTTGGTGGAGAGAAACAACTGTCATTTTTCAAATTTAGCCTAATAGGCACTTTGGGGCAGAATTAAGCTTGGTGAAGTGATAAAGTGACTGGGACTTTATCACAAAACAATCAGCTCCTTCTTATATTATTTACGATTACATTCATTTTATTTTATGACAAATAATAATAAGATAATATACATCCCTTCAGCCAAACCCCACTACTAAGTGCCTAAGACAAGATAGACACAGAAATGGACACAGTTTAAAAATGTTGGTAATGACTAGAGTAGCCTCTATATAAACAGACTGAGGCTTTCAAAAAATGAGGAACAGTGCATATTGCACATCCAACGATCCAGCGATGCTGGCAGACCTCACGGCGTGATCCTTCTTTTTTTTGGTGTTCCTGTTTGTCCTGAGATATATTTCTCTGGCAGCTGTCTTTTGGCCCCCATTTCTCTCATTACTTTTGAAAATGTCTCTGAGATGTCTTTCCTCCTCAACGCCCACCTCTCTCCTCTACTTTCTTCTTGCTACACCATCTATCTTCTCCTCCAGCCTCTCATTTACCACATTAACAATGTAGTGCAGTGGTTCCCAATCTGTGTGCCTAGGCACCCTGGGGTGCCTCAGGACACTTGCAGGGGTGCCTCGGGTTGGTGGATCAGGATCAATTCATATTATTTATGGTCAATGTACCAGGCAAAACCAGTGGTTGTGGCTGCCAATCATAATATATGTGGACAAACAGAAGCAAATCCTGTCCCTCACCAGATAACTGTGACATACTGTATAAACACAATGCAATGAATTTCTCGATAAGAAGCATTTGGCCTAGGGGTGCCTTCAAAATATTTTGATGCTCTAGGGCGCCGTGATTCAAAAAAGTTTGGGAAACCCTGGTGTAGTGTATTTCTGATAAATTTAAGGTTATCTTTATTAAAAAAAAAAAAAACATTGCTTTTCTTTCTAAAATAAGGAAATATCTACAGTATGTGATTCTAAACTTTTGAACTGGCTTGGGCATGTCTTGGCATCTACAAAGTACTTTATGACATCACAATGCATAGAACACAACTATTATGATACTAGGTGTTTCATTGCGCCCTACGGGAGCTCTTCACACCGTCGTAAGGGGCTACGCCCCATTAAAATTATAAATATATTTTAATGTGAATTATGTTTGTTATTTGTGGATGAATGTGTTTAATTTTGGGTGGGGCGGATGGTGTTGGCGGGAAGGGGTGTGTTGGGTTAGGGATTTTGGTGGTGTGTCTGCGTGTTGACCTGGGAAGTGTGTCAGTGAGTAATGAGTACACCTGTGTGTCTGCGCTGTGACCTGGGAAGTGTCAGTGAGTAATGAGTACACCTGTGTGTCTGCGTGTTGACCTGGGAAGTGTGTCAGTGAGTAATGAGTACACCTGTGTGTCTGCGCGGTGACCTGGGAAGTATGTTAGTGAGTAATGAGTACACCTGTGTGTCTGTGCGGTGACGTGGGAAGTGTGTCAGTGAGTAATGAGTACACCTGTGTGTCTCCTCGGTGACCTGGGAAGTGACAGTGAGTGATGAGTACACCTGTGTGTCTGCGTGGTGACGTGGGAAGTGTGTCAGTGAGTAATGAGTACACCTGTGTGTCTGCGTGGTGACCTGGGAAGTGTCAGTGAGTAATGAGTACACCTGTGTGTCTGCGGTGTGATGAGGGAAGTGTGTCAGTGAGTAATGAGTACACCTGTGTGTCTGCGCAGTGATGAGGGAAGTGTGTCAGTGTGTAATGAGTACACCTGTGTGTCTGCAAGGTGAACTGGGAAGTGTGTCAGTGAGTATTGAGTACACCTGTTTGTCTGCGCTGTGATCTGGAAAGTATGTAAGTGAGTAATGAGTAGACCTGTGTCTGTGCTGTAACCTGGGAAGTGTCCGTGAGTAATTACACCTGTGTGTCTGCGCTGTGACCTGGGAAGTGTGTCGGTGAGTAATAAGTACACCTATGTGTCTGCGCTGTGACCTGGGAAGTGTGTCAGTGAGTAAAGAGTACACCTGTGTGTCTGCGCTGTGACCTGGGAAGTGTGTCAGTGAGTAATGAGTACACCTGTGTGTCTGCGCGGTGACCTGGGAAGTATGTTAGTGAGTAATGAGTACACCTGTGTGTCTGCGCGGTGACCTGGGAAGTATGTTAGTGAGTAATGAGTACACCTGTGTGTCTGCGCGGTGACCTGGGAAGTATGTTAGTGAGTAATGAGTACACCTGTGTGTCTGTGCTGTGACCTGGGAAGTGTGTCAGTGAGTAATGAGTACACCTGTGTGTCTGTGCTGTGACCTGGGAAGTGTGTTAGTGAGAAATGAGTACACCTGTGTGTCTGCGCGGTGACCTGGGAAGTATGTAAGTGAGTAATGAGTACACCTGTGTGTCTGCGCGGTGACCTGGGAAGTATGTTAGTGAGTAATGAGTACACCTGTGTGTCTGCGCTGTGACCTGGGAAGTGTGTCAGTGAGTAATGAGTACACCTGTGTGTCTGCGCTGTGACCTGGGAAGTGGATCAGTGAGTAATGAGTACACTTGTGTGTCTGCGCTGTGACCTGGGAAGTGTGTCAGTGAGTAATGAGTACACCTGTGTGTCTGCGCTGTGACCTGGGAAGTGGATCAGTGAGTAATGAGTACACCTGTGTGTCTGCGCTGTGACCTGGGTAGTATATTAGTGAATAATGAGTACACCTGTGTGTCTGTGCAGTGACCTGGGAAGTGTGTCAGTGAGTAATGAGTACACCTGTGTGTTTGCCCGGTGACCTGGGATGTGTGTCAGTGAGTAATGAGTACACCTGTGTGTTTGCCTGGTGACCTGGGAAGTGTGTCAGTGAGTAATGAGTACACCTGTGTGTGTCTGCCCGGTGACCTTGCTGCTGTGTGCAGGCAGGCAGGGGGGGGGGGGGGGGGTGTGCCAGGGGTGGGTGTGCAGGACGGTGGGGTGTGCAGGTCGGGGGGGGGGGGGGGGAGCGGGTTGCCCCATCGATGCTGGCTGAGCTACATGTGTCTGTGAGTATTATAGGTGTGTGGTATTGCGGGGGGTGTAGTGCAGGCAGGCAGGGACCAATATGTGTGTATTATCTCTTATATATTAGGCTACATGTGTGTGTGTATTATGTGTGGTGTGTGTGTATGAGGCTGGGTGGGGGGTGGAGTTTCATGTGTGACCCTGTCCAGCGTTATACACACACTCTCAGGATGATTGACACATGTAGCCAAATATATAAGAGATCATAATGCCCAAACAGAGGTTATAAATAAGAGTGCTCAAAGCTGCTGGTCCTCATTCTGCTGCAGCCTCTTAAGAAGATAAGTCACAGTCTAGAGAAGTCACAGCGGAAATTCATTTCACGAGAGTGTCCAAAGTAGTCACAGCTGACATGCCTGTTGCTCAAATATCAGCAATACCACACTGGCCTCAGTATCGGCCTGTGGTACCTAAACATCTGGTGCATAAGCACCCAAAATCTGAGTGGATCTCACTCTACCCAGAGGCCACTTACCCGACCATGGTCAAGGCCAAGCCAACGACCACGGTCAAGGCCAAGCCAGCAACCACAATCAAGGCCAAGCCGGTAGACCTGGTCAAGCACAAGCCGGCAGAACGATCCAAGGCGGAAGACCCAGCCAAGGTCATTAACAAGCCGGGAGAACGATCCAAGCCTGCAGACCCATTCAAGTACAAGCCGGGAGACCCATTCAAGTACAAGCCGGCAGACCCATTCAAGTACATGCCGGCTGACCCATTCAAGTACATGCTGGCAGACCCACGCATGAGCAAGCTGGCAGACCCGTTCAAGTACAAGCAGGCAGACCCATTCAAGTACATGCCAGCAGACCCATTCAAGTACATGCCAGCAGACCCGGTCAAAACCAAGCCGGCAGACCGATTCAAGACCAAGCCGGCAGACCGATTCAAGACCAAGCCGGCCGACCCGGTCAAAGCCAAGCCGGCAGAGCCGGTCAAAACCAAGCCGGCAGACTCTTTCAAGGCCAAACCGGCAGAAGCAGCAATGGCCAAGCTGGAATACCGATTCAAGACCAAGCAGGACGACCCGGTCAATGCTCTCAAATGCCCACCCCTGTCTGTGACTGATTGCCCAGCCGAGCAGGTTCCCCCTGGCTCGTCCAGGTCAAGGGTCTCCAAATTTCTGAAACGTTGTGGGTGCTGCGTGAGTTAGGTGACAACAGACTCCTGCAAAATAAAAACTAGCTAAAACTATCTATGCTATCACTATCCTATGCTATTCTGTGCTATGCTTAGTTATGCTATGGTAAGGCTACGGTCTTAGTATAGCATAGCTAAGTACAGCATAGAACACTATGCTACGCTATCCTATGCTATGCTTAGCTATGCTATAATAAGGCTATGGTCTTAGTAAAGCATAGCTAAGCACAGCATAGAATTACATAGCACAGTCCCCCCCCCCCCCCACCTGATGAGGTCACCTTGACGTGGTAGGTGGGCTCACATTTATGTGCCAAGAACCTCAATCCTCAATGTCCCCTGTGTTATTGTTATTGGCCTACTGTATGTGCCTAGTGCTGTACACCTGCATTGTCTTTATTTTCTGGCTGAGCTCTGCTTTTATTCCCTCTGTGACATCATTATGGCATCATGGGTAATGTACGAGGGAATGAGGGCTTGTCCTGGGGTTTGGTGACTTCACATGAAAACTATTCTTAAACCCAGCCTGTAACTTGACAGTTTGGAGCTGACTGGCCGGTAATAAAGTACCAGCCACTTTATCACTTCACAGAGCTTGATAAATCTGCCCCTTTATCTCTCTCTTCTAGATAGTAGTGCAATCTGAGCGCTGTGGGAGAGATGGTGGTAAGTGTCACTTGTGATAACCAGCACTATTTGACACAACCTTGACATGTATGATAGCAGATAACATAGAGAACAATAACTTTTATCAAACGATTTTGCCTTAATCATACTATTGTAAGGCAACAGAAAAACATTCAGACTTATTACAAAATGTGCAGCGGTCTTTTTAGGATTGATTTTAATATTAATTTCTAGCCCTTTCCAGACAAGTTTGACCACTTTACAGCTCACAATGTTGTTTTCATTCAATTTAGGCCAAGGACTGCAGCAAGCTGGCTGGTTATTAATATTTTAGGTACTTGTGTATTATCACGGCACCCATCGCATCGCATCGAATAGCACTAAATATGGTATGCGATGGTATGCAATGTGATTTCTGCGTGAAAAAGCACGAATGTACAATTAAATATCGCATTGCATTGCAAGCCAGCAAATGGCATGCAATGCGATGGCATGCGATTTTTAATTGTACAAGCACCCTGATGCAATGCACCCATTTTACAATGTTAAATTCCCCAGAATGTTAAATCCCCCCCATTGTCAACGCAACCCCCACTATCAACAGCAACCCGAAGTGTGGCGAGCGCACTTGGGGTTTGGTGGCTCGCTGTGCTTGCCACATTATCTAAAATCAATTCCACTCCGACGTGGATAGTGGGGGTATGAAAAGGTCAGAAGACGCGTACCGCCGCCCCTCGCGGGCTCGCTGCGCTCGCCACTCTTCGGGTAGGCGTTGATAGTGGGGGTGGCGTTGACAATGGGGGTGCATTTAACATTGTAAGCACCCATCAGGGTGCTTGTACAATTAGAAATCGCATCTGATCGCATCGCATGCATTGCATGCCGCTATATTGCATGCGATGCGATGCAGTATTTATCAACATCGTGGGGGCCGTGATAATACACAAGTACCATATTTTATACTAGACGACAGAGCCTCGGCACAAACAGATGGTAGTTTGTTACATATCTGCCTCACAGCAGTGGGATTAATGAATGGTGATGCAAGATGGAATTGTCCCTGGGCCCACCCACCCACCCGTAACTTGTAAAAAAAGGACACGCACATTGCACACTTGAACACAAACCAGTCATTTCAGTCAGAAGGACTGCCAAACCTGTGAATGTAATGACTGTTTCCTTCGGCCCCCACAATGAAAGAAGCAATGCTCAAAATAGCGCATAATAATAATAATAAGAATCTCAAGAAAAAAGAGGCGCAAGGTGGAATTGTCCCTGGAAATGGTTGTAATAGGACATTTGCACTTCACAAACCAGTCATTTCAGCCAGAGGGACTGACAAACCTGTGACTGTAATGACTGGATCATTTGGGCCCCCACAATAAGGTACAGACTGACTGATGTCATCATTCACCATCCTAATCTTCACTCTCATCAGTGTGTACATCCTTGGAATCATCATCATCACCACATAATATCAGTTCATCACTGCTGGAATCCTCCATGAGTGATGTCTGCGTTTTGCGATGGAATTGGTGAGAGAGGTCTTCATCGTGAAATTTGTAGTTCATTTTTTTGAACATAATTTTTTCAATATTTTGAAGAAGTAGCCTCCGACGATGATCACTCACAAGGTTCCCAGCAGTGCTGAACACTCTCTCCAAGTACACACTGGAGGGTGGGCAGCTTAAGTAATATAAACCAGCCTGTACATGGGCCTCCATATTGCCTTTTTTCTTTCCAGTATGTGAAAGGACTCTCTAACATGCCTACAATGGCGCTGTCCTGAAAATAGTCCTCCACTAACCTCTGCATGGTGACCGTATCTGATGGAGTAGTGAAGCTAGAGGTGTCACTGATACTGGTCAAATCACTTAGACCCGACCAGATGTCCAAAAAAGGTGTTTTTGTGGACTGCTTTTCACCCCCACTAGATGGTTTTGGAAAATGCAGTTTTTTACGGGCAGATTCTTGCGAAATTGAAGGAGGAGACGTCACTTCAGCTGCCAACTTGCTCTCCGGGAGCTCTTTGTATGTCGTAATATCTGTGTCAGTTGGAATGAAAGACACAGCATAGGACTTGAACCTCCGATCAAGCACAGTTGCCAAAATGTAGTGTTCTGCTCTCAACATATTGGCAAACCGTGTATCCTGTCGACGACAAAAAAGGACTTGATCTACAAGTCCAGCATATTTTGCGCATTGGGCGTAGTTTGATCTTCTCCTTCAATTTTGCAAATTGATTCTCCATAAGCCTAATGAAGGGAACCACCTGGCTCAAACTAGCAGTCTCGGCACTCACTTCACAGGTGGCTACTTCAAAGGGTTTCAGCACCTTGCACAGCACAGAAATTAGTTTTTAATGTGCTGGGCTAAGGTACAACTCCCCCTCCTCTCCGAAAGCGGTATGTAACTTAGTAAAGCCGGTGATACAAAGAGTAGCCTGCCAAGTATGAATGAGCTGGTGATACTTGCTAGATCCCACTGCTGCTGCTGCAAGAGGGGATTTAACCACCCAGTGGGCTGTCACAGTCATGTAATCCTTGGCCTGTCCACTGCCGCTTGTCCACATATCCATGGTTAAGTGGACATTGGCTCCAATCCCACTTTTCAGGTCATGGATTACTTTAGACTTAATGTCCCGGTAGAGCTCAGGAATGGCTTTCCGGATGAAATGGAACCGAGATGGAATCTGGTACCTGGGACACGCAGCCTCCGTTAATTGTGTGAAACCCACAGAATTGATGGCACATATCGGACGCACATCCAATACTAACATGGCAGTCATGGCTTCAGTGATCTGCTGTGCCACTGGGTGAGAACTGACATACTTGTTTTTCCTCGCTAAACACTGCTGAACAGTCAGTTGTTTTTTCAAAGTAGTATAATGGGTTTTCTTGGGACATTTCTGGGATGAAGAACTACCCCCAGCAGCAGCAGTAACAGAAGACATTGCGATCAAGAATTCTTCTGCAGAATCCTGGAAAGGGGAGGATTCTTCTAGCACAATAGTAGTATCAGAAGAACCATCCCTGGTCATTACTGAGGATACTTAGTTTGAGAGTGAGGGTGTTGGTAGTGGAGATCACAAGTGGTGGGGTCCACTAAAGAGAAGGGACACATTTGATGCTAGACTGCTTCTTGATGTTAAGTTTTCTGCATCAATTTTGGAACCCTCCCTATACTTCCCATGTGCTCGCTGCAAATGACGTAATAGGGTAGATGTTCTGAGATGCTTAACGTCCTTACCTCGACTTATTTTGTTTCCACAAAGGCTACAGATGGCTTGGCAAATGTTTTCTGAATTAGTGTGAAAATAATTCCACACATAAGACGTGCATTTGTTGGTCCTATGACCAGGCATGACAATGGCAGTCTCATCGTGCCCAACAGGTTCCACTTGTGCCTCATTTACACACACAACATCCTCATCCTCAATAATATCCGATTCCTCAGTAGTGCCATCGTCTGTTACACAAGTCAACCCCTCATCCTCTTGCTGTAACTCGACGGGAGTGGAAGGGGTAGAGGAATGCGGCTTCTCTGAGAGATTAGACTCACACGTAGGACTCAAGGACACACTTGGACTCCCCTCAGTGCTTTGTGACAATTCTGTTCCTAGACGCACAGTTTGTTTTGCAGACTTAGGGGCGCATTTATCAACATATTGCGATGCCGGCGCAGTGGCATCGCCGGACATCGCATTGCGGTGTTGAAGTACACCGCCTGGATGTATGATTAAAAGGGCGCAGGGACAGGGCTCCGAAAGGAGCCCATCCCTACGAAGCCCTGACCCGGAAGCTGGGGTGTCTGCGCATGCGCGGTTATGCGCTGACCGCCGCCGACCCCTCTGACCACACTGCCCCGCTCGGCAGTGCGATCCGGCAGCCATAGGCTACAATGGGCTATCGCCATCCCAGAATGTCAACCCCATGTCAACCTTTTGACTGACGACCTTCTCCATGTCGACATAATGACCTGTCGACCTAACCCTGGCATTGGCATCCCTACCCATAACTTACTCGGCCAGTGCAATAGAAACAAGCTGATTGAGGCCAGAGCTGACGTCACACACCCTCCCACCTGGGCACACCTGCGGTTTCTCTGACGCTCCCAGTAAACATCTGGTAACTACCCACAATGCTGGCTTCCTGTTAATCAACTTGTGTATAGTAAGCGATTGGATTTTATCGCACCATGCCCTCGCATATGTGTACTACGAGTCATGCGCATGCCCACTTATTCCATAATCACCCAGTCCTGCAAACTCGCAGCTGTGCAATCAGTGCTGAATAACCCGCTAAGCGAGGAACAACACGCAGTTATTTTAGATACAGTAAACAACAACAACAAAAACTGCACTTATATTCTGGGTGCATGAGGGTCTCAGGGGCAGAGTTATTAAGCATGAAGTAGAGATAAACTGGAGATAACGTAAAAGGAGAAAAAGCACCAGCCAATCAACTCCCAACTGTCATTTTCAAACACAGTTCATTGGCTGGTGCTTTATCTCCTTTTGCCTTATATCCAGTTTATCTCCAGTTTATCTCTTCTCCAAGCTTAATAAATCTGCCCCTCAATTACCATTCGACACAAATATGTATAATAATCTAGATGTATTAAAACAAATAATATTTTTCTATAAATTGCAGGTGGCCACCTAACCTAAAAGACCAATAACACAATGAATGAATTTGACAAAAAAAAAAAAAGGATTGCTTAATAATAACATACAAGTAATGTCAATTTTATAAAAGAAAATGTTAAACTCTATGGACCCAAACTGAGTTAGGCCACGCTTATATATTTCACTATTTTGCAGGAAATAATGTCCCGAACAGAGATGAGATGAAAACACACGGTTAGTTCCTTAAATGATGATTATATAATTATATTTATTATTATTGACAGATTCTTAGTGCATACATATACAGATAGCGCATACATTTTCTGCAGCGCTTTACAGAGAATATTTAAACACTCTGCACCAGTGGAGTTTACAATCTATATTCCCTACCACATGTACATGCACACACAGGCATTCTAGGGTTAATTTTGTTGGGAGCCAATTAGCCTACCAGTATATTTTGGGATTGCGGGAGGAAACTGGAGTACCCCGAGGAAACCCACGCAAGAACGGGGAGAATATACAAACTCCGCACAGTTAGGGCCATGGTGGGGATCGAACCCATGACCCTAGCGCTGTGAGGCGGTAATGCTAACCATTACACCAGCCCAATGTATCCACTTTTGTTACACTATACCGTGTTTGGATGTAAAGTGCTCGCCGTTTCTCCAGGGACCAGTCCACACGCTGCTACGCGGTATTAGGCTGTTATTCTTGTTGTGTTTTACGGGGAGTTGGGAGGGCTACAGTCGCGTGTAAAGCTGGTGGCAGTAATGTTCTGCTTCCCTCTGCCCTACAACCCACTGTCAACGCCGGATGGTGAAAGGTACAGACCAAGGAGCATATACTATTAGCGGTGATAACGAGATTCACAAAATACGATTCACACAAAAATTATCGCACTTATTGCCCCAAAAAGCCGCTTATCTTATTTGAAAATGCAAAGTGCTAAGCAGCTAAAAATGCAGGTGAAAATGGGGAGATCAGCCTGTTCCCCCAGATGGCAAAATAACATAGGATAGCACAATATAGAAGTATATTAGAGGGCATAATAAAAATATTTTGGGGATTTAAACAGTTTAAAATGGCTGCAATCTTCATTTTGAAAAAAAAAAAACACTGCAAAAAAAAGATTGTGGCAAGCTTTCCTGTGTATATTAAATGCTCTCCTAAAATTTGGGGTACATGAAAATGGGTATAAGTATATATTGGGATCAGTTAAAGACACTTTCAAAAACCACTGATTGCTCCACCTGCAAGCCTAAAAACACTTGTCTTTATAAAGCACCCCAATAAACCTGCCCCATACCTTGCACCCCCATTTCCATCACTTTGCACTTTTTCACCCCAAAACTGAGACCTTATTATTGTCTAATTAAAACCTTTAAAGTTGCCCGACCTTGTGGACCCCATTAGCTATTAACTTATACCAAAAAGGAGTTAAAGAGAAAGGATTAACCCAGGGTAGGCTAATATCAAGGGATGGGAATCTCTGTAGTATTCGTAATAATTGGGAAAACAGGAATCCTACACTCATACACCAGATGGTGAAGATACTGATATAGGAATAAAATGAACCTCTTTAGGTGTTGTTATAATTAGCCTGACCATTGGCATATTTTTTTCATGCATGTTCAGGGGCGGCGAGTCTGACTAAGGACTGCGGGTAAAAAGTAAATAAATGGATAACTGTTATAAAGTATAAATTTTAAGAATTTGGTGGAAGATCATGGAATAACGGGATTGATAGAATAAACTAAAGCAGAGCAGAATGAATAACGCAGCCCTTTGTCGATAAGCTTTTTATATATATGTCTGAATGTCATATGTCTGTAACTGTTGACCACAGAAAGTGGCGAATGTAATGATCTGCATTTTGGAAAATAAATAAAAAGTATTTGTAAAAAAAAAAAAAAACCTTTAAAGTGCCTAAATAGTAATATAGGGGGTGGCCACAGAGTTATAATCCAAGCCATAACATTTTTACCCCAAAATAGGGATCCTCCCCAACTTTTCATCTTCTCAGTGTAGGTGAAGAGACGCGTGATAAACCCTATGGACTATTATCACATGCGAATAATAGGATAGCTGCCATAAAGTAGTTTAGGAAATAAGAGGCGTTTTTGCTATTTTTAATGGGAAAACTGGTTCTTGCTGATAAAAGAATATTCCATCTACAATATTTATACAGGGTATAATTGTTGCAATGATCCACTTACATGGTACGCATGGCATGTCCCCCTATCCGTTACTTATTGCAATGTACCAGATGGATCCTTTCTCCATATAGTATGATATAGAAAGCTCATAACATACCCTCTAACATCTGAAGAGCAAAAACCAGTACAAATGTGGAAAGGAGGCGTGGTCATGGGTAGGTGGCGTGTGAAAGGAGGCGTGGTCATGAGTGGCCACACCCCCTTTCCTATACTTACAAAGGACAGTTGGAGACCCCAAAAAAGGTACAGGCAATAAAAGAAACGGTACTGTAGAAACGGTACTGTACCTGTGAAAAAGGTACAGTTGGAGGGTATGTCATAGTCAAGCTACTGTAGACCTCATGTCATCTTTTCTGGTCCTTGCCCTGGTTTTAGAGACATCATATAACTGTAAGGACTGGAAGTTTTAGTGGCAAGAAGTACTGGATGTAAACTACTTATGCTTTGGAATGTAAATAATCAGGACCTCACCCTTATTAATCAGGACCTGCCACTACATACTGTAATACAAGCTTTATCAACAGAGGTGTGCCACATGTGGAATTAGGTTATACACACAAATGCCCCATCAGCAGTCCAGACAACCCCCGCTCTGCTCTCAGATGTATCCCAGAGACCTTCAGCAAACTGCAAATCAGAAACAATAAAACATCCCAAAAATGGCAAACTGTGTTTGGTTTTATTGGGTAAAACATTTATCTTGTAATGATTAAGGAGTTTCCCCTTCTGGAACTGTTTGTATGGTGTGTACAGTATCACAAACAAATGAGCAGTGAATTCTGGCAGGTACAGGCCCAGGGACACGTGGGGGGGGGGGGGGCACAAGGTTCAGGGGCCTTGAGAATCTACCACAAAAACTGGGGCTGCAATGCCCAAGGGCTGCCTACAAAAGTAAGAATTACGGGGCAGCATGAATGGTGTTGTGGTTGGCATTGGTGCCTCACAGTCATGAATCATGGGTTCGATTCCCACCATTGCCCTAACTGTGTGTATATTCTCCCCGTACTTGCGTGGGTTTACTCCGGGTACTCCGGTTTCCTCACAAAAATATACCAGGGTTGCCAACCCTCCCGGAATGGCTGGGAGGGTCCCGGAAATCGGGTCCCCCGGAAAGGGGGGCAACCCTCCCGCATATCCCCCCATCACCCGGGAACCCCCACCCGGAGGGGGGGTCCGCGGGTCAAATGACGTGGTCGCGTCATTTTAGCCCCGCCCCCCGCAGTGCAATGACTGAAATACCGACATTGCACTGCGGGGGGCGGGGCTAAAATGAAGTGTTTGCCATAGCCACGCCCCGACAGAGCAGCCTGTATGTGGCTCCACCCCTGAACCGCCCTTTCCCCTCCCGGTGATGACCCCGCCCCCCTACTTTAGTGAGCTGACTGGCTGCCCTCTCCCGGAGGGAGGGCAGAGTAAAAGTCGGCAACTATGAAATATACTGGTAGTTAATTGGCTTCCAACAGAAATTAACCCAAGAGTGAATGTGTGTGTGTGTGTAGATGTGGTAGGGAATATAGATTGTAAGCTCCACTGGCGCAGAGACTGCAGAACATGTGTGCGCTATATAAGAAACTGTTCATAAATAATAAATAAAATAAATATACACATCTATACATATAGGGTACTTGTACAACTGTGAGCAGTTGAATGTGAGGAACAGAGGCTAATGATGCCCCTTTCAGACCGCACAAATTAAATAGTATATTGCCGTTTCTTTACCGTTTCAAAACGGTAATATGTGCGGTCTGAAAGGTCCAGAGTAAATTTACCGTTTTAAAATAACCGGTATTTTAAAACTGTAAAAAAGCAGGGTCCTACACGTTTCAGACCCGTTTTTTTTTTGCGGTCTGAACGGGTCTGAAACGGTACCCAGGCAGCAGTGAGCACTATTGGTCCCCAGTGCCTGCATATTTAATGAGCCGGCCGCTAATTACATATGCGCATATGTAATTATCCGCTCATTACATATGCGTATATGTAATGCACGGCCGGCTCAGTAAATATGCACTGCGCTGGTTCAGAGGGACCAGCGCAGAGGGGACCTGGCACAGAGGGGACCCCCCCCCCCAATGTGTTTAAGAAAACCCCCGTGCCTCGTGCCTTACGATCCCTGCTGTCGGCTTCTGCTCCTGTTGCGTTAAAAAAAGTGACTTTCGGAAAATGGCTGCCCCATAGGGAAGACTGTTTAAAAAAACTGTCTTTGGTATGGGGGCAGCCATTTTCCGAAAGTCACTTTTTTTATAAGCAGCAGGAGTCTGCACAGCTGGGATCCGCAAGGTATGAGGTACTGGCTGCACGGGGGGCTTGCTTAAACACATTGGGTGGGTGGGGGGGGGGGTGTTAGCCCTATTGGGGGGGGGGGGGGGTGTTAACTGTAACACGCTGCCCCACAGCGTGTTACGGGGGGGGGGGGTTGCTGAAGACCGCACTGGCTTTGATCCTGTATTTGTAAAAAAACGTCACTTAAACGGTAATATCCCATTTAAGAGATGCGGTGTGAAAGGGGTTTTACCTGGCAGACCCGTTTTTAGAAATGTTTCAAAATACCTGGTCAAAGCCAGTTTTGCGGTCTCAAAGCAGCATAAGTGGGGGGGCTCAGGTGCAATGGGGCAGATGTGCATTTCTGCACTTAACGCTAGTTAACTGGGGGAGGGGGTGTTATGTTTTCACACGTATTAACATCACACCCAACGTGCGTTAGGGACAGCCGGAGGGGCTGTCCCCTGCAATACCCTCCCCAGTAATTAGCGTCCGGGGCATTAAATCGTCCTGGCCGCTTCGCCAGCCACTTCGGCTACTCCCCTCCTTCCTCAGCCTGACTAACCTGGCATACATACATTCTGGATGTCAGCTGTCGATATTCCGGCGTCGGCACCCTGATGTGTTTCGATGTTCAGAACTTCAGACAGTAGTGAGGATGCTGCCGTCAGTTTACTAAACTCCACATCCTGACTTTTAGGATCCTGACCGCATCCCTATATATAACAGGCAACAGGAATTACAATGTGTGGCATAATGTGCAAGGGGCATTACAGTGTGTGGCATAATGTGCAAGGGGCATTACAGTGTGTGGCATAATGTGTAAGGGGCATTACGATGTGCAGCATAATGTGTATGGGGCATTATGGTGTGTGGCCAGTGGCGTAACTATGGAGGGTGCAGGGGATGCAGCTGCTATGGGGCCCGGCCGCTTGGGGGGCCCGAGTCCCAGCAGACACCTTCCCCTGCACCCATTAAACATTTATATTTTACTTTGAAAAGTAGTGCCGCAAGGGCAGAAGCAGTAGCGCGGCTATCCTGTGGAAACTCCAACCCTCCCCTCAACGGCGGTGGAGGAGGACCAGCAGTTTCCCCTCTCCTTCCCCTTTCTGGCGCTGCTGGGCTGGAGAGCGGGATCTCAGAAAAGCAGTGCGGTTGGTGCTACTTAAGTGCGGGAGGCACAGGGACCCGGCGCCGATGTGCGCGAGGCACTGGGACCCGGCGCCGATGCACAGGGACCTGGAGATTATGTGTGGGAGGCACAGGGACCCAGCGGTGATGTGCAGGAGGAACAGGGACTCGATGCGCACATGTGGGAGACCCAGCACTGCTGCAGGACTGCAGGTATAATCAAAGAACTGCTTGGCTTGCACTGAAGGGTGAGGGGACGGACAGGGTACCTACTAGTGTACCTGGGGGAGGGAATGGGATAGAATTTAAAAGATTACAGTATGTCTGTCTAAAGTAAACAATTGCAAACCCCTGCTCCCCCACATCTCTTCTCACCTCCTGCCCCCTCCCTGTCTCACTTCTCTCGACCTTTCTCTCTAACCCTGCCCTTTCAACCCTTTCTCTCTCACTTCTCCACCATCTCTCTGCCCCATATGTCTCTTTGGTTGGTCAATATGGCGCGCAGTGAATAGCAAGGGGGGAGCTGGAGCTATTCTAGTCAGCATGCTGCTAAATTAGAGAATGCTGGTAGTCACAAGTATCTGATTTTTTTTTTACTTAAGTGCCCCACGGCGATACTGTTTGCACCACTTTAGGGCTTAGAAAGGAATCGCCACCCTAGTTTTGCTGGTTTTCTGCCTGCACCCTAGAAGTGGTGCGAGCAGAAATACAATAGTTGGAGCTAGCGGTGTGCTGATATAAAATATCTGCGCAAGCTCCCTCCATGTGCTGCTGACTGTGCACCATATTGAATCGACCCCTTTATCTCTCTCAAGGCGAGATGTACTAAGCCTTGAAAAGTGATAAAATGGAGAGTGATAAACAACCAACCAATCAGCTCCCTTCTGTCATTTTTCAAACCCAGCCTGTGACATGGCAGGTAGGAGCTGATTGGCTCTCTGTTTATCACTCTCCATTTTATCATGTTTCAAGCTTAGTAGGTACTTATGTAGTAACTGGGCTGCCGATTTTGAAATCGGGTCCATCGCATCGCATCGCACCCGACCAAATCGCATGCGATGCGATGCGATGCGATGCGATGCGATGGACCCGATTTTTCCATAGGATTCAATGTTAAAATGGACTGAGTCCATTTTAACATGGAATTCAATGGGAAAAGGGGTCCTTT
Organism: Crinia signifera; assembly: GCF_055691185.1. NCBI lineage: Eukaryota > Metazoa > Chordata > Amphibia > Anura > Myobatrachidae > Crinia > Crinia signifera. Next base: position 52,201,741 of record NC_139218.1, read on the forward strand.
TCATACCCCTACTATCCAAGTGGGCATGGAGTTGGATATAAACCTGTGGCGAGCGTAGCGAGCCACCGAGCCCGAAGCGTGGCGAGCGTAGCGAGCCCCGCGAGGGGACACAGAATACCGTCCCCTCGCGGGGCTCGCTTCGCTCGCCACGCTTCGGGCTCGGTGGCTCGCTACGCTCGCCACAGGTTTATATCCAACTCCATGCCCACTTGGATAGTAGGGGTATGAAAAGGACCCCTTTTTCCCATTGAATTCCATGTTAAAATGGACTCAGTCCATTTTAACATTGAATCCTATGGAAAAATCGGGTCATCGCATCGCATCGCATCGTATGCGATGCGATGCGATATCGCATCGCATCGCATCTGATTGTATGCCTTAACTTAAGGCATACAATCAAAAAATCGGCAGCCCAGATACTACATAAGTACCGCTTAGTACATCTGGCCCTCAGGGCCAGATGTATCAAGTTCAAAAAGTGATAAAATAGAAAGTGATAAACAACCAGCCAATCAGCTCTTACCTGTCATGTTACAGGCTGGGTTTGAAAAATAACAGGTAGCAGCTGATTGGCTGGCTGTTTATCACTCTGCGTTTTATCACTTTTTGAAGCTTGATACATCTGGCCGTGGCCACTCTGTCTCTAGTCTCTCTCTTGATCTCTCTGACCCTGTTATCTCTCTCATCTTTCACCTTTTTACCCACACTTCACCCTCTCTCTTTCCTCCGTTTCCCACTCTTCTCCCCCCCCCCCCTTTCTCACTGTCTTCCTACCTTGCGCTGTCTCTCTCTCTCTCTCTCTCTCTCTATTTCTCTCTCCCTGTCTCTCCAACACCTTCTCTCTCATTCTCTCTCCCTGTCACTCTCTCTCTAAATGACACTACCTTCCTCCCTGACACGTTTGAGTGGAGGGGGGGCCCTTACAAAATTTTGCTATGGGGCCCACAAAGTTCTAGTTACGCCCCTGTGTGTGGCATAATGTGTAATGGGCTAGAAACATTTTTAGAAAAGGGGAGCAACATTTATAGCAAAATTTATAGTTATGCCACTCTGTGTCTTGCAGTGTTTTACATTCACTTTACTGCAGTAGACATTTAAATAGCTACATTAACTTTTTATAGGTTATAATATACATGAAAGACATCTCATGTGCTCACACAATGAAGGATTCAGCAATAAACTTTCCCCAGTGCCCTGATCTGTATACAAATTCTCACATGTTATACTTCATACACGCTGCAGGTACTTCTGGGATTCCACCCTATAGATACCTGGGGTTGGAAGTGCTAACTAAGTACACACAAGAGCACTCACCTTCCTGGCACTTTATGACACATGGGGGCGTTCCCTGACAGCATAAGGTTCGTGGTTATGCAGATACCTGCAGCTTCTGTTATCAGTGATTGGTGAGTTATGTAATTGGACTGTCCTCTCTCCTGATCCTATTGGTGCGTGGCTGCAGAGGGCTCTCACCGCGCTGTCCCACGCTGTCACTTCCTCACGGCAGCAGCTGGCAGCACCATGGCAGGCTGCGCCTATACACCGCTCCCGGGGGCCGCTGCGGTCACAGACTCGGACTCTGACAGCGAGGGGCTCCGACCCCGGCTCCAACAGCAACAGCAGCAGGTCATTCACAGCGGGCACTTTATGGTCTCCTCTCCGCATAACGATGACAGGCACAGGGGTAAGGAGCCAGAGAGGCCGGACATTGCCCCAGCCGGCAGCATTGACCCCACTCTTACCCGGCTGTTCGAGTGCATGAGCCTGGCATACAGGTGAGCAATGGAGGGTTTGCTATGCCAATGGCACCTAGGGTAGATGGTTTGCTGGATGGCATTTCAAGTTGCATGCCAGGTTCTGTAGTACAAAAATAAAGTATGGATTATTGTGCAATGCCAGCTATGTTGATGTAGTACATAGCTACTAACTAGGGGGGTGCAACTCTGTGTCTATATCAACAATCAATAGGACGACCATGAGTAGTCGACAGGCAATAGGTTGACACAAAAAAAGTTTGACATGAGGTTTCCACGTTTTTGGTGTCTATGTCGGCATAGACACCATTTTCGTGTACTGCGTCCCCTCGCTTGGCTTGCTGTGCTCGCCATGCCATTTTTCTGTGTCGACCATTGATATGTTGACCTTTTTGCTTGTGTTGAACTTTTTGTCAATGTCAACCTACACCATGTTGACCGTTTCCATGTGCCGACTAACAGTGGTCGACCTATTTAGTATCCACCGAATACCGCAGTGTACATTGGGCTGCAAGGCTGAGCTCAGAAGGGGTTAATTAGGCTGTGCATGCCATTGTAGAAACGATTACCAGTAATGCTGCTCATTAACAGACGCTTACAGGCGGCACAGGATATAATATGGAGTCTCTGGTGTTAAAGATGCTAATGGTGCAAAGTTCATATGGTCTCATCTTTGCTAAAGCTAATGGGGGAATATGAAGGAGAATAATAAGCAGGTCTCTGAAGTCTGTAAGTAGTGTCCAGGATAATCTTCTTCCGCTCACTTTTATGCCTTGGGGGCTCATTTATCATTTCATATTTGTGGCTAAATATTAAGTATCACCTGAATGTATCAGGAGGGGCCGCAGGACAGAGGAATCTGCTGTTGGCCGCAGCCCTCATAGGGGATGTGAAGCTGCCCAATGTATCAACATTGGGCAGCATCGCTTTGGGTCTCTTGGCTACTGCCACTCTGAGGGCGGTAGCCCATTATAGCCTATGGGCTACAGACCGCACTACTGCCGGGGAAGTTTAGCAATAACTGCGCATGTACAAACCCCCCAGAGCCCAACTGAGCGCATCGCAGGGACGGGCTTCTTTCGGAGCATATGCAGGATGATACATCCCCGAGATAGGATCGCATATTACAATGCGATCCTGCGTGGTAATACTCTGCAATGCGATCCTTAATAAATGGGCCCCTTGGTCTCTACAGCCCTGAAATAATGGTATACAGGTCACGTTGCGCTGTTTGCGATGTACTCCCTAAGCACAGAGAACTCCAATTACAGTGGAACCACAAAAGTAGAAAAAGAAAATGACCCAATAGAAACAAACAAAAAAAAAGTGTATGGTGAGCGTAGGTGCAAGTCCATATACAGGACCTGGTTCAACAGACGATGCAAAATCACAGATCGCAATTTTTGGAGTGTGAGCCACATGGCAATCCCAATCTGCTGCATTGGGGGGAGCGGTCCAGACAGCCCCCCTTGTGGCGCAACTGATCCTTCCTTTTTGCTACCGGCGCTAACTGAAAGACCTAGAGAAAGAAATAATATTCCCAACAGTGCAAGTCATGACACAGCATCTCCAAATGGGATCAGATTGATCTAATTCCAAAAATTAACTGGGTTATGATTTTGTCGATCTAAATTTAAAATATCATTGCTAAGCGTCTAAAAGTAAAATACAAACATTATCAATTTTCTTCACATTATTCAGTATCTATATAAATATCTTTGTTTGGGGTCACTTTTGATCCAGTTTCGGGCCTCCGAAGATTAACAGGTCATAATGTTGTTCTCATGCCAATGGTCAGCATCAAATGGTAATGTAGACTGGTGCTTTTATGAAGAATAAAAAATAAAATGTCTTCATCAGCCTTAAGGGCCATACACACTGGGCGACTATGCCCAGCGTGTATGGACAGCGATGATGTCAATCATCGCTGCGGGGAAAGCCGCTCAGTGCATACACACTGAGCAGCTTTCCCCCTGCCCGGTGCCGATGGAGGGGGGAGGACGGCGTTGCAAAGCCATCCTCAATGCCGCTCATCTGCTGGTATTACCAGCAGATGAGCGGCTTTCCCGGCGATGATGCGGGAGCACGCAGCAGCGCTCATTGCCGGGGCATACACACTGGGCTTTCAGCTCAACGTCGCCCAGTGTGTATGGGCCTTTAGGCTGGGTACACGCTAGAGCGATATCAACTTGTGCTGGTCCCGCTGGTCGAATCCAACATCTTCTGGCACAGCCAACCAGGAGATATTGGATTCAAATTGTTCAAAATTGACCTTTAGTAATTATACCCATTTCGGATCAATTAAAATCGGTATTAATCGATGTTGGGCTTCCAAGGCTACAACACACATTTACTAACATTTAAAAATTAATATAAGAAATCATCTCTTATTAGGTTTGTGTTTTAGCCTTGGAAGATCGACATCAATTAAGAATGTTTTTCATGAATTTAAAATCTATAAAAAAAAACTTTAGTAAATATACACCATTGTGTGTGTGATGCAGTGCGTTGTAATGAAGGATGCAACAAGATGTTGTAGTGTATAGCGGCAACCTTGCATGGTCCAGGGCGAAGGGAATTCTTCCCAACCATCGGCAAAATTACTGGTCATCCTTATGTGTACCTTGCGTTAGGGGCAGATTTTCAAACTTAGCTTGTAAGATGGAAGTTAGGTGCTGAGATTCGTGGGATCCTGGAATTTGCCTCCCTAATAAAAATAAAAATGCCCACCCCACCCCCCCACACTGGCTGCGCCGCACATTTACTTACATGTGCGGGCGGTGCAGCCGGGAGTGGGGCGTGCAGCAGCGGTGCGGTGGTGCAGCATCAGTATAGGGTAGCGGCCTGTGCAGTGAGACCTTTGACCTCATTAAGTTATTAATCAATCAATCAATCAATCAATAACAGAGGTTCTTGGTATATCAATTGGCCAAGAAATATTTGCCCACCAACCAGCTTCACGGTAACCTCATTTCTGGTGGGTCCCTAATACTAAGTTTGGATCTGGGGTGCGGAACCCCAAAAGGGCCAGCATAAGCAAGTCACCCCAGGGCAGCACACAAGTGAAAAAACTAAGCTAGAAGTGTGTTAATAAGAAAGTAGCAGAAGCTAGAGGTTAAAATGTGTAGTGCTAGAAAGTATAATATTAGTGAAAATTAAATAGTGCTAAATAAATGTTAGTGTGTGCCACCCCGAAAGCAACTCGGTTACACCAACCCGAGGGGAGCCGCGCCCCAAATCCATCCCCAAGACTAGCAATAAGTGTCAATTTTTAGGTCTTACCTTCATTGTGCCTACAGTTTGCAGTCTGTGGCTACCAGGGACCAAGCTGGTGAAATAATATTCAGATCAGGTGGGCAGGGTGCTACTCTAAGTTGAAGGAGTCCCAACCTTCAGGTTTCGGGGTGGCACACCCTAACATTTATTTAGCACTATTCAATTTTCACTAATATTATACTTTCTAGCACTACACATTTTAACCTCTAGCTTCTGCTACTTTCTTAACACACTTCTAGCTTAGTTTTTTCACTTGTGTGCTGCCCTGGGGTGACTTGCTTATGCTGGCCTTTTTGGGGTTCCGCGCCCCAGATCCAAACTTAGTATTAGGGACCCACCAGAAATGAGGTTACCGTGAAGCTGGTTGGTGGGCAAATATTTATTGGCCAATTGATATACCAAGAACCTCTGTTATTGATTGATTGATTAATAATATGGAGTGTGCATCTGCACCACATGTTTTTCTTTGCAGAACTACAAGTCCCAGCATGATAGCACCTCATGTATATTGGGTATGCATTCTAAGATTCCCCCCCATAACCTCATCAAGTTACGCAGAGCCGCACGCGTGGTCTAATGCCGGGCAGTGTCTGAGCACCTGCTCAGACACTGCCCGGCATTAGACCACGCATGCGCAGTCTAATCCCAAAAATTGAAATCCCAACAATTTTATGGTGAAATCTCAGGATCCCTCCCCCCTTTCCAATCCCAGGATTGGCCACCCTATGTGCACAGTACGTCTCCTGTTATATAGCGCTCAGAAAAAAAGCTTTTCAGACACAGACTCCTGTGTTTTTCTACCAAGCAGCCCAGCACAATTGGGTATATAATATAAAGTGATATTTTATGTATTAAGTACAAACATTAGGACTTGGTTTAAAAGACTCATTAGAACGGAGAACAGGAAATGGCTACAGGGTATTGGTCTGTGTCACTTGCACTTATCAGCGGTTATCTCAGTTTTCCTATCAATTGCTTTCATGGTTTCCACCTGCCTCTAAATGGAATACACTGCATTAAACCATGCTAATTATGAAGGATAAGGTTACAAATCTCATTACGGATTATTTCCAGAAGTCGTCCTCTTAATGTTTATAGTCTTCCCTGAGGCGCCATTTAGATGCGCTTGTAAGTGCAGAGATGTCCGTTGCTGTCGTGGATCAACCTCTGCATTTTTTTTTTTTTACTTCATAAAGTCATTTTTAAACTTCAGCTGACTTTTGTGGGCCTTAGTGGCCCTTTCCCCTCTTCTGTCACCAAAAATGTTTTCTAGACCTATTTGTATTATATTTTGTATTTCCAGCAAAAATCTAAAGGCCCATACACACTAGGTGAGTTTGAGCTCAAAGTAGCTCACTTTGGCATTTTGAGCTACTTTGAGCTCAAAATCACGGTCGGGCGAAGAGTGCTGATGTGCGCCCCCGCATTGTCTCTGATCGCAGCCATCTGAACCACTTTCCACAGTGTTTTCCTTGTGGAAAGTGGTTAGCCACAAGAGAAAATCACTGGGCCTCTGTAAATCTCTCAGTGTGTATGCAGCTTAAGTTGTATAGCTAGACCTGTCTGTATATCAGCAAAGGGTCCGGGTAGTGCAGGATGACCAGTAAGCAGGACGCCGGCGGTCAGTATAACCCTCCCTAGTAGCATCCTAACTGTAACCTCTCCCCTGCAGCCTGTCCCTAACCGTCCCTGCTAGTGATTACCCTTCTTGGTGCCTAAACCTAACCCCCCTCCGTTCTGTCTAACCCTATCCAACCCCTCACTGCACCTTTTGACCTAATGCTGCCCATACACTTGTGCGACTGCATTCAATGCGATCTTGGGTACGATTTCCCTTGAAGCTCAGCATTCGATAAATCGCATGAAAAAAGCATTTTAGTGCATTCGATTTTGCATTTGATCATGCGATTTATCGAATGCACCGTTCGATAAAAAAAGAAAAGGGTCCAGGAAGTGACCAGAACTCTTCAAGAATCGCACGTCCCGTTTAGAAAAATTGCATGCGCGGAAAACAGCATTCGACCGCACATACAATTCGAGAAATATTATGTGCAGCACATAAGACTGTGAGACACGACATTCCAGCGGCGTGGCTGCGCATCGCTTCGAATGGTACACATTTTGTGCATACAATGATTAGATTTCTCAGCAAGATGAGGTCGAAATCGAAGGATTGTATACAATATCTCACAAGTGTATGGGCAGCATTAGTCTCCACATCAGTGACTAAACCCCCAGCCTGATCCTAACCCACCCGCATATTCACCAAGGGGTGAGGCACTGGTACTCTGAGGGCAGTCAGGATGCCAACATTGTTATATTGAATGCCAGCGTCCTGACCACTGGGAGGTTAATCCACATCCCATGCAGGGCTACAGTATGTTGGGAAATAAAGGCAGTCGGTTTTGTTACAGTAAATTTATACAAATTCAAATATGGGGGAGATTCTCTAAGTGAAAAATGCAGTAAAACCCCCCGTTATCGGGGTTTTTACCGCATTTTGGGATGCTGTAAGCATCCCCCGCCGGGTTACCGCGGCGGGGGGCATCGCCAGAAAAATCTGGCGATGCCCCATAGAAGCCAATGGGCTTCTACCGCAACCCTCCGCCGCCCCGCGCCAACCCCCCGCCGCCCCGCATCGCCCCCTCCCCCCCACCTGTGTCCGGGCAGCACAGAGCTGTGCTGCCCGGACCTGTGACCTCCTCCCTGCACCGATCCTCTTCCGGGTGCAGGGAGGAGGAGAGCCCGGCGCAGCAGCAGCAGCGCCGGGTGTGGGAGGGAGGGGGGAGCCGCCGGGACCTGCTGGGACCCGGCGACTCTCACCGCAAAGGACAGCTCTTAACGCAAGAGCTGTCCTTTGCCTTAATTATCGCATATGTTACAACATATGCGATAATTAAATATGCGATGGGCGGCGAAGGGGGGCGGAGATTCTTAGAGAATATCCCCCATAGTCTTTAATGACCTGTATTACAGCAACTGGAAGTGGACTGTTCCTAAGTCCTCATATTTTGGGAACCAGGACCGGCCCATGAGCTTGGTGCTGGTTTTAGAAATGCTGGAGAACTTTACTTATTTGTCCCCCTGAATCTCTAAAACCAGGACCGGTTCAATGAGCCTGGGGCTGGTTATACGCCTTTTCTTTTTTACACAGGGTAACATTGCACGAATCTGACTGATCCGTGTGATGCTGCCACTTTGTATGTATTCCCGCCAAATACAAATGGATAGGACATCGGAAAATACGAATGAGGAGAATACAACAGCTTTGTAAAGTTGTTGTATTCTCCATTTGTATATACAGGTCATATATATATCCGATTATACAGGTCCTATATATACGATCCCGTTTGTACCTGGATTGGCTGTGTACATTTCCCCCCTCATATCTTATAGCGTGCCACCATGTGTATGTAGGATGCCCTTAATGGTATCAATATGTTATGTTGCATTATGGTTTTTGTCAAAACTGCGGTAAATGATTTAGAATAGGAAGTTTGAAGACACAGACAACAGCGGTGATTTTGATATACTGTATATCGATAAAAATGTCATGGTTAATAATAAAACGAATTATCAAAGAGTGCCCGGGAGGGGAAACAGCCACTAGGCCACCAAGCATTAGGACGACATGCATGAAGGTTGACATGACTGCAGGTCGACAGGTCATTAGGTCGACACAAGCATTAGGTCGACAGTCAAAAGGTGCCTAAAGGCGGTATTTGATGCCCTGGTTCCCAAACTGTGTGCCTAGGCACCATGGGGTGCCTCAGGACACTTGCAGGGGTGCCTTGGGTTGGTGGACCAGGATCAATTTATATGATTTATGGTAAATGTACCAGGCAAAACCAGTGCTGGTGGCAGCCAGTCATAATATATGTGGACAAACAGAAGCAAATCCTGACCCTCATCAGATAACTGTGACATATAAACACAATGTACTTCATTTAATATTTTTTTTCTGAATTTTTCAATAAGAAGCATTTGGCCTAGGGGTGCCTTGAAAACATTTTGATGCTCTAGGGTGCCGTGATTCAAAAAAGTTTGGGAACCACTGCACTAGGGCATGGTGGCAGAATAAAATAGTGTCCCGAGTGTAGCGAGCCATGCGAGGGGGCGCGGTGCACTTTTTTAGTGCCCATGTCGACTATGTCGCCATTCGGGACACATTTTTTAAAATCCCCATGTCGACCTTTGACTGTCGACAGTCCCCATGTCGAGCTAATGCTTGTGTTAACCTAATGACCTGTCGAGCTTCATGCATGTCGACCTTCAGTGGTCGAGCTAATGCTTGGAGACCTAATGTATGTCTATCCAATGATCCCATTCCCCAGCAAAGAGAGTCTTCTTTCCTTGCTCTCCCTTAAATGCTTATCTATGACTCTTGGGAGCACCACCAACCAAGAAATGTAAAAGTTATTACTTCAAAAGAGCAAATTATCTTTAAATGTTGGCTAATAAATAAATCAGACACCTAAATGTAATCTTCTGTGGACGAGATCAGTGTGGAGTCTCACCTACCTGTATTGTACACTTGTTGTCTGCAGGATATCTGTTCTATATTAAGTTGCCTAAGATTACGTGGTGAATGGCCAAACTCTTTCACCATGGACCCATAACGCTGCCTTCCCCTATTGGGCTCTTCATGCTCCAGTCTGACAATGTAGGTAGCCATTTTGTAGTTGCTGTGATCCCAGGTGTTTAGCCATCACAACTTAGCATTTGTCACTCATATCTTTACACGCCCATTTTTCCAAGTTCCAACATATCAACTTCCAGAACTGAGGGGTTTATTTACTAAGATGGGAGTTCTATTCAAGATAAACCACTGAGTATTTACTTGCTGACTAATATATTCCACTCCTGAGTGTGGACTGAGCTGCGCTCTAAGGGGGATATTCAATCTCCCGCAGCCATCTCCCGACGGGGGAGATGGCTGCAGGTCCCTATTCAATGCTGTCTTCCCCGACAATAGTGAACAGGGGATCTTGGCAGAACAAGTCCGACTTCACAAGCAGTCAGGCTCGTTCTGCCGAGAACGGCCGGGAATTGACGAGCTCCCGGCTGCAGCTTGTGGCCACGCCCCCTTCTTGTCTTGCAGCAGGTGGGACTTTGAATCCTGCCTGCAAATTCTCGGTCCAGTGGACCGAGAACGGGACTGGGTCACGGCTGACGGGCCAGCTTGACAGCCGTGACCCAACATTGAATACCCCACTAAGGGCGCAGGTTGCTTTTGAATTATTGCATAATATTATTCTCCCTTGACAGATGCCTTTGTAACATGATAATCAATATAATTTACATGACCTCTCAGTGGTTTTATTATTCTGGCAGATTGGTGTGTGTGTGTGTGTGTGTGTATATTTCATGCAATAGTTTTTTTGTTTTGTTTGTGGTTCTTCCCATTTAAAGCTAAATGTTTAGCTTTGGATGAAATTAGAAGTGAGATAACTACTATGGGCCTGATTCTGAGTCACACGCAGGACCGAATGCGGCTACATCCGGCAACTTTCACCAAACTGCACATGCGCCAAAGGTTGCAAACAGATCTTTGAGTATCTCCAGGCTATCCCTGGGTCAGACGTGTCTCAGACATTTCTCTCATACATGATATGGACGTATACATGCACCCAGTGGCCACTGGGTGTACAGACACACAATAAAACCATTTTGTTTGAGTGTGGCCAGAATATTATACAAGGAGAGATTATGGCAGTAGATTTTGAATAGATAGTCAAAATCCCCTAGAAGTGTAGCCAACATCTCCCAGTTTTTCTCCTGCTCAGTCAATATTGTCTAGCAGAGATTGCTTAGCATAGATAGACTGTGCAGGCAAGGCAATTTGACTAGATCATAGACTATCATTACTTACACAAAATCGCTTAGTCAAAATCTCCAGTGCATCTAGCCAGAATCTCCAATGCATCTAGCCAAAATTGCTTAGTCAAAATTGTCCGTTAGCCAATATCGCACTGTGTGTACGGGATCCATTTCCTGAGAAGAACATACTCCAAGGACACACCTAATTCAGTCATATCTCTTGCACATAGCATGGAGTAGGTGTTAAAGCCGATGATAATAATGAGAAACCTCTTTGAGGTGCAGAAATAGTGGGGTGCATGTGTGTAGCATATGCCTGAGAGCATCCACATAGTCACACTAACATTCTGCTTGCCATCCATTCATATTCAGAGAGTGGACGCTTTCAGACCTGCCTATGAACATAGCCAGACCCTAAAATGATTTACTACAGATTTCTTAGATCCCCCTAATATGCCCTACAGTAGAAATGGGGAACCTTTGGCCCTCCCAGCTGTTGAACTACACATCCAAACATGCTCTACTACAGCTTTGCTATTTGACCCTGCTAAAACTGCTGCATGGAATGCTGGGATGCGTAGTTTAACAACAGCTGGAGGGCCAAAGGTTCCACATACCTGCCCTACAGTCTCAAAAAGGAACATTTCAGGGGAAGTCTGTTTGTGGAGACTTTGTCAACTTTGTTAGTATAACCGGGATGCAGTCAAAATACCGACAAGGTCAAAATACCAACATATAGAATGTACAGGTGAAAGTCAACATGACTTTCGGTCGACAGGTCGCGAGGTCGATATGGGTTTTTTCACTGTCTGGATTTTAAATGTTGGGATTTTGACCATGTCGGGATTTTGTCCTTGTCGGTATTTTGACCCATTCGGGATTTTGACCCTGTCGGGATTTCATATCGAATTCGTATAACCAGGTCAGAGAACGTTTCCTCCTCTAGACTGTTCAATGTCCTACCAAATTAGTAGAGTGCAGGTGCGTAGCATTTGATATTCAATATTCTTTCAAACTTACAAAATACGACATAATACCGTTTTCTGTGGGGTTTTTTTGTTTTTGTTTTTTTAAATGGAATATGTATTTAAATACTAAAACAAATAGTGTAGGTAGTGTAAAATTTGTGTATTTTGCTCCACAAGTATAATATGACGTCCCATATGGGCTCTTACATTTTAAGCTGGGAAAAACAGACAGAAATGTGCTGCGCTCTATTATAATTCCACACAAGAGGAAGTAAACAGCGCTTCTGCCAAAAGGCAGATGTACCCAATTGCTCCAGTTTGGATACGTTTATAGGAAACCTGTCGTAATATGTGAGCAGAAGGGATTTTTTTTTTTACATTTTACAAATAAAATGAACACGTATGGCACTTTCACGTGTTTGTTTAAGAAGACGTATGGCCTTCTCTAGCATTGATAACTTCTAAAATTAGCGAACATATTTACAGTGAACACACAAACTGCTTTTTGCCAACAAAATTCCCGTTTTGAAATTACAAGTAGACAAAAATAAAGTAGTAAAAGTATTTTGAAATCTGTATTTCTTAATGTGCATTCAGTGCTTAGCATAAGAAGCCGCAGTAAGGACAGGTTACAAGGGACATGGACACAACGTTTCCTTTAGATTTGACGTGTGCCATGTAAGCTGGTCCAAGCAAGAAGTAATGTCACGTGGCACTTGAGCAATGCACAGCTGGACACCGATTGTGTCTGTTAGGGTATTCACGTGGCCAATTCAGGAAGCCTCTGTGCATGCAAGGATGGTCCACACGGAAAGAAGCTTTGCTAGAAAGTATACAAAAAAAATCTATAAATATTTGTAAAAACAATATAGTTTTATTGTGCTACTTCCATACCGAGACGGAAATAGGTGTAGGAGAACAGCTGTGGTACTAACCCACAGGCCTATAATTCTTATATATTTTCTACCCATCCAATTCTCCTATATAACCAGATAAAGCATCCATGCACTGCTTTCTCAAATTCTGTACTGTTACTCAATGTATAGCAGCTCTTCAGATACTCTGGCAATATCAGTGAAGGTTTTCCCACAAGAATATGGCTCTGGCAGTAGTAATGACATAGATAAAGCAGACTTGGTAGCACGTGGAAGGAGACATGTAATGGCACAAATAAGAATTGAACAGTGTAGGCAATATTTTGCAAGTGCATCGCAAAAGTGTGAGCACTTCACTATAAAGGGATGCGTTCACACACCACCGGCTGCCCCCTGGCGGCACAGCCTAACTGCCAAGCCAGATGCATTCCACCCATTTTTAAGGTTGTAGCACGTGTGTGAGGGGAGGGGGGGGGCGCCTCCTTCCCCCAAATGATCGCTGCAATGGTCATTTGCCACCCCCTGTCACTCTATAGGCCCATACAGACTGGGCGACTTTGAGCTGAAAACCCCTCAAAACAGCCTGTTTGAGCGGCTTTCAGCTCAAAGCCTCCCAGTTTGTATGCCCCAGCGGTAAGCGCTGCTGCGCGCTCCCGCATCATCGCCAGGAAAGCCGCTCATCTGCTGGTAATACCAACAGATGAGCGGCGTTGAGGACGGCTTTGCATAGCTCTGTGCTACGCAGCGCCGTCCTCCCCCCTCTGTCAGCGCCGGGCAGGGGGAAAGCCGCTCAGTGTGTATTCACTGAGCGGGTTTCCCAGCAGCGGTGATTGTCATCATCGCTGTCCATACACGCTGGGCATAGTCGCCCAGTGTGTATGGACCTTATGGTTCATAGACTATGTCTATGTTGACATTCACTAGGGCAACATTAACAAAAGTTTTGACAAGCAAAAAGTTCACACATGACAGGGTTGGAATGATTTTTGCTAATTTCTTTGGTGTCAATGTTGACACGTAGGTGCACTGGACACATCAACTCATTTAGATTGGAACATGCCACCAATCTTCTCATGCATTCTGGCTTACTTTGGACAGTTTTTTGAAGACCCCCCAACTAGTGTACCACGTACCTTCGCATGACTTACTTTGGTCGCCCCGTTTAGGGCCTGGTGAAGCTTGTAAGGTCAAAAAAATTGGAATGAATTGTGAAAAACGCATGTCGACCATTGACATGTCAATGTGCATGTCGATCCATTTTCATGTTGACCTATTGACTGTTGACCTCAACTTCATCTGTGTGCTAGAGTTACATGCACTCTCATTTAGATTAGAACATGTCACTGATCTTCTCATGCATTCTGGCTTATTTTGGACAGTGTTTCGAAGAGATCATACCTGACTACTCCTCTCCTCAGAGTAATTTTACCCTAGGCATTTCTCCACAGTAACAGAGATTCCAAGATATCTTTAATAAAAAAAAGCCAAAAAATAAGCTGAGGTACTACCTCTTTATCATGAATGGAATTGACCCATAGATTTGCATCCAATCAACCCAAAAGAAGAGTTTACCTTCTCTTGCTTCCAGAAAGCCAAGAAAGAAGATGGTGGTCTTTGGCCATGTACTTCTGCTCAATAACTGTTAAGAATCATTATTCTTTTTCCCCCTTATCATTGAACTTTCTTCAAATCAAAGGAACAATAGTTGTCATCCAGCTGAACCTTAGAGGTGCATATAATCTCATTAGAATCCATCTTGGGGATTGATGATCTTCAATATTAATGACTTTTACTACATATGTCTTGTCTTGGTTTTGGTCTCCGCACTACTCAACTGTCTTCTGAATCTACAGTATATTGATCTTAGTCCTATTTTTCTTTTCTAAAGAATTATCCTCATGTTCGAGAACATTTTTCCTTTCTACTGCAGAGCAAACTCTACATCAAGCTTTGGCCCTTATTCTAATCGGATCGGTACGGCCCGCGTGCGGCCGTACCGCCGATGTTTTTACTCTGCACATGCGCAGAGGTCAATCTGCGCATGTGCAGCCCCCTTCGCCGCAGACGTATTTCGTCCGCCGCAAAGGGGGCGTATAGGGGCGTGAGAGGCATCATGCCCTCATTTCCCTATGTGTACGCCCCGCGTTTCATGGGCGTTCCCATGCAAACGCGGGGCGTACGCATGCTAATGAGGGCATGACGCAACTCATGGGGGCGGAAAGCTGACGTCGCCGGATGTCAGCTTTCAGCCCCCATACAAGCTACCACACGGACGATTGTCCGTGTGGTCTCAGCTTGCGGGAGCTGCCGCGGCGTGCGGACCTGCCTTCGATGGTCGACGACCATCGAATGCAGGGGGCAGCTCCCACCATGGTGGAGGCGTAGCCTCCACCATTTTTATGCGGATCGCCAGCCGTCCGTGTACGGACGGCCGTGGCGATCCGTAGGGTGGGCGGGGATTCGTCTGGTGCGGTCGGAGCCGCATATGCGGCTCGACCGCACCAACCAGAATAAGGGCCTTTGTATGGAACCATATAATTTATGCACAAATAGCAATATTTTAGAGATCTTGTAGAGGAAATGTAAAGTAATCTTAATTTATCCTTTTTTTATCAATTACTCCCATTTTTAAATTACAGTATATTATTTGAAAGTATTCATTGAATATATATCGACCACTGTTTAATAAATGTACAGTTACCTCCATATATACTTTTTGAATACTGACACAAATTTCCTAAATTGGGCTCTGTTAGCCACCACAAATTATTAAAAAATTAAACTATGGAGATGTGATTGCAGTGCAGACATTCAGATTTAATTCAAGGGATTCAACAAAAATATTTTATAAAATGTTTTAGGAACCATTGCAACCATTTTCATGATACTTCCTGTTTTCAGGTACTCAAAAGTAATTGGTCTAATTAAAATAATCATAAATATAATGATCATTTTTAATACTTTATCGAGAATCCTTTGCAGGCAATGACTGCCTTAATTCTGGAACCCATGGGCATCACCAAATGCTGGGTTTCCTCCTTTGCTATGCTTTGCCAGGCCGTTACTGCAGATGTCTCCAGTAGTTGTTTGCTTGTCTGCCATTGTTATGGTCTTAAGCAGGGCTATTTTTGTGCAGGCTCCAGCAGGAACTGAGGCCCTTATTCTAGTTCACTCTTTCTGACAAAATATTTCTTAGATGGACAAAACCATGTGCACTGCAGGTGAGGCAGGTGTAAAACCCCACCCAAATCTAATTATCTCTGCACAAGTAACACCTGCCTCACCTGCAGTGCACATGGTTTTGTCCATCTAAGAAATATTTTGTCTGAAAGAGTGAACTAGAATAAGGGCCTCAGTTCCTGCTGGAGCCTGCACAAAAATAGCCCTGGTCTTAAGCAAGTGAAATGCATGCTCGGTTGGGTTGAGATAAGCCATTGCAGAATGTTCCACTTCTTTGTCTTTAAAAAACTCATGAGTTGCTTTCTCAGTATGTTTTGGATCATTGTCCATCTGTACTGCGAACAACTATTCAATCAGCTTTGCATAATTCAACTGATTCTAAACAGACTTTTTATTTCAGTACACTTCAGAATTCATCCAACTGCTTCCATCTTCTGTCACATGATCAATAAATACCCGTGCCATTGGATGCCCTGCAGGAACATGCCTTAACATTGCCTCCAATGTGTTTTACAACAGATGTGATATGCCAGGGTTGCCGACTTTCAGATTCTCCTCTCCGGGAGAAGCCCGGAGAGGAGAGTTTCACCAGCCGCTCAGGGGGCGGGGCTTACAAGTGACATCACTAAACCCCGCCCCCATGCTGGTAAAACAAGGAATTCACAGATTTCCGTGGAGGGGGCGGGGCTAAAATGACGCGATTGTGTCGTTTTAGCTCCGCCCCCTCCTCTGAGCCCCGAGGATTGCGGCATTTTAATGCCGCGATCAGGGGGACAGCGGGGGTCCCCCCTGAATCCGGGAGGGTTGCCCACCCTTCCGGGGGGCCGGGAGGGGGTCCCGATTTTCGGGAGACTCCCGGAAATTCCGGGAGGGTCGGCAACCCTGTGATATGCTTTGGATCATGACCCATTCCAAACCATACTTGTGGTACAAGCTGAGCTTGGCTACATCTGTCCAGTGAATGCTGTTCAAAGTGTAATCTGTTTTCTCTATTTTTGAGGCTTACTGTATGAATGGTTTGCACATTGTGGGGAGCCCCCTGGTTTTGCTTTAGTCAAGTCTTCTCTTTATGGTAGATTTGGATAATGATATGATTACCTCCAGGAGACTGGCAAGGATGCTGCAATTATTCACCACTGTTGTATCCTGTGAATGCTCTTTTGTTTCTGGAAATGTACCAAACTGATGATTTGGCCCGTCCTAGGGTTCCTGCTATCTCCTTGATGATTTTATTTGTTTTTGCAGCCTAAGGATGCCTGTTTGTTTTGCATTGAGAGATCCTTTAACTGCATGTTGTGGGTTCACAGCATCAGCTTCCAAATGCAAATGTCAATATTTGAATGAACTCCAGACCTTTTGCCTGATTATTTGATCGATTAAGAAATAATGAAGGAATTGCCCAATCCTGTCCAAGAAAAATCTTTTGAGTAAATTGTCCAATTACTTTTGTTGGACAATTGGCTATTACATATTATACACTTGTAATTCCTAAACCCTTCCTCCAATTTGCATTTGAATATCCTCACATTAAAGCTCATAGTTATTCAGCCATGTTCACTACATAACTGGAACAAATATGCTTTGGTAAACAATACTAATATCTATAAAAAAAAAGCGCTATTTCAGAGGAAGAAATAATAACATTCAGGGGCTTAATTCAATAAAAACACTTATAAATAAAATATTGTAAATACATAAATATGCACCTTCCTATGGTGGTTCAGTGAGGGGGGCGATCAAGCACATAGTCTCTCTTGGAAAATATGTGGATCAATAAAGCAGCAATATGTAAGTCCTGTTCCTATAATGACCACATACAAGGACACAACATTGAAAAATACAGTGAAAAATTTGCCTCCCCAAAAGTCTCCCCAGCTAAACAAGTCAGTTGAACCCTGATACGTTGAGTTATTCAACACTTTTGTTGGTAAGCTGCTCAATCAGAGGTCTGTCACTCAGGTGCCAAAAGGGAGGGGCAATTCTGGTTAGGAAAACAACATTTTGTATCCCAATTGCACACTTACGTTGAGTTATTGCCACCCTACCATTGGACCTTTGAAGAGACCTATTGCAGTGGTAGAATTTATTCCAAACCTGGACCAGACCTCAAGACCATTCTCAAGGTGAAGTACATAGATCCGATTGCTCCATCTCCACTTCAGGGACAGCTACTCTCCAATGTGAGTAGTCAATGGGTGAGATTTAATAGGATGAGAGATTCAGAAAGTGAGAGATTTGGTAAGAAATCTCCAGTTTTTTTAAAGCGGCAATCTTACACTGCAGAACCAGTTTGATTTTGCCGTGTAAATGATTGCCGCTTTAAAAAAACTGGAGATTTCTCACCAAATCTCTCACTTTCTGAATTCTCTCATCCCATTAAATCTCACCCAATATCTCTGTGTGATCCTTCTCTAGTGAGTGTTGAGAAAGGACTTTATTCCATCCTCCCAATATTGTCCTTATATGTGGTCATTATAGGAACAGGACTTGCATATGACTGCTTTATTGGTCAATATATTTTCCAAGAGAGACTCTGGGCTTGCCCCCACCATTTACTGAACCACCATAAGAAGCACATTTATGTATTTACAAGATTTTATTACCACAATGTTATTTCTCACTCTGAAATAGCGCTGTGTTTTTATCCATATTGTTTGCTGTGGGTCTGACTATACTGTTTGCTACAGAGCAGCTTGAACTATAATCCATATCGCTGTGAGTGAGGCTGTAATTTTTAGTGGATATTTTGCACATCTCTCACAGCAAATTAGGCAGTCAAAGGGTTCAACTCCATGTATGTAGTGATAATGACTTATGAATAGGTATGGAAAATTATCCCTCATCTTTGAGACACGTAACAGCATATAGTATGGGTTTATTTGCACTAAAATCGTGGTACAGTATTATGCTGCTTTCAGACCGCATAACTGGCTTTGACCCTGTATTTGGAAACGTTTCCAAAAACGGGTCTGCCAGATAAAACCCCTTTCACACCGCAGCACTTAAACGGTATATTACCGTTTAAGTGCCGATTTTTTTACACTGGCAGACCCGTTTTTGGAAACTTTCCAAATACAGGGTCAAAGCCAGTGCAGCCTTCAGCCCTCCCCTCCGTGCAGCTCCCCCCCCCCCTCGCGTGTCGACCGAGAGCATGTCGACGCCCCCCGCGCATGTCGACGCCCCCCCCGCGCGTGTCGACGCCCCCCCCACCCCGCGTGTCGGCGCCCCCCCCCCCGTGTCGACTTACCCCGTGCCGGTACCTCCGTTGTGGACTGCAGCTCAGTATGCTCGGAAAGCACTTATGAAAAAAGTGTCTTCCAGAAAATGGCTGCCCCATAGGAAACCCTGTTTAAAAAAACTGTCTTCCGTATGGGGGGCAGCCATTTTCTGAAAGACACTTTTTTCATAAGTGCTTTCCGAGCATACTGAGCTGCAGTGCCGGGAACCACAACGGAGATACCGGCACGGGGTAAGTCGACACGGGGGGGGGGCGCCGACACGCGCGGGGGGGGGTCGACACGCGGGGGGCCGTCGACACGCGCGGGGGGCGTCGACACGCGCGCGGGGGGTGTCGACACGCGCGGGGGGGCTCCAGTGCTGTGAATACTTAATGAGCGCTCATTAAGTATTCACTGTGCTGAATTTAGGACCCAGCTCATTGGCTGGGTCCTAAATACCGTTTCTGAGCCGATTTTTGCGCTAAAATACCGGTTCAGAAACGGGTAGGACCCTGCATTTTAACCGGTTAGAAAAAACGGCATTTTCTAACCGGTTAAGTGGGACTGGACCTTTCAGACCGCACACATTACCGTTTTAAAACGGTAAAAAAACGGCAATTTACCGTTTTAAAAGTGCGGTCTGAAAGGGGCATAAGTGACTAGTTAGAGGAAACCAGCCCTTGGTGATGGGACCTCTATGGGGAGGATAATTGGCCAAAGCAGTGGCCAACTCCACAAAGAAGCTATACGTTTTGTGCACTTTATGTTTTTTTTTTTTGCTTTTCTATGATTCATTAGAACACATTTCTAATAATAATTTAGACATTCTAAATTCCCTCCTCAATTTGCAATAAAAATGCAAAACGTTTTTATATGAAGACCTCTCTAGGAGCATCTGGCACTGAATGAGTCTGCCCTCAATTGACCGGGAAGGTCACTGGGGCAGATGTGTTAATCCTTAACAAGAAATAAATGCGGGCGTGATAAAGAGAGATAAACGTCCAGCCAATCACCTCCTAACTGCCATGTTACAGGCTGTGTTTGAATAAAGTCAGTAAGGAGCTGATTGGCTGGACGTTTATCTCTCTTTATCACCCTTGCATTTATCTCTTGTTAAGGCTTAATACATCTGCCTAACTATAAGGTGCTCTAAGTCAGTGGCGTAACTATAGCTCCGCAGCCCCCGTGGTGGCGCAGAGAAATTGGGGGCGCCGCCGGGGGGGGGGGGGGCTGTGGGGCTATAGTTACCCGTGGTCTGCGTCTCGCCCGGCTCTCTGCCGGGACCTGCCTGACCGTCACGGTCCCGGCCGGCTCCTGCTGCAATGAAAACTGACAATTAGAAAACGGCTGCCCCCATACTGCAGACAGTTTTCTGTCTGCAGTATGGGGGCAGCCATTTTCTAAGAGTCAGTTTTCATTGTAGCAGCAGGAGCTGGCCGGGACCGTGACGGTCAGGCAGGTCCCGACAGAGAGCCGGGCGAGACGCAGACTGCGGGTAACTATAGCCCCACAGCCCCCCCGGCGGCGCCCCCAATTTCTCTGCGCCCCCCCAGTAAGAAGGGGGGGCAGGTTAGGTGTGTGGGGGGGCGCCAAATAAACGTGCGGCGGGGGGGGGGGGGGGGGGGGGCGCTAAATAGTTAGTTACGCCCCTGCTCTAAGTACAGCCAAGACCAAGACTGGGATCATTTCTAGTGGCCATGCCCTGTCATGGGCCTTCCGCAAAAGTAGCATTTACCAATGAATTTGCATCATGATGCTACAGTAATTATTTACTCCTAGGAGAAGAGATCAGCTATGATTTCCCTATATACCACAGGCTTCCTCTTAGCCTGAGTATGTTCATCATTCAGTATCGGACAGTGATCTGTATTCGTACAAACCAGTTCTCTAGTCGGCTGCCTGGCACAATTATGGTCCAGTGTATGCAACTTAATCGTTAGGCATTCCTGTCCTCAGAATTTAGGGTCTTTTCTGTGGTTACAGGACAGGGAGCGGTTATTGTTGGCATACCATTTAAACCGCCTGTAATTTTTGGGGACAGAAAAGAGTGTCTTTTGCTGGTGCACCAGGGAAAAAATTAGACTAATAACACATGACTTTTAATATTTTGTTTAAAATAGTTGCGAAATAAACCAAACAAACAGACATGTGACAACATATAGTGAATTAAAAAGGATGAAATCCTCATCTAGTGGGACCCCACTACACAATATCGCTATATTGATGCTAATTGAAAGGTGTGGCGTGAATTAAGGGGAAATAACCCTGGCGCTCCGTAAGCAGATACGGCTAACGCCGAATGCGGGTGATGGCCCGCCTCAGCGCTGCCGCTGGTTTCCTTTTCTGCGTACCGCCCATGGAGCAGAGTATGAGGTGTGCCAGAGTGCACTGCCTCACTCATTCAGGTCGGTAGCAGCAAAGAAGACGCTGGGTCTGGCGCCAGAGCCACGTCACTCTAACTACGGGAATCCGTGTCCAACGGATACCCGGGATCGCACCACTATCCTATTACAGATCAAAATGCATTGGTATGTGGGGAGGGCGTAGTGGGGTTCACTAGGTGTGTGGTCAGCATACGATTCCCAAAAAGATTTGTCAGGACCCTGAATCGTACGCTGATCACACACCTAGTGTGTGAACCCCACTACCCCCTCCCCACATACCAATGCATTTTGATCTGTAATAGGATAGTGGCGCGATCCCGGGTATCCGTTGGACACAGATTCCCGTAGTTAGAGTGATGCGGCTCTGGTGCCAGACCCAGCGTCCTCTCTGCTGCTACCGACCTGAACAAGCGAGGCAGTGCACTCTGGCACACCTCATACTCTGCTCCACGGGCGATACGCAGAAAGGGAAACCAGCGGCTCCAGCAGCCAGCGGCAGTGCTGAAGCCTGACCATCACCCGCATTTGGCGCTAGCCGTTTCTGCACAGGGAACGCCAGGGTTATTTCCCCTGAATTCTCGGCATAGTAAGCATTTATTTGACATGCAATAGTAATACATCTTGCCTCTATATTGTAGTGTTCATTCTAGCACCCGCTATATTTGAAAACCCATGCAGTTCCACTTCCCTGCCTGGGGTGTCGCTGTCTGCTGTAGAGGTTCTAGCACAGTGTGGTCTGTATATCAGCACTGGTATGCAAACCAGACCTGTGCTAGAAACACCACAGCAGACAGCTACACCCCAGACAGGGAAGAGGAACTGCATGGGTTTTCAAATATGGCGGGTGCTAGAATGAACACTATATTTAATACTGTGAACATTAACAGCAGCAGATCAAAGGGGCACCTTCCCCTGACAGATTGAGGTGTCAATTCACCCATTGTACATCAGTTGAAACAATCACGCCACACCTTACAATTAGCATCAATACAGGGATATTGTGTAGTGGGGTCCCACTAGATGAGGATTTCATCCTTTTTAAGTCACTATATGTTGTCACATGTCTGTTTGTTTGGTTTTTTTACGCAACTATGTTAAACAAAATATTAAAAGTCATGTTTTATTAGTCTAATTTTTCCCCTGGTGCACCAGCAAAATACACTCTTTTCTGTCCCCAAAAATTACTTCTGCCTAGTGTCTATGGTAGCACACCCTCATATCCTTGATATCGTTTGGGGAACATAACAAAAGGTCCATCTCAACTATAAAATCTTTTATTATCTGTGCGATTGACAAAACTCTATTTTTTGTACCTGCCAATGGAGGGACTGGCAGAGTGGATCAGCAGACGATGAGCGTCTCGCTATTAAGACCAGCCTAGCAGCAGCATTTGAAATGGATTGCAGTGGTGAGAGTCTGTTCTTGGGAAGACCAGTTAGGAGACTATTGCAATAATCAATGCGGGATATGAGGGGTGCTGGACGGCTCCCCGACAGTCATTCCTCCGACGTCGGAATACCAACTGCTCCCTTGTGGGGTCCACGACCCCCATAGAGGGAGAATAAAATAGTTTGCCACTGTGCCCACAGCGTGGCGAACGCAGCGAGCCCGCAAGGGGCTTCATTGCGCTCCCCATGCTGTGCAGTCGGGATTCCGACGTCTGACTAATGACTGTCGGAATCCCGATTGTCGGGCTAATATACCACACCCGATATAAGAGTGCATGGATAAGAGATTTAGGGCCTTATGCTAGTTCACTCTTAGAGGCAAATTCCTTCTCAAATGGACAAAACCATGTGCACTTCAGGTGGGGCAGATATAACATGTGCAGAGAGAGTTAGATTTGGGTGGGGTTTTTCTTCAAAGTGAGCTCTATATTGCAGTGTAAAAATAAAGCAGTCAGTATTTTCCCTGCACAGAAACAAAATAACTCACCCAAATCGAATTCTATTAAAAGATCGTGTTCATGCAATTGTGAAAAATGCGCCTGAGAGCCATATAATTTGCAGGTAGCCATGTTTACATATTGGCTTATGATATCAGTAACCAGGGAAGTGTGTATGGTTGGCTGTTTGCAAATGCTCCTCCAGTGACTCCTCCTCTTTCCTGCAGCATATATAATGCCATCCTCTATGTGTGTAAGCAAAACATTTACCCCTTCATACACAAGACATTGAGTTGTTTCTGCTGTACTTGGGAGATTTTATCAGTTTGTTTTATGCAATCCGTTTTTATTGGGTTGTAAAGGACAGAGATACGGATCTGTGTGGATAGGTGAACAAAGCCTATTACAGGAATAATGCATACGTTGTCAGGTTCAAACACAATAAACAGAACGCATAGGAAATTCATGGAGAGCATGAGCACAACATTGAAATAAAATGTTTCAAATAAGCTAGATGATTTGGGGATTGTGACAGTTAGTAATGACTACAGCTGTGCACCAGCTAAGGGATTTGGGGATTGTGACAGTTAGTAATGACTACAGCTGTGCACCAGCTAAGGGATTTGGGGATTGTGACAGTTAGTAATGACTACAGCTGTGCACCAGCTAAGGGATTTGGGGATTGTGATAGTAAGTAATGACTACAGCTGGGCACCAGCTAAGGGATTTGGGGATTGTGACAGTTAGTAATGACTACAGCTGTGCACCAGCTAAGGGATTTGGGGATTGTGACAGTTGTAATGACTACAGCTGTGCACCAGCTAAGGGATTTGGGGATTGTGACAGTTAGTAATGACTACAGCTGTGCACCAGCTAAGGGATTTGGAAACCGTGGACCGTTGGGAGATCTGGAGGACTGGTTTGGCGAGCCCTTTTTTATAGTATACTCCCTTATGCCCTAACAACCAACATAGACAAACTCCCTTATGCCCTAACAACCAACATAGACAAACTGTAGGTGGAAGTTGTGACCTGGGGTGATGTCAGATAATACTGGCTTCATGGACAAGAGAGGAAATAAAGGGACTAACCCAGTGGTTCCCAAACTGTGTGCCGTGGCTCCCTGGGGTGCCTCGGGACACATGCAGGGGTGCCGCGGCTTGGTGGTCCAGGACCAACTCAAACTATTAATGGTTAATTATTTAGGAGCAAAGCCAGTGCTGGTGGTTGCCAATCATAGAATGTGTACAAACAGAAGCAAATCCTGCCCTTTACCACATAACTGCCTCTAAGAATTGCATATAAACCCAATCTAATTAATTTTTTTTGGACCTAGGGGTGCCGTGAAAAAAATTCTGATTCTCTAGGGTGCCGTGAATCAAAAAAGAATGGGAACCTCTGGACTAACCTGTCAATTGGTGGGTGCGATATGTGGGTATCCATGGCACCGCCAACAGTTGTTGTCAGAAAACATGAATCAAATTAACAAATGAGTTTCTTTAAGTAAACTAGGGATAAAGAATAAGAACGCTAAAGCTTCAAAAACCGACAACTGTTGAGTCGTGAGGTTGGACAAGCTGCACATAAGATTTGTTAAATCTTATGTGCAGCCCAGAGCTGGGCGGGGGATGCTGGTGACTGGCTGAGAGAGGTCTCAGCCAATCAGTGGCTGCCCATTCATTGGTGTGGGCTTCACCTGCCCAGTTCCCTGTTCCCTCCACCCGGCTCTCTGGTCGTGGGCATCCCCTGCCTGCTGCCATTCCCCCGCTCCCTGATCCCCTCGCCAGAATCCGCCGCCTCCCTGCTCTCTCCGCCTGCAGCTCCCCGGGAGTTTCATTTGATAAATCACATGTGAGTTATCGCATGCAAAACTTGGCACATGAAGTGCTTAATCACATGTGATCCCTCCCGTGGATCTGCTTAGGACAAGTCAAACTAATGTATGGGGGCCTTTAGACTCACATCAGCAGGAGAAGCAGTATGTTCACATTGGTCCCCTGTTTCATGATAACATCCTCCTTATGGATCACATATAGCCAGGAGCAAAGACACAGAAGAAAAGTATACCCAGAATTCATTTCACTTCTGTTCTCCGAATACGAGGCGGGTACTGACTGACGCCCTGAGCAGGCATCAACACCCCTGGGAACACCCAGCATTTTTTGGGGGATGCCCATAAAATGCTGGGCATTCCCCTGCCAGCCCCCTTCCCTCCCAGTATGGAGCGAACGGCTCAAACCCTGACCATCAAGGTCGGAGCCAAATTTGGCCCGTAACGAGGTCTGAATTGGTCCCAGCTGTTCATCTTCAGGCATCGTCAAAACGGATGGATCTTCAAATGTATGCAACTTCCCATTCCTCCGCCCCTGAGGGGGTTCAAGGGATAGTTCTACATTCTAGAGCGGTGGTGTCAAACTCATAGCCCTCCAGCTGTTGTGGAACTACACATCCCAGCATGCCTTGCCACAGATTTTATATAATGGACTGCTAAAACTGTGGCAGGGCATGCTGGGACGTGTAGTTCCACAACAACTGGAGGGCCATGAGTTTGACACCACTGTTCTAGAGGGTATGCAGAAGATGTGTATCCTCCCCAGGGCAGATTGCCACACACACACACACATACACACATATACACACATATACACACACACACACACACACACACACACTATTGTAGGTGTGTAATTCTGCAGGCCATAAATAGTAATGGAGGGAAGTTATGTGTTTGCATTATATTGCTTCCGTTTGTATCGGGAGTGATTTCCCAGGCTATAATAATAAACAGTCTTTCATAGATATGCTCTGTTTAAAGTCTTCTTTTATTTGCCTACGTAATAAGACCGTAGCACAAAATAAATTATTACTGTGTATTCGGTAGCCTAGCTACTAAGGCTACCTCCTACATACCAGTCTGGCAAAACCACATGCAACTGAATAGAATCCAATCTTTATATTCATTTATATCTGAACAGTTTGTGCATTAGCTGACAGCCAAAGAATATCCAGCTAGCCTGTGTCTGGTCTCTGTGCCACTACTACTGCCTTAAGGCCCCCATACATTAGGCCGACTTGTCCGAAGGACAAGTCGGACCTAATCTACTGACAACTCCCCTGGGGGGGGTCACATACGATTTGGCACTTGATGTGCCAGGTTTTGCATGTGATAAATCGCATGCGAGTTATCACATGCAGTCCCCCCGGGGAGCTGCTGTCAGCGGGAGCCGGGAGCTGAGCAGGGCATGGGGGCTGCAAGCAGGCAGCGGACGCAGCCTGTAGTACCTGCGGTGGATGGAGCCAGATGCCGAGCGGGGGACTGCAAGCAGGAAGCCAGGCAGGGGAGGCAGTAGGCGCACTGGTCCAGGCGGTGAACTCCGCGAGGGGACCAGAGAGCAGAGACCGGGTAGCGTAGGTGAAGCCGGGCAGCAGCTGGCGGACATAGAAATGAAATTCACATTAAGTGATTGGCTAAGAGCTCTCTCAGTCAGAGAGCTTTCAGCCAATTACTGGCTGTCCATTCATTTTTATGTGCCCGGCTTCCCCTATGCTACCCGGTCTCTGTCTCTGATCCCCTTGCAGCGTTCACCGCCTGGAAGTATCTATTTGCGGCATTGTGACCCATACAAAAAAATGATTGATCATAGTGGTAGCTGAAGTTCTTTATTACGTGGTATTCCACCACTGCTTACAAACCTGAGCCTGTTTCCTGACCTCTGCTTTTGTACCATATTTGAATCTGTGCTTCTGTGTCCCTCACCATTGTCACACCTGCTCACTATTGTCACACCTGATCCTTATTTAGCAACCCTACTAGTTCCCAGCCCGTCAAAAAGACAGAACAACATAACAGTAATGTCAAGTGCTGTCTGTTGTGTGCAGGCAAATTAACCAACGCCTGAATTGCTATCGGGCGCCATCTACTGGCCGCTGACACGCCAAACACTTGAATTCCACCATAGAAGTGTGGTGCAGCATTAGCCTTTTATTATATAGGATTCTATACCTCGCCATATAACTTTGAATGCTCCCAGCTTCTCAGAAGATTAGGTAATTAGAGGGCTGCAAAATGAGAGCTCCTGGCAGATAAGCCCATCCCACCTTGTGGCTGTTCCTGGTGCAGACTGGGCTGCTCATCTGAACCCAGCTTCAGCATCCATTATACTGACTAATGCAGACCATCCAGTCATAGTGTAATACTATGGGGGGCTGCCGTACACTTACACAGTGTCCAGGACTAGATGTCTAGATGTAAAAAAAAAAAAATATGTGTCAAGCTAAGGAACCTTTCCTGGGTCGACCTAATGACCCATGCCCATGTAATATACCAGCAGTTCTCAAACTGTGGGTCCCAACCATCTTGGCATAGGATCGTGACTCCATGTTGCTGACCATCAGCCTGATGGTATCCGGACTGATCATAGATTGACTCTAGGTCAACAGTCATAAGGTCGACCACTGTTGGTCGACAGTCAAAAGGTCGACAGGGTCTAAAGATTGACAGGGTCCAAAGGTCGAAATACAATAGGTCAACTGCCAAAAGGAAAAGGTCAACATGCAATTTTTCCAAAATTTTGAGCTGACGTGCCGACATGCGGTATTTCATACCCTGCCATCCACTAGGACGTGGAGGGAGAATATAACAGTGTGCCAAGCACAGTGAGGCACCGAGCCCGAAGCATCGCGAGCGTAGCGAGCCATGTGAGGGGATGCAGTACACTTAGACATATGACATGGTGTCCATGTCGTAGAGATGGGTCGTTCGTGAACGAACCGGTTCTTTTGAACGGATCCCATCCAAGACCGAATGAGCCGCCGATCCCAAAAAGGTGATCCGTTTCAGTTTACAATGCATTTTCCTGATCTCAGTGCTGCCACCTGTGGCAGCTGAGATGTACTACCTCTGTAGACTGAGTATAGTGCTGTGACTACAAGTGATAGAAAGATTAGCTGCTGCTGCCATCGATGGCTGCCATCGATGGTGATTCTGCACCCAGCCATCGATCAGTGTTTTTACTCGGTTATGTATATTCCCCCCTTTTTTTAAAGTGAGTCGAGGACCAGTCTAAAAGATCCGTATCTTTTTCACGCAGAGCTCAGGCGGATCCCGGCTCAGCTTAATGATCCGTTTTGGCCATCTCTACCATGTCGACCTATGTTGACATATACACAAAAAACATGAAAACCCCACGTCGACCTGTTCCATGCCGACCTTTTGACCATGTCAACCATTTGACCCTGTCGACCATTAGTGCTCGACCATATGACTGTAGACTTAGGGGGATATTCAATCTCCGGCGAGCACCTCCCATCGGGGAGATGCCCGCCGGGCCCTATTCAATGCTGTCTTCCCCGACAGCATTGAGCAGGGTATCTCGGCAGAACGAGCCCGACATCACTAGCTGTCGGGCTCGTTCTGCCGAGAACAGCCGGATAGTGACGAACTGCCGGCTGCAGCTTGCCTCTTCCCGGCCGCAACTCGCGGCCACGCCCCCTTTTCGCTCCCCGGCAGGCGGGACATTGAATCCCGCCTGCGTGTTCTCGGTCGAGCTGACCGAGAACGGGACTGAGTCACGGCGGTCGAGCAAGCTCGACTGCCTTGACCCTGACATTGAATAACCCCCTAAGACACTGTAGATCTAATATACCATAACCCAGCCTGATGACTTCTCTAATCATCAGTGATCCAAGGAGTCTGAAAGATCTGTTGAATTGTCTGTTAAGGGGTCTACACACATAATGATTTAGGGGTATTTTCTAGGTGAACTAACCAGATCGCTTAAAAAAATGCCCCTACGTTGCTTTGTGTGTTAGGGGCATAACGATAGCGATACATGGCCCCGGTGATTAATATGCAGCATGCTGGATAAATCTAGTTAATTGCCGCAATCTAGCATCGTTTAGAACGCTCCGCAGTGTCGCTGTGTGTGTGGGCACCTTTACTTTGGACTCCTCACATAAGTTTGTGCCTCCACTATGCCGCCATGCATGTGCTGTCTGCTGACCACACAAGTGACCACCATTCTGCGGTAACTTGCTGGGGTCCTGTAATCATTTTTCTCGTCGGATGGGGTCCCAGAGAAAATAGTTTGAGGACCCCCTGTAATACGTGAACTAGCTTCACCGAGCATACATAAACCTGATGTTAATATATGCTTAACCCTTTGAGGTCCGCACCACAAAAAAAGCAAAGGGAAAAAAATGTTCTTTGCATTTTTTATTCACTGAGGACAATATTAACCCCTTCCTGACACAGCATGTTTTTGCCTTCCTGACAGAGCCCTTTTTTTCAAATCTGACATGTATCACTTAAGTGGGGATAACTTTTTTTTGCTTTTACTTATCCCAGTGATTTTGAGATTGTTTTCTCGTGACACATTGTACTTCAAATTAGTGGTAAATTTGGGTCGATACAGTCTGTGTTTTTTTGTGAAAAATACCAAAATGTCGTAAAAAAATGGAAAATTTAGCAATTTGCAAAATGTTAAATTTTCTGCTTGTGAGACAAATAATCATACCACTCAAAATAGTTAATAACTAACATAGACCATATGTCTACTTTATGTTTCCATCATTATTTCAACTTCCTTTTAATTTTTTTGGACACTAGGAGGCTTAAAATATGAATAGCAAATTCTCAAATTTTCAAGAAAATTTCAAACACTGATTTTTTTAGG
Organism: Crinia signifera; assembly: GCF_055691185.1. Taxonomy (NCBI): domain Eukaryota; kingdom Metazoa; phylum Chordata; class Amphibia; order Anura; family Myobatrachidae; genus Crinia; species Crinia signifera. The sequence goes on from NC_139218.1 coordinate 52,231,775, forward strand.
GACCAGTTCAGTTCTGATGTGACTTTGAGGGACTTGTATGTGAGACACCCCCATAAATGATGCCATTTCAAAAACTGCACCCCTCACAGTATTCAAAACAGCATTTTGGAAGTTTTTTAACCCTTTAGGTGTTTCACAGGAATTAAAACAAAGTGTAGGTGAAATTTCAAAATTTCATTTTTTTTGCAGATTTGCAATTTTAATACATTTTTCTAAGGAACACAGTAGATTTTACTAGAGAAATGTGACTAAAAATTGATTCCCCCAATTCTTTTATTTTCATAAATATCCTATATGTGGCCCTAGTGTGCACGTTGACCAAACCACAGGCTTCATAATAGAAGGAGCACCTACTTGATTTTGGAGCCTCCTTTTTATGAGATTATTTTTTAGGCACCATGTAGGTTTCTAGGCACCATAAGATGCTAAAAGTTAGGAACCCCCCCACAAGTGACCCCATTTTGCAAACTACACCCCTCAGGGAATTCATCTAGGGGTATAGCGTACATTTCAAACCCCCAGGGGTTTCACCAATTGTGGTACAACTGGGCAGTGAAAATGAAAAATTAATTTTTTTACACAAAAATGCAGTTCTGGCTCAAAATTTTTCATTTTCACCAGGAATGAAGGAGACAAAGCACCCCAAAATCTGTGCCCCAATTTCTCCCGAGTATGGCAATGCCTCACATGTGACCAAAAAATACCAGTTGGGTGCATGGCAGGACTCAGAAGGGAAGGAGTGATTTTTGGATTTTGCAGCTCAGATTCTGGTGGAATTTTGGTGGGTGCTATGTCGCATTAGCAAGACCCCCCAAGCACCAATACAGTGGAAGCCCCCCACAAGTGACCCCATTTTGCAAACTACACCCCTCTGGGAATTCATCTAGGGGTATAATGTACATTTCAAACCCCCAGGGGTTTCACCAATTGTGGTACAACTGGGCAGTGAAAATGAAAAATTAAATTTTTTACACAAAAATGCAGTTCTGGCTCAAAATTTTTCATTTTCATAAGGTATGAAGGAGAAAAAGCACCCCAAAATCTGTGCCCCAATTTCTCCCGAGTATGGCAATGCCTCACATGTGACCAAAAAATACCATTTGGGTGCATGGCAGGACTCAGAAGGGAAGGAGTGATATTTGGATTTTGCAGCACAGATTCTGGTGGAATTTTGGTGGGTGCTATGTCGCATTAGCAAGACCCCCAAAGCACCAATACAGTGGAACCCCCCCACAAGTGACCCCATTTTGCAAACTACACCCCTCAGGGAATTCATCTAGGGGTATAGTGTACATTTCAAACCCCCAGGGGTTTCACCAATTTTGATACAACTGGGCTGTGCAAATGAAAAATTAAATTTTTTTACACAAAAATGCAGTTCTGGCTCAAATTTTTTCATTTTCATAAGGTATGAAGGAGAAATAGCACCCCAAAATCTGTGCCCCAATTTCTCCCGAGTACGGCAATGCCTCACATGTGACCAAAAAATACCAGTTGGGTGCATGGCAGGACTCAGAAGGGAAGGAGTGATTTTTGGATTTTGCAGCTCAGATTCTGGTGGAATTTTGGTGGGTGCTATGTCGCATTAGCAAGACCCCCGAAGCACCAATACAGTGGAAGCCCCCCACAAGTGACCCCATTTTGCAAACTACACCCCTCTGGGAATTCATCTAGGGGTATAATGTACATTTCAAACCCCCAGGGGTTTCACCAATTGTGGTACAACTGGGCAGTGAAAATGAAAAATTAAATTTTTTACACAAAAATGCAGTTCTGGCTCAAAATTTTTCATTTTCATAAGGTATGAAGGAGAAAAAGCACCCCAAAATCTGTGCCCCAATTTCTCCCGAGTACGGCAATGCCTCACATGTGACCAAAAAATACCAGTTGGGTGCATGGCAGGACTCAGAAGGGAAGGAGTGATTTTTGGATTTTGCAGCTCAGATTCTGGTGGAATTTTGGTGGGTGCTATGTCGCATTAGCAAGACCCCCGAAGCACCAATACAGTGGAAGCCCCCCACAAGTGACCCCATTTTGCAAACTACACCCCTCTGGGAATTCATCTAGGGGTATAATGTACATTTCAAACCCCCAGGGGTTTCACCAATTGTGGTACAACTGGGCAGTGAAAATGAAAAATTAAATTTTTTACACAAAAATGCAGTTCTGGCTCAAAATTTTTCATTTTCATAAGGTATGAAGGAGAAAAAGCACCCCAAAATCTGTGCCCCAATTTCTCCCGAGTATGGCAATGCCTCACATGTGACCAAAAAATACCATTTGGGTGCATGGCAGGACTCAGAAGGGAAGGAGTGATATTTGGATTTTGCAGCACAGATTCTGGTGGAATTTTGGTGGGTGCTATGTCGCATTAGCAAGACCCCCAAAGCACCAATACAGTGGAACCCCCCCACAAGTGACCCCATTTTGCAAACTACACCCCTCAGGGAATTCATCTAGGGGTATAGTGTACATTTCAAACCCCCAGGGGTTTCACCAATTTTGATACAACTGGGCTGTGCAAATGAAAAATTACATTTTTTTACACAAAAATGCAGTTCTGGCTCAAATTTTTTCATTTTCATAAGGTATGAAGGAGAAATAGCACCCCAAAATCTGTGCCCCAATTTCTCCCGAGTACGGCAATGCCTCACATGTGACCAAAAAATACCAGTTGGGTGCATGGCAGGACTCAGAAGGGAAGGAGTGATTTTTGGATTTTGCAGCTCAGATTCTGGTGGAATTTTGGTGGGTGCTATGTCGCATTAGCAAGACCCCCGAAGCACCAATACAGTGGAAGCCCCCCACAAGTGACCCCATTTTGCAAACTACACCCCTCTGGGAATTCATCTAGGGGTATAATGTACATTTCAAACCCCCAGGGGTTTCACCAATTGTGGTACAACTGGGCAGTGAAAATGAAAAATTAAATTTTTTACACAAAAATGCAGTTCTGGCTCAAAATTTTTCATTTTCATAAGGTATGAAGGAGAAAAAGCACCCCAAAATCTGTGCCCCAATTTCTCCCGAGTATGGCAATGCCTCACATGTGACCAAAAAATACCATTTGGGTGCATGGCAGGACTCAGAAGGGAAGGAGTGATATTTGGATTTTGCAGCACAGATTCTGGTGGAATTTTGGTGGGTGCTATGTCGCATTAGCAAGACCCCCAAAGCACCAATACAGTGGAACCCCCCCACAAGTGACCCCATTTTGCAAACTACACCCCTCAGGGAATTCATCTAGGGGTATAGTGTACATTTCAAACCCCCAGGGGTTTCACCAATTTTGATACAACTGGGCTGTGCAAATGAAAAATTACATTTTTTTACACAAAAATGCAGTTCTGGCTCAAAATTTTTCATTTTCATAAGGTATGAAGGAGAAAAAGCACCCCAAAATCTGTGCCCCAATTTCTCCCGAGTACGGCAATGCCTCACATGTGACCAAAAAATACCAGTTGGGTGCATGGCAGGACTCAGAAGGGAAGGAGTGATTTTTGGATTTTGCAGCTCAGATTCTGGTGGAATTTTGGTGGGTGCTATGTCGCATTAGCAAGACCCCCGAAGCACCAATACAGTGGAAGCCCCCCACAAGTGACCCCATTTTGCAAACTACACCCCTCTGGGAATTCATCTAGGGGTATAATGTACATTTCAAACCCCCAGGGGTTTCACCAATTGTGGTACAACTAGGCAGTGAAAATGAAAAATTAAATTTTTTACACAAAAATGCAGTTCTGGCTCAAAATTTTTCATTTTCATAAGGTATGAAGGAGAAAAAGCACCCCAAAATCTGTGCCCCAATTTCTCCCGAGTATGGCAATGCCTCACATGTGACCAAAAAATACCATTTGGGTGCATGGCAGGACTCAGAAGGGAAGGAGTGATATTTGGATTTTGCAGCACAGATTCTGGTGGAATTTTGGTGGGTGCTATGTCGCATTAGCAAGACCCCCAAAGCACCAATACAGTGGAACCCCCCCACAAGTGACCCCATTTTGCAAACTACACCCCTCAGGGAATTCATCTAGGGGTATAGTGTACATTTCAAACCCCCAGGGGTTTCACCAATTTTGATACAACTGGGCAGTGAAAATGAAAAATTACATTTTTTTACACAAAAATGCAGTTCTGGCTCAAAATTTTTCATTTTCAGAAGGTATGAAGGAGAAAAAGCACCCCAAAATCTGTGCCCCAATTTCTCCCGAGTACGGCAATGCCTCACATGTGACCAAAAAATACCAGTTGGGTGCATGGCAGGACTCAGAAGGGAAGGAGTGATTTTTGGATTTTGCGGCTCAGATTCTGGTGGAATGAATGGTGGGTGCTATGTGGCATTAGCAAGACCCCCGAAGCACGGTGAAATGATGAACCTAATAATCCATAGATGTGTGGTATATTTTAAAACACTCCTTTATACATAGGCCGGGTTTGTCGGGGCAAGTGTCACACTGGAAAATAGTTTGCTTTCTTATTCCCTTTTTATAGCAAACTTTGCACCTTTTTTGTGTCCTGCCCTTTTTTCCAGTGGAGGGGATTTCATCAGGAAAATGCTGCCCTGGTACAATACGGGGGCCAGTACTAGAAGTACTGGGGCCCTCTGCCTGCTGGTTCCCAAATATTAGGCCCTTTATGACTTCCTCTTGAAAGTGCATAAATGTCCCCCTCTGGCTGGTAGAACGGAATAGCACGTAAGCGTTATACAGTGCCATCTGGATGATATACACGGCCAGCTTCTTGTACCAGATTTTTGTTTTCCGCAGGGCACTGTACGGCTTCAGTACCTGATCTGAAAGATCCACTCCGCCCATGTACCTATTGTAATCCAGGATACAATTAGGTTTTGAGGTGTGGGTACTGGTACCTCGTACAGGGACGGAGGACATCCCTCTTGTCCTTATATTTGACCAACAACATATTTTCGGTGCATATTCCCCTGCTTTCACCCCTTCTCATTACTTGGGCAATGTGCGTTTTTGGGAGGCCTTTTTGGTTCTTGCGCACAGTACCGCAAGCTGCTGTACCTCTTGAACCAAGGGCCTTAAACAGGGGGATGCTGGTGTAAAAGTTATCCACATAGAGGTGATAACCTTTATCCAGGAAGGGGTGCACTAAATCCCAGACAATTTTTCCACTAACACCTACGAGGGAGGGGGGGGCATTCTGGCGGTTCAATTCTTGAATCCTTCCCTTCATATACCCTAAACCTGTGAGTGTACCCTGAGGTGCTTTCACACAGCTTATACATTTTTATGCCATACCTTGCCCTCTTACTGGGAAGGTACTGGCGGAATTTAACCCTTCCTTTAAAATGTATAAGGGACTCGTCTATGCAAATGAATTTATCTGGGATGTACATCTCTTCAAATTTGGCACTGAAGTGATCAATGACCGGCCTGACTTTGAATAGCCGGTCAAAGGTGGGATTATCTCTGGGTGGGCACTGTGCATTATCGTTGTAATGCAAAAATTTAAGGATTAACTCAAAACGAGTCCGGGTCATGGCCATACGGTAAAGTGGGGTGCTGTACAGAACATCTGTACTCCAATATTGCCTAATTTCTGGCTTTTTTACTATGCCCATATGAAACACCAGACCCCAAAACGTCATCATCTCTACTGCATTTACAGGGGTCCACCTAGCAAATGATGACGTGGGGTTTTGAGCAATAAACTGCTGGGCATATAAATTAGTTTGGTCCACCATTAAATTTATAAAATCATCAGAGAAAAATAATTTGAAAAAGTCAATTTCTCTGAGACCTGTGGAATCAAATTGGATTCCTGGGATGGCCAAAAACTCAGGAACCTGGGGCTCAAAATTGTCTGGTGGTGGGGTCCATACGAGATCAATTATTGGGGGGGGGGTCTCAGCTGCTCTACGGGGGCGTCTTTGAGGGGGTCCCTCATCACTAGAGGAGGAAGAGGAGCTTAAGATGAATCCTTCAAATTCCCCGCTTGCCTCACTGGCTGTGTCAGAGTCAGAGGCAAGCATGGCATATGCCTCCTCCGCTGAATACATTCTTCTGGATGACTGGGATGACATTTGGGATGACATTTGGGATGCCATTTTTATTTTTGTGTTTCTGGTAGTGAAATGTTTCAACACGTGTATAGTGTAGGGGGGGTACAAACTTTATTTCAATGTAGTATGTAGTGTGTAGTGTGTATGTAGTGCAAAAAAAATAAATAAAAGGTCCTGCGCCAAAAATTGAGCACAGATGTTGGTCAGTAACGTCCATCACTGAACAGCGCTCAAAGGCAACAGGAATTTGATCCAAAAAATTTGATCAAAAAAAATTAAAAAAAGACCCCACAGCACCCTCAAAAAAAAAAAAAAAGGTGATCAGTGATGCGACACTGATTACCAGTGAGGGGCAGCAGGTGCACAACCTTTGGTGCAACTGACAGTGCAACTGGCAGGTATATATAAAAAAAAAACCTCTGCACCCCCAAAAAGTTGCTGATCACCTCAGATATAGTGATCAGCACAAAAGGGGGGGGGCAGCAGACACAAAATATAGCACTCTCTGTCACTATCTCTCTCTATCTCTCTCTATCTCTCTCTATCTCTCACTATCTATCACTATCTATCACTCTATGACACTGCAGCAGCAGCACTGACAGTTATATATATAAAAAATAACCCCTGCACCCCCAAAAAGTTGCTGGGGGTGCACAAAAGGGGGGCAGCAGACACAAAATATAGCACTCTCTGTCACTATCTCTCTCTATCTCTCTCTATCTCTCTCTATCTATCACTCTATGACACTGCAGCAGCAGCACTGACAGTTATATATATAAAAAATAACCCCTGCACCCCCAAAAAGTTGCTGGGGGTGCACAAAAGGGGGGCAGCAGACACAAAATATAGCACTTTCTATCACTATCTCTCTCTATCTCTCACTATCTATCACTCTATGACACTGCAGCAGCAGCACTGACAGGTATATATATAAAAAAAAACCCTGCGCCCCCAAAAAGTTGCTGATCAGTTAATTTATACTGATCAGCACAAAAGGAGGGGGGCAGCAGTCAGTTGCACACGCAGTACAGCTGTATATATATATATATAAAAAATATATAGCACAATCTGTCACTATCTCTCTATCTCTCTCTATCTCTCTATCTATAACTCTATCACACTGCAGCAGCACAAAATATAGCACTCTCTGTCACTAGCCCTCTCTATCCCTCTCTATCTCTCTCTCTCTATCTCTCTATCTATAACTCGAACACACTGCAGCAGCACAACACAGCACAGCACAACACAGGAAGTCACAAGAAGTAACAAGATCCAGGAACGCTACAAGCAGTGATCAGGTAAGTGTTTGCAAGGATCAGGTCAGTAGGATCAGGTCAGTATATCGCGGCAGATAGGCACGGTGACCGCACTGCACGCAATTCCAGACCGGAATGGCGTCTGCAGTGCAGTCACCGTTAGTTTAAATCACCCTCCATGGCTGTGATTGGTTCGTCGGTCCGACGAACCAATCACGGCCTTTGGGGGCGGGTGGGGTGAGGTGGGGTGACACCAGTGTCACCCTTACACCCCGTGGTGATTGGTGCTGTACTTTACAGCACCAATCACCACCGATCCCTGTGTCACCGGCGAACGTTATTCGCCGGTGACACAGAAAACGCTGTAATTGGCTGTTCACACTGAACAGCCAATCACAGCGATCGCCGACGGGGGGGGGGGGGGCGGCATCGCAGCCCCCCCTGGGCATGCAGGGACATGTCTGCTGTCAGGGACAGCAGACATGTTTAAACTGTCACCGCGTCTATAGACGCGGTGACAGTTTAAAGCCATGACGTACATTTACGCCATGTGTCGGGAAGTACATCCCGGCCATGACGTAAATGTACGTCAAATGTCGGGAAGGGGTTAACAACAACCAACAACAATCAATCGTTTTTTTAAATGAAAACCCACAGTTTTGGAGATATAGGCCTCTACCAAACGGTTGAGAAATCCGTTTACAATAAACTTTTTTTTTTTGGTGCGGACCTCGAAAGGGTTAATCAGAGCAGTGCGTGTTCATCAGTGTTTGCAAAGTGAACAATTCATCTGGAAACCTAGATGTCCTGCTGTGTACTCCCGAATCAGTCCACCGTCCATTTGTGTATACTTCCTTCAATAGATAATGTCATATCTTGTCATCCGACTGGGAAAGGCAACCCGCCACACATTCGTCACTGACTATGTCGCTAAGACAGATTTCGAGTTTTCCATTCGGGGGTTGCACTTGTTTGCAGTAATTACCGCTATCATATGGCATTACCACTCTTCATTAGTTTGAAAGATAACAGGAAATGTTCCATAGATAAAGATAACAGCAGGGTGATGGCTCTGTGAGTACCATGGAGGATGTCCCTGCCTTAGCATCTGTTAAAACCACACAAAAGTGAAATCATTTTCATATGTTGTTGTCCTTCAAGAGCTGATAACTAGTCTATGGAGCTCTGACATCTAATAGATTAATAAAAAGAACAAGTAAGACTGTGTGGTTTTCCAAACGCTGTCTGTAACATTGCTGTAATATATATGTATATATATATATATATATGGTACTTGTTTCCTAGCACGGCCACACCGATTTACATCGGGGTGGTCGTGTCGGAAAAATCGGGTCGATCGCATCGACCCGATTTTGGACCCGATTTTTTGATTGAATGAAATGTAAATCGGGTCCCTGGGACCCGATTTTACATTGGATTCAATGTAAAATATTCCCTACACCCCCAAATTTAGCGACATAAACCCCACCCCACGATAGACGCCAACCCGAAGCGTGGTGAGCGCAGCGAGCCCGCGAGGGGCGGCGGTGCGCGTCCTCCGACCTTTTCATTCCCCTACTATCCACTAGGGCGTGGAGTGAGAATAGAATAGTGTGGCGAGCGCAGCGAGCCACCGAGCCCGAAGCGTGGCGAGCGCAGCGAGCCCCGCGAGGGGACGCGGATACCTGTGAAGCCCGCAAAGGGACGCGTTTACCTGTGAAGGTATCCGCGTCCGCTCGCCACGCTTCGGGCTCGGTGGCTCGCTGCGCTTGCCACACTATTCTATTCTCACTCCACGCCCTAGTGGATAGTAGGGGAATGAAAAGGTCGGAGGACGCGCACCGCCGCCCCTCGCGGGCTCGCTGCGCTCGCCACGCTTCGGGTTGGCGTCTATCGTGGGGTGACGACGGGGACATCTATAATGTGAAATGGGTCATATTGGCCCATTTCACATTTTTCACATTTTTTTAAAGGTGAGATGGACTTAATCAAGTCCATCTCATCTTGTGCCATTATAATGGCACAAGACCGACGCGATCCTCACGATTTCAATGTTAAAAAATATTTTAACATTGAAGCCTATGGGGAAATCGGGGGCATCGCGTCGGTCGCGTCGGGACCAATGTTAATGGTCCCGACCGACGCGATGCCCCCGATATTGTGCTTTAGCCGGCAAAATGGACCTGATTTCAAAGGAAATCGGGTCCATCGTGTGGATCGTGTACCTTAACTTAAAGGTACATGATCCATAAGATTGTGGCCGTGCTAGGAAACAAGTACCATATATATATATATATATATATATATATATATATATATATATATATATATATATATATGTAGGGCAAGGGGGTCCTGGCACTCGTTTCAAAGGTTCAGCTACTTGTGGTGCCTCTCCATTTCTCCAAAGGAAAGAATGTAGCAACAAATTTGCAGATGGCACTCACAAGGTTAAACAAAGTCTGCACGGCGGCAGCAATGATATGAACAAACAGAATCAACACAGGCTTGTGTCAACGTTTCGGGCAAAGCCCTTTATCAAGACATACAGCACAGCAAACAGGGTACTTACATTTATAGTGAACAGTGAAGACAGGGGACACCTCGTGCAGAAATCACCAGACCAGCCCGGGCGGGTCTGGTGATTTCTGCACGAGGTGTCCCCTGTCTTCACTGTTCACTATAAATGTAAGTACCCTGTTTGCTGTGCTGTATGTCTTGATAAAGGGCTTTGCCCGAAACGTTGACACAAGCCTGTGTTGATTCTGTTTGTTCATATCATTGCTGCCGCCGTGCAGACTTTGTTTAACCTTGTGAGTGCCATCTGCAAATTTGTTGCTATATATATATATATATATATATATATATATATATATCCAAAGTGTAGGTAGCACTCACTAATCCAATCCACTCATGGTGGGGTGTTACACTCAAGAAACCATTTTTGTGGAGATTGTTATAAACGTGGGTACATAAAGAGGCCACTCTCCAGACTGAAGATGATTTTAAAACTGCATTTTATTTTTCAATCTCGCTGCCACATTTTTGGTCAACGTTTCGGCTCATATCCGAGCCTTTTTCAAGACTTGTAGACAGCTCAATACATGTAATTTAAGCTGACAACAAAATCACACAAACATTATCAATGGAAATTAAATTTTTTAACCCATGGAGGTCTGAATTTGGAGTCCCACTCAAAATTAAAGTGGAAAAACACACTGCAGGCTGATCCAACTTTGATGTAATGTCCTTGAAACAAGTCAAAATGGCACTCACCACATTGGTAAAGTTCAAGTGGATTTTATTCCATCATGGTAAGAAAAAGCTGACATACCATCGACGTAACGTGACGTTTCAGTCTTAGACAGACCATCATCAGGATACAATACAGCCTTGCTTCAAATTCCATCAGACAAACAACCTGGCATCCATCCTCTGGAGAGGATACAACTGTACTGCCTCACTGGGGCAACTTACATACCTGTCTACAGGATGTGACATCATTACTCCCTGTCTTGTCACTCATATCGCATGCAACAAAAAAAAAACACCTTATATGAATCCCTTAGAGAGCAAAGTCAACCTAGACGCAAACCGCTATATAATAAACTGATCACTGCATGAAAAAAGCATCTAAAACAACCTAACACTTCCCGGGAGTACGCCTGACCGGAAGTGCGCCTTGCGTTCCACCGGAGCCCGGCGGAGATCACATGTGCGTTCCACCTATCTGATCAGGAACAAAGTTATATAGCTAATGGTTCTGTACTTTTAAAGTACACATATATAAATGGTAATAATACACTAATCAGATGCTGAATGGTCATTAAATTTAAAAAACAGTGTCAGAAATCGTATAGTGAAATATGCGTGTCACCGCATATTGACGCCATCTTGGAAATGCGTTCCACATACTATAATAAAAAAACTGCTGCTCCTGAATGGTTGCATAAAGAGTGGACAGATAATGTAAGCCAATCCAGGTGGCAGCACTTATATTGGCCCAAACAAAAACTATATTAATATATATATATATTAATATATATATATATATATATATATATATATATATATATACACACACAAAAAACAATAAAAAAATTCAAAAAGATACAGAGATAACAAACCATACAAAATATACAAATATCAAGAGGATACCAATAATTAACATCATCACTGGTGAATCCAGCATGATGTCTAATCAAACAGTACTAAAAGGATTTTTTTGCATTTTATTTTTTTTATAATTTGTACTATTTCAATTATATTTTAATATTTGAATTTATATTGGAAAGCTAGGGTTAATGGCACCCATAGATCAATCTGATATCTGTAATCGAGTCAAAAAACTAAAGTATACACAATAAACTATATACAATTCAAAATTACCACAATACAAAGTATAATAAATACCAGAAAATACAAAGAAAAACATCCCAGAGACACCCATTGAAGCTTCAAAAAGAAAAAAGGAAACAATGCAAAAATTAATCATAAAAAGCAAAAAAAAGGGAATCCGGGAAAGTGAAAACAATCTCTCTCTCATCTCAGAAAAATTGAAAGAGCATTGTACTCATTCAGTCCTCGGGGGGACAGGGTATCCAAGTCAAATATCCATCGAGCCTCTTTCTTTTTGAGCATCAAGTAACGATCACCTCCTCTAATTGGTTTTGGAACAAAGTCAATGATCATGCACCGGAGACTTGCCACACTGTGTCCCATTTGTAAAAAATGTTTAGCAACTGGTTTATCCAATGTTTTGGATTCTAAAGCTACTCGTATGGACGTGCGGTGATTCGCCATTCTCTCACGAAAATTATTTTAGTTAGTCCAACGTTATAAAGACCACATGGACAAATAAGGATATAAATCACATAGTCCATTCGACAATGTAAACAATGTTTAATTCGAATCTTCTGCCCACTATGAGGGTGGGTAAAGGTAGAACCAGTATTAAGTGATCTGCACGTTGTGCAGTCACTGCATCTGAAACAACCATTCTTAGTGGATGGTAGCCAGGTGTCTGATTTTTTGGTAGGCTGTATCAATGGTTGCATCAGTAAATCCTTCAAATTTTTTCCACGTTGATGCGCACACATCGGTGGCACTGGACTGATATTTGAAAATGTTTGGTCAGTCGTAATAATGGGCCAATGTTTGGCCAACCTCATTTTCCTATTGTGTGCATCTGTATCAAAGGTGTTGGCATAGATCAGTCTTGGACATGTGTCAGTTGATGAAGGTATAATGGTATTAATAGAAAATCTTTATTTCGCTTTGGTGAGACAACGTGAGAGCGTGGAACTCGAATACTCACGTTCCAAAAACCTGGAGTGCATCTCTGTTAGTTGTTCTTCAGTGGTAATAGGGGAAGTGTTGTTTCTCAATACTCTCAAAAATTGAGACACGGGAAGGTTCTCTTTCAGATGAGGGGGGTGAAAACTTGTTGTCTTTGCGATACAGATTTGAACCTAATCCGTGCGCTTTACGGAATAATGTTACATCCAAGAAATTAATATTAATACAACTAAACGAAAATGTGAAGTGAATGGGTGTCTCTAGGCTGTTTAAAGAAAAAAGCATTTCCTTCAAGCCCCCCTTAGTGCCTAGCCATATCAAAAACACGTTGTCAATATAGCGACGGTAATAGAAGATTTTTGAAGCGTAACCAGGAAAAATTTACTCATTTTTATACTTGTCCATGTACAAATTGGCACAGGCTGGGGCCAAATTGGACCCCATAGCCGTGCCAGTGGCGTGTAAAAAGAATTTATCCTTATAGAGAAAGTAATTTCTGGTCAATATCAGTGATGTCAATTCCACAAGAAACTCAGTGGGTGGACCAATACGGCCTGGATTGCTCATTGTTTGCCTCACAACCTCCAACCCTTCACTGTGTGGGATTACGGTATATAACAAGGCTACATCCATTGTAGCCAGGATAGCATGTGGTAGTATTGGTTGAAGATTTTTTAGACTATCCAGTAGATCACTGGTGTCCCTCAAATAGCTCAAATTGTGTAATACATAAGGTTGCAAGTGGTGATCCACATATTGCGCAAGAGGCTGCAGGACGGATCCCCTGGCCGATATAATTGGCCGGCCAGGAGAATCCGTCATGCTCTTGTGGATTTTTGGCATGGTGTATATCACTGGGCAGATAGGGAATCCACCTTTAAAAAGCCACACTCATTCTCATCTATCTACCCAGCTGAGTACGCTAAATCCAAAGAATGATCTACTTCTCTTTTGATGTTCGCACAAGGATCCCCTGGGAGAATATGATAGACCAATTCATCACTCATATATATATAGAGCCAAATATACGTCACCTCTGATGTGAAGTACTGTCCGTCACCACTAGAGGCCACTTGACAGACCAAATTACTCCTTAACAGAAAGTGAAGTGAAAGCAAAATGATCTGTATCAAACTTCCGGAAATGGAGAGAGGGACCTGTGAAGACAGAGATTGGAGGTAGGAGCAGATAAGCCATCATTTTGATGGGCTTTTAACTAGTATTTTAAAGTACAATATGAATATGTTTCTAACAATTGCAATAGCTGGATTTATATACTTTTTTGTGTTACTGCGTTAATATACCTGGTACACCCCCATTCAGGTACCCCCGTTCCAACTAGCAATGACTAAATGTATTAATTGCTATGTGGAAAGTCCACAAGTTGTGATGGTTTTCAAGTGGTTACTGCCAGAGGACAAACAGTTCAAGTCCAGTCTGATCATCCATAGCCCTATTTAAGATTAATTATAAATGGGGTGGGGGAGAGAGTGACTTCATGGACCAGAAATTGTCATCTCCTCCTTAAGCTGCTCATTAAGGATCAACGTTTTTCCAAATATGTGTGAACAGTGTAGGATGATGGTGGTTGAGGAGGACGTCTGCCCATTCAGACTACCATAGACTTCAGGATCAGCACCAATTTTTGCTAAGGACTGTGGTGGTTCGCAGAAGTGACCTTATTTGGTTCATTGTCAACCTTACTCTCCTGACCACTCCGTCTTCCCTCTAAACAAATCTCTTACATAGTTCTTGTCTGTTGTTTGTCTTGTATGCATACGGACACTGTTGGACTGATTTGAATGAGTCCTTTCTTTCTTTTTCCTCTCTTGGATATAGACTAATATACTGATTTGAATGAAACCAACCCGAGGTGGCTTGATTGGGTCCAGATTAGGTTCTTGCCACTATGACCTCCAATCCTGACCCTGTGGAGGACCCGGGGGCCCAAAAAGGGGTCTGGCCACTACACAAAGTGGCTCAGGGAAGAAAGATCTGGCTAAGTTTCATAACATAGAGGGGATAGAGGACATGGGTTTTAAGAAAAAAAATGTGGTCAGATCCATGAGCCAACCACAGAGAGGTGTATGCTGAGTACACCATGGGCATATCAAAGGCCTTCCGCTGGATGGATATGTATTAGACCTTCAGATGACACTAGGCAGCCACCTTCTGGGTCTGTTGGAAGAGCTGTCAAGCGTAAAATAAGAGAAGGCTCAAGTTCAAGTTATACAAACAACCCTGAGTAATGCCGGGTACCTCAGCTAGTGTCTAAGATAACAAGTGCAGGTAGAGGTACGGACAGGAAGCTTGAGCACACACTTGTACAAAACATTCTACCTGAAATACCTACAAAAACAATGTGGCTGTTCAACTGCTGCTTTTAAAAGACACTGTGGGGTAAATTTACTAAGATGGGAGTTCTATTGAAGATGGGATGTAGCCCATAGCAACCAACCAATCAGATTCTACTTATTTATTTAGCACTTTCTAGAAGATAATAGATATAATCTGATTGGTTGCTATGGGAGACATCCCATCTTCAATCAAGCTCCCATCTTAGTAAATTCATCCCTGTTATGCAAGCTACGAAAAGTAGTTCTGTACAATTGTTTATACTATTGTGCTTCCTTTCATATTGTGATTATGCAAAATTCTGCAAAATACTAAGGATTCCTAAATGGCAAGTTCATATTAATACATTCTTGCCTAATATCCCCAGAATTTGTGGGAGTTCTCCTGGCTCCTGAAAGAGCTGCATCCCGCCCACTTTTCCCACGAGTTGTGTTACAATACAATGATGTTACCTGTCACACATCCAGATCAAGGCTGAAGATCATGTCACAGTGACTTAGCAAAATGTACAATTTTGGCTCCGGATTAAAGTATGACCAGGTTCTCCCTGCTATGTATCCGTGTACTCTATTCCATGCACTTCAGGAGTTATCAATGTGGTGAATTTTAGACTTTTATTAATGAATAAAGCACTGATGCCCTAATACAGAATTTCTATTTTTGTAGTTCCAAAAACACAATCAACGCATATAGGTTTTTTTTTTTGGGATTGTTTTTTTTTACCTCTGGGGGCCACTGTTCCCTGTTAGTATTTGAAAAACCTTTCATATTGGTTTGAAATTACTACATATATAATACAGGTTGAGTCTCCTGTATCCGTAGATCTGTTATCCGAAATATTCCAAAAACTGTGGGTTTTTTTCGAATTTTTTTTTTTAATCTTCAGCGGTCCCAGGAGTGCATCGTGCAAGTGCACGGGCATGCTGGTGATGTCACCGGCGCGCTCACGCAATGCACTCCTGGGACCTCTGAAGTGGATCCCGAAGGCCTCGGGGGACACTGTGGACGTCGTGGGACCATCGGAGCACCACCAGGGGACCAGGTAAGTATTAAAAAAAAAAAATTATACCAAAAACCGTAAATATCCCTTATCCAAAATTATCGTGGTCCCGAGCATTTTGGATAAGGGATACTCGACCTGTACTGTGATGCTTGGTTAAAAGGTCATTTTCGTATGTTAGAAAAAAAAAATGTATATCAGTGACTGCTGCTTTAATTAATTACAGTATTTATTTTATCCTTGATATGTTTTATTTTCTACTAGATCCTTAGGCCATTTGGACCTTTTAATAGCTCTTATGTGGCCCAAACAGAAACAGTTGAATCATATTGCTTGTACATTTTACAGAAAAGAGATGTGAAAAGAGAAGATAATTAATGGAACCTGTACTATATATCGTGCTGAAAGATGATAAATTAGCACTATGTAGAAATTAGGCAAAGTACTATAATAGATATTTAAACCGGTCATCTCTTATTCATCTTATTGTTTATATTAGACCAGCGGTTCCCAACCTCTTTTCTCTCCTGTTCCCCTTGATTAGGCTTTTCATTTATGAGTATCCCCTCTTCTCGATTTGAAATATCCACAGTACTGACGAGTGGAGTGAAAGTGAGCGGTATTCATATCCTTATATTAAGAAGTAGCGGAGGAGTAGTGTGCGGTCATGAATCTGGTCCCTCTATGGCTGGCTGTGTACTGGCTCTGATCCTGATAACACCTGTAGGATTAATGCTACTGCTTCCTCCACCCGTATAAGTGCGGGCAGATGAACGCTGATGTCCAAGGGCAGCGCGGGTAGCTCCCAGTGCATTGCTGGTCAGGCAAAGGCACAAGGAGGCGCTGATGACACTGCAGACAGACTGTGAAGTGACAACGTTTTATCTCCACACTTCTGCCATCAAGAGACTTCTTCCTCTTTTTCTGCCATCACCAATGTTACTTTCAAGAACCCCCAACCCCCAACAGGTCTGCAGCATACCCCCCCCCCCATGGGTACACATACCTCAGGTTGGGAACTATTGCATTAGACAATACGAATGTAGGGAATTAATCTGGTTGACTGGAGAAGGCTGCGAATTTGTATCCTTGCAAGTCTACCAAACCTCGCCTGGGAATATTTCACTCACAGCTCTCCCATACTCACTCAGCGACCATCTTCGTCCACATACTCATCTCTATCTTTGGCCACCAGCCCCTACTAGTACGTTGATCACGTCCTCACTACTTACATCTAAGCCATACTGTGTATTGAACTGTGGCACTCTTTTTACTTGTATTCTATTCTCTATTTTACTTACTGTAATGCTAAGTTTTCTCTCCCTGTACTGTTCCTTTATATGGCGCTGCAAAACACTTGTGGCGTCTTGTAGATAAAAATATAATAATAGGCAACTGCTACGTTACTGTATGACAGTGGTTCCAAAATGTAATCTCGTAACGCACATTGTGATACATTCTGAGGCTTGGACCCTGTGAGTAACATTATCTTTAGAAGGTGTTACCCAGTAGAAGCCTGTGGGCTTCTTTTTCGCATTGTCCATGATAGGGATCCAGTCTGATCCCTACCAGCACCCCTATGGCAGGGCACGCCACTGCACATGTGCAGAAGGAGTTCCGGGTCCTAAATTGTAGAGCACAGCTCTTATTGGGAGAGAAGTTCTTTACTATTGTCATTGTATTTCTAGGTATCGCCAGTATTTATACTATAAGTGGCAGATACAATGCTTAGTACATCCCCCCCAAGGCCTGACTCAGAGGTGCATCAAAATCCTGTTGCGATTTGCTATCTTGTGCACACTTATACTATGAAAACATGCAAATGTTGCAGCCATGGAGCTTTGTACAGATATCCCCACTGATGAGATGACTCGTTACTTTCCGCAAACACTGTCTGTCAATCACTCTGCGTCTAAAGGTGCATACACACTGTACAATTTTTTTGACCAATTTTGTTGAAAGACTCCCTTGAACCCAGTGTCCTTGACAAAAGATGTTGACAAAAGATATTGACGAAAGACGAAAGTTTATAGGCTCTTTTTGAAAGATATCCAAATTGAGCTTGCATGCACAGTTGATGAACAATCTTGATGAACATCTGGCGGGTATATGCATCATCATTCATCGTTCGTCACAAACGCACTGAAAGATATTTTGACCAATTTCGTTCAGAATGGCCAAAATGAACGAAATTGTTCAAAAAAGTTGGTCAAAAAATTGTACAGTGTGTATGCACCTTAAGTCCTTACTACAGCTTCCTTCTACAATCAAACTTGGCGCATCCTGTAATGTAATAAACACAAGATATGATTGGAGGATCTGGCAGTGAGGAGACAGCGCGACTTGTACCGCAGCAGTTTTCATCCCGGCTGATGTTTCTCTGATGCTCTGTGAACTTTAACAGGAGTAAATATTAGCTCACTGTGCAAACTTAGTAAACAGAGGCTGATGCTGTATTCCCTGTTTCATAACATAGGAAATGACAGCATTCCACTCCAGCTTTACAACAAGCTAAGCCAACCTATGACTTTCCGGGGCTAATTCAGAGGTGGATGCAGTCATGACTGTATGTAGATACCGCTGTTACATGCGGTGTTGCTTGCAACAAAACCGGCAGCTCACAAAGATGGCCGTTCCTTGGTGTGTCTGGGACGTGGCCTGAAGTGTGGCCACTGGTGGACTGTTCAGAACCACCGATGCATTATACTGTCCAACTGTTCCCATAAAACAATGGGCATCCCAGTGCTTGTATTCCCGTCTCACAAGGGTAAGGCTTACATTATATTTGCATATCATGCCTCCCTGTGTTATGACAGTTGGGGTTATTCAGGTTGGATCACATAAGCCATCTATTCTGCAGTTTTCTGATTATCGAGAAACTGCACATGCGCAGAACGGGTCCTTGCGATCCTGATAGACAAACTGAAGTGCTCACAGGGAGGGACAGTGTGTGTGTGTGTGTCAGTGTTTGTGAAAAGTGGGGCATGTTATATTTTTAGACTTGCTAGAAGGTGGCAGAGATGAGGACTTTTCCTATACTTGATGAAATTAATGAAGGGACAGTGACATTGGGGGGTATATTTACTTAAGGTAATTTTCATCGATTTGTAACTATTTCATATAGGGATAAACTTACCTGATCCGAGGCCAGCTCAACAAAGGCTCAATTTTCCTTGCCATTTACCGGATCCAAAGTGAGGCCGAACGTCATCACCCTGTTGTCGGATTCTTTTGCGGGATACTGACTCTATATAAGTACCGGTGATCGGCACCATCTTCATTCTGGCTGTGAATTTCTACTATGGGGGACTAATATGGGGGGATTACTATGAGCCTGGGGGATTACTAAGGGGGCTGCTATGGGGGACTACTATGCTGTTTGAGGCTGCTATAGGGGCTACTAAGGGGTACTACTAAGGAGGCTTCTGTGTTGGGCTACTACTTTATTTTTTAAAAATTGTAAAAATATTTAAAGTAAAAGATTTTTATTTTTTTTACTGCAGGGGTGCCTGTGTGCCGTATAATTCCAGGGGTGCTGCCAAGTGTGTTGTATAATTCCAGGGGTGCTGCCAAGTGTGTTGTATAATTTCAGGGGTGCTGCTTGGTGTGCCGTATCAGTCCAGGGGTGCTGCTTAATTCCAGGGGTGCTGCTAAATGTGCTGTATCAGTCCAGTGTTTGTTCCGACCACTTCTGTCACTTAGCTTAGTCATTCAACTACTTTGTTGCAACCGTTTTTGGCCTAAAAACAATATTGTGCCCTGTGAGGTATACAGAAGAGACTGGAAATGATTGGAAATTAATGTTATTGATGTTAATAATACTGTATAAACAACCCCCCACCCCCTTCTATGATTTTAGGTGTGTTTAAGATTTTTTCGAAAAAACACAGAACCAAAACCAACAACAAAACCCACAAAGGTGGTGTTGGCAAAACCAATCCAGATCCAAAACATGAAGGAGATCCACATCTTAAACCCGAAAAATGTCCGGGTCTAATACTGGCTGGCCGCGCGTGCGCCTTTTATCGTCCTCACACTCAGCCATTTTTTTATTGTACTTGTTTCACTAAAATTGGCAGTGGAGGTGAAGGAGGTGAAGGAAGTGCATTCTCCAGTGTGAAAAATAGTCCGGACCTTATGTATGTGGCGACATAGGGCCTAATTCAGACCTGATCCCAGGACAAATTTGTTCTCAAAATGGGCAAAACCATGTGCACTGCAAATGTAACCTGTGCAGAGAGAGTTTGATTTGGGCGAGTTATTTTGTTTCTGTGCAGGGTAAATACTGGCAGCTTTATTTTTGCACTGCAATTTTCCATTCAAAAGATTTCCATTTGAACACACCCCACCCAAATCTAACTCTCTCTGCATCAGGTCTGAAATAGGTCCTATCGTTACATAAATTCTTAGTAAATTAGCTGCAGATGCGGTGGTGAGAATTTATTTTCTTTTCAGAATAACTTGATGTAAACCAATTGGACACTATTGCTGTGAAGTACATTTGATCAGGACAGCTTTAGTACGTACTGTATTTGTACCAGAAGGCAGCAGAAAAAAATAACACTAAAGTATTTGAAATCAATTAATTATCAATTTAACAATTTTATTTTGTTTTCATACTGGATGCTATTGGCTCTTGGAATCCTAGGAAATGTCAAATAATCTAGTTGCGTTCTATTATAAATATTTGTTGCTGTATTGTGTATCTAAAAACAATGGTGAAAATTTCAAATTAAAGTTAGATTTTTTTCTTTCCCCCCCTCAGTGGCAAATTGGTATCTCCAAAATGGAAGAATTTCAAAGGTTTAAGATTACTATGGAGAGACAAGATCCGTCTGAATAATGCTATCTGGAGAGCTTGGTATTTACAGTGTAAGTAGATAATTAAGAGCAACATTTGCATGATTATTTATTATTATTTACTAACCGTTATTTATATAGCGCACACATATTCCGCAGCGCTTTACAGAGATTTTCCCTTCCCCAGTGGAGCTTACATCTATATTCCCTACACACACATTAATTCTAGGGTTTATTTTGTTGGGAGCCAATTAACCTACCAGAATATTTTTGGGTTGTGGGAGGAAACCGGAGTACCCGGAGGAAACCCACGCAAGCACGGGGAGAATATACAAACTCCGCACAGTTAGGGCCATGGTGGGTACCGAACCCATGACCTCAGCGCTGTAAGGCAGTAATGCTAACCACTACACCATCCGTGCTGCATTAGTCCCGGTTCCAGTGGAGCTTGCATGGGTTTGGTCTATTAAGTTATTAATTATTAGTTATTTAAATTTAAGTGTATAGGTCTATAATCAAAAGATCGACAACTATCGGTCAATAGTCAAAAGGTCAACATGGTCAAAAGGCCGACTTTGAAAAGGTTGACAAAGGTCGACATGAGTTTTCCATGCATTTTGGGGGTATTTATGTTGACATAGGTCGGCATGGAGACTGTATAAGTGTGTCGTGTCCCAGCGCATAGCTCTCTATGATAATATAACTATATGCCCACATGGATTATAAATTATGACCAAGTCAGTTTAAAAAATCATGAAAATCTCATGTCAAACTTTTGACCATGTCAACCTGTTGACTGTCGACCAATAGTTGTCGACCTTGCAATTGTCTACCTAGACACTGTAGGTCTAAAGCCTGAATACCAGCTTGCATAATATATACAAACACGTATGGGGGATGCATTTTGACAGCCAGCTAACTTGCCAGTCTGTTTTAGGATGGGAAGGAAACCAGGAGGTAACCTGGGAATCATGTAGCGAGTGTACACATAGGAAGCACCCTTGTCGGAATGGCCTGATATGCTTCCTAAGTGTACACTCTCCATGATAGAAGAGAACATTTCTATTTGGCACCATACCAAGATCATGTGCTATTACGCAGGAGGGTGATGAAATTAGTCACAAAGGAGAGAAAATGTTACTTGGGCAAACGGTACAGGGGGCGCTGGCAGTTTGGCAGTGAGTCAGAATGAACTGGTTGCACTCGTATTCACATCCAACTGCAGAGCTGTGAATATCATGAGAAAGACACAGTCAAAGGCTCATCTCAAGTGTCTAAGCTGAGCCCCAAGGTAGTGTTATGTTTAAATATCCTTCTCTGCCCTGCCCCTAACTGGTCTACGAGCTTATCATTTTTGGTGCAGGCTTTAAACTCTTGGTAAAATGTGTCCAGCTCTTTATTATACACTCATAAGCTTTAGAACCTTTTACATATATGTACATGTGTATCACACATGTAGTATGTGAAAATAATAATAATAATAAATAATATATGTGTACATATATTAAAGAGAGATATATAAAATATTAGTGGTCACATTACCATATTAAATACTCAGATGAGGGCTGACTGTACTAACAAATATCTTGTAGATGTGGAGAAAAGGAAGACGCCAGTTTGTGGCTTTGTTACACCTTTGGATGGCTCAGAAGCTGACAATCATCGTAAACCGGAGGTAATAGAAGTTCTTCATTTGCCCACTTCTCCACGCTTTTTCTCTGCTTGATTCGTAATCCCTTAATTCTGCTAGATCTTTTCCAGCCAATTACCATCTCTGGTGTTTCTGATCCACATTATTAGTTTCATATGTTTTAATACAGGTCAGATGGTCATCATATTGTAGAAACATGGTACATACAGAGTTGGTGCAAGGTTTTTCGGCACCCTTTGCAAAATTTCAGATTTCTGAAAATCCAGGTCTTTACCTTAACTGCAGTAAATATGACTTCTGACCCTCTGTTTTCAAAGTTTTATATAACACTGCTGCTTTACTTCTTTTATGTTTTGTATGCCTGACTTGAGTCTGGTTTTTTTTTGTTTGCTTTTTTTAATAGTATTTAAAAAAAAATCTAATGAAGATTAATGAAGAAAATATATAATGATATAGGGAGACTTGGGAATTGTGTTGTGCCATCATTACATAATTAGTCCCCTACATAAACTTCTGTATTCAATGCTTTATATCTTTCCTTTTGTGGTCTTCAGGCGGTAGTGCTGGAGGGGAACTACTGGAAGCGCCGTATAGAAGTGGTAATGAAGGAGTATAACAAGTGGAGAATTTACTACAAGAAACGCGTAAGTCAAATATCTATATCTATCTATCTATCATTTTCCTTTGTTTTGATGGTGTGAACAACCCAAAGAATCCATATTTTTAATGTTTGCTTCTTAAATCTTTGCAGAGTTGTTCTTGAACTTGTAGGATACTGTAAGTCACGAGTAAGGTTGTCATCCAGGAAACACCAAAGATTTCTTTAAGATTGAAGTTGAAATAAATGTTTTGCTAGTAAAAGGAAGGGTATACTATAGATGTAGCTGGCGTCATACAGCCGCATGAAGGGGATGCACACGCAAGAGACGATTGCGCGTCCCCTTCCGACAGAGCCCTCTGATGCCTCCATGCCACTCCCCCTTCGGTGCCCGCAGCCCCCCACACCCAACACTGCCCATCTCCCTGAAGCGGAGATGGGCAGGGATTCTAGGCAAGATACTGGTCTGTGCGCTACTCCCTTCCCCTCCCTTTTTTATTTTATTTTTTAAAATACACTATAGGATTATTTTTTTGTGGTAGATGCTTAGTGGACAGCCCTGCTTTATATTATGGAAAAAATAATTGGGCTCAATGCGCTCCGCTTGTGCCTGTTCATCACTTATTTAAAGCATTTCATGTTCTACCCAAATCAAACCAGGTGAAACCCCTTTGCAATTGCAGTCTCTCCCCAACTGCCTGGCTGGTCCCAACCAGCCATGTCCTCTCGGATGTGCGCTTGCCAACTGTTCAGCACTACTATTATCATATAGAAAGTATACAGTCCAGGCAGATAGGGCTAAAGCCACACTACTATTATCTGTCACAGGATTTATTTGAGGGATATTTATTACATCTTTTAGAGAAATAAAGTTTAGAAGTTTCTCATAGCAACCAATAAGCTTCTGTCATTTTTAAAAATGTAAAATGACAGAAGCTGATTGGTTGGGACTTTATCTTTCTCCAGTATTAAAATATCTAGCCTACACCATTTCAGCCCTGCTTTGGTGGCACTGCCGGCATCTCTGCAATAAATAGATAACTTTCCCTTGTTGGTATATCTTTGGTATATCCTTAATAAACCGTGAAACATTCATGTTCAGCTTTGATTATTTCTGTTTTCATAAATAAGTAATAGAAGGTAAAGGCTACATTTATTTAAACTTTGCTGCCTTTTAGATATCTGCATTTCATCATCTTTACAAAAATAAAGCTACAGTACAATGTGTTTCTTAATTCTTTGGCATCCGGCAAGTTGTTGCCGATTCAGCTGGTGTGGCTGTGTGTCATTGTAATCTGAAAACACATTTTAATACTTCATAGGATCTTGGTGTCTAGACTATATAGCATAGCTTTATTCTTAGATACACCTTCTGTGGTGTAAAAGTTGATTGACTGGTACTTCTCAGTCCACTTTATATATCTCCAGGACTAGTACAAAGACCCGATACAGAAGATATAAAGGAAGACTATGAGAGGTCTCCAACCAGAACCTTGGTGCAACGGTGGGCCCAGGTGCAAAAAATATGGACCCCCCTCCAACGCACAGAAAAAAAACTGCATAGTCTTTTTGTTTTGTTTACTTCAATTTTAAAGCCCATTACACATTATGCCATACACTGTTTTGCCCATTACACATTATGCCACACACTGTACCCTAATGTCCATTAAACATTATGCCAAACACAGCAATGCCCATTACACAATATGCCACACACTGAAATATCCATTACACCACACTTTGTAATGCCCATTATATACCACACACTGTATTGCTCATTAAACATTATTCCACACACCATAATGCCCATTATATATTATGCCACATAAGTGTGCTTACCTACCTGCTCGTTGCCAGCAGTTACATGCTAGATGCCAGGGGTTTACATGCTCCTTGTTACAGGGATTACATGCTTGTTGCCCGTGGGGATTACATGCTTGTTGCCCAGGGGGAATAATATACTTGTTGCCCAGGTGGGATAACAAGCTCATTGTTCACACTTACGGGTAGCGCTGGGTGCCCCAACAGTTCCTTTAGGTTGCAGGAAGACCTCTAGCATTTGTCTCCTCTATGTCAGCAGCCATTTTATGAGGGGCGCAGAGTCTGTCTCTACCCGCTTATCCTGGCTCCTGGTTTATTTGTTTAATTTAAATGTCAGGCACCAGATGGCGAGGGATCCAGCAGGGGAGCGCCACCCTGGCTTGGCAACACCCCACCATGCTTACCAAGTTTCACTGGCTTTGTACAAGTATAATACCCCAGTAGCAGCACCACTTACACATAATGCCTGCAGTAGAACGGCTGCTTCCATGCATAATGCCCCATGTAGTCCACACATATGATTTCCCCCGTAGTGCCAAATCCATGATGCCCCCCCATAGTGCCACTTCCATAATGCCCCCCATAGTGCCACATCCATAATGCCCCTGTAGCGGCCGGGCAGAGGGGGGACAGAGCTCCTACAGCTCTGCAGAAGGAGGGTGGTCATAAAGTTCTCGCAGCCGGGCGAAGGGTGGACTCAGCTTCCGTGGCTGGGTGGGGGGGGGGGGGGGGCGGAGCTCCTGCGGATGGTCACGAGCTCCTGCTGCTGAAAGCTGGGCAGAGAGCGGGACGGAGTTGCTGATGGTAAGAAGTATCTCCCTGATGGGGCCCGCGGCCGCCGCATTTAAACACTAAAAAAATGCGTGCAGTTGGCAGCGGGCCCCATTTACTGCTTGGGCCCTGGTGCCCTGCACCGGCAGTAGTTCTGGCCCTTTCTTAGTGGATACTGTTAATTTTTTTTTGTAAGGAAGAATATTTATTCAAATTCCACTGTTGTATTTGCAGCACTGCCTCTTTTAAAATCATATTGAGATACAGATTTTAATTGTGGCCTACTATCAGATATCTTAAAACATATATTAGTGCAGAAGTCTCCCATTCCCCTTTCCCTTTATCAGCTACTGGTTACATTAAAGCAGTGATGTCAAACTCATGGCCCTCCAACTGTTGTGGAACTACACATCCCAGCATGCCCTGCCACAGATTTTATATAATGGATTGCTAAAACTGTGGCAGGGCGTGCTGGGACATGTAGTTCCTCAGCAGCTGGATAGCCATTAGTTTAACACCACTGCATTAAAGGGATGTTGTTTGTTATAATGTGATAATCCATTTATCGAGCCTTTTGGTATTAATGTGTAATTTTTAGGCATATTCTGCTTTTGCCTTAAGGAAAGTACCTGTTATTAAGTTTTGCCACTAGGTGGCACCCTGCTGCAATAAGTGATACAAGGAAATAGTTACGTTCAGACATATTATATTATTATTATTATTATATTTTTATTTATAAAGTGCCACAAGTGGTACATATAGAACACATTAGAACAGTACAGGGTAAACAGAACTAGACATAACAGTGACAGAAGATCAAAAAGAGCACAATTAACAGCACAATTCATAGTACACAATACAGCTGAGATATAGGGACATAAGTGAGAAGAGATACAGGTGTAGATTGTAGGTGAGTTAGAGAGCTGAGATGTAGGGAAGTGAATGAGAATAGATGCAGGTATAGATTGTAGGTGAGAAGAGAGCTGTAGTTGAAAAGCAAGAAGGGTGCTGTGAGAACAGGAGGGAAGAGGACCCTGCTCTAAGGAGCTTACAATCTAGAAGGAGGGGGAGACAGACAGGTGACAGGAGGTGCAGGTAAGGAGACCTGAGGCAAGAAGTGAGGATGGCAGGACATGAGGCAGCAGGTAAAGAGAATGGACAAAGTAGTCATCTCCCTCCTATCCTCCTCTCCCCCCTCCACCTGCACCTTTGACCCGTAGCAGACCTGCACTGTGGCCCATGCCACAACACACCCTGCTAGGGGGCAGAAAGCATGCAGAGTGAATAGGTATAGCACAGGCTTGAGGAACCATAGCTCTGGTACAACAGTGTAGTTCAGAAAGATAGTGTCAAGATAGAGAAAAGAAAATAAGGACAGAGTTATGGTGTGTACACACGGGTACAATCACTCTGCGATTCTGACTATATAGTCAGAATCGTATCGCATGCAGATCGCAAGGGTTTTAAACCTTGCGATCCCGATGCGATTCCGATGCACGCTCCCGTATCGCACGGCAGAAAGTCTTGGCTGCCTTGACTACATAGTGCAGATCTGCGCTATATAGTCAAAACGTTATGCCATCGCATGCATGCCGTGCGATGCAATGCGATCTGATCGCATCGGGATTGCATCGTCGGCACATCTCACCGTGTGTACACACCATTAGGGTAGGCAGGGCAGCCGAGAGGAATGCCGGGCCCCGGTAAAAGTTTGGGGGCGTGGCCTAAGTGTGCGAGGTGTGGGCACCTCCCACACTTAGGCCACACCCCCAAAGTGTTTAGAGGAGGGTGAAAGAAAACTCTAAAAACTGTAATCTCAGCAACAGCACACACCTACAGCATGTGCTGTACTGATACCAGGCTCAGCATGACCTCTAACGCTGTCAGTGAGACACTCATGCTAAGCCTGCTGTCAGCACAGCACATGCTGTAGAAGTGTGTGCTGCTGTTGCTACCCGGGAGGGTTGAAGGGGGAAGGGAGGGGTTGGACCCTCCAGCAAGCCTGCGGGGACCCTCCAGCAAGCCTGGGCCTGGGTAATTAGTACCCGCTCCCCCTCCCTCTCGGCTGCCCTGAGGGTAGGTAGTGCAGGGTTGCCGACCCTCCCGGAATTTCCGGGAGTCCCCCGAAAATCGGGTCTCCCTCCCGGCCCCCCGGAAGGGTGGGCAACCCTCCCGGATTCAGGGGGGACCCCCGCTGACCCCCGGATCGCGGCATTAAAATGCCGCAATCCTCGGGTCTCAGAGGAGGGGGCGGAGCTAAAACGGCACAATCGCGTCATTTTAGCCCCGCCCTCTCCACGGAGATCCGTGAATTGGATGCTTTACCAGCATGTGGGCGGGGCTTAGTGATGTCACTCGCAAGCCCCGCCCCCCTGAGTGGCTGCTGAATCTCTCCTCTCCGGGCTTCTCCCGGAGAGGAGAATCTGAAAGTCGGCAACCCTGAGGTAGTGTGAGAAGCAGGTGTAGAGGGACATATACAGTGCACAGAGAACTGATGTAGAATCTAGCACACTGAAATGGATACACAGAAAATATGACTTGTGATATAAGGGTGAACAGAAAGTACTGGCTGTGAGCATAGGTCTTGGAGACCTGCAGGCAGGGAGCTCGGTGAGGGCTGTGTAGGCTGTACATTCACAATGTGTTGGAGGTGGTGAAGTCCTTAGCTCACTGTTGTATGTTGATAGCAGTATGTATGGGTGATATTAGAAGGTAGATGGTGTCCTCCCTGTCTTATCTCCGGAATATCTCCAATATTCTTACTAACATTTCCGCACACTTTACACTACACACAACACAGCTGCACACGGCAAACAGTCGTCCAGATTCAGATTATATAGAAATATCTCAGACCTGTGTCTGGCTCTTAATCAGGGTTGCCGACCCTCCCGGAATTTCCGGGAGTCTCCCGAAAATCGGGTACCCCCTCCCGGCCCCCGGAAGGGTGGGCAACCCTCCCGGATTCAGGGGGGACCCCCGCTGATCCCCGGATCGCGGCATTAAAATGCCGCAATCCTCAGGTCTCAGAGGAGGGGGCGGAGCTAAAACGGCACAATCGCGTCATTTTAGCCCCGCCCCCTCCATGGAGATCCCTGAATTAGCTGCTTTTACCAGTATGGGGGCGGGGCTTAGTGATGTCACTCGTAAGCCCCGCCCCCTGAGCGGCTGCGTAAACTCCCAGAGAGGAGAATGTTAAAGTCGGCAACCCTGCTCTTAATTGATAGCCCCACCCACAGCAAAAGGTTTCCTGCTAAGTGTGAATAGGTAAAGTCCAATACACCCCCACTAATACAATATCCTTTCCTGCCCAAATACAAACTAAACAATTACAAATGTAAGTTTTTCACTATCCAATTTACCAGCAGGGTTTTGTTACAGCAGGAAAAAAATCACTATGCAGGGATGCCAGGAGTAAGAATCCAATGTACCAGCAGGGTTATATACACACATGGGCGATGGAAGATATTTCTGATACCCCTTTCACATCGTACTTAATTACCGGGTTCATGCCGGTTTCTTGCCGGTTACTTCGTAAAATTGGTATTTTTATCATAAGTACCCCTATAAAGTCCAGAAGCAGAGCATTGTGTCCCTCCTGGAACGGGCCATGTTGGGAGGTAATGTAGCCTATAACTTGACTAGGGAGTCCTGACACAAATGACATAAAACAAAAGGTAATGACGGTCCTGCCCAAATGACCTAACAGTCTAGTGTGGGGAACACACTGTGCGATGAGATGCGCGCTCCCGTCACACATCTCATCGCACAGCTCAAAAAGTATGTACTGCACATATTTTTTGTACTAGATCTCTTCTCATTGCATTGCAAAACCTATGCAATGAGATGAGATATTGTATATAATAATTGTACCGTGTATGGGCACAGAATTACAATTTTGAAATTACTGGTTGGGAAACTGCATGTTCTCTGTCAATGTAGCAGATACAAAAATACTGTAGTGTACTTGTGCAGATTTAATTGTTTTTTCGGTACTTGTGTAGTTTCACAGCGGCAGAATCAGCATAGTGTTCCTGCGGTTAACGTAGTCAGTCAGAAGTAGCGTAATGTTCCCGCGGCCTATACGTTATCAGCATAGGCTGCCGCTGTGAAATGACACAAGTAACTACCGTACTGTTGCCGGGAACTGCATCTCTGTCCCTGGCAAGCCTAGTCAGCGCCTCTCTCTTACTGGCAGCGCCAGCATGATCCCCTCTCTTTGGCGGAGAGGGGATCATGCTGGCACCGGCGGAGAGGCGCTCCATCTGTTTGACACACAGGAGCGTCTCAGACGCTCCAGCAATGATAGAGGGTCCTGCATACGGCAGGGTACAGCAACCCTGCCTACAGGGTAAGGGGTTCTGTAGTGCCTTTTCAAACACCCACTAGCCATGGCAGCCCAAAGCATGGCGAGCGGATGTGTTACGCGTCCTCCCGACCTTTTCATACCCCCACTATCCACGTCGGCGTGAAGTAGAATTTATATAGTGTTGCGAGCCCCGCAAGGGGACGCGGATAACCTTACATGTAATCAGCTGCGCTCGCCACGCTTCGGGCTCGGTGGCTAGCTGCGCTCGCCACACTATATAAGATCAACTCCATGCCGACGTGGATAGTGGGAGTATGAAAAGGTCTGGAGGATGCGTAACGCGTCCCCTAGCGGGGCTTGCTGCGCTCTCCATGCTTCGGGCTGCCGTGGATAGTGGGTGTTTGAAAAGACACTACAGAACCCCTAACCCTGTAGGCAGGGTTGCTGTACCCTGCCGTAATAGCTACTCAGACGCAAGAGCGTCTCATTGCTGGAGCGTCTGAGATGGAGCGCCTCTCCGTGTGCGCTTACCCCTACACTTATCCTACATGCCTGCTCCTCATTGCTGACCAGCTGCACCGGGTAGTTTCGGTTATGTGTGAGCCTGCAGATCTGTGAAGATGCTTTTGTTTGCCTTAAACGCAAGCGTAGTAAAGAAAAATGCAGGCCCACTAATAAAACTAAAAACAGGTCCTACAATTGTATTTATTTAATCCAAATCTAGTGTTTAAGGAATAAAATAGATGCTTTGCAGTCTGCAATGTTATCTGTCAATGTGTTTCTTGCAGCTGCGGAAACTTCACCAGGATGGCAAGCCACTACAAGAACAAAAGGTTAGTATGGTGAAATATAAAAGCAAGCACATACTGTAGGCCCTTATTCAGATCTGATCACAGTACAAATTTGTTCTCAAAATGGGCAAAACCATGTGCACTGCAGGTGGGGCAGATGTAACATGTGCAGAGAGAGTTAGATTTGTGTGAGTTATTTTGTTTCTGTGCAGGGTAAATACTGACTGCATTATTTTTACAGTGCAATTTAGATTTCAGTTTCAACACACACCACCCAAATTTAACTCTCTCTGCACATGTTACATCTGCCCCACCTGAAGTGCACATGTTTTGCCCATCTTGAGAACAAATTTGTACTGCAATCAGTTCTGAATATGGCCTAGCATTTCTCCGCACCCCCCCCCCCCCCACACACACACACATACACGCACATAGATACATAATACCTGCTTTATACATTTCTCACCCAGATAATGCATAGAGTAAGTCTTGTAATGTGGGGCCAACATCTTTGTAGGGTACGTGGGATTCTTTGTCCATACCTGATGGGGTTGCCCCAGTGCTGGGTATTTTTCTGGATGGGGTAAATCTTTTGTGGGTGGAGAGAACTGAAGGGAAGTACTCCCTAAATACTGCTATTTTACAGTCATGCATTATTGTATACCTGTACGGAGGTGAGCAGAGGCCTGTCTGGCAATGGTAGACACAACATATGGGCGACATTTGTTTTTTTAAACACAGAACTTTTTCATACTTTACCATCTGCTTGGACTCCGAATGGGAACATTAAAGTGTGCTGAGCGCAGCGATAGTAGCGCAAGACACCTTGTCCAAAGATGGCAAGTGAAGCAGTACACTCATTTGGGGGTCCATCTGCTGAAAATTACAAATTGACATAAAAAACTTAGGGGGCTATGCAATCCAGGATCACGGCTGTCGATCCCTTCTGACAGCTGTGATATTGGCCCGTTTGCGGTCTGATCGGCTGCAGAACGACA
Organism: Crinia signifera; assembly: GCF_055691185.1. Lineage (NCBI taxonomy): Eukaryota > Metazoa > Chordata > Amphibia > Anura > Myobatrachidae > Crinia > Crinia signifera. The sequence continues at coordinate 52,263,448 of NC_139218.1, forward strand.
GGCGGGATTCAATGTCCCTCCTGGGGGGCATGGCCGCAAAACCGGTCGTGGATTGGCGATCTGCGGCCGGGATCACGACTATCCACAGCAGTTACCGGCAGAACGGGCCTGATAACTTCTAAAGTCGGGCCCGTTCGGCCGTGATCCCGCTTCAGTGCTGTCACTAAAGACAGCATTGCATAGGGAGCGGCAGATTGCATACCCCCCTTAAACTCATGTCATACTTTTTCATGTGTTGACCATTTTCGACTCAACCTTTTGTCTGCCAACCATGTCCAAGTCAACCATTTGTTCACTTTTTGATTGTCTCCTGTTTATACAGTAACTGAGCTGGGAAGTAACAAGATTGGGCTGTACACGATAGATGGGCATGTAGAGACTTAAGGCCAAGACCTTCCAATGCCCACTCCCTCATCAGGCCCTTGCAATGCAATTGACTGGTGTGATTGAGGCTTTTTCTCATTGTTGGACCCATTGCACTGATAGGGAGGCCACATTGCTTAGACTCACCGATTCTGCCTTACTGTGGTAATTGGATTGATATGTATAGCCGGTACTTATGTATTATCTGGGCTCCCATGTTAAATGCACCCCATTTTTTCATACCCCTACTATCCAACTACGCATGGAGTTGATTTTATATAGTGTGGCGAGCGCAGCGAGCCACCGTGCCCGAAGCGTGGCGAGCGCAGCGAGGGGACGCGGTCTCATAAGAAAAACGGGAGCCAGATATTACATAAGTACCGTATAGCCTTATCATTTTAGCTTTCCTATTTTTTTAAGTGACTCCATTTTTTTATGCATTCGTTTTTGATTCATAGATACTAATAGTACTTATTGTGTGACTTAAGGAACATTAGTGTCTTTAAAGAGGAATTTATTTAAGTAGTAAGAAGAGAACCATATTTAATAAATGCATGAAATAAAATAATTCTATGGGAAATAATTTCATGTACAAATGTAGCTATTGCCGAATCTCCTTTCCTCGCACAGGGTGCCCCCTCCTGGAGAGGTAGTGAACTGTTCACTGGCCGATCCTTGATAGAAGAGTCATGTGGGAATGAGGAAGACATGCTGTATGATCTGGATTACTTCTTGACCGATATCTCAGACACCCTGTTCACCACAACGCACGGTCTACCTCCTTCTCATCAATATCCAGATTTTGGTATGTTTGTGTTTTGTTCCTTCTAACTTGTACTATAACATTTATAGGGACCATCATTTCTGTATGAGGCGAATGTTTATGCAGGATCCTATGTACTGTATGGGCTGTTTATATCAGGGGTACTCATGCTAACCAGGTGTCCTGCTTCATTAAAGTGTATATACAGTGAAATCAGCTTTTGCTAAACCAATCCAACGTTAATGAGAATTGTCTCACATGAAACACTATTTTTAGTATGTGGGAATTGTATGGTTATTATTAATCTAAAAAGGGGGATCTTCCTACTGTATAAATCATGGATAGGGCAGATGTACTAAGCCTTGGATAGATAAAACAGAGAGAGACAAAGTGCCAGCCAATGAGCTCCCAACTGTCATGATGCAGACTGTGCTAGAAACATTATATTTAGGAGCTGATTGGTTTGTAGTCTATCTCCCCCCCACCCCACTTTATCACTCGCCAAAGATAAGTACATCTCCCCAGTCCAGTCCAGTAGAGATGCTGGGTTTATTAAGTCCATCTTTTTTAAATGTGACTAAGGCCCTTATTCTAGTTCACTCTTTCTGACAAAATATTTCTTAAATGGACAAAACCATGTGCACTGCAGATGAGGCAGGTGTAAAACCCCACCCAAATCTAATTATCTCTGCACAAGTAACACCTGCCTCACCTGCAGTGCACATGGTTTTGTCCATCTAAGAAATATTTTGTCAGAAAGAGCGAACTAGAATAAGGGCCTAAGCGGAGAGAGTACATATGTTTATTCATTCTCTCACCTATGCAATATGGCTTCAGTTTGAAGTGAATTCTGTTGAACAACCTGCAGCTAATCAAAATGCTCACAGCAGCACAGTGTATTTCAGTAATAGAAAATTACAGTCATGTGGGAGGTGGAACTCTCTACACATCTGGTTGTTAGTAAGGATAGTTCTGCATGTGTCAGTAGCAATATCACTATGGGGGAAATTTACTAAGATGGGAGTTTTATTTCAGATGGACTGTTGCTATGGGCAACCAATCAGATACTATATTATTTTCTAGAAGGTGCTAAATCAATAAGAAGTAATGGTTTCCCATAGCAACATCCCATGCGGAATAGAACTGCCATCTTAGTAAATATCTCCTTATGGGCGTTATTTACTAAAGGGAAAATGCGGTAAAACCCCTGTTTTACCGTATTTTCCTATGTACTATTACCCGGCTGCACGGATTTTGCCGGGCAGGGTATCGCCACCTTTGGGTGGCGATACCCTATAGAAGCTTATGGGTTTTTTTCGCCCCTCGCCGACCCCCCCTCTCCCCCTTCCTTGGGCTTACCTTCTTGCAGGTCCTCCTGGACGCCGGAAGGTAAACCCTTCCTCCCCCTAGTAACGCAGCCGGACGTCCTTCCGGCTGCAGGGGGGAGGAGGGGGCGCCAGGGACAGCCTGCTTAGCTGTCCCTGGCGTGAAGGCAGCAGTAGGCGGCAGGGAGGAGATGGAGACCACAGACAGTACAGGTATCGCGGGGGGTCTCCGTTACCGCCGCACCGCGATGCCAGCCGCATATGTTAGTACATATGCGCTGGCATCGTGGCGGGCCGGCGGCGATGTATATTAATACATCCCGCCCTATGAGAGGAGGCTACAGAACGAGAAGTAGTCAGTGGCACATAGTAGTGATGCAATGCTCCTGTCTAACATGTTTCGTTGAGATGTGTAAATACCTCCATCATTCTTTATACCTCTAATGTGTTTATTCTGTTGGGTTGTGCGTAACTGGATTTTGTCACTATCGCTCTAATTGGCATATATTCCATATAACTCTGAATTCTATTACAGATTATGTTGGAAATGCAGATATGATACAGCCAGAGCTGGCCACGTTACAGCCTAGCCTGGATGACTTCATGGACATTTCAGGTACACTATGACTTTTCAAAGGGAAGTAAATGGTCTGTAAAGGTGATGTTACTTTGGCTAAAGTTAAGGAAAGCTGTCGGTAATATGGCATTAAACTAGCGGGTAATATATCACATGCGCAGAACCCACTGGATGCGTAAGCTGTGACACTAGGGTGTATTCAATGCCGGGGCGAGCTGTGACAGCGAGCAGTGCTGACTTCAACTGACCCCCTGTATACAACGGTTCCCCCTCACTCCGTTTTTGGAGAAAGGGGGAATCCGGGAAACAGCAAGACTTGCGGCTAAATGCAGCGGGCTCCCTGCATTAGCCGCAAGCCTCGCTGTTTGAGGGAATCCTCACCATTCCCCCGCCGCTGTCTCTTCTCTGTATGTTCTTTTGTCCGGCGGATTAGTGCTTCTCTCAGTGATATCAAACAGAATATAGAACCACAAGTGCAGTTAAAGCAGCTGTATACGGGAGTATGTAAAGCTCCCTGTATAAATTGTATGAAGAAAAAGAAGTATACAGCGCTAGGTTTGACTGAATAACAAGTTACACCATTTAACCAATAAAATGCATATATTATACAATATAAAAAAGACAATTAAACATTATCTATAGAGAATTCTCAAAGTAGGTCAATGAAAAAAATGGTGGGGGGATATATAAAAAACAGTCTGGATGGGTATTTGCTCCAGTGAAGGGGAATATAGCAACAGTTCAATGCACCAATGAGGTTGAATATTTACCAGATATAAGGTCGGATAGTCTGTCTCCTGTATTTTCGAGGAGAATTTAGAAAGGTCCCGGAGAATTGTCCAGCATTATGGATCCGGAATAACTCAGTAGAAAGGCAGGATGTTACGGCTGGGAAGGTATCAATACACCCAGGTGGGCCTTGGTATGCAGAACTGAGACTGTGGAATCCTTTTGAATTTTTCAAGCTGGTCCGGGTGGTGCACTTGCTTCTTCCTTACACCACTTGTCACGTGAGGTGGTCTGTCTGAAGCAGCGCATCCACGGCTCCTCTGTCCTGGCTGTGTGTCTCGCGGGTGTGGCGTATTTCTGAGGTGTTTAGGTGTTATTTATAAAACCGCGCTCTAATGTGTTATTATTTTGCTGCTATAGTTCTATATAGCGGCTATAGCCGCTATATAGCAGCTATAGCCGTATACATTATATTTACAGAAGATTACTCTACCTCTCCACTAGCCAGAAGAGGCGAGGTATAACGCTACTTTCAATAGTGCGGCGGGTCTTGCTGCATATACAAGTCTATGGGGAGAGCAGCGCGCACTGATAAGTCAAGGAATGCGGAAGTGCTGAGAGAAGCACTAATCCGCCGGACAAAAGAACATACAGAGAAGAGACAGCGGTGCCGAAAAGGGGACTCGGGACCGCAGCGGTAACTGATAGAGAATCCCGCCCTTGGAGAGAGAGAAAATTGACAGAGATAAAATACTTCTGTCATTTTATAGTCTGTGGTAGGTTGGTATTTTTTTCCACTTTGTCTCTCTCCTAGGTTTGATAGTTTGTGACCTTACAACCATCTTAAAAGGAAAATTCCATTTATCCATGGCAGCATGGCAAAAGTTTAAGATGCTTGTGACCATTACACTATTGGCTGGTATACTACATGAGTCATTACTGGGGGGTTTTTTTCTGTGTCACAGTGAGGGTTGTATCAAGCCTTGGAGAGAGAGATAAAGTTGAGTAGTTGCCCAAAGCAACCAATTAGTACTAAATATCTTTGCTGAAATAGAAAATGTACAGTCAATTCAGCTTCATTAAGGTGTCATACAGGTTACCAGATCTTTAGTCTGTCAAGTGCCTATGGAACAGCACAATGTAGAGCAGAGATATATAAGACATAACTAGAGAGCGATCGGTAAGCTAATGAGCAAACGCAAATTCTGTAGGTAGCCTTTAGAGCAGACCTCCGATTCAGGTGGTGGTGGGGGGGGGGGGGGGGTTTGTAAAGCAGACACACAGTCTATTGGCTATTGGCTGATGTATAATGCAGACCTCCAGTCAGATGGCTGGTGTATAAAGTAGTCCTCCAGCCAGGTGGTTAGTGCATAAAGTAGTCCTCCAGTCAGGTGTCTAATGTATAAGGAAGACCCCTACTCTTGAGGCTAGTGTATAAAAGCAGTTCTCAAGTCCCATGGTTAGAGTATGAAGTGAACCTCCATTCCTGTAGTTAGTGTGTAAAGCAGTCTTCCAGTCAGGTGGCTAGTGTATAAAAAAGACCCCTAGTCTTGTGGCTAGTGTATAAAGCAGTCCTCCAGTCGAATGGCTATTGTAAAAAACAGTCCTCCAGTCGAATGGCTATTGTATAAAACAGTCCTCCAGTCAGGTGGCTAGTGTATAAAGTAGTCCTCCAGTCAGGTGGCTAGTGTATAAAGTAGTCCTCCAGTCAGGTGGCTAGTGTATAAAGTAGTCCTCCAGTCAGGTGGCTAGTGTATAAAGTAGTCCTCCAGTCAGGTGGCTAGTGTATAAAGTAGTCCTCCAGTCAGGTAACTAGTGTATAAAGTAGTCCTCCAGTCAGGTGGCTAGTGTATAAAGCAGTCCTCCAGTAAGGTGGCTAGTGTATAAAGCAGTCCTCCAGTCCCATGGTTAGTGTGTAAAGCAGTCCTCCAGTCAGGTGGTTAGTGGCTAATGCAGTCCTTCAGTCAGGTGGCAATTGTATAAAGCAGTCCTCCAGTCGAATGGCTATTGTAAAAAACAGTCCTCCAGTCAATTGGCTAATGTATAAAACAGTCCTCCAGTCAGGTGGCTACAGGGCCGGTGCCGGGGGGGGTTGGTACCTGTGTAAAAAAACTTCCGTCCCCGGCGTCCCTGCTGAGTGCTGGTGCGTGCAGGGGTGTCCGTGCCGCCGGGGGAGCCTGCGGCGCTGTTATTGTGTATAAGCTTGTCGCGCCCGGCGGGGTCCCTACAGTGAATAGAAAATAACTAGCGCTTCCCGCTCCGCCGCGCGCATAGCGCTAGTTATTTTCTATTCACTGTAGGGACCCCGCCGGCTGCGACAAGCTTATACACAATAACAGCGCCGCAGGCTCCCCCGGTGGCACAGACACCCCTGCACGCACCAGCACTCAGCAGGGACGCCGGGGACGGAAGTTTTTTTTACACAGGTACCACAGTGCTGGGGGTGAGGGGCGAACTGCCGCCTTCCAGGTGCCGGCGCCCTAGGCAAATGCCTAGAGCTGCCTAGTGGTGGCGCCGGCCCTGGGTGGCTAGTGTATAAAGCAGTCCTCCAGTCAGGTGGCTAGTGTATAAAGTAGTCCTCCAGTCAGGTGGCTATTGTATAAAGCAGTCCTCCAGTCAGGTGGCTATTGTATAAAGCAGTCCTCCAGTCAGGTGGCTATTGTATAAAGCAGTCTTCCAGTCAGGTGGCTATTGTATAAAGCAGTCCTCCAGTCAGGTGGTTAGTGTATAAAGCAGTCCTCCAGTCAGGTGGCTATTGTATAAAGAAGTCCTTCAGTCCCATGGCTAGTGTGTAAAGCAGTCCTCCAGTCAGGTGGCTATTGTATAAAGCAGACCTTTAGTCCCATGGCTAGTGTGTAAAGCAGTCCTCCAGTCAGGTGGCTATTGTATAATGCAGTCCTCCAGTCAGGTGGTTAGTGTATAAAGCAGTCCTCCAGTCAGGTGGCTATTGTATAAAGCAGTCCTTCAGTCCCATGGCTAGTGTCTAAAGCAGTCTTCCAGTCAGGTGGCTAGTGTATAAAAAAGACCCCTAGTCTTGTGGCTAGTGTGTAAAGCAGTCCTCCAGTGAAGTGGTTTGTGTATAAAGAAGTCTTCCAGTCTGGTGGCTATTGTATAAAGCAGTCTCCAGTCAGGTGGCTAGTGTATAAAGCAGTCCTCCATTCAGGTGGCTAGTGTATAAAGTAGTCCTCCAGTCAGGTGGCTAGTGTATAAAGTAGCCCTCTAGTCAGGTGGTTAGTGTATAAAGCAGTCCTCCAGTCAGATGGCTAGTGTATAAAGTGGTCGTCCAGTCAGGTGGCTAGTGTATAAAGCAGTCCTCCAGTCAGGTGGCTAGTGTATAAAGCAGTCCTCCAGTCAGGTGGCTATTGTATAAAGTAGTTGTCCAGTCAGGTGGCTAGTGTATAAAGCAGTCCTCCAGTGAGGTGGCTAGTGTATAAAGTAGTCCTCCAGTCAGGTGGCTAGTGTATAAAGCAGTCCTCCAGTCAGATGGCTAGTGTATAAAGTGGTCGTCCAGTCAGGTGGCTAGTGTATAAAGCAGTCCTCCAGTCAGGTGGCTAGTGTATAAAGCAGTCCTCCAGTCAGGTGGCTATTGTATAAAGTAGTTGTCCAGTCAGGTGGCTAGTGTATAAAGCAGTCCTCCAGTGAGGTGGCTAGTGTATAAAGTACTCCTCCAGTCAGGTGGCTAGTGTATAAAGTAGTCCTCCAGTCAGGTGGCTAGTGTATAAAGTAGTCCTCCAGTCAGGTGGCTAGTGTATAAAGTAGTCCTCCAGTCAGGTGGCTAGTGTATAAAGTAGTCCTCCAGTCAGGTGGCTAGTGTATAAAGCAGTCCTCCAGTAAGGTGGCTATTGTATAAAGCAGTTCTGCTATCAGGTGGCTATTGTATAAATCAGTCCTCCAGTAAGGTGGCTATTGTTTAAAGCAGTCCTCCAGTAAGGTGGCTAGTTTATAAAGCAGTACTCCAATCGGGTGGCTATTGTATAAAGCAGTCCTCGAGTCCCATGGCTAGTGTATAAAGTAGTCCTCCAGTCAGGTGGCTAGTGTATAAAGTATTCCTCCAGTCAGGTGGCTAGTGTATAAAGTAGTCCTCCAGCCAGGTGGCTATTGTATAAAGCAGTCCTCCAGTAAGGTGGCTAATGTATCCCATGCCTAGTGTATAAAGTAGTCCTCCAGTCAGGTGGCTAGTGTATAAAGTAGTCCTCCAGTCAGGTGGCTATTGTATAAAGTAGTCCTCCAGTCAGGTGGCTATTGTATAAAGCAGTCCTCCAGTAAGGTGGCTTTTGTATAAAGCAGGTCTCCAATCAGGTGGCTATTGTATAAAGCAGTCCTCCAGTAAGGTGGCTATTGTATAAAGCAGTCCTCCCGTAATGTGGCTAGTGTATAAAGCAGTTCTCCAATCAGGTGGCTATTGTATAAAGCAGTCCTCGAGTCCCATGGCTAGTGTATAAAGTCCTCCAGTCAGGTGGCTAGTGTATAAAGCAGTCCTCCAGTCAGGTGGCTAGTGTATAAAGCAGTCCTCCAGCCAGGTGGCTATTGTATAAAGTAGTTGTCCAGTCAGGTGGCTAGTGTATAAAGCAGTCCTCCAGTGAGGTGGGGAGTGTATAAAGTAGTCCTCCAGTCAGGTGGCTAGTATATAAAGCAGTCCTCCAGTCAGATGGCTAGTGTATAAAGTGGTCGTCCAGTCAGGTGGCTAGTGTATAAAGCAGTCCTCCAGTCAGGTGGCTAGTGTATAAAGCAGTCCTCCAGTCAGGTGGCTATTGTATAAAGTAGTTGTCCAGTCAGGTGGCTAGTGTATAAAGCAGTCCTCCAGTGAGGTGGCTAGTGTATAAAGTACTCCTCCAGTCAGGTGGCTAGTGTATAAAGTAGTCCTCCAGTCAGGTGGCTAGTGTATAAAGTAGTCCTCCAGTCAGGTGGCTAGTGTATAAAGTACTCCTCCAGTCAGGTGGCTAGTGTATAAAGCAGTCCTCCAGTAAGGTGGCTATTGTATAAAGCAGTTCTGCTATCAGGTGGCTATTGTATAAAGCAGTCCTCCAGTAAGGTGGCTATTGTATAAAGCAGTCCTCCAGTAAGGTGGCTAGTGTATAAAGTAGTACTCCAATCGGGTGGCTATTGTATAAAGCAGTCCTCGAGTCCCATGGCTAGTGTATAAAGTAGTCCTCCAGTCAGGTGGCTAGTGTATAAAGTAGTCCTCCAGTCAGGTGGCTATTGTATAAAGTAGTCCTCCAGTCAGGTGGCTATTGTATAAAGCAGTCCTCCAGTAAGGTGGCTATTGTATAAAGCAGGTCTCCAATCAGGTGGCTATTGTATAAAGCAGTCCTCCAGTAAGGTGGCTATTGTATAAAGCAGTCCTCCCGTAAGGTGGCTAGTGTATAAAGCAGTTCTCCAATCAGGTGGCTATTGTATAAAGCAGTCCTCGAGTCCCATGGCTAGTGTATAAAGTCCTCCAGTCAGGTGGCTAGTGTATAAAGTGGTCGTCCAGTCAGGTGGCTAGTGTATAAAGCAGTCCTCCAGTCAGGTGGCTAGTGTATAAAGCAGTCCTCCAGTCAGGTGGCTATTGTATAAAGTAGTTGTCCAGTCAGGTGGCTAGTGTATAAAGCAGTCCTCCAGTAAGGTGGCTAGTGTATAAAGTAGTCCTCCAGTCAGGTGGCTAGTATATAAAGCAGTCCTCCAGTCAGATGGCTAGTGTATAAAGTGGTCGTCCAGTCAGGTGGCTAGTGTATAAAGCAGACCTCCAGTCAGGTGGCTAGTGTATAAAGCAGTCCTCCAGTCAGTTGGCTATTGTATAAAGTAGTTGTCCAGTCAGGTGGCTAGTGTATAAAGCAGTCCTCCAGTGAGGTGGCTAGTGTATAAAGTACTCCTCCAGTCAGGTGGCTAGTGTATAAAGTAGTCCTCCAGTCAGGTGGCTAGTGTATAAAGTAGTCCTCCAGTCAGGTGGCTAGTGTATAAAGTAGTCCTCCAGTCAGGTGGCTAGTGTATAAAGTACTCCTCCAGTCAGGTGGCTAGTGTATAAAGCAGTCCTCCAGTAAGGTGGCTATTGTATAAAGCAGTTCTGCTATCAGGTGGCTATTGTATAAAGCAGTCCTCCAGTAAGGTGGCTATTGTATAAAGCAGTCCTCCAGTAAGGTGGCTAGTGTATAAAGCAGTACTCCAATCGGGTGGCTATTGTATAAAGCAGTCCTCGAGTCCCATGGCTAGTGTATAAAGTAGTCCTCCAGTCAGGTGGCTAGTGTATAAAGTATTCCTCCAGTCAGGTGGCTAGTGTATAAAGTAGTCCTCCAGCCAGGTGGCTATTGTATAAAGCAGTCCTCCAGTAAGGTGGCTAATGTATTCCATGGCTAGTGTATAAAGTAGTCCTCCAGTCAGGTGGCTAGTGTATAAAGTAGTCCTCCAGTCAGGTGGCTATTGTATAAAGTAGTCCTCCAGTCAGGTGGCTATTGTATAAAGCAGTCCTCCAGTTAGGTGGCTATTGTATAAAGCAGTCCTCCCGTAAGGTAGCTAGTGTATAAAGCAGTTCTCCAATCAGGTGGCTATTGTATAAAGCAGTCCTCGAGTCCCATGGCTAGTGTATAAAGTCCTCCAGTCAGGTGGCTAGTGTATAAAGTAGTCCTCCAGTCAGGTGGCTATTGTATAAAGCAGTCCTCTATTAAGGTGGCTATTGTATAAACCAGTTCTCCAATCAGGTGGCTATTGTATAAAGCAGTCCTCCAGTAAGGTGGCTAGTGTATAAAGCAGTTCTCCAATCGGGTGGCTATTGTATAAAGCAGTCCTCGAGTCCCATGGCTATTGTATAAAGTAATCATCCAGTCAGGTGGCTAGTGTATAAAGCAGTCCTCCAGTCAGGTGACTAGTGTATAAAGTAGTCCTCCAGTCAGGTGGCTATTGTATAAAGCAGTCCTCCAGTAAGGTGGCTATTGTATCCCATGGCTAGTGTATAAAGTTGTCATCCAGTCAGGTGGCTAGTGTATAAAGTAGTCCTCCAGTCAGGTGGCTATTGTATAAAGCAGTCCTCCAGTAAGGTGGCTATTGTATAAAGCAGTCCTCCAGTAAGGTGGCTAGTGTATAAAGCAGTTCTCCAATCAGGTGGCTATTGTATAAAGCAGTCCTCGAGTCCCATGGCTAGTGTATAAAGTCCTCCAGTCAGGTGGCTATTGTATAAAGCAGTCCTCTAGTAAGGTGGCTATTGTATAAACCAGTTCTCCAATCAGGTGGCTATTGTATAAAGCAGTCCTCCAGTAAGGTGGCTAGTGTATAAAGCAGTTCTCCAATCGGGTGGCTATTGTATAAAGCAGTCCTCGAGTCCCATGGCTATTGTATAAAGTAATCATCCAGTCAGGTGGCTAGTGTATAAAGCAGTCCTCCAGTCAGGTGACTAGTGTATAAAGTAGTCCTCCAGTCAGGTGGCTATTGTATAAAGCAGTCCTCCAGTAAGGTGGCTATTGTATCCCATGGCTAGTGTATAAAGCAGTCCTCCAGTCAGGTGGCTATTGTATAAAGAAGTCCTTCAGTCCCATGGCTAGTGTGTAAAGCAGTCCTCCAGTCAGGTGGCTATTGTATAAAGCAGACCTTTAGTCCCATGGCTAGTGTGTAAAGCAGTCCTCCAGTCAGGTGGCTATTGTATAATGCAGTCCTCCAGTCAGGTGGTTAGTGTATAAAGCAGTCCTCCAGTCAGGTGGCTATTGTATAAAGCAGTCCTTCAGTCCCATGGCTAGTGTCTAAAGCAGTCTTCCAGTCAGGTGGCTAGTGTATAAAAAAGACCCCTAGTCTTGTGGCTAGTGTGTAAAGCAGTCCTCCAGTGAAGTGGTTTGTGTATAAAGAAGTCTTCCAGTCTGGTGGCTATTGTATAAAGCAGTCTCCAGTCAGGTGGCTAGTGTATAAAGCAGTCCTCCATTCAGGTGGCTAGTGTATAAAGCAGTCCTCCAGTGAGGTGGCTAGTGTATAAAGTAGTCCTCCAGTCAGGTGGCTAGTGTATAAAGTAGCCCTCTAGTCAGGTGGTTAGTGTATAAAGCAGTCCTCCAGTCAGATGGCTAGTGTATAAAGTGGTCGTCCAGTCAGGTGGCTAGTGTATAAAGCAGTCCTCCAGTCAGGTGGCTAGTGTATAAAGCAGTCCTCCAGTCAGGTGGCTATTGTATAAAGTAGTTGTCCAGTCAGGTGGCTAGTGTATAAAGCAGTCCTCCAGTGAGGTGGCTAGTGTATAAAGTAGTCCTCCAGTCAGGTGGCTAGTGTATAAAGCAGTCCTCCAGTCAGATGGCTAGTGTATAAAGTGGTCGTCCAGTCAGGTGGCTAGTGTATAAAGCAGTCCTCCAGTCAGGTGGCTAGTGTATAAAGCAGTCCTCCAGTCAGGTGGCTATTGTATAAAGTAGTTGTCCAGTCAGGTGGCTAGTGTATAAAGCAGTCCTCCAGTGAGGTGGCTAGTGTATAAAGTACTCCTCCAGTCAGGTGGCTAGTGTATAAAGTAGTCCTCCAGTCAGGTGGCTAGTGTATAAAGTAGTCCTCCAGTCAGGTGGCTAGTGTATAAAGTAGTCCTCCAGTCAGGTGGCTAGTGTATAAAGTAGTCCTCCAGTCAGGTGGCTAGTGTATAAAGCGGTCCTCCAGTAAGGTGGCTATTGTATAAAGCAGTTCTGCTATCAGGTTGCTATTGTATAAAGCAGTCCTCCAGTAAGGTGGCTATTGTTTAAAGCAGTCCTCCAGTAAGGTGGCTAGTTTATAAAGCAGTACTCCAATCGGGTGGCTATTGTATAAAGCAGTCCTCGAGTCCCATGGCTAGTGTATAAAGTAGTCCTCCAGTCAGGTGGCTAGTGTATAAAGTATTCCTCCAGTCAGGTGGCTAGTGTATAAAGTAGTCCTCCAGCCAGGTGGCTATTGTATAAAGCAGTCCTCCAGTAAGGTGGCTAATGTATCCCATGGCTAGTGTATAAAGTAGTCCTCCAGTCAGGTGGCTAGTGTATAAACTAGTCCTCCAGTCAGGTGGCTATTGTATAAAGTAGTCCTCCAGTCAGGTGGCTATTGTATAAAGCAGTCCTCCAGTAAGGTGGCTATTGTATAAAGCAGGTCTCCAATCAGGTGGCTATTGTATAAAGCAGTCCTCCAGTAAGGTGGCTATTGTATAAAGCAGTCCTCCCGTAAGGTGGCTAGTGTATAAAGCAGTTCTCCAATCAGGTGGCTATTGTATAAAGCAGTCCTCGAGTCCCATGGCTAGTGTATAAAGTCCTCCAGTCAGGTGGCTAGTGTATAAAGTGGTCGTCCAGTCAGGTGGCTAGTGTATAAAGCAGTCCTCCAGTCAGGTGGCTAGTGTATAAAGCAGTCCTCCAGTCAGGTGGCTATTGTATAAAGTAGTTGTCCAGTCAGGTGGCTAGTGTATAAAGCAGTCCTCCAGTGAGGTGGCTAGTGTATAAAGTAGTCCTCCAGTCAGGTGGCTAGTGTATAAAGCAGTCCTCCAGTCAGATGGCTAGTGTATAAAGTGGTCGTCCAGTCAGGTGGCTAGTGTATAAAGCAGTCCTCCAGTCAGGTGGCTAGTGTATAAAGTAGTTGTCCAGTCAGGTGGCTAGTGTATAAAGCAGTCCTCCAGTGAGGTGGCTAGTGTATAAAGTACTCCTCCAGTCAGGTGGCTAGTGTATAAAGTAGTCCTCCAGTCAGGTGGCTAGTGTATAAAGTAGTCCTCCAGTCAGGTGGCTAGTGTATAAAGTAGTCCTCCAGTCAGGTGGCTAGTGTATAAAGTAGTCCTCCAGTCAGGTGGCTAGTGTATAAAGCAGTCCTCCAGTAAGGTGGCTATTGTATAAAGCAGTTCTGCTATCAGGTGGCTATTGTATAAAGCAGTCCTCCAGTAAGGTGGCTATTGTATAAAGCAGTCCTCCAGTAAGGTGGCTAGTGTATAAAGCAGTACTCCAATCGGGTGGCTATTGTATAAAGCAGTCCTCGAGTCCCATGGCTAGTGTATAAAGTAGTCCTCCAGTCAGGTGGCTAGTGTATAAAGTATTCCTCCAGTCAGGTGGCTAGTGTATAAAGTAGTCCTCCAGCCAGGTGGCTATTGTATAAAGCAGTCCTCCAGTAAGGTGGCTAATGTATCCCATGGCTAGTGTATAAAGTAGTCCTCCAGTCAGGTGGCTAGTGTATAAACTAGTCCTCCAGTCAGGTGGCTATTGTATAAAGTAGTCCTCCAGTCAGGTGGCTATTGTATAAAGCAGTCCTCCAGTAAGGTGGCTATTGTATAAAGCAGGTCTCCAATCAGGTGGCTATTGTATAAAGCAGTCCTCCAGTAAGGTGGCTATTGTATAAAGCAGTCCTCCCGTAAGGTGGCTAGTGTATAAAGCAGTTCTCCAATCAGGTGGCTATTGTATAAAGCAGTCCTCGAGTCCCATGGCTAGTGTATAAAGTCCTCCAGTCAGGTGGCTAGTGTATAAAGTGGTCGTCCAGTCAGGTGGCTAGTGTATAAAGCAGTCCTCCAGTCAGGTGGCTAGTGTATAAAGCAGTCCTCCAGTCAGGTGGCTATTGTATAAAGTAGTTGTCCAGTCAGGTGGCTAGTGTATAAAGCAGTCCTCCAGTGAGGTGGCTAGTGTATAAAGTAGTCCTCCAGTCAGGTGGCTAGTGTATAAAGCAGTCCTCCAGTCAGATGGCTAGTGTATAAAGTGGTCGTCCAGTCAGGTGGCTAGTGTATAAAGCAGTCCTCCAGTCAGGTGGCTAGTGTATAAAGTAGTTGTCCAGTCAGGTGGCTAGTGTATAAAGCAGTCCTCCAGTGAGGTGGCTAGTGTATAAAGTACTCCTCCAGTCAGGTGGCTAGTGTATAAAGTAGTCCTCCAGTCAGGTGGCTAGTGTATAAAGTAGTCCTCCAGTCAGGTGGCTAGTGTATAAAGTAGTCCTCCAGTCAGGTGGCTAGTGTATAAAGCAGTCCTCCAGTAAGGTGGCTATTGTATAAAGCAGTTCTGCTATCAGGTGGCTATTGTATAAAGCAGTCCTCCAGTAAGGTGGTTATTGTATAAAGCAGTCCTCCAGTAAGGTGGCTAGTGTATAAAGCAGTACTCCAATCGGGTGGCTATTGTATAAAGCAGTCCTCGAGTCCCATGGCTAGTGTATAAAGTAGTCCTCCAGTCAGGTGGCTAGTGTATAAAGTATTCCTCCAGTCAGGTGGCTAGTGTATAAAGTAGTCCTCCAGCCAGGTGGCTATTGTATAAAGCAGTCCTCCAGTAAGGTGGCTAATGTATCCCATGGCTAGTGTATAAAGCAGTCCTCCAGTCAGGTGGCTATTGTATAAGTAGTCCTCCAGTCAGGTGGCTATTGTATAAAGCAGTCCTCCCGTAAGGTAGCTAGTGTATAAAGCAGTTCTCCAATCAGGTGGCTATTGTATAAAGCAGTCCTCGAGTCCCATGGCTAGTGTATAAAGTAGTCCTCCAGTCAGGTGGCTAGTGTATAAAGTAGTCCTCCAGTCAGGTGGCTATTGTATAAAGCAGTCCTCTAGTAAGGTGGCTATTGTATAAACCCGTTCTCCAATCAGGTGGCTATTGTATAAAGCAGTCCTCCAGTAAGGTGGCTAGTGTATAAAGCAGTTCTCCAATCGGGTGGCTATTGTATAAAGCAGTCCTCGAGTCCCATGGCTATTGTATAAAGTAATCATCCAGTCAGGTGGTTAGTGTATAAAGCAGTCCTCCAGTCAGGTGACTAGTGTATAAAGTAGTCCTCCAGTCAGGTGGCTATTGTATAAAGCAGTCCTCCAGTAAGGTGGCTATTGTATCCCATGGCTAGTGTATAAAGTTGTCATCCAGTCAGGTGGCTAGTGTATAAAGTAGTCCTCCAGTCAGGTGGCTATTGTATAAAGCAGTCCTCCAGTAAGGTGGCTATTGTATAAAGCAGTCCTCCAGTAAGGTGGCTAGTGTATAAAGCAGTTCTCCAATCAGGTGGCTATTGTATAAAGCAGTCCTCGAGTCCCATGGCTAGTGTATAAAGTCCTCCAGTCAGGTGGCTAGTGTATAAAGTAGTCCTCCAGTCAGGTGGCTAGTGTATAAAGCAGTCCTCCAGTAAGGTGGCTATTGTATAAAGCAGTTCTCCAATCAGGTGGCTATTGTATAAAGCAGTCCTCCAGTCCCATGGCTAGTGTCTAAAGCAGACCTTCAGTCCTATGGCTAGTGTATAAAGCAGACCTTCAGTCCCATGGCTAGTGTATAAAGCAGACCTTCAGTCCCATGGCTAGTGTATAATGCAGTGCAGTCTAGCCTCCTCCTCTTGTGATTCTGCAGGACAGCCAGGTGCTTTAACTTTTTTTAACATCTGTAAATCTGTTTACATTGTAATTTTGATGCTTATCGGAATGGACCATGGGTACTTATGTATTATCTGGGCTCCCATGTTAAATGCACCCCATTTTTCCATACTCCTACTATCCAACTACACATGGAGTTGATTTTATATAGTGTGGCGAGCGCAGCGAGCCACCTTGCCCGGAACGTGGCGAGCGCAACGAGCCCCGCGAGGGGACGCGGTCTCATAAGAAAAACGGGAGCCCAGATATTACATAAGTACCGGACCATGTTTATAGAGATCCTGTATTACTTAACATTTTAATACTTGTATGAAGCAGTCACAATAATAATAGTCAGACTACAAACACGGCACAGATTTTATTTTTGTCCTCTATTCAAAATGCTAATTTTGGAGAAACAACATAAAGCTCAAAGAAAGAGGATATGAGGAACCCGTGGAAGTATTTGGGGAGAGGAAGAAATTACTGTCACCACCCTGCAAGACACTCCCCGCCAGCCCCCCTTCCTGTGTTGGATACTTTCCATTTCAACTCAGGCTGATGCAACTATGTCAGATATTACATTGCCTCCAAATTGTAACTAGTGGTATTACACCTTATTCAGATCTGATCACAGAACAAATTTCTCCTAAAAATGGGCAATACTGTGTGCACTGCAGGTGGGGCAGATGTAACATGTATAGGGGGTATGCAATGTTGGATCACGGCTGTCGATACCCGCCGACAGCCGTGATCCAGGCCCATTTGCGGTTATATCGACCGCATAACGACAGACTGGATTCAATGTCCCGCCTGCCGATGGTCGCAAAGGGGGCGTGGCCGTGGAAATGGCCGTGGATTGTCGATCTGCGGCCCTGATAATGACAATCCACGGCCGTTATCGGCAGAATAGGCCCGACAGCTTTTGAAGTCGGGCCCGTTCTGCCGTCATCCCGCATCAATGCTGTTGTTAATGACAGCATTGAATAGGGAGCCGCTGCTATTTCCCATGTCGGAAATAGCAGCGGCAGATTGCATACCCCCCTAAGAGAGAGTTAGATTTTTGTGAGTTATTTTGTTCCTGTGCAGGGTATATACTGGCTGCATTATGTTTACACTGCAATTTACATTTCAGTTTCAACACACCCCACCCCTCTCTCTGCACATGTTACATCTGCCCCACCTGCAGTGCACATGGTTTTGCCCATTTTGAGGACAAATTTGTACTGCAATCAGATCTGAAGAAGGGCCTTTATCCTCTGACCTGCTACATACTTCCAGTCATTCAGTGACCTTTTTGTGTAAATGAAACTTGAATTATAACCCACCAGCCAATCAGCTCCTAATTGTCATGTAACTGTGAAGTGAGCTGATTGGCTGGTGGGTTATCACCTTCCACTTTATTACTCCACCAGGCCCAATATATCTGCCTCAGTATGACAATGGGTGTGGATTATTAGATAGACAGTCAATAGGTCCACCCCCAAAAGGTCGACAGGGTCAAAAGGTCGACATGACAAAGGTCGACAAATGAAAAATCTGACATGAGTTTTTCATGTTTTGTTTGTCAATGTTGACATGGACCCCCAATTAGTTGAATGTGTACCCTCGGGTGGCTCACTTCATCCGCAATGCTTCATTGCATCACTACGCTTGTCCCTCCATGCCGACATGGATGGTGAAGTAAGAACAAGACAGTTTAAAAAAACAAACAAAAAAAAACATGAAAAACTCATGTCGAACTTGTCATGTGTCTTCCTTTTTCATGTCAAACTTTTGACTTTTTTGACCTATGGCATGTTGACCTTTTGACCCTGTCAACCTTTTGACATGTCGATCTATTGCATGTCGACCTTTCGGGGTAGACCTATTGACAGTCTATCTAGACACTGTATAGCTTTCAACCGGAACCATATGACAATAGCACCACCAGCAGTTACACCAGTAAGTGTAGAGTAGTGTGCACACGGGGCAATTCTTGTAAGTGATTTTGTCTACATTGCCAAAATCGCTAAGTACAGTAGGTTCGCTTGAATTGCCCCATGTTCACACAGCGGGCGATAGCGCCCAGCGAGGTAGTCAGTGCAGGCAAGAATATTCTTGCTACACTGTATATATGGCCTCGGCTCCCGGGGCTGGCAGGATGTAGTCAGCCATCTCTCTAATGGCGTAACTACATCTTGATACACACGGGGCTCAGCCAATATCACCGGGGCTGAGTCCCGTGTGTACGTGGCTTCACGGTAAACATTGCATAGCGATCCTTTATAACAGATGTCACAAAGTAATAGAAATACAGTGGTTTAACATATCTTAAAATGAGCGGGGTGACTGCAGTTCCTCAGGCTCATGGTATATCATTATATATAAATACACACGCACCCTCAGCTCCTCATTACTCCGTACATCGCCAGAGAATCATTGTTAGAACAAATGAGGAACCACCTGCAGTGAAAGAGACAGATTGAGACTGGTCAATGTAAATGTGACAGTGGCCAAGGAGAGTAAAAGAAGGAGGAAGACAGCACGAGAACCACAGAGAGAAAGAGAGAGGGATTCCCACACTGCGGGAGATGGCTGGGCTGCAGAACTGGTCCTTAGATCGCACAACTGGGATTACAGGTATTCCCATTCCCGGAGGATACTATAATTAGGGCTAGGATTTCTGAAGTATCTGTAGCACTGATCAACTTACATGGTGTGACTCAGTCGCTTTAACTCTGTCATTAGAATTTGGGTAAATTTACAAAGCCTAGAGCTCGATTATTTTCAATTCTTTTAAGTTAGCCTTATATTATAGGAAAATATTAGGTAAAAAAAAAAAGCTGCATTTTAGCATTTTTTTTACTGAAAAACTGTTTTATCGTGGCGAATAGGATACCCCCCATAATGTGTGTATTATATTATATCACTATATTTGCATGTATGTTTATACTTTTTCTGAACATTCTCACGAGAATGGGAGGAGTAAAGTTGTCATACTAAATCTGTCTCTTTAGCTTTGACGTTTTAATGTTTGTTTGTTTGTTTTTATATATAGTAACTGGTATGAATATATACAATATGTGCACTAGTCATAGATAATATATCATTTCAATGGGAAACTTATGATCCCATTATAGACAAAATTAGTTTGAAAAGTGAGATATGTTCCTGGTTTACATAAATAACGGATTATACCCCAACCTCGTCCTCATGGCATGCAAACAGTCCTGGCTTTTTTTTTTTTATATCCATGCTTAGACGCAGATGGTTACAGTACATCAGAATAACTGAGGTACTAATTACATCATAGCTGTCCTAAAAAGCTGGACTGTTAGGGGAAGATGTACTGTTCCCTGAAAATGATCAAATGGAGAGTGATCAACCACCAACCAATCAGCTCGTACCTGTCATTTTTCAAACACAGCCTGTGACATGGCAGGTAGGAGCTGATTGGCTGGTGGTTTATCACTCTCCATTGTATCACTTTTTAAGCTTAGTACATCTGGCCCTAAGTGCGCATTGAGACCCGTGGTTGGGAACTCCCGCATAATTGGATGAATTTACTAATGCAGTTTGTTTCTTATTTAAATTGCGCTGCCCTGAAATCAACGGCTTGGTACTTTCCTCACCCCTTGCTGTTGGACTCATGGGCCTGATTCTGGTTAGTTTGCAAAAGCGAACTCCTTCTTCAATGGATGAAACCATGCTGCACTGCAGCTGGGGCTGATGTAACAGGTGCAGAGAGAGTTACATTTGGGGGAGTTGTTTTGCAATACTGGCTGTTTTATTCTTAAGGTCCATACGTCACCCAAATGTAACTCTCAAAAGGAGTTTGCTTTTGAAAACCAATCAGAATCAGGCCCAAGGTGTATTCGTTTTGGACAGGCATGTACAACCTGCGGCCCTCCAGATGTTGTGAAACTACACATCCCAGCATGCCTTGCCATAGTATTGCTATTAGGGAATGCTAAAACTATTGCAAGGCATGCTGGGATGTGTAGTTTCACAACAGCTGGAGGGCCGCAGGTTGTACATGCCTGTCCAAAACGAATACACCTTGGGCCTGATTCTGACATGCCTGGTTTTCTATTAACCTTAGATCACAGTCTATTTTATTTAGGATAAAATTAAGCATATTCTAAATTTGTAATTCAGCCTAGGAATTTTACTTTGTACTATGTACTATATGGTAATACTTACTATAGGCTTCTGTTATGAACAAATTATATAGTAACTCTTTCGGTTCTTGTGTAATATCTGGGCGCCCGTTTTTTTCATTGTATTGCATTGCATCGCATCGCACTACTTAAGGCATGCGATGCAATGCAATGTGATTTTTCATTGTAAAGACCAGATTTTTAATTGTATAGTCACCCATGGGTGATTTCATACCCCCACTATCCAACTACACATGGAGTTGATTTTATATAGTGTGGGGGGGGGGCAGCGAGCCACCGAGCTCGAAGCGTGGCGAGCCCCGCGAGGGGACGCAGAATACATGTAAAGTAATCCGCGTCCCCTTGCGGGGCTCGCTGCGCTCGCCACTCTATATAAAATCAACTCCATGCGTAGTTGGATAGTGGTGGTATGAAATCACCCATGGCTGACTATACAATTAAAAATCGGGTCTTTACAATGAAAAATCACATTGCATTACATTGCATCGCATTGCATGCCTTAAGTAGTGGCATGCAATGAAAAAATCAGGTGCCCAGATAATACACAAGTACCACTCTTTCCATATATTTGCAGACGGTCTTAATACATCTCACCCATCTTTCTGATGCTCTCTGCCATGCCCAATAGATCAGCACTCATATGTTTGTAAAAGATTATATGGGCACTTGTAATTCACTACTTCATCATACTGTACACCACATTTCGGACAGCCAATTAGAGGCAATTAAGGCCAATATGTTTTTTTTTTGTAATATGTTACAGTATAACATTTCATATTTGTTGATCTGGTATGAAAAGACAACATCAGTACAGCAAAAAAAAAGCAAAAAAACAAGATTCCCGTGTGATCAATCCCCTATACCAGTGGTTCCCAACCTTTTTTCTCTCCCGTACCCCTTGATTAGGCTTTTCATTGATGAGTACCCCCTCCTCTCAATTTAATATATAGACAGTACTTATGAGTGGAGTGGAAGTGAGCGGTATGCGTATCCTTATGCATGACCTTATATTAAGGAGGAGCGGACAGGAATCCTGCCCTTCCATGTCTGGCCGCTGGTTGTGTATTGTCTCCAGGGTTCCCACTTACACCTGTAGGATTAATGCCGCTGCTTCTTCCACTCGTGTCAGTGCAGGGCAGATGATCGCTGATGTCTGAGGGCAGCATGGGTAGCTCCCAGTGGATTGCTGGTCAGGCAAAAGCACAAGGAGATGCTGATGATGCTGAAGACAGAACCATAAGTGACACAACATGGTTCTTCTCCATAGCAATGGATCTTCTTCTTCTGCCATCAAAATACTTTTTTTCATCTTCCGCCATTACCAATATTATTTTCAAGTACCCCCAACTGGTCTGCAGAGTACCCCCAGGGGTACTAGTACCCCAGGTTGGGAACCACTGCCCTATACAACATCTATTCTATTTGGGAATATTATCAGTAAAAAAAAAAAAAAGTGATATATACAGTATTTCATTGGCTCATTTACAGTATCAACCTCTTATAACCCCTAGCTCATGTGATTGTTTTCTCAAATTGTGTACCGTGGAATTAAGAGAGTCATCTACACCCTTCTGTATAAAAGTACTGTGTTTTAGGGGTGCCTATACCACACCCGTGTCTTAGGGCCTTATTCTAGTTCACTCTTTCTGACAAAATCCAAGATGGACAAAACCATGTGCACTGCAGGTGGGGCAGATGTTACTTGTGAAGAGAGAATTAGATTTGTGTGGGGTTTTACTTCAAAGTGAGATCTATATTGCAGTGTAAAAATAAAGCAGTCAGTATTTACCCTGCACAGAAACTAAATAACTCACCCAAATCGAATTCTCTCTGCACATTTTACATCTGCCCCCCTGCAGTGCACATGGTTTTGTCCATCTAAGAAGGATTTTGGGTAGTTATATGTTAGTTGGGTGCCCACTATAGTTAGGACGTTCATACCACCACTATCCATGTCGGCATGGAGTTGATTTTATATAGTGTGGCGAGCGCAGAGTGCAACCGAGTCCGAAGCATGGCGAGCGTAACGAGCCCCGCGAGGGGACGCGGAAGCTAAGCAAATAGCTTAGTGGGCGCCCAACTAACATATAAGTACCGGATTTTGTCAGAAAGAGTGAACTAGAATAAGGCCCTTAGTGCTTGCTATGACAAATCAGAACATCCTACAACTATTCGGCCAATTTTTGTTTTGGAGTATAAAATCAAACTCCAATCACAGAGCCTTGTTAACCTGTCTGATCACAAACATGGAACCGTAATCCTCTATTGTTTTTTTTTAAAACCTCAAACTGCTTACAGTATATTACTGTGTGTAACGATGATGACATAATTACAATTGAAACTTCTAACATGATCAAAGCCGTCTATGGGGTTTATTCTAGTTCATTCTTTCTGACAAAATCCTTCTTAGATGGACAAAACCATGTGCACTGCAGGGGGGCAGATGTAACATGTGCAGAGAGAATTAGATTTGGGTGAGTTATTTTGTTTTTGTGCAGGGTAAATACTGACTGCTTTATTTTACACTGCAATATAGATCTCACTTTGAAGAAAAACCCCACCCAAATCTAATTCTCTCTGCACATGTTACATCTGCCCCACCTGCAGTGCACATGGTTTTGCCCATCTAAGAAGGATTTTGTCAGAAAGAATGAACTAGAATAACCCCCTCTGTATTTAATCTACAGTTTAGTTAAACACTCTGCGCCTTCTGATCCTTAAAAAAAAAATAGTAAAGCGTATACAAATCTATATAAGGTGCTGTTACATGTTTCACGGAGCCTTGATCATGAAATACCCCCTGTCGGCACAAGTCGGCTTGAAAAATAAAATGTGAAAAACCCATTTCAACCTTTTGACTGTCAAACTTCCCATTGTCGACATAATGCTTGTGTCGAGCTTCCGACCCTGTCAACCTTAGACATGTCGACCTATTTCATGCATCGACTTAAGCCCTGTCGACCTTTAGTGGTTGAACCTATTGAATGTCGACCAGCAGAGTGTCCACCTAGCGACCGTATCCCATTATGCCTATCCACGGTACATAGTGGTCATTTTCCACTGTTGTCAGTTTCTTAGACTGACCACAAGAACAATGTGGTTTTACAATACTTTCACCTTCACTTAAATAGTAACTTTGTATTAGTAGTTGTATGTGCGTTGTCTGGTTGGTGTGGTAGCAGGACATCATTTCTGAACTCTTCACAATCTATACGGGGTTTGTTACACCAGTCACTGATGTATATTTTTATTATTATTATTCCTTTTATTATTATTATTACTCGTCAATTGATGACAGCAGCATTGTTTATGCTATTTTGCAGTGGCGGAACTACCGAGGGTGCAGGGGGTGCAGCTGCTATGGGGCCCGGAGGCTGGGGCGACCCGTTGACAGCAACCAGTCCCCTGCACCCTCGGTAGTTTAATTATTTTATTATAAAGCCGCCGCACCCGCCTGCTTCAGCGAGCCTCCACCACAGCAACGAATAAGGAGCCGGGCGGGTGGTAGCGCCACGCAGCGCCGTGCAGTAGGAGTCAGATGAGAGATGGCAGCATGCGGAAGGAGGCGGGCGGGGTGTGGGCTGTGCACTGCGTGCGGACGGAGCCAGAAGGGGGGTGGTGCCCTCACTGTGTGGGAGAAGCCTGAACATGGAGAGTAGAAGGAGTGATGTTGCGCACTGAGCCTGCTGGTGCCCGCCCTGCATTCTGCTTGGCAGACAGGCCCACGCTGCCAGCTCAGTGAGTGACCGGGAGAGAAAGTACGGGAGAAATCCTGCTGGCTGCATCATTTTAAAATGTTTTATCTACTTTTTATTTTTAATGTGTTGATCTGCGTTTATGTGTTTTTTTTCTTAATGTGTTTATCAGGCTGTGACTATTGGCATAGTTTGTAATGGGCATTACGGTGTGCTGCATAATGTGTATAGGGCCTTGCAGTGTGTCGCATAATGTGTAAGGGTATTACAGTGTGTTGCATATTGTGTAAAGGGCATTGCGTGTGTTGTATATTGTTTAATGGCCTTTGCGGTGTGTTGCATAATGTGTAAGGGTATTACGATGTGTTGCATAATATGTAAGGGTATTACGATGTGTTGCATATTGTTTAAGGGTATTGCGGTGTGTCACATTTTGTGTAAGGGGCATTGCGGTGTGTCGCATAATGTGTATGGGGCCTTGCGTTGTGTTGAATTTTGTGTAAGGGTAGTATGGTGTGTAGCATATTCTGTAAGGGGCATTACAGTGTGTCGCATAATGTGTAATGGACAACCTAGAAATGACTGAGTACATCTTATTCTGGTCAGATTTACATTTGAGAATCTGGGTAAATATTGCTGTCATTTGTAGACCCCCTCATCCTCAAGGGAACGGCCATGGATAAAATCCTACGATTTAGCCAGGGGGCTAGCTGCAGACTCTGGTAGCAAACTCTGGTGTGAGTACATATTCTGGATGGCTTCCTTTTATATTGAAGATCCAAGCTGGCCCAAGCAGTAACTTATTTTTCTGAACACGTAATTTGTTGAAAATACCTAGAACACCCATACTAGAAAGGGACGGTAAAAGTCCTTACATAAGAAACATGTTAATACGTTACCCACTGCAGACCGGGTATCGGGTAACCTCCCGACGGTCTGGATTCCGACATTACACCGATGTCAGAATTCCGACTGTTAAAACCCTGACAGTCGGAATCCGACTTACAGGGGCTATTCTCCCTTGTCCATGACCCCCACAGAGGGAGAATAGAATAGGTGGCTCGAACAGCGAGTCACCTAGCCCACAAGGGGCTTCATTGCGCTGGCCTGCTGCCTGAGTTCCGGCAGTCGGGATTCCAATGCCAGACTAATGAGCGCTATACCCCATTCCTGCAGACCTACAAGGCTGTGTATCAGAGAAGCCAAACTCCAGCAAAATTGATGCTAGATGTTATATAGCAACAACAGCACAGCCGTGACTTGTCTGTCCGGGTAAGGCAGCATCACATAGTGTTGTCTTGTCTCTGGCAGCAAGCCCTGTGGCTAGTTCCTGTGGGTTCATTTAGATTTCCCTCTTTCGGAAACTGCTCCACCTTACCCTGTGACTAACCCACATCCTCCCTATGTAGCTTAATGACCCACAGTAAGCACGGCATGACCTGCCAGTTACCCGGCGACCTTTCTAGTCAGAGGACATACTAATAAGCG
This sequence comes from Crinia signifera, assembly GCF_055691185.1. Classification (NCBI taxonomy): domain Eukaryota; kingdom Metazoa; phylum Chordata; class Amphibia; order Anura; family Myobatrachidae; genus Crinia; species Crinia signifera. The sequence goes on from NC_139218.1 coordinate 52,288,771, forward strand.
GAATTGCACAATCTGTGAAATGTTCTTTCTTTATTTAAGTGTGCTGTTTGGTATGCAGTCTGTGCAAGTGGCATGATTATAGTCAACTGTGTAAATCCATGGGGTATACAGTATGTGCCCGTAGCAACCTATCAGCTTAAACCTACCATTTTTTTTTGCCCTTGATAAATATTACCTCAATACTGATTGGTTGCTATGAGAAAAGGGGGGTGGGGGGTAAGCGGGGGGCCATGCTGAGCGGTTATGGCTAGTGATAGCCTCCATCATCAGGATCCTGCATGTACAGATAACAGCGGATATCGTTGATGATTCCCTTAAATCTCTGCATTTTGCCATGATAGAGGTGTGGGTCTTAATAACGAGATCCTGGTTTTCGGTTGAAAGATCTACAGTGATCAGTGATTTTCAACCTTTTTACCTTGCGGCACAATAAGTAAAAATTTTAAATTGCCAAGGCACACTATGAGATCCCCATATGGAAAAAAAACAAAAATATTGGCCCCCATATAAAAAACAATCACACTGGTCCCAACAGGTAACAAAAATAAAGTACATTGGCCCATTACATGGAAAGAAGAGACCAGTAAATAACAGTTGAACTGGTGGTGGCTGTAAACTGGTTTGGGCATCTCTAGATCTGGGGGCACACTTCAGAACACCTCAAGGCACACTAGTGTGCCACGGCACAGAGGTTGAAAAACACTGGTCTAGATAGACAGTCAATAGGAGGACACCAAAAGGTTGACATAAAAAAAGATAGACACATGAAAAGATTACTATGAGTTTTTCACAATTTTTTTCATTTGTGCACTTTTACACACTTCTCTATCCACGTAGACTACAATCATGAACGGTAAAGTGTGCCAAGTGAAGTGCCAGCGGAGCGAGGCACCAGGCCCTGAAGCATGGCAAGCGAAGTGAGCCATGCAAGGGTATGCGGTACACTAATTGTGGGTCCACGTCGACAGGTGTTGACATTGTCACCCAAAAATTAGATCATTTATGTTAACTTTTTCATGTGACTACCTTTATTTTTATGTGTACCTTTTGACCTTGTCGATTTTTTTTTTTTGCATTCAATAGGTTGACACCTATTGGTGTCGACCTCTAGACTGTCTATCTAATAATCCACGCCCAGCGATCCATGTACGTGTTTTACAGTACAGTCAGCTCTATCATAAAGTAAGTGATCTGCTGAAGTAGGCTGTGTATTCCATGTAATTGAATTGTTACATGAAAATAAGGTATTTTATAGTTGTGTTATCCATGTAATTATTCTCCTGCGGTCATGTGACGCAGAGGCGATATGATCCAATCAGCTCTTCTTACACAGGCTGTTTCGCCCAGTTCTGATTTACTACAAAGTTACCCTGGATAACGCAGAGGAAGGGTGTTTGAGCTACTGTTACTAGACACCATTTATTAATAATCGCACGTCAAGCTCCCCTATAAATAAAGGGAGATCTGAACTGAGATGAAACTGGAAATGTTTTACATAGTAACATAGTAATTAAGGCTGTAAAAAGACGTTAGTCCATCAAGTTCAACCTATCCACGTCCTTTGAAATTCTTTTAACGGATACTATTAATGAGCAGTGTGTGTGATGTGTGGTTGGTGTATAGCTACAGTTTACAAATAAAGTTAAAAGTTCATTGGCTAAACCCTTCGTGTTTTTGTCCTGCACAAGGCACATGATGTCTAGACAGTGTGAGTGGCCCTTTAATGGCTAATTTTGGCAGTGGCGGGTGCACTCTCACATGTGATGTGGTCAGGTTCCACTTTGCCATGAGTCTTCCTTCCCCTAGACCGTAAACACAAGCACGCTGAGCAGGAAGGATCTCATTTCACAACAATCACACAACTTGCATCAGACTCTATTTACCAACAATCCCAAATAAGCTCCTTTCCTTGTCCTTTGGAGTTCTCTCCGGCCTGTACAGTATATACATAAGGTGAGAAATGTGATATAGGGGACTTCATTCAGGGGCCGATAAAGAGTCTCATTTAATTAATTCTGTAATGATTTTTATTACAATATGGACTGTAGGCATTACTACCTTGAGGACAGTTCACCTTTTTCTTTTTTCTTAGTAATATATGAAAATGGATATGTGCCAGATTTAAGGGTCAGGCAGTCCATAGGCACAACAACTACCAATTTATGCTATTATTGCTATATTAAAAAATATTAGCAGCAGCTGCCCTGATGCATGGAGAAGCATAGTTGCAGGGCCACCCCGTAGCGGTGACCAGAAGCTCTGCATAATCGGACCCCTTGTGTTTCTCCAGCCCCGTTCTGTCTTTACAGCTACCGTCCCACAGTGTCTTTCCAGGCCCCTTCTGTCTCTACAGCTTCCACTCCACAATGTCTCTCTAGCCCTCTTCTGTCTGTACTGGTCCCACCTCACAGTGTCTCTCCAGCCTCCTTCTGTCTCTACAGCTCCCGCCCCACTGTGTCTTTCCAGCCCCCTTCTGTCTCTACAGCTTCCACTCCACAGTGTCTCTCCAGCCTCCTTCTGTCTCTACAGCTCCCGCTCCACTGTGTCTCTCCAGCCCCTTTCTTTCTCCACAACTCCAGTCCCATAGTGTCTCTCCAGTCCATTCTGTCTCTTCAGCTCCAGCCTTGCAGTGTCTCTTTAGACCAGTTCTTTCTTTCCAGTTCTTGCCCTACAGTGTCTCTCTATTTCCCTGTCTCTCCAGCACCAGTCCCACAGTGTCTTTCCAGCTCCCTACTGTTTCTCCAGCCCCCTACTGTCTCCTCACCTCCAGCCCTGAAATGCCCCTCCAACCTCTTCCTGTCTCTCCAGCCCATCAGTGTTTGTCCAGCCCCCTTCTGTCTCTACAGCTCAAGCCCTGCAGTGTCTCTCCAGCCTCCTACTGTTTCTTTAGCTGCAGCCCTACAGGGTCTCTTCAGCCCCCTTCTGTCTCTTCAGCTCCAGCACCCTCTGTCTCTCTGCCTCCAGCCCCGCAGTGTTCTTATTTTGAAAATGTCCCTTTTTTACTGTTATTAATTCACAGGATTGGGATTTAAAGGAGAGCGCTACCACTTATTGCTACAGCTAAGGTTTGCACACCTGTATAGTGTGGCAATGTCATTGCTGGGGGAGATTTACTTTCCCCATTATGAAGTCAACACTCACACATTAGGATTGATGCAGCTTGGAATGCGAGTGCCGAGATGGCCAGTATCGTTATCACTTTGCATAACCAGCATTTGCATTTACAAACCCTCAATCTGCCTTACCTAACTTTTTCTAAGTATAAAAGCCCCATTGTCACCCAGTTGCACCCCTACAGTAGGAGTTGTCACTGAGTTACTTAGAACTATGGATCACCTGCAGATGTGTACAGTCGGCTCTGGGTCATGTGCTAACCACACAACAGCCATGTGCAAAACTGACATTTAACTCTGCATCAGCCTCATTATTTCTTTCAAAGAATACATTCTGGGGAAGATGTATCAAACCTTGGTGAGTGATAAAGTGGAGAGTGATAAAATTCCATGGAATTTGTGATTTTGGGGGCAAAGGGGGAGATTTATCAAGCCTTGGTGAGTGATAACGTGAAAAAGTTGCCCCAATTAGCTTCGAACTATCATTTCAGACTGCTTGGGGCAACATCTCCCCTTCATCTACTAGCAACCATTCATCTTGTATCACTCTCCAAGGCTTGGTACATCTCCCCTATAGAGTTTTCCAATGACTTGTTGGAGCACCTAGTTATCCCAGTCCACCATCCCGAAGTGACCCCTTAGATGGGATTAGAGAGAATGGATCATCATGGACATGTCCTCCTCAACCCAGGCCTTCCAGTACAGCCGGCTCGTGGACTACCTCACATTTGGCAATACCTTCCTTAGTAGGTAGTTTAGCAGAACTCGTCACAGTGACTCTAGTAGGCCTGGCCCAACCAGTGGCTCTCCAGATGTTGTGAAACTACAAATCCCATCATGCCTTGCCACAGGATTGCTATAAGGTAGTGTTAAAACTGTGGCAAGGCATGCTGGGAATTGTAGTTTCACAACATCTGGAGAGCCACAGGTTGGACTGCTCTAGGAAGACACACTCAGTGACTATGGGCCAGATGTACTAAGCCTTTGTTCATCACTGCCGGCATTGGCAAGTTTAATTGCCATTTAGGGGGAGTGAAGCAGCAGTGACAGCAACTTCAAGCACATCGAAATTGGGCCCAATATGAAATCTTAAAGAGCTTTCTGCATTCCCATATCTGCTAAATCACTAGATGGTGATTCATAAGGCGATATGTACAGTAATAAGCCTTGAAAAGTGATAAAATGGAGAGAGAGATAAACCTCAAACCAAGCTCCCAGCCTGTGTCATGGCAGTTAGGGGCTGATTGGTTGCAGTGGTGTGCTGTGACCCAGAAATGGTGCTGCGGCAGACCATGCAGCTGATCCGGCAGATCAACACTATCCGCTTCCCCAAAGTGAGAGGATCTGATGCCCAGTCACATCTGCCTCATTGACAGGGGCATGCTTTCATATAGGCAGAAAGCATGTCCCTGTCACTGAGACACTTCTATAGGTGCCTCTTATACAGCTCTTTTAATGAGCTTTTACAGCCCGCAGCTTGGTGGCGCCCACTGTTCCTGGACCTTTTACAGTGACAGCTGGGGGCTAATAAAAAAAAGTATGGGGTAAAAATGATTAGAATAATACAAAGTATACCCTTATGACACATTATATGTGTCAGAAGTATTTTCTTTGTATTATGTTGTTATGTCAATAATTAATGACAGGGGAGGCACTGCCTCCCCTGACTGCATGTCCCTGATTGGCTGGTGGTTTATAACTCTACATTTTATCAATTTTTTATATCTGGCCCATAGTGTGGTGCATCATCAGAGTGTTTGAAGAAGACCATGTAGCCGTGATCCTTGGTGGATAAATGAGTATATACTGTATTAATATTAAGTGTCGCATGCAAATTCATCTTCCATTTATCTACTTGTGTTTTCTCTTTCATAGATTTTTTTAGTGGTCCCCGGCCTCTTCTCTCCCAGCAGCCTCCTCTTTCTTTCCAAGAATCCCATTGTTACTCCACCTTTAGCGAGGGAACTACCAGCCACCCACAATCTGCTATTGCCTGCCACCGAGTCCCACAGGTTGGCACATATACTGATATTTTTATGCGTCTACTTTTACTTCCTTTGCTTCTATTATAGTGTTTTGCATTTATTTTTTTGTTTTGAGCTTGGTGCCTTTTTCTTTCTATATTAACCCTTCCACTTCCTCTTATACTAATTGAAACGTTTCTCTCCGTCCTTCCTCTACTCACTTCTCATTCCCTCTTTGACTTTTCTGCATATATTTTTTCCATTTGACGATAATAACATAATGTTTAAGTTGTATTTGTGTTGAGTTATAGTTATTTACTTCTTTTTTTTCTTTTTTTTTTGCCAGCCCCACGGCACTTATGTCTCCCGGTCAGATTCCTGCTTTCCAAGTTCCGGATTCTCTTCTGCCTATGGCACAGCCGCAGTGCCGTGTATGCCATCCAGCACAGACACCAAACCACTGTCCCACTACCCTGAACCTAGTAATAGATACACGGGGGACGGTTTCCCTTCTGCTGGTTCTCTGTCCATACATTGTATCTCTTCTAACCTTGTAGTAGAGGATCAGGACATGTTTCCACCAGTAACCTGCCCCAAACACCACTATACCTCTGTGACTACAGATAGCACTATCCTAAATCATTCCGCACCTCTTTCCATCCATGCAGATGTTTACCCCTTATACGCAGAACCTTCAACACATATTGATACGTCCCATGTTTTTCCAATGCCCAAACCACATGTACGAAATTCAGTCAACAAACTCCGAAGGTCTTCTGCAGAGGAAACATCGAGGCCGGCCCCCTGTGTCATTCAGCCATGCGTTTCAGGTAATGATAAGCATACAGAAATAAGTGAAATTGCAACCAACCCTGGACTAGTAAAAATCGAAAGGTTGTCCTTAAACACACATACACCTTTCAGATCGCAAATGCAGGGTCGCACCCAAGATTCGGACACTAGTCCGTCCTGAGGGCTACCCAGCAGTTTGTTGCCGGGTCGCTGATGTCACCCGGTGGGCGGGGTGCATCATGCGGGGGCAAGCAACCTTGCTCCGACCCGGGTAAAACCCTTCTTTTAACCTGGGTCGGATTGCCGGGTTACTGGACCCAGGTTTTTCAAAATGGTGCTTTCACATTGCACAGAGACTCGGGTCAACCCGGCAAAACTATGGGTCGGACACAGGTTATTTGTGCGGTGTGAAAGGGGTAAGGGGATTCAATTTACTAAAGATACAAAATCTTAAAGGAGGTGATTTCCATAGCAACCCTTCAGATTATGGACCTGATGCAGATCTGATGTGGGCGCAAATTTGCAGACCGGGTGATTATCGATAGACTGCGCATATGTATGGCCCATAGTACGCATACGTGAGGCCTTCCTGTGATAAGATCCTGATACTCTTTTAATTGTTGGCCTAAGCAAGTGGATTGACAGAAAGACGGCATTTTATAGGTGGTAACTGGCCGTTTTCTGGGAGTGTCAGGGAAAACGCAGTCATTTAAAGGGAAGGTGTGTGATTTCGGCTCCGGCCCCGATCTGACTGCTTCCATAGCAGCCGCCAAGTAAGCCTTGAGCTACATACCTACGGAACACAGTGGAAAAATCATTCGATGGGGAGCGGCTTGAGTATGGACTTGCTGCAAATAGTCGATCCAGCTCATTTTTGCAAGCCGCACTAAGCAATATTCAGATTTGCATGTGGCGGGATTTCACTCTGGCGGTGCAGCGCCTACCTGATAGCTGGGCTCCAATAATTAGAAGTCTAGCGATCAGGTCTGAATTAGGCCCAATCCAATGAGGCTGATTCGCCATGTTTTTATGGCGAATTTGTGCTGTTTGGCGAATTTTTGACAAAAACGGTGAATCACCCTATTCAATGACCACATGGCGAATACATTTGAAGTTTTTTTTTGCCATGATTCACAGAGTAGCAATCGCTATCTTTTTATGGAGAAGTGGAATGTGAACTTTTAAAATAAAGTGTTTTGTTTTTTACATTTGGTGTCAAAAAATCAGGAATTTTATTCTGAGGAGGGGCATGCTATTTTTATTCATGTGCTGTAAGCACATGAATATATATTTAATTTAAAAAAAATTTTTTTTTTTTTACACAGCAGCCAGCAGGGGGCGCCGGAGCCGAGCCGCTCATTACATATTCATATATTCACTGCACCCGATCGTTACGATCGGGTATAGTGAATATACGGTCCCCTGCTGGCACCCCCGGGGGGGCAGCCTGTGCTGCCTGGCACCCGGGGAGCCCACCTCCCCCCCACAAACGTTCTGGGGCAGGCAGAGAGACTTCCATCTCTCTGCCTGCCACCGTCCTCAGGCTCCCGGCTGCATTCGCCGCAGGAGCTCATATTCACCAGTCAGGGGCAGCGAGCCCCTGACACGTTGAATACCGGAGCCCGCCGGCTCCGGAACGTGGCGAATGTGCAGCGAATCCTAAAAAGGATTCGCTGCACCTCGCAGGTATTCTCATTGAATACCGCCCAATGTCTATCGTTTCTATATTGCGTCCTAGAAAATGAAAGACAGAATCTGATTGGTTGCTATGGGCAACATCACCTCTTCATTTTTAGAATATTTTGTAACTTTACCCCTTGAATTTGTTGATCAAATTGGGTATTTGTCTTGTGGGCATGTATGATGTGGGGGTGAGAGAGGTAATAACAACAAAACCACCTGGTCTGCATAAAAATAATTAAAACTTTGAGTGCCAACATCTCTGTGAGAGATGGTCAAAATACCTGCTAAAAATGCCAGTGTTGCTCACATTTGTTTTATAAATACAAATACTTATTGTTGTGTAAAAAAAGGTTATATTTCCTATATAAGGTAAAACATTAGCGGTCATTATGATGAATAAAAATGTTTTTTTGGCAATTTTCAAACCTATTTTTACAAATTCACTTGGCACCCAAAGGATTAAAATGCTGGCAAAAATATATCACTACAACTATCAAACACCTACAGTAGTTCTGTAACCACACATTAGAAAGCACTTTATACTAAATATTCTATTGCCAATGCCCCAGTGGAGTTTACAGCCTACAATACTTAAACTGACGCATTTTGCAATTCAAGGCCATTAATTGGTAGTAATCATGGCCTCATCTTTATGTTAATTTTCTAATTACACCATAATCATCACACTATTTGAAACAAAAAATGCCAGGATCATAGCATGTATGCATTTTTGGGCAACCGTCCTATCCCATCATATAGATTGAAATGCAAATGGCTGGATGGAAAATCCAGTTTGTATGACTTTATCGGATCTTTTTTTAGCTGTGTACACACGGGGGCGATTTAAGCACATATCGCTGGCAATATGGTCGCTGAGCGACCATATTGCCAGTAATTTCATGTGCTGTGGGAGATAAATCACCGGGAGCGTGCTCCCACTGCCAGCCCTTCATGGTCGCAGGAGCATGCACCTCCGATTATCGCTAAAAATTGCTGGTCACTGGTACACAATGTACTTTGTACCAGTGACCAGTGATTTCTAGTGAAAATGAGGTACAGACTGAATGAAAAAGAATAGCTTGCAATTTTCAGCAAAAATCGCTGGTCTCTGATGTAAACGGTACACTGAGCAATATATTGCTGAGAGATATTGCAAGTTTAAGCCAAAATCGCTCAGAGACCAAATCACACCATGTGTACACATCCACTTACTGAGCGTTTGTATATGTGGGTCAGATTTGACACAGAGGGACTGATGTAAGGTTGCATGTAGCTCTGTTTTGCAGATGGATCTTGCTATTTTATATTTTAACACTGTGGGCGAGATGCACTATGGGCCTTATTCTAGTTCACTCTTTCTGACAAAATCCTTCTTAGATGGACAAAACCATGTGCACTGCAGGTGGGGCAGATGTTACTTTTGCAGATATAATTAGATTTGGGTGGGGTTTTACTTCAAAGTGAGATCTGTATTGCAGTGTAAAAATAAAGCAGCCAGAATTTACCCTGAACAGAAACAAAATAACTCAACGAAATCTAATTCTCTCTGCACATTTTACATCTCCCCCCCCCCCTGCAGTGCACATGGTTTTGTCCGGTACTTGTGTAATATCTGGGCGCCCGATTTTTTCATTGTATCACATTGCACTACTTAAGGCATGCAATGCAATGCAATGTGATTTTTCATTGTAAAGACCAGATTTTTAATTGTATAGTCACCCATGGGTGATTTCATACCCCCACTATCCAACTACGCATGGAGTTGATTTTATATAGTGTGGCGAGCCCGAAGCGTGGCGAGGGGACGCAGAATACATGTAAAGTAATCCACGTCCCCTCATGGGGCTCGCTGCGCTCGCCACGCTTCGGGCTCGGTGGCTCGCTGCGCTCGCCACACTATATAAAATCTACTCCATGTGTAGTTGGATAGTGGGGGTATGAAATCACCCATGGCTGACTATACAATTAAAAATCGGGTCTTTACAATGAAAAATCGCATTGCATCGCATTGCATGCCTTAAGTAGTGGCATGCAATGAAAAAATCGGGCGCCCAGATAATACAAGTACCTTTTGTCCATCTAAAGCAGCCCATACACGCTGCGATGCGGGCTGTGCGTTCTGTGCTTTGCACGTCATCGCACAGTACAAAAAGTATGTGCTTGCACATACTTTTTGTACTTTGTTTGCATCACATTGCATCGCATTGCATGCACAATGCATGCACAGGCAATGCAATGTGATCCGTGCTTGTTAATCACGGAACGCACGCACGTATCGCAGCGTGTATGGACAGCATAAGAAGGATTTTGTCAGAAAGAGTGAACTAGAATAAGGCCCTAAGTTTCAAAAGTGATAAAGTGGAGTGTGATAAACAACCAACCAATCGGCTCCTGCCTGACATTTTTCAAACACAGTCTGTGACATGGCAGGTAGGAGCTGATTGGCCGGCTGTTTATCACTCTCCATTTTATCACTTTTGAAGCTTATTGCTTATGGCCCTGTGTCTGCTTCATGCCCAAATCTACACAACTATTGTATATGCAACAACATGTAAGCCAGGTGCTCAGAGGGCGTGGTTTACGGACATTCTGATTTGGACAGATCAGCAGTCTGGTACAGGTGCACTCTGATAGTAAGTTTGGCTACTTAAGCAATCGCTTGGCTGGGCGCAGTGTGACTGCATTAAGGGTCTGATTCAGACCTGTCAACTCTGCTGCATATGTCGTAGCCAGGTGATCAGGTAAACAATGCCCGGCCAAACGAACCCCACCCACGCAAAATCATTGATGGTCGCACACTAGTCAAAAGGTTGACATGGTCACATGGGTGACACAACTTATGATTTACAGGATTTTTTAAAATAACTTTTCATACTTGACCATCCGTGTGGTATAGTGTTTGGAGCGGAGCATGGCAAGGAATCGGTACACTAATTTGGAGTCCAAGTGAAGATATGTAGAAATTGCCACCCAATTTTTTTTTTTTTATTCCTGTCGACCATTTTCCGCCGACCTATTGTTTGTGTCAACCTTGTTCATGTCGACCAATTGACTGTCGACATAGACACTGTTTGTTGACACTTTATACCATAACCAATTATTTATGACGGGGACATTGTACCAAGAAATCACCTTGTTTGTGCCTGTTCTGATAATATTGTATTTTTTTCCATCAGGTAAGACAGACTCGTCAGCGCAGATGCCGTCTGTTGAGCCGAAAGGGCACAATACAACGGTAAGCCCTGTGACTGGGTAATCCTAATTGTAGGAAGGTGTAACTCAGCACTAAGAACTGCCTGCCCACATGCCCTAGCAGCTGTAGCTTGGCATCCGGGTGGTTGACAGACAATGTGTAGGTCAACAGACAACAGGTTGACACCACAAGAACAAGGTCGATTATGACAAAGGGTTGAAACTAAAAAGGCCAACGCAGAAAAGTCGACAAGTGAGAAGGTCGATATAAGTTATTCCAGTTTTTTTTTTTTTTCTTTTCATATTTTACCATCCACACGGACACGTGGCATGGTGATACAAGCGGTACACTTACTGGGGGTCTACATTTATTGGATACTTTAATAGAGGTTATGCCTGATTACCATTGAAAAGTGAAAAAATATATGGGGTGAGATTTAATAGGATGAGAGATTCAGAAAGTGAGAGATTTTGTGAGAAATCTCCAGTTTTTTAAAGCGGCAATCATTTACACTGCAAAATCAGACTGGTCGTGTAGTGTAAATGATTGCCGCTTTAAAAAAAACTCGCGATTTCTCACAAAATCTTTCACTTTTTGAATCTCTCATCCTATTAAATCTCACCCATGGTGTTGTATTAACATCAATAAATGTTAATGAGCATTGTCTGCATTTCTCCTCAGACAGGCGGTCGGTCAGATAGCATGTCTTTTCCTGGCATCACTGTACCTGTTGTTCCGCCCATTCCTTCATCCTCCACACGAAGTGCTCTCGGATTTCCTTCCCCTCCCCCTGCAATATTCCTCAGTCCTGTCTTATGTTCCCCAAACAACGACAGCGTTTCTGGGACCACAAATTTGGAAAGTCCGCCACTGCTTCCTAAGACAGAAAGACTGTCGCCAACATCAGGCTATGGTGAGTACGGGTACAAAAGGCATGTTTTTGCCCTATTCCAGAATGAATGCCTCCTAGGGCAGTATTCAATGAGAAAAATTCGCTGTGATTTCTGGAGAGTTTGTGCTTTTCACGCGGTGGAGAGAGGTTTTTTTTCTCCAAAGGCGAGCCACCCTATTCAATGTGAAATATTCTCCGTCTTTCTAAGTGATTCTCGCCGTCTTTCTCCGTGTAGAAATTCTCCATCTTTTGATGGAGAGCAGGAATGTGAACTTTTAAACTAAAAGGGTGTTTTTTTTAATTTTGGTGTCAAAAAATCAGGGTTTTTTTTCTGTGAAGGGCCATGTTATTTTTATTCATGTGCCTATAGCACATGAATATATATTTAATTTAAAAAAAAATATTTTTTTACATTTTTTTTTTTTTTTTTTTTACACAGTGCAGCCAGCAGGGGGCCGGAGCGCTCGAGCCGCTCATTAGATATTCATATATTCACTGCACCCGATGCACGTTCGGGTACAGTGAATACTGGGTCCCCCGCTGGCTATAGGGGGGGCAGCCTGTGCTGCCTGGGTCCAGGGGAGCCCTGCTCCCCTCCCCATATCCCCTGCAGCAGCCAAGAGAGACTTTAATCTCTCCTGGCTGCTACGTCCCCCGGCTCCCTGACAGCTCCCTGCCGCGGACGCTCGTCCGCTGCAGGGGTTAAGACTCGCCGCGAGTGGCGGCGAGTCTTTAACACGTTGAATAGGGGGAGCAGGAGTGGCAGCGAGCCCTCCGGAACACGGAGAGTGCACGGCGAGCAAAAAAAAATGCTCGCCGTGCACGGAGAATATTTTCATTGAATACTGCCCCTAGTCTAATGGGGCCTACACACGGGGAGATTTTTCTGATCGATGCTAGATTGCTCAGACCACTCAGCACACAGAGCTTCACAGCGCCTTCTGTCAGGAGCCAGTGTTCTCCCGTGAGAACACTGGCCCTGACCAGCGATCTAACTAGATGTATCTAGTTAGGTGATATCGAAGATCAGGGGGATTGCACATCGCTATCACTATGACCCCTACACACGGAGTGACGTAGGGTCAATTTCTAAGCAATCTAGTCAGATCGCTTAGAAAATGCCCTGAAATCGCTTCCTGTGTAGGCACATAACACTAAAGTGCACGTATCACATACACTCACACTGTAGTCAATTGTTTTGTGAGCTAAATAAATATTCATAGGAATGCAGATTAAATTTACTAGGAACTATTACATCACTGAGTCATTGCAACACTGTATGCTACAAGTGTCAGCAATTAGTGCGTTGATACACCCGCACTGACCGGTAAAGTGCAAGTAACATCTGCAGGATGTAACATTGCAATTATGCACAAATCTACAACTTTGTAAAATAAATTCAAACCTTTAGTACTAGTAACAAATGTTAAGGTGACCATACATCTACAGATTGATTGGACTGGTTGGAACAAAAACCTGGTAATATCTGAATGACAGTTTTTGGCAGTTTTCCAGCATTTCAAAGCAAATGGTCAACTGTCATTTGCTCTCATCCATTACCAGGATTATGTTCCAACCAGCCCAATCTGACAATCGATCTGTAGATGTATGACCAGCTTAAAACTTCAACCACAATAGTGTAAAGCCAGCCATACATCTACAAATCGATTGTCAGATTGGGCTGGTTGGAACCAAAATCTGGTAATGGATGAGAGTAAATGACTGTTGACTATTTGCTTTGAAATGCTGGAAAACTGCCAAACTGCCATTCAGATATTACTAGTTTTTTTTTCCAACCAGCCCAATCTGACAATCGATCTGTAGATGTATGGACACCTTTACTCTTTACTTCTTAGGCTGGGTACACATTAGATCTCAGGATCCCACACAGTCCATGTTTTGCAGATCTCCTCACAGAATCGCAAGTGAAATAATTAGCTCCACCTGTGGATCTTTTAAAATGTGTCAATGAGTAATGAGCGCACTTGTGCACCTGCCAGGTGACCTGGAAAACGTGAACTGTGAGGGGTCATGAGGACCGAGTGTATCCCACCTGATGTGCCCTAAAGCTAATGGGATGAATCCGATGTAAGCGGGCAGAATTGCGCAATCACAGGTGCACATATTGGATGACCTATTGTCTGATGTGTACCAAGCCTTACTTTACAAATTCTATTTGACACCATTTTAAAATTAAATAGTCATATCTTTTATATCTGGGTTGTCAAACTTCCAGCCCGCCAGCTTTTTTTTGGGAACTACACATCCAAGCATTCCCTGACACAGTTTTAGCGCTCCCTAATAGAAAATCTGTGGCAGGGCATGCTGGTATCTGTAGTTCCACAACTTTACATAGAGGATTATAACATTAAAATTCCTTTTTTTAAATGTTTTGTATTTTGAACTTTTCTCTTGTATTTGTCATTGTAGGTGATGACCGTAAAGACTCGCTGACTGTGCCATGTACCCGGGTTGCCAACTGCTGGAGCAGACCTAACAGCAAGAAGGTGAGTATTGCTGACTGGAGGGTAACCTGTGTGCTTCTACTGTGCTGGTTATGAAATGGAACAAATTGTTCATGGATAAGTTTGTTATTTTTTTAGACTCCTGGAGCATTATTTAGAGCTAGATTCATTTTTGGAATGGATATGTAACAGTTCGTAAAAGACATTTACAAAAAAAAAGAAACTAGAAACAAATGTAACGTACTTTCTCTAAACCCAAAAATATGAGAACTGCACATAGATCTTCATCTTGGCAGCGTTAGTTAGACCTATTACCCTATGTGTACACAAATAAATAATATACTGAATGTGTCCATAAAGAATATAGGCCCTTATTCAGACCTGATTGCAGGACAAATTTGTTCTCAAAATGGGCAAAACCATGTGCACTGCAGGTGGGGCAGATGTAACATGTATAGAGAGAGTTCAATTTGGGTGAGGTGTGTTGAAACTGAAATCTAACTTGCAGTTAGATAAAGCAGCCAGTATTTACCCTGCACAGAAACAAAATAACTCACACAAATCTAACTCTCTCTGCACATGCACATCTGCCCCACCTGCAGTGCACATGGTTTTGCCCATTATGAGAACAAATTTGTGTTGACAGCGTTATTGATAAATGTGAAAGTAACATTAACCATATGCGGTACAATGCAATGAAATACAAATTCCTTCCCAACAGCCAATCAGCAGCGGTTAGATGGCGCTGCTGATAGTGGATATTATTGTCACGTATCTTTGTATCGGTCCTCTAGTATACCCACCAGTGATATACCCCCTAAGGGGCATTTCTGGGGATGAGGGGCACATCTAGCTATGTCGCACATACATGAACACACACTTACTGTTCTGCCTAATTGGCAAGGGAACACATGTCTGCAATCTTGGCAAACATCCCTTTGCAGTGGGCCAGGTTCCGTGCGACTCTGCTTGCGCCAAGTATCTGTTTTGGGTGAATGTGCATATTAAATACAATGTGATGCAACAAAACCTCTTCACTGATTTCATTTGCGACCCTTATATATGTTTGCAATGAATCTGCAGATGAAGTGCTGTGATGTTACGCCCACAGCTTTATTCACAGCCAAATGCTTTGTACATTGATTCAGTCGCACATAGATGCACAAGTGTCAAATGAAGCAATGCAGGCTGCAGTCTCCTGAAGTTTTTGTTGCATCACTTTGTGATTAAAAAATAAACATCCTCTTGTAAAATATGCTGTGCACAGCTCACACTGTATAGTGTATTGAGGTTAACGGCCAGATGTATCCAGCTACAAAAAGTGATAAAATGGAGAGTGATACACAGCCAGCCAATCAGCTCCTACCTGCCATGTTACAGGCTGGGTTTGAAAAATGTCAGGTAGGAGCTGATTGGCTGGTTGTTTATCACTCTTCACTTTATCACTTTTTGAAGCTTGATACATCTGGCCCGAAGTGTATGAACCCACATGGGTATAACAGGACTACATACTGTACTGTACTTGAGATTTTTAACATTGCGTTTCAATTTGATATGTCTCTCACTATGCAATTATCAGCAAGTTTATAGGATGGATTAGGCAATAATTGCGCGCAATGTGTACTGTATGCTAGCGATGATCAGACAGCCGCACATGAAAACTCCTCCAACAAGTCCAACTTGTGATCATCGGTTGGCTGCCTCTGGCAGTGTAAGCACTTTGGCGGCTGCCCCTAGGTCCTTCACAGCAGAGTAAATGGGAAGGAACCAAGATATCCTATAGCCATACACTGTGAGTGATCTCATAATCTATGCCCCTTATATCTGCTATTTCATACTGTCAGGTAAAATGTCTTTTGGTCTGGCAGACATTGTATCTGACCATTCATGTCCCCGTTAGTGGCACAAAGTTTTCAGGGCAGAGGGGGACTGTGGGGATTCCAGTCCTGGCCCTGACAGAAAGCGGGCCCAGGACTGGAGCCTATCAAGTATAATTTGTCATAATTTCTCTTGACGCAATATACATTACATGTAGAGGTTGAGTAGTGCAGCCATTGCTGCGGACACGGGAGGTCTTACCAGACAAACCAGGGGTTTCGACAAGAGGGAGGGGGGTCCTGACTATTTTGGCAATCCCGTGCCCCACAATTTTTGATCGTTGCCCTGGGGCAGGCTACATCATCAGCCAATAGCCCTTATTCTGGTTCACTCGCAAAGACAAATTTGCTCTCTAATGGACAAAACCATGTGCACTGCAGGTGGGGCAGATGTAACATGTGCAGAGAGACTTAGATTTGGGTGTTATTTTGTTTCTGTGCAGGGTAAATACTGGCTGCTTTGTTTTTACACTGCAATATAGATCTTACTTTGAAGTAAAACCCCACCCGAATCTAACTCTCTCTGCACAAGTAACATCTGCCCCACCTGCGGTGCACATGGTTTTGTCCATTTGAGAAGGAATTTGGGTACTTATGAGTTATCTGGGCGCCCGATTTTTTGATTGTATGCCTTAAGTTAAGGCATACAATCAGATGCGATGCGATGCGATGCGATATCGCATCGCATCGCATGCGACCATCGGATGCGATGACCCGATTTTTCCATAGGAATCAATGTTAAAATGGACTGAGTCCATTTTAACATGGAATTCAATGGGAAAAAGGGGTCCTCTTCATACCCCTACTATCCAAGTGGGCATGGAGTTGGATATAAACCTGTGGCGAGCGTAGCGAGCCACCGAGCCCGAAGCGTGGCGAGCGAAGCGAGCCCCGCGAGGGGACGGTATTCTATGTCCCCTCGCGGGGCTCGCTACGCTCGCCACGCTTCGGGCTCGGTGGCTCGCTACGCTCGCCACAGGTTTATATCCAACTCCATGCCCACTTGGATAGTAGGGGTATGAAAAGGACCCCTTTTTCCCATTGAATTAAATGTTAAAATGGACTCAGTCCATTTTAACATTGATTCCTATGGAAAAATCGGGTCATCGCATCGCATCGCATCCGATGGTCGCATGCGATGCGATGTGCCCGATCTGACCCGATTTAGAAATCGGGCGCCCGGATAACTCATAAGTACCGGAATTTGCCTTTGCGAGTGAACCAGAATAAGGGCTATTGCATGTTGAATAAGGGCCAATGTAACAATGCCCGAGTATCTGCAGTTAGAAGTAAAAGGGTTAGATGGATGGGCGCATGTTGTTTTATTTACATTGATATAAAATGACACCTTTCCTCCACGTCACGCCTGTGCATACCGTCTACATGCCTCTACAGGTGGAGAGCCGCCGCATAACACACATCTCAGCCGAACAGAAGCGACGCTGTAACATTAAGCTGGGATTTGACACCCTGCACAGCCTGGTGACAACACTGCATGGACAGCACACTAACAAGGTAACTCACATGGGTCCGCGCACATTGTACCAAAATAGGTCACCCTGACATTTACCATGCAATAGGTCAGCAAATCAGCCCATACTAACAGTGCATGTTTTCCATATCTACTTACAGACTGACACATTTTAAAAGATCAAGCGGTGGTTGTAATTATTTTACTTGGGATTCTGTGAGGAGATGTGGAAAACATGCCCTGTTTGTGTGTCCCTGTAGAAGCACTATGATAGATGTTTGTTTGCTCCCAAAACAATCATGAGTTGTGGATTAATTAACTGATGTTACCAGCTTGAGTTATGTCTGGGAATTAGTTGTGCTGAGGTTATATTGTAAAATCAATAATGCCCAGAGAAGTCCAATGTAAATAAGCAGCACCAGTGCTGAAGCCTACATTGCTCACCATTAAATCACAAGTGGCAAGTGGTCTTGATGATGATTGCGGTATCTTTTCTGCCTGATCAAGATTTGTAAATTGCAGCCCACACCAGGCATGTATGTGCATACTAGCAGCCCAGAGGGGAGACAATTGCTCCCCCCTTCTCATATACTACCAAGACCCCAGTGACAGCAGCAGTCACACACTCCTCCAAAACCACATAGCAACACCCCAGTAGCACCCAGTCACACACTCTACTGCCCTGCATGTACATCCAACACCCCAGTAGCACCCAGTCACACTACTGCCCCTGCATGCACTTCCAACACCCCAGCAGCTCCTAGTCACACACTGTACTGCTACTGCCCATGCATGCACTTCCAACGCCCCAGCAGCACCCAGTCACACTACTTTCCCTGCATGCACTTCCAACGCCCCAGTAGCACCCAGTCACACTACTGCCCCTGCATGTACATCCAACACCCCAGCAGCACCCAGTCACACTACTGCCCCTGCATGTACATCCAACACCCCAGCAGCACCCAGTCACACTACTGCCCCTGCATGTACATCCAACACACCAGCAGCTCTTAGTCACACACTGTACTGCCCCTGCATGCACTTCCAACACCCCAGCAGCACCCAGTTACTCTACTGCCCCTGCATGTACATCCAACACCCCAGCAGCACCCAGTCACTCTACTACCCCTGCATGTACATCCAACACCCCAGTAGCACCCAGTCACACTACTGCCCCTGCATGCACTCCAACACCCCAGCAGCACCCAGTCACACTACTGCCCCTGCATGTACTTCCAACACCCCAGCAGCTCCCAGTAACCCTACTGCCCCTGCATGTACTTCCAACACCCCAGCAGCTCCTAGCCACATGCTGTACTGCCCCTGCATACACTTCCAACACCCCAGCAGCTCCTAGTCACACACTGTACTGCCCCTGCATACACTTCCAACACCCCAGTAGCACCCAGTCACACACTGTACTGCCCCTGCATGTACATCCAACACCCCAGTAGCACCCAGTCACACTACTGCCCCTGCATGTACATCCAACACCCCAGCAGCACCCAGTCACACTACTGCCCCTGCATGTACATCCAACACCCCAGCAGCACCCAGTCACGCTACTGCCCCTGCATGTACATCCAACACCCCAGCAGCTCTTAGTCACACACTGTACTGCCCCTGCATGCACTTCCAACACCCCAGCAGCACCCAGTCACTCTACTGCCCCTGCATGTACATCCAACACCCCAGCAGCACCCAGTCACACTACTGCCCCTGCATGTACTTCCAACACCCCAGCAGCTCTTAGTCACACACTGTACTGCCCCTGCATACACTTTCAACACTCCAGCAGCACCATCTCTTCCCCCAATTAACTAGCAACACCACAGCACACAAACACTACCTGTTTCCAGGGACTTCTTTTCTTGTAATCTGCTGCTCCTACAGCAACAGTAGAGGCCGTAGGCCCTGCTTGTGTGATATGGAAGATCCAAAACAGGTTGGAGGTGCCATTTGCTTAAGCCTCTGCCCAGCACCTTTTATGTACATTGGTGCAGTTTCCTTGCTGGAAATCAGACCCTAGACTAGGAGCGGACCCCAGGGTCCGGGCCCTGGGAAAGGGAGGGCAGCAGCACCTGCCCCATAGGTTCCTTGCTTACACCTTCTCTGGGGAGCATAAAGCAGAACTATTGAGTAATGAAGGAATCAGGGCTGGTTCCCTAAGGTGACTGCCTTCCATTGTCTCCTGCATTTGTGCCCTTGGTCCTCTCTGCATGTTGCCACTGTGGCTAGTGGCATGCACTGGCTGCTTCTGTACAGGGAATTTGACAGTCCACTGTACAGAAGAGTCACTTTTTTGAGACCAATAGGGGAACAACATTGTTATTAGCAAAAAATGGATGAACAAAATGGTAGAATTAAAGAAAAGACTAAATTCCTAAGTAATAAAGTGATGACTAATGACACAACGCTGATCTCCTCAGCTCAGTAAGGCCACCACCTTGCAGAAGACAGCAGAATATATCTGTAAGCTGCAACAGGAAAGGGCCCAGCTGCAGGAAGAGTCGCAACACCTGCGCCGGCAGGTACAGGAGCTCAGCGACAGCATCAGGTAAGCAGCGCGCAATCACTTATTTACCATTCAATTCAATTACATAGATTGACAAACGTGAAACTGATTTTTTTTGTGCCTATTAATGAGAAACATTCAAATATAAAATCTAAATAATATGGTTTATTTCCATCTAATTTGGCATTTTTAATTTTTTTTATTGTATTTTAATGTTTGGTACTTGTGTAGTTTCACGGTGGCACTTCCCAGTAGATCGCATGAAAATCTTATGCAAATCGCATGTGACATTTGCATACGATTTGCGCTGCGATGTTATTTAGCACACCCCCACTATCCACGTCAGCCCGAAGCTTGGCGAGCCCTGCGAGAGGACACGGTGCTCGCCACACTTTATAAAGTCAGCTCCACGCTGACATGGATAGTGGGGGTATGAACAGGTCAGGAAGACGCGTACCGCGTCCCCTCGCGGGGCTCGCTGCGCTCGCCACACTTCGGGGTGACGTGGTTAGTGGGGGTTGGCTAAATAGCATCGCGTATCGAATCAGATGCAAATGGCATGCGGGATTTGCATGCAATGCGATCCGCAGGGAAGCGCCTCCGTGAAACTAAACAAGTACCTAATGTTCTAGATCACCTGCTTTTCTCACTCTATCTATAGCACCATATAACTAATCACTAAGCTAAAACTAATTAGCTTTTTTGGATTTCAGTTTCATTTGCCCAGTCTTACCCATCCTTCCAGATAAATGCAAGGGTGATAAAGAGTGATAAACGTCCAGCCAATCACCTGCTAACTGCCATGTTACAGGATGTGTTTGAAAAAAGTCAGTAAGGAGCTGATTGGCTGGACATTTATCTCTCTATCACCCTTTCATTTATCTCTTGTTAAGGCTTAATACATCTGCCCCAGAATTACAATAGTCTCCTTACTGGTTTTCACTAACCAGACTTTTCATCCTTACAATCTATTCTGAGTGCCATGACTAGACTGATCTTGCGCACCAATACCCTGAGACAGACACCCACTGAGTCCCACTGATGATGAGATCCCCTCTCCCCTACCATCCGTTTGTCTGTCTATGACCCACATTGTCTGACTATGTCCACCCCTTGTCCCTCTATCCATCTATGCCCTAATATGGTGCTCTGTCCGTCTATGCCCCCTCCCATCTGTCTGTCCATCTATGCCCCCCAGTCCCCGCCATCCTGTGCTATAGTCAGGTAGTGTCCCTCCTGCTCGCTCCTCCCCCTCTTTCTCTTTTATTACTCTCTCTTTCTCTCTCTGTCACTGACACTGTCTCTTTTGTCTCTGCCTCTGATACTGTCTCTACCCCTGACATTGTCCTTTCTCCCTAACACTCTCTTTTTTCCTCCTCTCTCTCTCCCAGACGTTGTCTCTCCCTCCCTGAACTCTCTCTCTCCTGATACTATCTCTCTTACTGGTTCTCCCTGACACTGTCCTCTTTCCCTCTCTCTGTCACTGCTACTCTATCCCTGACACTATCTCTCTCTACTTCTCTCTCCCACTTACTTGGTCTATCTCCCCAACACTCATTCTCTTACTGCCACTCTCCCTGACTCTCATTCCCCCCCCCCCCCCTCTCTCTCTCTCTCATTGACATCCTCTCTCTACTTTTACACCATCATACTTACAAATCCAGGCTCCAGCAGTGACTCTGTCCCCTGCAGCACTGACTGGGGGTGAGCCGGCTTCCTCCGTTGTATGGACAGCAAGGAATCGCGCTGTCAGAGTGCTATAGAAGCACTCAGCCCTGATTGGCTGTTGGCGTCTCCATGGTTATGCTCAGGAGGGGGACCCCGCTTAATTTTCTTTTTTAATTTTAACTTTTACACATTTTTTAAGACAGAACCATGCACAGATCTCAGTGATCTGTGCATGGTTCTGACAATTTCACCAATAAGAACCTGGTCTATTTTGTTTTGTGCTTTTTGGTGTTTACCAAAAATCGCACCCATTAAATTTGCGGGTTGTATACTTTTATAATGGGAAAACATCTGGATGCGATTGAAGTGTGGGGAAAAATCGACAGGTCAGAATGTCCGATTTTTGCGGCAAAAAGTGTGATTTTTTTTTAACCCCTTCCCGACATTGCCTTTTATGGTAATTTTTTTTTTTTTTTTCCTCCTTGCGTTCAAATAAGCGTAAATTTTTTAATTTTCCGGCTATATAGATATATAGACACATGAGGGCTTTTTTTTTGCGGGACAAGTTGTACTTTTTAATGGTACCATTTACTATACCGTATAATATTCTGGGGAATCAGGAAATAATTCAATGTGGGGTAAAAAGAAAAAAAAACGCAATTCCACAATTTTGCGCTGGTTACGGTTTTTTTGGAGTTCATAGTTCGTTTAAAATGATGGGTTATCTTTATTCTATGGGTCGTTACGATTCCGGTGATACCAAACTTATATAGTTTTCGTTACATTTTACCACTAAAAAAAAAAATAGAAAATGTTACGGTTTTTCGAATTTGCGTCGCGTCGCCATGTTCTGCGGCTTATAACTTTTTTATTTTTCCACCTACGGACCTGGGTGAGGGCTCATTTTTTGCGGGCTGAAGTGTACTTTTTATTAATACCATTATGGGATATGGGCGACTTTCTGATCTCTTTTAGCTATTTTTTTTTGGGTAGGCGATGCGACCAAAAAACGTAGTTTTGGCGTTGGGGATTATTTTCCGTTTACGCCTTTAACCGTGCGGGATAACTAATGTTATATTTTAATAGATCGGACTTTTAGGAACGCGGCGATACCAAATATGTTTATTTTTTTTATTTTTTATTTATTTTTATTTGGGAAATGGGGAAAGGGGGGTGATTTGAACTTTTAATATTTTTTTATTTTTTTTTTATTTTTAAACTTTATTTTTTTTTTTTTTTTACTTTTACTACAAGGCCCTCTAGTGTACTTGACCACTAGGGGGCGCGATCGCCTGTACTAGGTTCAGCCATAGAGCTCTATGGCTGAACGTAGTGATTTTATGCACTTCCTATTACATCCTGCCTCAGGCAGGATATGATAGGTATGCAGACACGGCCAGCACAGGGGTCTACATTAGACCCCTGGCTACCATGGCAACCGATCGGCACCCTCCGATCTCGCTGCGGGGGGCCCCGATCGGCGCCGGAGGGGGGCGCCCCCCCTCCGATCAGCTATTTAAGCACTGCGGTCGCTTTGCCCGCGGTGCTTAAAGGGTTAAACGGCCACGATCGGCGAACTCGCCGCTCGTGGCCGTGAGAGCAGGGACCTGGCTGTAATATACAGCCATTACCTGCTCTCTTTCAAGCCAGCTCACTCCGTGAGCTGGCTTGATTCCCCCGCAACCGACATATGACGTATATATACGTCATATGTCGGGAAGGGGTTAAAGAGCAATTTGCATCCTATTAAATGTGTGATTTTTGGAAATTTGTGAATTCAGATGGATTTTGCAAAAAAAAATCACAAAAGTCTAAGGGGGATATTCAATCGCCGTCGAGCATCTCCCGTGGGGGAGATGCTCGACGTGCCCTATTCAATGCTGTCTTCCCCGACAGCATTGAACAGGGTTTCCTGGCAGAACGAGCCCGACATCTCTAGCTGTCGGGCTCGTTCTGCCGAGAACAGCCGGGAAGTGACGAGCTGCCGGCTGCATCTCGTCACTTCCCGGCCGCAACTCGCGGCCACGCCCCCTTCTCGTCCCGCTGCAGGCGGGACATTGAATCCCGCCTGCATGTTCTCGGTCGAGCTGACCGAGAACGGGACTGGGTCACGGCAGGCGAGCAAGCTCGTCTGCCGTGACCCGAAGATTGAATACCCCCCTTAAAATCGCACTCATCAATTTCATTCAAATTTGATGTTCTAGAAAGAAACCTGACTAGAACCCAGAATTATGTAATGACTGATAGGTAACAGTAGGCGTAATGTGCTGTGAGCGATCATCGGATGTATTATACTGTGTACCAACCTGAGTTATTCTGTGTCTTTTCCCCACAGCCTGTGTCAGCAGCAGCTTCCAGCTTCCGGGGTCCCCATCACCCACCAGCGCTTCCAGCACATGCAGCAAATGTTCCAGAGCTATGTACAGGGCAGAACGCTGCAGAACTGGAAGTTTTGGCTCGTATCCTTACATGGCTTTCTGATAACAAGGAAGACTGCTCACTGATCTGCTGGGGTCTAGAACACAGGATCTCAAACTTTATCCTCAGGACCCCACACAGTGCATGTTTTGCAGGTCTCTTTACAGAATCGCAAGTGAAGTAATTCATTCCAATGGGAATTCAATGGGTCAGTGAGTAATGAGGGTCCCTCACCTGTGCACCTGCTGGGTGACCCAGAAAATGTAAACTGCTTGGGGTCCAGAGGACCGATTTTGAGAACCACTGCTTTAGGGGATGTATACTAAGGGCGGGATGTAGTAAGGGGAAAATGCATTAAAACTCCTGTTTTCGGTACTAAGATCAGTCCGCCCCTACTTCGCAAGGCAGGGTATTGCCACCTTGGAGTGGCGGTACCCTATAGAAGACTTTGGGCTTCTATCGCCGCTCGCCGCAGACTACTACCCCCCTCCCCATTCTCCGTGAAACTTTACTCCTCCTCCCCCAGCAGCATGTAACAGCCAGATGTCCTTCCGGCTGCAGAGGGGAGGAGGAGACGCCAGGGACCATCGCAGAGCCCAGGAGCTGACGGAGACACCCCCCTACTGCACACCACAGGTATCACGGAGGGCCGCTATCCGCATATGTTAGTACATATGCTATCATCGTGGTGGGGGCATGGTGAGGGGCGGCAATGTATGTTAATACATCCCACCCTAAAACCTGACCATTGTCCTGTATCTAGCATAGCACATACAACACTATTTGCTAGTAATAAACTGAACTTTTGAACCAGAAGGATAAAATATAAAGCATTGCACACATGTTGATAAATGACACTGCTCTTTGGTAGAGTAAACACCTAAAATTAACTTTTATTTAGAAAAAAACAGGATGTGTGGTTGATCGCCCTCCAAAATCTCTCATCCCATTGGCTTGCTACAGTAGTTGCCACGCTAGGCTTGGTTTGGGGAACTGCAGAAGGTGTGTCGCTGAGGGAGCGGTAGCCAAACTAGGCTGAAAACTAGGTGACCGTATATAATGCTTTCTCATGGAGTGGTAAACTGAGGTATCCCAACGGAAGTACCACTTGTAAGAAGATGGAGGACACTAAATAAACTATTCAGTAGATTTAATGAAGATTTTGTGATACAGTTCATTCAAAGAATGCAATATGATATCAAGCATATATGATATACGGAATAAACATAGTCACTTGGTCCCAAACTGTGAATGACAGTATATAACTGAAGGCACGGAAGAAGACTTAAAGAACTGTAGAAGACTGTAGTTGAAGACGAAGACTTTGATGCTGAAGAAAGGAAGATTGTAGATATGAAGAAACGATAACTGTAACTTGGGGATAGTAGCAATAACAACTGCGGCTTGAAGACTGTAGGAGAATACTGCGGCTTTAACTGTAGGTGTCCTTTTCCTCACTTACAGCGTCATATGCACCTCTCCCAACACTATGGACTCTATAGAAAAGGATGGCCATCCTCGTTTGCATTTTAGACCATAAGAACAACGTAGCAGTCCTCTATTTCCAGTTACCAAATCTAGCACCTCATCTAACAAGCTTGCCCTGGCTAAATCGGGGAAGCAGTCCTCTACCCCATAGACATTTGGTTTTGTCAGGGGCATGGTTTATTGTGAACATAGGACAGATCACTTCCAGTAGGAAGTCACTTCCAGTCACAGTGGGACAGATGTATTAAGCCTTAGCAAGAGAT
The DNA here is from genome assembly GCF_055691185.1 of Crinia signifera. Classification (NCBI taxonomy): domain Eukaryota; kingdom Metazoa; phylum Chordata; class Amphibia; order Anura; family Myobatrachidae; genus Crinia; species Crinia signifera. The sequence goes on from NC_139218.1 coordinate 52,314,573, forward strand.
AAATTCAAGGGTGATAAAGAGAGATAAACTTTTAGCCAATCAGCTCCTTACTGACTTTTTTCAAACACAGCCTGTAACATGGCAGTTAGCAGGTGATTGGCTGGACGTTTATCTCTCTTTATCACCCTTGCATTTATCTCACAGCTGTTCCATAGAAGGCTATAGTGTCTACAGTATTTCCAAATTTATCATCTTATCTTTTCAGAGCATGACGCCTGATCACTAATACAATCTTATTAGTTAACCATTTTAGCCTGTCAGCTTGGCTTCAAATCCGCCCTTTGTTTGAGAGTGGCCCTTTGGATCCTTCATAAGTAACATCCGCTTGTCTTTAAGACACTGTGAATGTGTTGTGGCTATGATTCAGTCATTTACTGGAAACAGTCCTTAGTGCCATGTTGGCATGATATCACCATGCAGCAGTTACAGATTGGTCAGATGCACATTCATACTGCAGATTTCATGTTCATCACGTGTCCGTTCAGATGAGGTGACTGTGGAGATCATTGGTGTACGGGGAATTAGGGATGGCCATAGGTGGTTGGCTCCAGGGGTCATTTGTTTTGCCATAAATGGTGGGGAACCTGTGGTTCTTCACCAGGGGTAGCCAACTCCAGTCCTCGAAAGCTACCAACAGTTCATGTTTTCCCACAGCATCACAAGTTTAGTAATTATCTCTACCGGTGGATCTTTTGTAATTTGGCAGTGAGAGTGCACCTGTGCACCTGCTATGTGGTCTGGAAAACATGAACTGTTGGTTGCTCTCGAGGACTGGAGTTGGCTACCCCTGTTCTACACCTTTCGATCGCTGTCAGGTTACTTGTTTTAGGTTTTCTCTGCACCTGGCAGCCTATCAAGTCCTGCCCTTCCCTGATTGGCCCGCCACCTGTCATTGCACCAAGCAGGGATGGCCATTGAAGGGTGCAAATCATCAATGGTTCCCCACCAGTGGTTTCATGGCATTGATGTTTACCATCGATGGTTAAACCAACAATGAGCAACCTTATGAGGAACTTATTTTCACCCTGTGAAAAGGCACATTATCTTAAAACAGCCATTAGAAAGTTAGTAGACTGCATACAAAATGGGATGCGCATATTCAACAACAATACTCAGGTGACATGTAAACAATACTCAATAAATACTATACTACATAAACAGTGCTAAATTAATACTATACTGTAAAGGTTCTCAAACTCGGTCCTCATAACCCCACACAGTGCAGGTCTCCTCACAGAATCACAAGTGAAATAATTAGCTCCACCTGTGGACCTTTTAAAATGTGTCAATGAGTAATGAATGCACCTGTGCACCTGCCGGGTCACCTGGAAAATATGAACTGTGTGGGGTCCCAAGGACCGAGTTTGAGAACCCCTGCTATACTGTATCTATTAGCTGTGGTCAATTACAGCAGCTAATGGATCTCACAAGGGCTATCCAATTAGCCCCGTAAGCCGGCACATATCAGGGAATCTGTTTTGCATTATCCCCATTAAGCAGCATCAGGAGACTCATTTTATGACACATGGGTCCAGGAACTAATCCCGAATCCCATGTGTTAACGACCGATAATGGGTCATTTACCGAACAGTAAGAACGGGCTGTCATTGGATAGCCCAATAGTACTATTCGGCTAAAAAGGTACTGTAATAGGATACTTCCCTTAGGGACAATGCTTTTGTACCAACAACACATTCTACACCCCAGTAGCAGCCATAACTGATGCCAAGGCAGTAGGGGCTGTTTATGCCAAATTCTGATCCTACCAGTTGCATATCGTAGCAGAAATTGAGATGTGTTAACCATGGGGTGGTTTTTCCTGGCTTCCACTGTCCAGTTTTATTGAGCCTGCTTTCAAAGTTAACATTAGTGGAACACATGATTTTCGGTACTTGTGTATTATCTGGGCGCCCGATGTTGAAATTGTATGCCACTACCTTAAGCATGCGATGCGACGCGATTTGACGCGATTTCCCTTGAAATTCCCTTGAAGAGAAAATCGCGTCGCATCGTATGCTATTATATGGTATACAATGCGACGCGGCGTGATTTTGGCTAAATGCCCACCAATTTTTATATGTACAGACACCCAGATGCCTGTTTCATATGTGAAATGGCCCCCCAGACCCCATTTTTAATTGTATACCCACCCTGATGGCTAAATGCCCCCCATTGTTAACGCCACCCCACTATCAACGCCAACCCGAAGCATGGTGAGTGCAGCGAGCCCGCGAGGGGCGGTGGTACACGACGTCCTCCGACCTTTTCATACCCCCACTATCCACGTCGGCGTGGAGTTGATTTTATATAGTGTGGCGAGCGCAGCGAGCCACCTAGCCCCGCGAGGGGACGCGTATTACTTCACATGTAATTCGCGTCCCCTTGCGGGGCTCACTGTGCTCGCCACGCTTCGGCCTCGGTGGCTCGCTGCGCTCGCCACACTATATAAAATCAACTCCGCGCCGACGTGGATAGTGGGGGTATGAAAAGGTCGAAGGACGCGTACCGCCACCCCTCGCGGGCTCGCTGCGCTCGCCACGCTTCGGGTTGGCGTTGATAGTGGGGTGGCGTTAACAATGGGTGAAAACAGGCATCTGGGTGCCTGTACATATAAAAATCGCGTCAAATCGCATTGCATGCAATATGATTGTATGCGATGCGATACAACACGATTTTAAGGTGCGATGAAAAAATCGGGCACTCAGATAATACACAAGTACCTGATTTTCTTCTGTTGTAGCCTATCTGCTTTAAAGTCAAACATTCTGTGCATTCAGAGGCTCTCTTCTTCTACTGTTATATATACCAGGAATACCTTCCTGTCAACTTGCACCAGTCTGGTCATTCTCCTCTGACCTCTATCATTACCAGCAGGGGTTCCCAATCTTTTTTGAATTACGGCACCCTAGAGTATCAGAATTTTTTCACGGCACCCCTAGGCCAATTTTTTTTAAATTCGACTGGGTTTATATGCGATTCTTAGGTCAGTTATGTGGTAAAGGGCAGGATTTGCTTCTGTTTGTACACATTTTATGATTGGCAGCCACCAGCACCGGTTTTGCTCATAAATAGTTCACTATTAATAATTTGAGTTGATCCTGGACCACCAACCCAGGGCACCCCTGCATGTGTCCTGAGGCACCCCAGGGAGCCACGGCACACAGTTTGGGAACCACTGATTACCAGGGTGTTTTCGCTCCCAGAACTGCCACCTGCTGGATGTTTTCTGTTTTGCACCCCATTCTCTGTAAAGGAGGTCATAAGATGCAGACACACTAGTGCGATTTGGGTCCATGTCATTCGATTCCTACGCATCAGGCCTAGAAATCCAATGAAAAGTGTCAAATCGCATGTGTTTTGCCTCCAATCCGATACTATGCGCATCGGATTGGAGCCGGTAATGGTAGGGGTTGCCATAACGATTTTGTGGTCCGGCAGCCCTGGCTGGGAATGCATACATATGCAAAAGGACTGTATATGGTGTATATGCAATGGGATCTTGCTGCCGTTCAAGGGCTGCTGGGTAGCTCTCCCCTCAGAGAAGTTGCATAAGTGTATGGGGGAGTTAACTCTACAGACTTCTGTGCATGGCAATCCCAGGAGATCAATGGCTTCTGAGATCCTCCATTCACGTCGCCTGGTAGCAACAGTCATTTCATGATCAAAATTCATTTCAGGCTACATTTCCCTCCCATTCTGATGTTTGTGTTACATTTATATGTTTGTGCAACTACATTGTTAGATGTTAGGCATTTATGAATAATGCAGCGTGAAGGAGCAGTCTCTCTCTCTTGATAATTTTCTGTCTGGTTTTGCTCAGTGTATGATTTTATACCTTAAAAAAAAAAAATTATTTATAGGGTTGTTTCCTTAACCGACCATAGTTCAGCCTCCTTATCCGTCCTCTATTTGAATCATTCAACCGTATGGTGTCGACAGCAAGCATGACCGACCTGAGGCAGACATCTTTGGAGTGGCTGGACCAGCACTGCTCCCTCCCTGCACTGAGACCCAGTATGTATGGGAAGCAGCAATGTATCGTATATCAAGGAAATATTGTATAACGTTCTTTGTGACGGATGTACATGGGAGGAGACACCAGTCAATGTGGTGGCTGTATAGAGAAGCTGTACATATGGACATAACAGTTACTAATAAAATCAGTGGTTCCCAAGCGTACGTGGTGCCCTAAACACCCTAATACAGACATGTCCAAACTATGGCTCTCCAGCTGTTGTGAAACTACACGTCCCAGCATGCCTTGCCACAGTTTTGCTATTAGGGAATGCTAAAACTGTGGCAAGGCATGCTGGGATGTGTAGTTTCACAACAGCTGGAGGGCCATAGTTTGGACATGCCTGCCCTAACAGTTTAAGTGCCAGATGTATCAAGTTTCAAATGGTGAGTGATAAACAGCCAGCCAATCAGATCCTACCTGTCATTTTTCAAACCCAGCCTGTCACATGACAGGTAGGAGCTGATTGGCTGCTTGTTTTTCACTCTCCATTTTATCACTTTTTGAAGTTTGATACATCTGGCCCTAAGTGTTAAGGATATACTTGCTTAGGCACATGAGACTTAATTAGTAACTCACTTTATACAATCTGTGTACAAGTGGGGGGTATTCACAAAACCTGTTGGGGTGCCTTGAGGACCATGTTTGGGAACATGCGGTAATATATAATACTACAACTTGTTTTATTGAAAACTGGAATTTGTTCATCTTTGTGTGAAGCACCATATGACTTCCAGTACGGTGGCCATACAAAATACAACATTATACTGTAGAAATACAACATTCCCCCCCCCCCCCCCCCCCTCCCTCCAGGAACTGAAGGCATTTAATCCCAACTATATTCAGGGTCTGCTACCGATATGGACGCAGTTCACATGCAATGCTAACACGGCAGGAGGCGTATGAGCGGAAACCACGCCTCCTGCCACCATCACACATCAGAGTGTTGCATCCTAAGATGCACCATCGGCTCATCTGTGAGACCATCGGCTCATCTGTGAGACCATCAGCCATGGGAGTAACCTCTGGGGTTACTCATATTGGCCCTCGCAGCTTCATAGCTGAGGCCAGGATACGGTTAATAGGTTGACCAGTATTAGTCGACATGCATTAGGTCGACACAATATGTCTACAGCAGGGGTCAGGGAACTTTCTTTTACCTTTTACCCCAAAATATATTTAGATACGCCGACGTTACCCCCTTGATTTGAAAGGAAGGAAATAATATATTATTAATTATTTGAATTCAAAATGTTATTGAATCTATTAGTCTATTAGTAGAAGTCACATAGATCTCTACCTCCTCCCTAGCCATAGTGTGCATTCCCAGTGTGTCTCTCCCACCTGGTCAAATGTGTCGGCCCATCAACGGGGGCAGCGGCTGAGCGGCACTGCCACCTGCACTACTCACCATGAGGTGGGTCAAGTAGTGTACACAGTCCGCGACCTCCGACCTCCTTCATGCGCATCAGTCTGCCCCAGCGCCCAGAAAGAGATGTGATGTGGCGCCATTGTGCCGCTCATCAGACTCCTCCTCTGCAGCCGCATAACTACAGAGGTGGCCACACAGATCCTCCCGACCCGGCCGGAACATAAGTAAAGGGTGCGCATGTCAATCCGGTCGGAGCAATAAATAGAAAGGAGTCCCTGGGTTTTAAAAACGGGTAAAATACACTCTATCTGAACTGGAGGAGACACTCTGCCGCTCCTGGTTTGCGTGACACCTGGCGCCCCCCCTTCCTTAATTACAACCCTGTGGCTTGGCAAAGACACCTTCCATTACCCCCAGGAATTTCATTTTTACCCCATTTGGGGTCATTTACCCCTGTTCCCTGACCCCCGGTCTACATGGAAAAGGTCATTTCAAATTTTTTATAAAAAAAAAGGTGATTTTACATACTTTACTATCTAAGTGGGCATAGAGTGAGATTATATAATAGTGTGCCTGAAGCATATTGACTTATATAGACATAGACACCAAAAATACATAAACTCATGTCAACCTTTTTTCATGTCAACTTTTTGCATGTCGACCCATTGTTTTTGTCGGCCATTTGAACATGTCAACCTAATGCATTTCAAACTTTTCCATGTGTTGATATTTTGCCTATCAGCTATTGACTGTCAACCTAATTACTTTCGACCCTATGATCCATACCCCCGAGGCTAAGAAGTTTGAGGGAGAGATGTGCCAGTTTTGGGGACTGTTGCCCAGCTTCGTCCACTCCCCACCCTCAAATGCCCACAGTCTGTCAATGCGACTGCTTGCGACGACACAAGACTCCCATCATCGGAGATGTTTGCAAATGATCAAGTTTGTGTACATCTCCAAATTAGAGGCCTGATTCAGACCTGATCTCTCATCTGCAAAGTTGCAGATGACTGCGCGTAGATAGCCGCCTCCCAGACAGAAAGAAAACCTGCCCTATGCAAATCTTAGAGTGTATTGCGAAAACATCGCTATCCGCTGTCCTGTCGCACATAAATACGCAATTCACAAACCATCTAATGATTTTTTTGCAGTGTCACCCTTCCTCAACTCTAACGTCACAGACCTTCCCTTAAAACCCCTTGGCACGGCTGCGTTTTTTCTGACACTCCCAGAAGACGTCAGGTTACCACCGCCAAACACAGACTTCCTGTCACTCAAATTGCGAGGGGATTGTAATGAGATAATTTAGCTATTTTTGACGCTTGTATTTGTGTGCTACGATCCATTTCCATGACTGATATGAGGCGCAGTCTAATGGCCATGAGGGGAAACCGTGGTCTATCAGCTGACAGGAAATTAGAAGAGAATAATGAACATTACACTTGTTACCTTATCTACTGGGCCACCCTTGTATAACATATAGTATTGACTTTCTGTTTTCTCATTCAGCTGTGTTGAGTTCATTGTGTCAGCTCAGCACCTCAACGTCCATTCTCACCGACCCGTCCCTGATGCCGGAGCAGGCCATGCAGGCAGTTACACGAGGAGAGAGCGGGGATGGCTTCTACTAGAACAGCCAGCAAACGCCAGGATTCTTCACCGGAACCTGCTGAATGTATACAAGTTGAGACTTATTACCGAGGTTTTAAAGGACCAGTAAACCAAAAATACAAGTTGCCGTACATAAGTTTTGCTTAAACCATGCACAAATGTGTCTGGGGGGGTCCTACAATGAGTAAGCTAATGTTATTCCAGGACACTCCTTCCCCCCTTGCTCTCTTATGCTGGCGATACATTAGGACAATTTCGTTCCAACCAGCCAACTAGTTGTGTGAAAACAAATGATAATCATCTGTTTGCTCCCAAAACTTGTTGGGAATATCAGAGTTGTGTGATTTTACCCAACTGATTCCTCTGAGCTGTCCCCCCAACTGAATTCTAAGTAAGCGGACCAGTGTCTGCCTACGTTTGACACGCTGTGACAGCAGGACTTCTGAATTACCCCCGCTGCCCCAAGTCCAGGAGCCAGAACACCCCTGCAGCTGCAAGGTCCAGGCATCATCCCCTGCCGTCCAGGGGCCAGCTTCCCACTGGTGCCAATGCTCCCCCGGCATTCGCAATCAGCACTCCCCGGTACCCATGATTGCGCCCCCCGCTGGCACTCACGATTATTAAATACGGCCCCCCAGGGATTACTGCTTACCCACACCTGCCATCTGTGATTACCACATGCGACTGAAGGAGGCTGTCAAAAAGTATGATCCCCGCTATGGCCCTGATTCTGGTTGTCTCGCTAAGCAGCGGTAGTTCTCTGCCTAGCAAGCCTTGTCATGCCGCCCACTGGGCGTGCGAATGCCCAACCCCCGCCGTCCAGCGAATATACGCACCGCACTGTGAATGGACGATTTGCATATACATCCATTCGCAGGCTAGTGCGCAGGCCCAAAATATTTTGATGGTCCCCGACCATCAAATGATTTCTACAGTACTCGCAAATCTAAGTCGGTCTCTGCTGACCCAGACTTTCCACGTCCTGCTCTGAGAACCGGTGATGTCAGCCGCCCGCCCCCCGGAAGTCAGGTGCCTGCAAAAGCAATCCCACTACCTGCAACTGCTCCCTCAGAAAAAAACGTCCATGCAGTCTGCATCTGCTGCCAGGGGCGGATTTCTGGGTCAGGCCGCCCCTAGGCACAAATTTCTGATCGCGCCCCCCCCCCCCCCCTCCCTACACTAGGTAAGTGTGCTACGTGGCATCCCGCTGTGCACTAGCTTACCGTTTTCCGTGTGTAACCGCTGGTGGTGTAGCGGTACTCTAGTACACGGGGACACGCACTGTACTTCCGGGTTCAGCAGTGCTCCCCTGTACTGTCATCAGAAAGAGCCGGCCAGGGTTGTGCCTGCTGTGGATGCAGTTTGCGTTACACGGCGCACCGTACACAGGCACAGTGCACCCGTCCCTGGCTGGCTCCAGGTGGCTGCGTGCACACACAGCGCGCTTTTGTCCATTTCACCATGCTGGGTGCCTGCCAGACTACCAGTGTGGGCCTGTTAACCATGTTTTAGCTGCCCTTAATAGGTGCCGCCCCTAGGCCCGTGCCTCACGGGCCTAGTGGCAAATCCGGCCCTGTCTGCTGCCCCCTAGCACTCAGAGACAGCAACCCTGCTTCCTCCTGTTTTTTATCACCAGCCAATCCGCTCCTACCTGTGAAGTTACAGGCTTGGTTTGAAAAATGACAGGTAGGAGCTGATTGGCCGGTGATAAAAACCAGACAGTTTATCACTTCACCAAGCTTAATAAATCCACCCCTCAGTGTTGTCAGTGTGTCAGCATCTGTGTGCCAGCATTTGCCACCCTTTGCACGGCTGGTAACACAAAAATAGCTTATACTCCACTACACATCAAACAAAAATCACTTCAAGTTCTGTTAAAGTATGGTCCTTCTGCCATATTATATTTGTGAATGGTATAAGAAGTCATTTATGTACGACAAGCAGTATTTTTTATCTTGTGGGTCTCTACTAGAAATCTCTGGGATATTTTTGATAATTATCACAAAGTGCCTGAAATCCCAAAATTGGATTGTGAGCTCAATGAGCCAGTGTTCAGTGTTTCGCTCCCTACTTTATATACCCAGTGTTAAAAACTTTTCCATGTTTTCTGTACAAAATATGACCATGTTTATGTGGAATTCAGTGTTCTTTGTAAAACTCACTAAAAGTTTGCAATGTATTATGTGGTTTTTGTTGTCTTGTATTTTCGCCAGATAATAACAGTTAATACAGTATGTCTGCTTTCATCTATTTCTCTTTGGGAGACGGGCAGAGGGTAGGTTTGGGGGGTATGTGTGTGGCGCATGGTTGCACCATTTGCGTCATCACTGCACACTATAAATATACACGGAATAAACAAAATGCAGAGAAAATTCAAAATAATGAATATAATAAAACTATTAATTATTATCTAACAAAGAGCATTGTGTTACTATTATATTGATGACCATTCTTTAATAATATTGGCAGTGTTTTATGACAAATGATTTTTGTTTGCTGGGAATTGGTGTAAACAAAAGGCCCCCATACACTAGCCGATTTTGGTCAGATTTCGGCCAGATCAGTCGGATCTGGGCAAAATCGGACCAAAATCGGCTAGTTTTGATGTCCCCTCAGATCCGATGCGCGGTCCCGTGCGCATCGCATCTGCGTCGGGTGGTCGGACCTGCTGCACGTCCGACCACCCGACTTGGGACCTAGTGGGGCGGCGGTGGAGGGAGCGGGGGACGCTGGGGTGACACAGGCGGCATAGAGCCGGGACACTGGGGTGACACAGCGGGACGCTGGGGTGACACAGCGGGACGCTGCGAGACGCTGGGGTGACACAGGCGGCATAGAGCCGGGCAGGGGGAGCCGGGAGCTGTCAGCACTGAATAAAAAAAAAGCCCATACAATGAATGGGCGGCCTGTGATTGGATGAGCGCTCTCTCAGCAATTGGCTGAGAGTGCGCTCAGCCAATCACAGGCCGCCCATTCATTGTATAGGCTTTTTTTTTCTAGCACTGACAGCTCCCGCCGGCTCTATGCCGTCTGTGTCCCCCGCAGCAACCCCAGCAGCGGGGGACACAGACGCTGTCCCCCGCAGCATCCCCAGCAGCGGGGGACACAGACGTGTCCCCAGCCCCCCTGCTCCCACCTCTGTAGCCCCCCCCCCTTCCTGCTCCCCGGGTTTTTTACATGTGATAAATCGAGACGATTTATCACATGTAAAAAATGGCACATCAAGTGCCAATCTAATCAAGCTCCCCCGGGGAGCAGCCGGGGAAGCTCAGGGGGAAGTCGGGGGCGACTTGTCCTAAGGACAAGTCGCCCTAGTGTATGGGGGCCTTAAGAAAGGGTCTGATTTGGAGGAGTATGGAGTAGTAGGGTCGTCACTTTTGCAGGATATTCCAAAGCACTTTATAGAGGATATTTCATTATTCACATCCGGAATCTCAGAGGAAACCCACACAAACGTATGGAGAATATACAAACGCCACACAGTTGGAGCTATTGGAAGTCAGTAATGCTAACCATTGGACACAAGTAGACTTTAAACTGTGTCCATGTCGACTGTGTTGGCATTCAGGTAAAATAAAAGTGAAAAACCCCATGTCGACCTTTTGACTGTCGACCTAGACACTGTCGAACTAATGACCTGTCCAACTAACGACCTGTCCAACTAATGACCTTTCGACCTAGAACCATGTCGACCTTTTCCCATGTCGACCTAGACCAATGTCGACATTTCCCATGTCGACCTAATGGTGTCGACCTAATGAATGTCGACCATCATGCTGTAGACCAAATGACAGCATCCCGTGCTGCCAATGTGCACCATATCACAACTAACATGTCATGCCAAGCTGGTTCCACAAACATGATTATGAGTTCTGTGTACTCCAATGTCCAGTTAACGGTTCTCAATCCAGCAGTCACCTTTGGCATATAGTGGAGCTGGAGATATACAGCATTAATGTGCAGCTTGGAACTCTGCAGCAGCAGCAGCCGGAGCACTATCCTGTCACCATGCACCAGAACCTCTATGGGATGTTTCCAAGGTTATGGTATAGAAGATCTGCGATGTCTAGATCGACAATATTAAATGCTTCAAAATAGACGGCAGCGTCTAGGTCAACATTAACAGAAAATCGACACAATAAAAAGGTTGACATGAACGTGGTGCGCAGTAAATAGGTTTTTACATTTTTGAGGGTGTACCGCCTCTCCTCCCATGGCACGCAGCACTCACCATGCTTTGGGTGCGGGGCCTCGCTATGCTTGGTTTATTCTCCCTCTATATCCACTGGGATGGTAAAGTATGAACAAGTCGGTTTAAAAAAAATAAATACTGATAAACTTGTGTCAACCTTGTCAGTGTGGCTTATGTTCATGTCGGTATCTGGACTATTTGTCTACAACAAGAAGATAGACAGCCATTAGGTCGACACCATTAGTTCGACAACTCAATAGGTCGACATGCTTTTAGGTCGACATGCCATTAGGTCGACATGCCATTAGGTCGACAGTGTCTAGGTCGACAGTCAAAAGGTCGACATGGTTTTTTCACTGTTTTTTGAGCCGACATGTGCCGACAGGCGGTATTTCATGCCCTACCATCCACTAGGGCGTGGATTTAGATTATTAAAGTGTGCCGAGCGCAGCGAGGCACCATGCCCGAAGCATCGCGAGCAATGCGAGGGGCTGCGGTTCATTTCAAACTGTGTCCATGTCGACTGTGTCGACATTTGGGTAAAAAAAGTGGGGGAAACATGTCGACCTTTTTACTGTCGACCTAGACACTGTCGACCTAATGGCAGTGTCGACCTAATGACATGTCGACCTAATGGTATGTCGACCTAAAAGCATGTCGACCTATTGAGTTGTCGAACTAATGGTGTCGACCTAATGGCTGTCTATCTTCTTGTGTAGACAAATGGTCCCGCATCCGTTCATGTCGACCTTCTACTTTTGTCCACCTTCTATCAATGTCGATCTAGTGCAGGCATGGACAAACTGTCCCTCCAGCTGTTGTGAAACTACACATCTCAGCATGCCTTGCCATAGTTTAACATATCCTAATAGCAAAATTGTGGCAAGGCATGATGGGACTTGTCACAACAAAATTATATGAGAACATTTGCTAGGAGAGGGCATGCTCCATCTTATACCTCATTTACACCAGCGTAATTTACAGAGTTGGGCCTGGGAAATTATGAAAGGTTCCCGGGCCAAAATCCTGGCAAAAAATGACAGGATTTCAACCCTGCTATGGAGCAGGGTTGTTTACGTGTTTAACCCGGGGACCTGGCTGGTGTGAATGGGGTAGGGGATACTTACCCGGGTTGCTGGTCCTCGGTGTGCTGTCCGGCCGGGGATCCACACAGGCGGCAGGTGCAAATGACGGGACAGGTGGCGGATGAAGATGACGCAGCTCTCCGGCGGCAGTGAGGGCACCGGAGAGCTGCATCATCTTCATCCGCCGGCTGTCCCGTCATTTTGCATCCTACAGTATTACCCAATAGTTGTAGTTGAAAGAGTGGACTATTCAATGCCCCATGGAAAATTTGTAAAATCTCCAGTTTTAGAACTGTGTCAAGTTACTACAGTCTAAGGACCTTATTCTAATTGGCGCGCTCCCCTGCGCGTTTGCACGGGGGTGTGATGCTTACTGCGTGCACGTAAGCATTTATGCGTATGTGCAGCTGCTTCATGTGAGCGAGCACGGCAAACTGCTTGTTAGCCATCCTGTTCGCACCAAGCAGTGCGGGTGTGGGGCGCCAGCGAGGGGTCGTGCGCGTAGGAACGTCCAATGCTGGCGGTTCCCATCTAATGCGCCCGTGATGGGGGGGGGGGGGGCGGTCAGTGGATGTCAGCTGCCCAGCCGCTTCCCACAAAGAACGCCTGCAGACTTAAGACACCAAAGATGTGTCTTAGGTCTGCAAGCACTGTAGAAATGATTCAATGGTCATCCGCACGTGTGCGGGGGAACTTGGCATGTGAGGGGGGCCAGCGTTCGTGCGGGCGGTGTTTAATCCACACGCAAAACTGCTAATTTTGCAGCTTTGCGTGTGGACCAGAATAAGGTACTAAGCCCGAACCTTTTTCCTACATTTAATCTGTTGATCCTTTTAATTCCCTCTATCCAAATCTCCTTCCAACACACATCAGGGCATCCATGGAATAGCCAAATGTGAGACTCCAGAGCTAAGCTATAATGAGGCATTAGAACAACAACAACAGAACAGAATGGCTTCTTAGACACATCGGTATCCTGTGCCTAGAAGAGAAATGGCATTTGTGGTCTTACCTTGTCAAATACTTTTTGTCACATCCACCATGGCGTTTACCCAAAACCCCTGTGCTGCACTCAGCCCTAGGCTCTCTAGCCGCACTCATAAAACCATGGTGCTCACCTCCGCTTGTGTCCCTGGCTCCGGTGGGGTACATGTGGCCGCATTGTCATCGCGTGGTGACACTGGTGCTGTGTGCTCCGCTGCTATGCAGGGTATGAGTGGCGTGCCGCCATGTATGTTTGTGCCTGGTTTGCACTCTGACTGAATGCCGGCGTTGTGCAGCTGCGTACATCCAGGCCGGCTGAAATCTGTCGCCCTCACTGGCGGGTGCCATCTTGTTGGTTGCCTCTGCCTCTCCTGTGCGGCTCCGCCTCCCCTGTCAGATTGCCTGACCAATCACCACGCAGTCCACCTGTTAAGTACTGACTGACCAGGCTAGTCAGGCAGTCAGTACAATGATGTCGATCCCTCAGCATCATTGCTCCCGTCTGGCTCTGTAGCTTTCCGCTACCTTCCTGTGCATCTCCACTGAAGATTCCCTGCTGGTCGTCTACTGCTCCAAGTGCCAAGGACTCATTACCGCCAAAGCGGACCTGCCAAGTTTAGCCCTTCCAAGGGGTCTCGCCTTGACTTCACTCCCGACGGTTACTTCCACGGTCACCTCTGTCTGCAGCCACGACCCTACTCAGCAGGGACAAGTCTTCTTCATTTATTTCTTTATCCTTATCCAATCATCCAATTCCTCATCCAATCATCCAATCCTCATTCAATCATCCAATTCGTTATCCAACCATCCAATACTCATCCAATCATCCAATTCTTCATCCAACCATCCAATTTTCATCCAATCCTCATTCAATCATCCAATTCGTTATCCAACCATCCAATCCTCATCCAATCATCCAATCTTCATCCAATCATCCGATCCTCATCCAATCATCCAATTCTTTATTCAATCATTCAATCCTCATCCAACCATCTAATCTTCATCCAATCTTCAATAAAATCATCCAATCTTCAACCAATTCTTCATTCTTCAAAACCGATTCTTCATTTACTACAATTCTTCAAACAATAGTGCAATATTCTTTCAAGACCAAGCATCAACATCTTCTACAATAATATAGTGGACTATTGACTTTTACTTTCATATCTGCCATATATATTTCATGCCATCAGTAGCATTGTCTTGCAATATCTTTATTAAATCTATTTCATTTTACATTACATGTTTCACTCCATGTGATATGTGATATCTCTTCTTACTGGCTCAGCCCTCAACTGGGCATCTCCCTTATGGGAAAAATCAGATCCTCTACTAGCAGATTATACCCGTTTATCGCTACTTTCAAAATCTTTGATGAACCAGGGCGTGTCAGTTCCACCGCTACAGAAATCCTCAGGCTGCGTCAAGGATCCAGGACAGTAGGTCAATACCTAATTCAGTTCAAAATCCTGGCAGCCGAGTTGGCGTGGAATGAGGAGGCCTTCTTAGCAGCATTTATGAATGGACTCTCAGATAAAATCAAAGATGAGCTTGCTGCTAGAGATCTACACCCCAAGCTAGAAGATATAATCTCATTATGCACAAAAGTCGATTTGAGGCTCAGAGAAAGGAATCAAGAGAGAAACCGGTCTGATCCTAAAACTATTTTTCTCCCTACTAAGCCATCCTCTTTATCAGCGGAAGAACCTATGCAGGTTAACCGTTCTAAACTGACTCCAGCTGAGCGTAAACGTTGCCAAGTTGAATGCCTTTGTCTGTATTGTGCTGATCCCCAGCACTCCGTCGATTCCTGTCCTAAGAAGCCGGGAAATGCCAGAACCTAACTGGTAAAGGAGAGGGCAGGTTTGGGGTTGTTATTACCTCTCTAAACAACAAAGATTGTATTCTTCAAGTTTCCTTGCAGGTTAAACATCAGCTCAGACAGTTGCCAGCTCTTCTCGATTCAGGAGCAGCAGAAAGCTTCATCACCACTGATGTTGTTAAGCGTTGGCATCTACCCACCACACCGCTTCATCACCCTGTATCCACTGCAGAGGATGGGAGTCGGATATTGGGAGAGACTGTCACACAAAAAACTCAACCTTTGACACTGCAAATTGGTTTACATACAGAAAAAATACAATTCTTTATTATCCCCAAATCCTCCTACCCAATTGTCCTGGGACTTCCCTGGTTACGTACCCATAACCCCAGTATCAATTGGGAAACTTCTTAAATTCAAACTTGGAGTACTAATTGTACAAAATCGTGTTTTAACTCTTTGGCACCAACCCGTCAAGTTTCTCTTCAAGTACCAGAAGGGTTACCTATTCAATACCAAGAGTTCTCTGATGTTTTTTTCTAAACAGGCCACGGATAAACTGCCTCCTCATCATTCATGGGACTGTTCTATCGAATTAGTACCAGGTAAAAAACCTCCACGAGGTCGTACTTACCCTTTGTCGGTACCTGAAACACAGGCCATGTCATAATACATTGAGGAAAACTTGGCCAAAGGTTTCATACGCCCCTCGTCATCTCCTGCAGGGGCAGGCTTCTTCTTCATAAAGAAAAAGGATGGAGGATTGCGTCCCTGTATTGACTATAGGAGGTTAAATGAGATCACTATCAAAAATCGATATCCACTACCACTCATCACGGAACTTTTTGACTGAATTAAAGGAGCCACCATCTTTTCTAAATTGGATCTTCGCGGTGCATATAATCTCATTCGTATCCGTGAAGGAGATGAGTGGAAAACCGCATTTAACACAAGAGATGGACATTATGAATATCTTGTCATGCCCTTTGGGTTAAGTAATGCTCCAGCAGTTTTTCAGTCTTATATGAACGAACTGTTTCGCGATCTGCTTTACAAGCATGTGGTGGTCTATCTCGACGATATATTCGTTTTCGACAATAGTTTACAAAAACATTGAGAGATTGTCAGGGAAGTGCTTTTCCGCCTCAGGAAAAATTTTCTCTACTGTAAGTTGGAGAAATGTACCTTTGAGTATCATCCATGCCTTTTTTAGGTTACATCGTATCTGGGTCCGGTCTGGAAATGGATCCAGCAAAAGTAGAGGCCATTCAGTCCTGGCCTCGTCCTCACACTCTCCGGGGTATTCAAAGATTCCTTGGTTTCGCAAATTACTACAGGAAATTCATTAAAGACTTTTCCACCATTGTTGCCCCAATAACGGCCCTCAATCGGAAAAAATCCCAAACCTGCTAAATGGGATACGGAAGCCGCTGATGCCTTTTTGCTGCTCAAAAAGAAATTCATCTCTGCTCCGGTGTTGACTCAACCAGACGTCTCCTTGCCTTTTACTCTCTAGGTTGATGCCTCTGCCATTGGTGTGGGTGCAGTCCTGTCCCAGGTGAGAGCTGATGGACAGTTGCATCCATGTGGTTTTTTCTCCAAAAACTTCTCCCCGGCTGAACAGAATTATGCTATAGGGGATCAAGAATTATTAGCGATTAAAATGGCCTTGGAGGAGTGGCGGTATCTTTTAGAAGGGGCAGTTCATGTTATCAATATCATTACTGATCATAAGAATTTGCTGTATTTGAAAAATGCTCAATGTCTTAATCCCCGTCAAGCTAGATGGGTATTATTCTTTTCAAGATTTGATTTTAAATTGTCTTTCTCTCCTGGAGCAAAAAATCGAAAGGCGGATGCCGTGTCTTGGTCATGGGAGACTGAGGAGGAAGCGAGATCCTATAAAGGAAGTCCTATTGTCAATCCACTGGCTTTTGCTATAACAATGGTGCAAGTTCCAGTACCACCAGGTAAAACTTTTGTCAAGTCTAATTCAAGACAACAGATTCTTCGTTGGGCCCATGACTCTAAGTTTTCTGGCCATCCAGGGGTTCAGAAAACCTATGAATTCCTGTCATGTCAGTATTGGTGGCCGGGTCTGAAAAAAGATATTCAAGACTATGTTGCTTCCTGTCCTCACTGAACCAAAACAGTAAAACAAGTGCAATTCTCTGTGCGCACCTAGTGCTAGGGTGGGTATCACCTTGGGGCGTTTCTCAGACACCCAGAGACGTACACAATAGGAAGAAGGTAGGTTCAACCACCACCAGCATAGGATAAATAGACTGATACTTTCCTTCTATAGGTATAATCCTTTTTCCGTATACACTTGCGTATGTCATATGTTGTCTCTGCTCAACTTGTATTCATTTGTACATGAAAAAAGAGCATATACATGACATAGTGTATACTGTTTTAATCTATTACATGAAAATATCTCATACATATAAAAAACATCAATGAACAATTTGCACACAATAAAAATTCCAAAGTGTAAAGTGGCAAGTGCATCAGATAGGGAACTTAGAGGTAGTTACCAGATGGCCAGTGAACCATAAACTAATATAGTTCAAAGTAAGCATGCAAAATGATACCACGATCCCCCGGGCACAATCAGGATCATGCGCTGCTTCAGGATAACCGTCCTCCAGTCCAGTCCAATGTCCCTGGCCGCCGACGCGTTTCAGACTCGATCTGAGTCCTTTTTCAAGGCTTGTACATATGTGCAGTTTTTTAATCCTCTTATACTGTCCTAGTATCGCGATGTTACGCGAAACCCCGGCACTTCCGGGTTCGCGGCACCGCGCTGACGTGCGTAGTGGCGTCCTCGTCTACGCACGTCAGCGTGGTGCCGCGAACCCGGAAGTGCCGGGGTTTCGCGTAACATCGCGATACTAGGACAGTATAAGAGGATTAAAAAACTGCACATATGTACAAGCCTTGAAAAAGGACTCAGATCGAGTCTGAAACACGTCGGCGGGCAGGGACATTGGACTGGACTGGAGGACGGTTATCCTGAAGCAGCGCATGATCCTGATTGTGCCCGGGCGATCGTGGTATCATTTTGCATGCTTACTTTGAACTATATTAGTTTATGGTTCACTGGCCATCTGGTAACTACCTCTTGTCACACCAGGGGTCTGAGTCGACGAGACAGAGACCTCTGGTGGGGACCTGGACCGGTACCTGAACCGGGGAGGTTGGAGAGGACCCTTGCGCATGGGATGCGCGACAGTGCACCCAAAGCCAATAAATAGTCAGTGGAAAAATACAACCGAGTTTATTTAGCAGATGGTTGTATATATAAACAGACAGTAAAGTATGCAGGAGATGTTATACAGTCTGTACAGATAGCAATACTTTACAGATGGATGATGTGGAATCGATGGTGGAACATCGGATACGGAATGGTAGACTGTGGGTCCGGGATGACGGACGGGAACTGGAGGATGGAGATCCGGAGTATCGGACTTATGGACGATGATGGAACATCGATGGTGAACGATGATGGAACATCGGATAGGAGACTGTGGGTCCGGAATGACGGACGGAAGCTTGGAAGCAGGAGATCCGGAGTATCGGATTTACAGATGATGTCGGAGCATCGATGGTGGGCGATGTTGGAACATCGGAAGGACCAGAGTCCCGGAGCTAGGCTTGATCGCTGGGATGTCGAAGCAGGAACACAGGTGATGGAATAACCTGGACTTCACAGGAGATGGAATGCCTGGAATACACTGCAGCAGAGAAGACAACACCAGCAGGAAATACACTTGCACGGAGACAAGGACAGCTGACCATACACTGGAGACAACTAAAGCACTAGCAATGGTTCTGAGAGCTCCCAGCATACTTATCCCCACTGGGTGGCCAGGATTGGCCGAGGAAGTATGACAGGGAGATCAGAACCAACAGGATTGGACAGCACAGACATGTGACTGGAAAGAACATGGCAGCCCCCATGTCTGCTATGGCGGGAAAGTGTGTTTGTGCACACCATGCTGGATACTGGGAGCAATGGCGGCGGACAGGTGGATTGCCGTGCACTGGGGACTGTCACTGGGAGACAGGAGGCCGGCAGAGATGACGTCTGGACCGCAAGCTGAACCTGCGGAGGCACTTAGCCGGTAAGAAAGTCTGTCTGAGAGCTCGGATCGTGACAGCACCCCCCCCTTTAAGGGTGGCCCCAGGACACCTTTTAGGCTTGCGGGTAAACTTGGAGTGGAACGCCCGGATGAGTCTGGGAGCATGGACATCGATGGCATTGGTCCATGATCGTTCTTCGGGGCCGTAGCCCTTCCAATCGATCAAATACTGCAGACGACCATATCGGATGCGAGAGTCCAAGATTTTACTGACCTCATATTCTGTTCCACGCTGGGTGCAAACCTTAGGAGCCTTGGGGAGCCTGGAATGAAAGCGATTCAGAACCAGCGGCTTGAGCAGCGAAATGTGGAATGTAGCTGGCACTTTCAAATAGGGCAGCAACTTGAGCTTGTAAGCTACAGGATTGACGACTCGCTCAACTGGAAAAGGACCAATATATCGGGGAGCGAACTTCATCGATGGCACTCTCAATCGGAGATTCTTGGTTGACAACCAGACACGATCTCCTGGACGGAGGGCTGGCACAGCTCTGCGTTTTCTGTCGGCAAATTTTTTGTACCTGCTTGAAGCCTTCAGGAGTGAAGAACGAATGAGCTTCCAGGATTTGACGAATTGCCGGATGGTCGTGTCGACCGCTGGAACAGAGGACACAGGTTGCAGAGTGAAGTCAGGAACTCGAGGATGAAACCCATAGTTGGCAAGAAATGGAGTGACATTTGATGAAGAATGATATTGGTTATTATGGCAGAACTCTGCCCATGGAAGGAGTTGAGCCCAGTCATCTTGGGAAGAAGAGACATATGTGCGGAGAAATGCTTCAAGGTCCTGATTCACCCTCTCCGTTTGGCCATTTGTTTGAGGGTGATAGGCTGTGGAAAACTTTAGCTTGATTTGAAGCAGGGAGCACAGGCTTCGCCAGAATTTGGCTACGAATTGGACTCCTCTATCGGAGATGATTTCAAGAGGCAGTCCATGAAGCTTGAATATCTCTTTGATGAAGAGCTGGGACAGCTTGGAAGCTGACGGAAGACCGGTGAGGGGAACGAAGTGAGCCATCTTGGTGAACCGGTCAACAATCACCCAGATGGTGGTGAACTTGTCAGACTCTGGAAGATCAGTTACAAAGTCCATAGAAATATGCGTCCAAGGACGATGTGGCACTGACAGTGGCATCAATTGCCCAGGAGGAGACTGACGACTGGTCTTGTGCTGAGCACATTTAGCACAAGAGGATACAAAGTCCTGTACATCCTGTTTGAGGGACGGCCACCAGTAGGACCTGGTGATAAACTCGTAAGTTTTCTGAATGCCTGCATGGCCAGCGAATTTTGAAGAATGCGCCCAACAAAGCAACTTCTTTCTTAGAGCTGGCTTTACAAATCTTTTCCCTGTAGGGGGCGTGAGATTAGAAACTCCTGTTGCGGAGAAGGCCACTGGATCAATAATGAAGTGTTGATGTGTGGACTTAAACTCACTATCTTGCTCCCATGAGCGGGAAAGGGCATCAGCTTTTCGGTTTTGTGTCCCTGGACAGAATGACAGCTTGAAACGAAACCTGGAAAAGAAAAGTGTTTATCTGGCTTGACGGGGGTTTAAACATTGAGCAGACTTGAGATACAGAAGATTCTTGTGGTCTGTGATAATTGTGATCTCATGGACAGCGCCCTCTAGAAGATATCTCCATTCTTCTAATGCCAACTTGATGGCGAGAAGCTCTTGGTCACCGATGGCATAATTACGCTCTGCAGGCAGGAACTTACGGGAGTAGAACCCACAGGGATGAAGATGTCCATCGGGCGCTTTCTGCGAGAGGACTGCCCCAACACCCACGGAGGAGGCATCAACCTCGAGAATAAAGGGCAAGGTGGTATCAGGTTGTCTTAAAACAGGAGCTGAAGTGAACCTCTGCTTCAACAGATGGAAGGCTTCGATGGCTTCCGCCGGCCACTTCGCTGGATTAGACCCCTTTTTCGTTAAGGCAGTGATGGGAGCCACAATAGAAGAGAAGTTACGAATGAATTTTCTGTAATAATTGGCAAAACCCAGGAAACGTTGAATACCTTTCAGCGAAGAGGGAATTGGCCAATCTTGGATGGCCTGCAGTTTTCCTGGGTCCATTTGAAGACCAGAACCGGAGACAATGTACCCTAGGAAGGGTATAGACTTCACCTCGAAGACACACTTCTCCAGTTTACAGTAGAGATGATTTGCTCGCAGCCGGGACAGAACCTGTTTGACCCAATAACGATGTTCTGTGATGTTATTGGCGTAGATTAAAATGTCATCGAGATATACAACTACATGTCGATACAGAATGTCCCGAAAAATCTCATTGACATAGTGCTGGAACACGGCTGGGGCATTGCTGAGCCCGAAGGGCATGACGAGGTACTCATAGTGGCCGTCTCTGGTATTAAACGCCGTCTTCCACTCGTCACCCTCTCGTATGCGGATGAGATTATATGCACCCCTCAGGTCGAGTTTCGTGAAGATGGTTGCACCGCTGACACGGTCAAACAGCTCGGTAATGAGGGGTAACGGATATCGGTTCTTTACTGTGATGTCATTGAGG
This sequence comes from Crinia signifera, assembly GCF_055691185.1. Classification (NCBI taxonomy): domain Eukaryota; kingdom Metazoa; phylum Chordata; class Amphibia; order Anura; family Myobatrachidae; genus Crinia; species Crinia signifera. Next base: position 52,336,333 of record NC_139218.1, read on the forward strand.
CCGCGATAATCAATGCAGGGATGTAGGCCTCCATCCTTCTTCTTTACGAAGAAAAATCCTGCGCCAGCAGGAGAAGTCGAAGGACGGATGAATCCCTTTGCCAGATTTTCCTTGGTGTAATCGGTCATGGCTTGAGTCTCTGGAAGAGAGAGAGGATAGGTTCTACCTCTGGGTGGTTCTTTGCCTGGGATGAGGTCGATAGGGCAATCCCACGGTCTGTGAGGAGGTAGGACATCAGCGCCAGACTTGCTGAATACATCTGAGTACTCTTGGTAGGGAAGAGGCGGAAGGTCTGCTGCATCGGCTGAAGAGTGACGAGCTGGGAGTACCTTTTGGAGACAGGTACCGGAGCAGGAAGGATCCCAGGAAAGGATTTCAGATGTCTTCCAATCAAGACGAGGATTGTGAAGATGGAGCCAGGGTAAACCCAGAAACAGAGCATCAGTGGCTCGGGGTAAAACCAGGAAGGACAAAAGTTCAGTGTGCAGGACTCCCACTTTCACTGTAAGTGGCAAAGTTCTGCGGGAGACTGTCGCATCAGGAATCCTACTGCCATCCACAGCAGTAAGGAAGACAGTCTTGGGAAGACTTTCAGTGGGCAACCCCCACTTGCGGACCAGTTCTGCAGTAACAAAGTTGTCAGCGGCACCGGAATCAAGAAGTGCGGAGAGAGTCTTGAAATGCTGACCAATTTGTAGGGAGACTGGAAGGATGCAATCGGTTGCTGATGGAGAGGACTTAATTACTCCTAGCCTACCCTCTCCTTGACGGGCTAGGAGGAGGAGTTTTCCTGACGCTTTGGGCATGCAGAAATTTGATGTGCAGGATCGGCACAATACAGGCAGAGCTGTGCCAACCGACGACGTCGACGTTCTAGACAAACGGAAACGGTTTATCTCCATTGGTTCTTCTTTGGAATGGACCGCAGGAGCAGTAGATAAAGAAGGCGGAGGAGTTGGCACTTTAACTGGAGCGCTATTGTGACGTTCTACAGCCCTTTCTCGAAAGCGTAGGTCTACTTTGATACATAAAGATATAAGGTCACTTAGACCTGAAGGTAAGTCTCTGGTAGCGAGTTCATCCTTAATACGGTCGGATAGACCATGCCAGAAAGCTGCGTATAAGGCCCCATCACACCAGGAGAGTTCAGACGCCAGAATCTGGAACTGGACCAGATATTGCCCGACGGAGCGGGATCCCTGTCTGAGACGGAGGAGTTCAGTGGAGGCAGATGCTGATCGCCCAGGCTCATCGAAGATACGCCGGAATGTTGACACAAAGTCCTTGTAGTTGGACAGGATGGCATCAGATCTTTCCCATAAGGGAGACGCCCATTCTAACGCTGCTCCACACAGGAGGGAGATGATGTAGGCGATCTTGACCCTTTCAGTAGGGAAGTTGCTGGGTTGCAGCTCAAAGTGGATCTCACACTGATTGAGAAAACCTCGGCAGGTTTTGGGGTTCCCATCATACTTAGTGGGGACAGACAGATGAAGGCGAGGTGCAGCAGCCATTACAGGAGGATGAACTGGACTTGGAAGTTCACTGACAGGCTCAGGGCCACTGAGAGTGGTCTGTAGTTTATCCAGCCGGGAAGACAGATCTTGCAGACAATGAATCACTTGGCTCTGCGCAGCCTCTTGCTGATCCAAGCGAACAGCCAGTTGCTGTACAGGGCTGGATGGTGATGCTTGGCTTGCGGCTGGATCCATTTGGCTAGTGCTTACTGTCACACCAGGGGTCTGAGTCGACGAGACAGAGACCTCTGGTGGGGACCTGGACCGGTACCTGAACCGGGGAGGTTGGAGAGGACCCTTGCGCATGGGATGCGCGACAGTGCACCCAAAGCCAATAAATAGTCAGTGGTAAAATACAGCCGAGTTTATTTAGCAGATGGTTGTATATATAAACAGACAGTAAAGTATGCAGGAGATGTTATACAGTCTGTACAGATAGCAATACTTTACAGATGGATGATGTGGAATCGATGGTGAAACATCGGATACGGAATGGTAGACTGTGGGTCCGGGATGACGGACGGGAACTGGAGGATTGAGATCCGGAGTATCGGACTTATGGACGATGATGGAACATCGATGGTGAACGATGATGGAACATCGGATAGGAGACTGTGGGTCCGGAATGACGGACGGAAGCTTGGAAGCAGGAGATCCGGAGTATCGGATTTACAGATGATGTCGGAGCATCGATGGTGGGCGATGTTGGAACATCTGAAGGACCAGAGTCCCGGAGCTAGGCTTGATCGCTGGGATGTCGAAGCAGGAACACAGGTGATGGAATAACCTGGACTTCACAGGAGATGGAATGCCTGGAATACACTGCAGCAGAGAAGACAACACCAGCAGGAAATACACTTGCACGGAGACAAGGACAGCTGACCATACACTGGAGACAACTGAAGCACTAGCAATGGTTCTGAGAGCTCCCAGCATACTTATCCCCACTGGGTGGCCACTGTCCCTGTGTGTGTGTTTGCCCCACACTGTCCCCGCGTGTGTGTCCCCTCTCACTGTCCCCGTGTGTGTGCGTGCCCCTCACTGTCCCCGTGTGTGTGCGTGCCCCTCACTGTCCCCGTGTGTGTGCGTGCCCCTCACTGTTCCCGTGTGTGTGCGTGCCCCTCACTGTCCCCGTGTGTGTGCGTGTGCCCCTCACTGTCCCCGTGTGTGTGCCCCACACTGTCCCCCTGTGTGTGCCCCTCACTGTCCCCGTGTGTGTGCCCCTCACTGTCCCCGTGTGTGTGTTTGTCCTTTACTGTCTCCGTGTGTGTGTTTGCCCCACACTGTCCCCGTGTGTGTGTTTGCCCCACACTGTCCCCGTGTGTGTGTGTCCCCTCTCACTGTCTCCATGTGTGTGTGTGTGTGTGTGCCCCTCACTGTCCCCGTGTGTGTGCCCCTCACTGTCCCCGTGTGTGTGCGTGCCCCTCACTGTCCCCGTGTGTGTGTGTGCGTGCCCCTCACTGTCCCCGTGTGTGTGCGTGCCCCTCACTGTCCCCGTGTGTGTGTGCATGCCCCTCACTGTCCCCGTGTGTGTGTGCATGCCCCTCACTGTCCCCGTGTGTGTGTGTGCGTGCCCCTCACTGTCCCCGTGTGTGTGTGCGTGCCCCTCACTGTCCCCGTGTGTGTGTGCGTGCCCCTCACTGTACCCATGTGTGTGCGTGCCCCTCACTGTCCCCGTGTGTGTGCATGCCCCTCACTGTCCCCGTGTGTGTGCGTGCCCCTCACTGTCCCCGTGTGTGTGTGCCCCTCACTGTCCCCGTGTGTGTGTGCTCCTCACTGTCCCCGTGTGTGTGTGTGCCCCTCACTGTCCCCGTGTGTGTGTGTGCCCCTCACTGTCCCCGTGTGTGTGTGCCCCTCACTGTCCCCGTGTGTGTGTGCCCCTCACTGTCCCCGTGTGTGCCCCTCACTGTCCCCGTGTGTGTGTGTGCCCCTCACTTTCCCCGTGTGTGTGTGTGCCCCTCACTGTCCCTGTGTGTGTGTGTGCCCCTCACTGTCCTCGTGTGTGTGTGTGCCCCTCACTGTCCCCGTGTGTGTGTGTGCCCCTCACTGTCCCCGTGTGTGTGCCCCTCACTGTCCCCGTGTGTGTGTGTGCCCCTCACTGTCCCCGTGTGTGTGTGCCCCTCACTGTCCCCGTGTGTGTGTGTGCCCCTCACTGTCCCCGTGTGTGTGCCCCTCACTGTCCCCGTGTGTGTGTGTGCCCCTCACTGTCCCCGTGTGTGTGTGTGCCCCTCACTGTCCCCGTGTGTGTGTGTGCCCCTCACTGTCCCCGTGTGTGTGTGTGCCCCTCACTGTCCCCGTGTGTGTGTGTGCCCCTCACTGTCCCCGTGTGTGTGTGCCCCCTCACTGTCCCCGTGTGTGTGTGCCCCTCACTGTCCCCGTGTGTGTGTGCCCCTCACTGTCCCCGTGTGTGTGTGCCCCTCACTGTCCCCGTGTGTGTGTGCCCCTCACTGTCCCCGTGTGTGTGCCCCTCACTGTCCCCGTGTGTGTGCCCCTCACTGTCCCCGTGTGTGTGCCCCTCACTGTCCCGTGTGTGTGCCCCTCACTGTCCCCGTGTGTGTGCCCCTCACTGTCCCCGTGTGTGTTTGCCCCACACTGTCCCCGCGTGTGTGTGTCCCCTCTCACTGTCTCCGTGTGTGTGTGCCCCTCACTGTCCCCGTGTGTGTGTGTGCCCCTCACTGTCCCCGTGTGTGTGCGTGCCCCTCACTGTCCCTGTGTGTGTGCCCCTCACTGTCCCCGTGTGTGTGCCCCTCACTGTCCCCGTGTGTGTGTGTGCCCTTTACTGTCCCCGTGTGTGTGTTTGCCCCACACTGTCCCCGTGTGTGTGTCCCCTCTCACTGTCTCCATGTGTGTGTGTGTGTGTGCCCCTCACTGTCCCCGTGTGTGTGCGTGCCCCTCACTGTCCCCGTGTGTGTGCGTGCCCCTCACTGTCCCCGTGTGTGTGCGTGCCCCTCACTGTCCCCGTGTGTGTGCGTGCCCCTCACTGTCCCCGTGTGTGTGCGTGCCCCTCACTGTCCCCGTGTGTGTGCGTGCCCCTCACTGTCCCCGTGTGTGTGCGTGCCCCTCACTGTCCCCGTGTGTGTGCCCCTCACTGTCCCCGTGTGTGTGCCCCTCACTGTCCCCGTGTGTGTGCCCCTCACTGTCCCCGTGTGTGTGTTTGCCCTTTACTGTCCCCGTGTGTGTGTTTGCCCCACACTGTCCCCGTGTGTGTTTGTCCCTCTCACTGTCTCCATGTGTGTGTGTGTGCGTGCCCCTCACTGTCCCCGTGTGTGTGCGTGCCCCTCACTGTCCCCGTGTGTGTGCGTGCCCCTCACTGTCCCTGTGTGTGTGCGTGCCCCTCACTGTCCCCGTGTGTGTGCCCCTCACTGTCCCCGTGTGTGTGCGTGCCCCTCACTGTCCCCGTGTGTGTGTGTGCCCCTCACTGTCCCCTTGTGTGTGCGTGCCCCTCACTGTCCCCGTGTGTGTGCGTGCCCCTCACTGTCCCGTGTGTGTGTGTGCCCCTCACTGTCCCCGTGTGTGTGTGTGCCCCTCACTGTCCCCGTGTGTGTGTGCCCCTCACTGTCCCCGTGTGTGTGTGCCCCTCACTGTCCCCGTGTGTGTGTGCCCCTCACTGTCCCCGTGTGTGTGTGCCCCTCACTGTCCCCGTGTGTGTGCCCCTCACTGTCCCCATGTGTGTGCCCCTCACTGTCCCCGTGTGTGTGCCCCTCACTGTCCCCGTGTGTGTGTTTGCCCCACACTGTCCCCGCGTGTGTGTGTCCCCTCTCACTGTCCCCGTGTGTGTGTGCCCCTCACTGTCCCCGTGTGTGTGCGTGCCCCTCACTGTCCCCGTGTGTGTGCATGCCCCTCACTGTCCCCGTGTGTGTGCCCCTCACTGTCCCCGTGTGTGTGCCCCTCACTGTCCCCGTGTGTGTGTTTGCCCTTTACTGTCCCCGTGTGTGTGTTTGCCCCACACTGTCCCCGTGTGTGTGTGTCCCCTCTCACTGTCTCCATGTGTGTGTGTGTGTGTGCCCCTCACTGTCCCCGTGTGTGTGCGTGCCCCTCACTGTCCCCGTGTGTGTGCGTGCCCCTCACTGTCCCCGTGTGTGTGCGTGCCCCTCACTGTCCCCGTGTGTGTGCGTGCCCCTCACTGTCCCCGTGTGTGTGCGTGCCCCTCACTGTCCCCGTGTGTGTGCGTGCCCCTCACTGTCCCCGTGTGTGTGCGTGCCCCTCACTGTCCCCGTGTGTGTGTGTGCCCCTCACTGTCCCCGTGTGTGTGCGTGCCCCTCACTGTCCCCGTGTGTGTCCCTCACTGTCCCCGTGTGTGTGCGTGCCCCTCACTGTCCCCGTGTGTGTGCGTGCCCCTCACTGTCCCCGTGTGTGTGCGTGCCCCTCACTGTCCCCGTGTGTGTGCGTGCCCCTCACTGTCCCCGTGTGTGTGCGTGCCCCTCACTGTCCCCGTGTGTGTGCGTGCCCCTCACTGTCCCCGTGTGTGTGCGTGCCCCTCACTGTCCCCGTGTGTGTGCGTGCCCCTCACTGTCCCCGTGTGTGTGCCCCTCACTGTCCCTGTGTGTGTGCCCCTCTCTGTCCCCGTGTGTGTTTGCCCTTTACTGTCCCCGTGTGTGTGTTTGCCCCACACTGTCCCCGTGTGTGTTTGTCCCCTCTCACTGTCTCCATGTGTGTGTGTGTGCGTGCCCCTCACTGTCCCCGTGTGTGTGTGCGTGCCCCTCACTGTCCCCGTGTGTGTGCGTGCCCCTCACTGTCCCCGTGTGTGTGCGTGCCCCTCACTGTCCCCGTGTGTGTGCGTGCCCCTCACTGTCCCCGTGTGTGTGCGTGCCCCTCACTGTCCCCTTGTGTCAGATCACGCCGTGCCCCTCACTGTCCCCGTGTGTGTGCGTGCCCCTCACTGTCCCCGTGTGTATCACTGTCCCCGTGTGTGTGCGCGTGCCCCTCACTGTCCCCGTGTGTGTGCGTGCCCCTCACTGTCCCCGTGTGTGTGCGTGCCCCTCACTGTCCCCGTGTGTGTGCGTGCCCCTCACTGTCCCCGTGTGTGTGTGTGCCCCTCACTGTCCCCGTGTGTGTGCGTGCCCCTCACTGTCCCCGTGTGTGTGCGTGCCCCTCACTGTCCCCGTGTGTGTGCGTGCCCCTCACTGTCCCCGTGTGTGTGCCCCTCACTGTCCCCGTGTGTGTGCCCCTCACTGTCCCCATGTGCGTGCCCCTCACTGTCCCCGTGTGCGTGCCCCTCACTGTCCCCTTGTGTGTGCGTGCCCTCACTGTCCCCGTGTGTGTGCGTGCCCCTCACTGTCCCCGTGTGTGCGCGTGCCCCTCACTGTCCCCGTGTGTGTGCGCGTGCCCCTCACTGTCCCCGTGTGTGTGCGTACCCCTCACTGTCCCCGTGTGTGTGCGTGCCCCTCACTGTCCCCGTGTGTGTGCGTGCCCCTCACTGTCCCCGTGTGTGTGCGTGCCCCTCACTGTCCCCGTGTGTGTGCGTGCCCCTCACTGTCCCCGTGTGTGTGTGCGTGCCCCTCACTGTCCCCGTGTGTGTGCGTGCCCCTCACTGTCCCCGTGTGTGTGCGCGTGCCCCTCACTGTCCCCGTGTGTGTGCGCGTGCCCCTCACTGTCCCCGTGTGTGTGTCCTCTCACTGTCTCCGTGTGTCCGTCCCCTCACTGTCTCAGTGTGTGTGTGTGTCCGTCCCCTCACTGTCTCCGTGTGTGTGTGTGTCTGTCCCCTCACTGTCTCCATGTGTGTGTGTGTCCATCCCCTCACTGTTCCCGTGTGTACGTTGTGCCCCCAGTGCCCCTGTATGTACGTTGTGCCCCGTATGTACGTTGTCCCCCCCCCAGTGCCCCCGTGTGTACGTTGTAGCCCCCCCCCAGTGCCACAGTGTGTACGCTGTGCTCCCCCCCCAGTGTGTACGCTGTGCTCCCCCCCCAGTGTGTACGCTGTGCTCCCCCCAGTGTGTACGCTGTGCTCCTCCCCAGTGTGTACGCTGCGCTCCCCCCCAGTGTGTACGCTGCGCTCCCCCCCAGTGTGTACGCTGCGCCCCCCCCCCAGTGTGTACGCTGCGCTCCCCCCCAGTGTGTACGCTGCGCTCCCCCCGTGTGTGTACGCTGCGCGCCCCCCGTGTGTACGCTGCGCCCCCCCTCCCGTGTGTACGCTGTGATCCCCCCCCGTGTACGCTGTGATCCCCCCTGTGTGTGCGCTGTGGTCCCCCAAACACACCCCCCCCTCCGTGTGTACGCTGTGGTCCGTCCCCCCGTTTGTACGCTGTCCCCCACCCCCAGTGCCCCCCCGTGTGTACGCTGCCCTCCCCCCCCCAGTGCCCCCCCCCCCCCATGTGTACGCATTATTGTTGTTGTAATAATTATTATTATATA